>NC_084467.1:90508750-91215000 GCF_027409185.1 Cynocephalus volans | reverse complement strand
TTTGTGAACAAAATGTAGCAAATATTTTGAACTGCATTTTATGAATTAAGAAACTTGAAGTGCAGATGGCATAGAAATGTATTATTTGCTTTGCTCAGTTTGCCTTCTTTTTTTCTGGGTCTTGATCTATTTTTCTTCTGGAAAATTGTGCTTTGCCCTTTCTAACCATGTTGTCCAAATCAGAGCTGTCATCATTTTACATGACCTCCCTCAATGATCACAGGGAACTCTCTCTTTCATGGTAGCAGGTCTCCTGGTGGACAATTGAAATAATTCACTCTCTGGCCACAGTAATTCTAAAAGAGATAAATTCTTTTATCAAACTTGGCCAATTGGAGCTCTTTCTTCCCTGAAATTTAAAATTAGAACCATGAGAAAAGAAGGGTGAAATTGTGAGACATGAAATCAAGAGTTGACAGAGGCAATATTGCCTACCATGTGGAAGAAGGTTAATCTGGCACACAAAGAAAAGAATAAATTAGAGAGAAGGTCAGTACTGGTTCATATCTGATTCTTCTGAGCCATAAAGCAAAACTCTGTGTGTAGCTAGTGGTTTAACTATAGGAGCCAATAAATTCCCCTTTATTTGGCTAACCTGGCTCATGTTGAATTTCTATCATGTTGGCTTACATCAGAAGAATTCTAAATAAGAAAACAGAGAATATACAAATAACATTCAATTTTACTGAGTTAATTAGTGACAAATGCTGGAATAGATTCTGATTATCAGGTGTCTAAGATGTATTTTTAAATACTTGACAGTGATTACTTGTGAGGTGGACTCTATCTATATCCTCTTGTATCCCTTTGCTGTTTTCATGAGAACAGGTTCCCAGTGGGCTTTCCCTCCCCACCAGCCAGCATGTCTTCCTTTTTGGAGGACTACCCTGAGGCTGTTAGAACCACCTCTGCCTATGCTCCCTGATAATCATAGGTAATACTACGCGTTACTGCCCCCTGGGGGAAGTCCTTAAAACAACTGGCAGGTAGTAGGTCTTAATACTCCATCTTCTGGTAAGTACAGCTCTGAGGTGCGATTGATGTATGCTGTCTCCAGAGATCGAGCCAAAGATACCTTCCATAGACTTGCTTTATATTGCACCCATGTATGGCGTTCTTCTTTTCTCATTCCCCTAGCATACTTTATACACACGTGAGTGTGTATGTCGAATCCTGTCAGATATGCATCTAGGAAACCCAGCCTGAGACAGTGGACTGACTACCTTATCACACAAGAGTGCAAGGATTAAGGATGAGAGGCCTGAGGTTAAGAACCTAGGTATGTGATGTCAAAGGTAGGTGGAAGAAGAATGTTTGAGGGAAGAACATTAAAAAAAAGCAGGTACTAACATAAACTATAGTAGAGTTATTCCTCACCTGGAAATGAGAATTAATCACAAAATGACCTAAAAATGTTATTCAGCTATATTTCCAGTGAACTGAAAGGGTACACCTTCTTTACATGAGCCAAACATTACAGAGCAGTATTTTAAATTGGTGTGTGTGTTGGCTTATGTTTTAAGGTTATAATTTATTCTTCTTGGTTTGTTTCCCAGTATTCACAGCAATGTCCAGCATACCTGACTGAAGAGTATTGTTGGCTAGGATCTTAGGAAGAAATCTTTTCTGAAACCATTATAAAAAGGTTAGGATCATTTCCAAAAAGTTCAGGATTAAAATTACTAAGCAGCTGATTTGTTGGTTCTCTGAGAAGTGTTCAACCCCTTCCTCCCAAAACAAATGTACAGAAAGAAACCTTTTCCTCATTCACGAGCCCACACCTACCTGAGCTGTCCTTTGGAACCTTATTTAAGTTAATACAGAGAAAAAATATGGTTAATTCACTGATGGAAAAATTACCAGAATGCTGAGACCTAAACTAACAAAATGGAGTTAAGAAAAGAATCCTTTGATTCAATGATTTAGGCATTTCAGTGATCTATTTTGTTTCTAAAATATTTCTGAAGTTGCATCCAAAAAAATTTTAGTACATTTTCAAAATGTATTAGAAGGAGAAATATTTACTCATCATTGTTCAATTATATTTGTATATTTTGTTTTATTTTTCAGATGTCACATATTTATAGAACACATCTATGCCAGTCAGGTGACTTAAATAAAAAGTTTTATGAACTTGAGCTTCTGCCTCCTCAGTGTATTTTCTGCCTTCTGAATGTACTTTCACACTGAATGTAGGCTTAGGAGTTGTACACTTTTGTGTGTGTGTGGTTGTGGGTTACTAATTCTTACTGTTCTTTTCATAACGTTTCTATGCCTCTAGTTCCAATCGATTTGCATTTTTGTCTTGGCAGTCCTTAGAGCACTGCTCTGCTCAAAAGGGTAGTCTGGACAGTAGTCAGAAAAACACCTCAAAAAATAATAGTTTTATAAACTTATTTTTGCTGCTAGACAGTGAGCTACTTGATGGCTAGAATCATGAGTTATTTATCTTTGTATTCCCTGACTAGAATGTGGGCATATAGAAGGTGCCCAATAAATATTTGTGGAATGAATGAATGAATAAATAGCCCATGTGTAGAAAGATCCAAATAGTTCCAAATAGTTTTTTTTAAAACCCATAACTCATAACACTCCCAGGAGAAGAAAGTCGTATTAGGACAGTGGGTTTCAAGACATCAGTTTCTCAATGATGGTCCTGTCTCCTCCCTGAGAACATTAGCTGTATATCTTAAAGAGAATCAGAAAAAAACTGTGGCTTTTTCTTTCTTTCTTCCTTTTTTTTTTTTTTTTTTTTTTTTTTGCCTATGAACCATACCATGCCCAATAAAAAAAATGTAGAACAGTAACTTTTGAAGTTACTACCTACTCTATTTTTTCTTTTTCTTTTTGGTAATTATTTCTTTTTTTTTTTGGTTATTAAAAAGCCATTGCTAGTCTTTATATTTCACCTTGTAAAAAGTTAGGTTGTTTTTCATAGTAATGTACTATGTAAATGTAATAAGTGATTAAACATAATAAGTTTATAAAATCAATGCAATACTGAAATGATATAAATTATATAAAAACCATAAGCAATAGTTTTAATTTGCATTAAGTTTTAGATATCATTTATAGAGTGTGTGCATTCAAAAATGCTTTTTAATTGATGCTTTAAACAATTCATACAAATAGTGCAGGTATATTCTCTCCATTTTAAAGATGAAAAAATGAGATTGAGAGATTTGAAGTGACTGTGCAAGGAAAAAGAAAGTAGTCTAAGTAAGTTTTAAACAGAACTTCTGACTTCCAATCCTGTGTTATTTTTAGTAACCTGACAATCCTATTTGCTTCATATTTCTTGGATTAGCTGCAGCAAAATATAAGACAATATTCTGCTCCATGTCAATTTCCCAATTAAATTGTCAGAAATTAAATAGATTTCAGGGTTTTATACAGGCCGCAAAAAAGTCATAGATCTCCCAAAGTAACAGTAGCAGGACTGAAAAAATATGCAGAAAAATAAGTAATTTCACTGCATATAACAATAGCAATATTCATTGGTTACATGGAGGAGTGATTATTACAGCTATGAAACCTATTATATTGGTGAAAATAATACCACAAGCGTTATTGTAATACATATGTGGAAACATTCTATTCATGAGATAGAATTCAGACAAATGGAACCCTATTCAAAATTGGGCCACTGAGGATCAATCAAAATCTATAATGTTCCTCTTCCTATTGAAAATAAAAAGAAATGTAAAGAGGTTAGATTTTTTAAGATTCATATCTAACATACTATATTAAGAGATTTTTTTTGTCTTTTATCCCCTTATCTCCTGAGTGTACAGTCCACGTTTTGTTTACTAATGTATATCTAGCTCTCAGTATATTGTGTGATACATGACAGAAGCTTGATAGGAATTTGTTGAAAAAATTAAACTTAATACATATATCATTTTGTTTATACACATACAAAACAACTATGTTATCTGTAGGAAATACCATTGCCTTGATAGTTATGATTTCAAACAATGAAGACAAAATCTGGAGGCATGCACTGTTTTTCCATTTGTGTTGAATCACTAAATTATATCTAACAAAAATTAACTGAACACTCCTTATGTGTGCAGTTCTGTTCTAGGTGTTCGTGGGCAGTTGGATGGAGAATATAAAGTTAGAGAAGAATCCAACCTTTTTTTTTTAAATTGAAACATAGTTTATTATACATATTTGGGGGTACAAAGTTGACTACCATCCCCTGTTTACAACATGAGTTTATCAAATCAATATTATTAGCATGGTGATTATTACACATCATAATTATTCTTTATGCCCCTTACCCAGTCTTTTCCAACCCCCTCTCCCTTCCCCCTCTCACCTCTAGTAATCATAGATTTGTTTTCTCCTTCTGAAAGGTCAACATATTATTGTGGTCTGTTTCTTTCTTTCTTTCTTTCTTTCTTTCTTTCTTTCTTTCTTTCTTTCTTTCTTTCTTTCTTTCTTTCTTTCTTTCTTTCTTTCTTTCTTCTCTCTCTCTCTCTCTCTCTCTCTCTCTCTCTCTCTCTCTCTCTCTCTTTCTTTCCTTCCTTTTTATTTACCACCCACTTATCAGTGAGGACATGTTGTGTCACTCTTTCTGGGTCTGGCTTGTTTCACTTCAAATAATTTTCTCCAGGCTCATTCATGTTGCTGCAAATGGGAGAATTTCATTCTTTTTTATGGCAGAGTAGTATTCCATTGTGCATATATACCACATTTTCCTTATCCAGTGATCCGTTGATGGACATTTAGGTTGGTTCCATGTCTTGGCTATTGTAAACAGAGCTGCAATGAACATGGGAGTGAAAGTATCCCTTCAACATGATGATTTCCATTCCTTTGGGTATATAACTAGAAGTGGGATTGCTGGATCATATGGTAATTCTATCTGCAGTTGTTTTAAAGTAATTTACCATTGTCTTTGATCAAATGTTGTTTATTATTAAAATGACATTTACTGAAAGTAATTTTAAATTATTTAGTTACACTAAAGAGAAGTATGTAAAGTTTCTCAGATGCTAGGAACAAACTGTCAAGCCAGTTCTTAATGAAGTTTAGAAAACTTCTTTTCATAAAAAACTAAAATATTTGAATTATAAATATGAAGTGTTTCAATTAAGTAGACACACTATCACAAATCACAAAATTTTAACACAGTAAAATATATCATTTGCTATTCTGAGAATCTTGAAGATGCCCTGAAACTGTCCATGTTTATACAAATTTAGTTTCTTTTACTTAAGGATTTAGAGAATGTTTGTCCCTCTGGGTGATAATGTAGCTTAGTTAGTTAATTCTTGCACCCCACAAATCAAGGAGCTTAAACAGATTCAGAACGCTTTACCAATTCTTGGAGCTTCAAACTTTTCTGCAATTCCCAGTGTTAGCAATGGATGTACCTAAAATTTTCTCATCCTAATAGAAAAATGATGACAATTAAAGGTTTTTTCCCCCCTCAAAGTATACTGATGAAAGTAGGTATATTGCTTATACTTTTCAAATTATAACAATGCTCAGTACCCAACTCCTAAGCTTCTTATGCCACTAATCCTACCTTCAAGAATCACTGCAATAGGTGAACTTAAGTGTTCATTAAATTTTCACTTTGTTCTTCCCCGTTTTTATTTATATTTTCAAAAAACTTCTCATTGTTGCTGTCCCACTAAATTTCAGCATAGGCCTTAGGGCTAAGTTCTCCAGGATATATGCTAGTGACATTTTCCTGACTGTTCTCATTCAGTAGTCTAGAGACATATTGCTTCTACTCTCTTTTCAAAATATACAACTATTTCACTGCTTCTTTTTTATTACCCACCTCTTTGGTCTGATTAGGGCACTGTAGGCCAAGATCAAGATGTTTTTCTACTTTGAAAAATTTTATTTCTCTGGAATTGTGTAGGCATGACAGATTTACCTGTTCTCTCTTTCAGTTTTCTCCTATACATTAAGATATGTTAATAAATATAAAAGCTGTATTTCTTAAAGTTAACAGGCACAAGAGTGAACTAAAAACACATTTTGTTTTGTTGTTAATAACGGTACAAAAGTGCCAATGATAAAAATCACATGCAAAATAATATAATGCATTTGAAACATGTTTTAAGACATTTTTCTGAAAAATGGAAATTCTAAAAAATGTAAGTGATTGAGGAATTAGATAATTGATGTAGTTATGGAAACCTTTTACTATTGGATTTAGGGATACAGTATGGTGTATACTTAAAAACTTGTTTAGGTTAAAATTCTATTCTAGTTACATACTTGCTCTTCGATCTTGGTGCAGTGCCCCTCTATTAATTAGTTTTCCATCTTACTTCCTTCTTTTTACAGGAAAAGCACCTGCTATGGTATAAATGTTTGGGTCCTACCAAAATTTATGTGTTGAAACCTAATCCCCAAGGTGACGGTATTAAGAGCTGGGGCCTTTGGGAGGTGAGTTGGTCATGAGGGCAGAGCCCTCAATGAATGGGATTCATGCCTTTATAAAAGATGCCCAAGGAAGCTCATTTGTCTCTTCCACCATGTGAAGGCAAAGCAAGAAGGTGCCATTTATGAGAAAGTGGGCCCTCACCAGACACTAAACCTGCCAGCACCTTGATCTTGAACACTCAGTCTCCAAAACTATGAGAAATAAATTTCAGTTTATAAACTACCCACTTTTATTTATTAGCAACCCAGTTTTATTATAGCAGTCCAGAGAGACTAAACAGCTCCCAACTTTACTTTGGTCTTTTATCTCTCCCCCACTCTCTTACCAGGCACTTGGATTAGGTCCCATCCCTAACTCAGAGACAGAGTAAGTGAACTTGTCAAAAGTTAACCGGTGCATCATGTTGCTTCAGATCCCAATGCTCAACTCAGGCATGGGCATGAGACACGATCAGGGCAAGTAAGAGAGAATGAGGCCTCTCTGAATTGCTAGAGCAGAGGATATGCTCCGTCACCAGGTTTTATCTCGGAGACGCCAGGCTTGGCCTTGAAGCCGCCACTTCATTGCCACATGTAGCCTGAGACTGAAGTCCACCAGAGAAGCCATAGCTGGGAGAAGGTGTGAAAGGGAGTCCTAAGTACATTGTTTGTGCCTAATGTTCACCTGTGCCAGAAGTATGTCTTATTTCTAGAATTAGCAGTTATGCAAAACAATACGTTCCTTTCTTAAGCCATTTGGGTTTGGTTTTTATACTTAGTATTTGTACTAAATAACTCTCAATGACTCAGATTTTAATATTAGAATGTAGGAATGTTAGAAGTAATGGTTTGTAAAATTTTGAAATTGAATGAGTAGAAATAGATATCCTGTATCCTGGGCTGGGAGACTGACAAGTCTTATTCATGGTAGTAAAACAACTAATTAGAGTTGTCTGTTGGATGGTGGAATTTAGAGAATGAATTTAGAGAGGCTTCAGAATAACCTATTTGGTAGAAAAATTTAGAATTTTGGAGTATTTTGGCTCCATATTTCACCTAGCAAGGACCTATAAGAAACAGAAAAGCCTAGTTGAAACTGGCTTATCTGGAAGCAGGGATTAAAGAAAATATAATTTTACTAAAAAAAGCCAGTTGTGCTTAGGGCCTGCTATTTATGAAGCTGAGGGACTGGTAATCTGAGGGTCTGCATGATGGAACTGCTACCCAAACTAACAATCAGAAGCAGGTAGCAGGTAATAATCAAGGACCTCATGTCACGTCCCTCCTTCGTCACAAGGGGACAATTGTTTCTGCAGAGTTGTGGCCAGAAAAGAGAAGATTATGTTTTGTCTACACAGGCTTTCAAATTACCACTGAGCTTGGGAAAATGAAGATGTAAATTCCAGAGTTAATGCAGCATTAGGCTGCCCAGTGTAGCCAGACTGAAGACGAACTAGAAGAAGAGGCTTTTAGTTTTATTCATTTTCAGTGGAGTTTCTGATACTCATAATTTGAAGTGTTCTTGACTTTTAAGTTGAGTCTCCCAGATCCTCGATTTCTTATATGTGCTAAAGAAATGGCAATAACTTTCTTCCCAGATGGTGTTAAGGATTATATTAGACCACACAATGAAGAATCTAGCACACTGCCTGGTACATAGTTGAGTTTTGATAGGACAACAAATACCATTAAGATTGGTAGTTTAATGCTGAGAAAAGTTTAGGATAACTAAAAGTGTAATAATTTATAAAGTGAACAGTAAACTTGTGGCATGCGTTATTTCAAGAGATAGTACTGATGATAAATACATTTTTAAAAAAAATAACAGGTCCATAATGAATTTTTAATGAAGCTAAGATTTTCTATACGTATATTGGAATCAATATGTGATTCCAGAGTTAGTATCACTATTATATTGCATTGCAAATATATGTTTATATTTTTTGTCTGCTACCTAGTTTATCTCTGCACCATCAATGTTTATGGTTTAGATCACAGTAAGTTGCTAATTTATGTTTGTTGGTTATATCAGTGTGAATTAGGTAATTAATGAAAACCCTCTTCTCATGCGACCATCAAAACAGAGTCATATTTGGAAGATAAATCTATTCAGTTAAAATAATTATTTGTTCAATGTGAATGCCCATGTAAAATAGTCATAAATATGTATATAAAAGATGTCCTGAATTCCTGATTTATAATGGTAGAATTTTACTATGATGTAGAGTGTTACCTGTCTGTCTTTATAGGGATCTTTAATACTAACTCTCTTTATATTAACTTTTCAGTTTGTTGAATGATTTACAGTGGTCTTCAGCCTTGGGCCCAGTCCTAAATAACTATACTAAGCAGATTTACAAATTTTGGTGAAGATATTTACAAAGTAAGAATAGGACTGAGCCATCGAGGCAAAAAGTGAAAGTAATGTTAAGAGGAAAAAAAAATAAAGTAAAATTAAGCTAAAAACAATTAGAGTGTTAAATCTAATTTCAGAATGGGAAAATAGTAGGTATATAGTAGAAGTAATTCCAATAAAATTTATTGTCGTATAGCTATGTTGTTTACATATTCCAGACATTCTTGAAAATCCAGGTTTCATTATTTGCAATAAAATGTACAATTAAACACAATTTAATTTTTTCTGTTTTTGTGAGATGTTTAAAAAATCAATATACATAGAAACTTTTTTCTTTATTTGACCATATATTTTAATTGTGCATTAAAAAATTCAGCATATACACACAACATCTTCAAAAAGTTTTATCGAGTACCCTTTACGCTTTAGGCAGTATCTTGGTTCAGATACACAATTCTTGCCTCCAGAATCTTAAAATCAAGAAGAAAAAAAAGATAAAGGAGATAATGACAATACAAAATTTGAAGTGTTATGATGGTGAGAGCACAGAGAATGGGCACGTAAACTACACTGGGAAGAGGCATGGAGGGCTTAGAAAGGCTTCTGAACGGAGCCTTTAAGGAGGAGTTAGCCAGGACTAGTGGGACTGGGGTGAGAATCTGTGAAACTGTTAGAGTGAGCAAGACTGAAGCCATGTTGGGACCTAAAACCAAATGGGCTCTAAAAGATTTTTAAAAGACAGAGTTTTTCTTCTTGGCATGCATTTCTGAGTTCCCTCTTTTCCCATCTTTATCTGAGATTTTGAACCTTGGTTATGGGACAAGATGACATTAATATAAAGTTGTTTTCCAGCCAGCCTGAAGCCACAGACTTGCACGTACTGCCCAAACCCTGAGATAACAGCAAAGATAGGAGCAGAAACCAGACAGCCTCTTGGCGAGACCTCTCACCTGAGACCTTGCATGAAGCCCTTGCTGCTCATGTGCCCCTCTCTCCTGCTTTTCATTTTCCCACATTCCATTCCCTCATCCCCCTCAGTAAGCCTGAGACGTTGAGATGGCTTTAGCCTGGCCGTTCTCCTTCAGGTTTATCAGAGATATGGGTTAGCCTCATGTCTCTCCTCAGGTCACTGGTATTCCTGAATAAAAGTTGACTTCCATTTTCACTAACATTTGACTTTTATTTGTCTTCTGTGTGAAGGCAAGTAGCCAGATCTGTGAGTCTGGTATCAATTTTGGGGAGCGTCAGCCAGGACCTGAGTGTGTTCTGTATCAAAATCATTTTCAACAAAGAAGGTGAAATTCATGAAGGCCTATAGTTGAGAGAAAGAGAATGGGGCACTGGAGAACTACAGATTATTTAGTATGACTGGAGCCAAATTAGGAGAAAGATGAGGCTGGAGGTATTGCTGGTAGCCAAATTATGAAGAGTCTCATATATCTGCTAAAGTTTGGACTTTATTTTTAAGGCTACCAGGATGCATTGAATGACTTTATGTGGTGAATATAACATGATTCACTTTGCTTTTTAAAAGAATCCCTTGGGAAATGTAGAAAATGTATTTAAAAAGGCAGGGTGAAATGCAGATCAATTTAGCAAGGGGTAGTAAACCAACTAAGAGACAATATTTGCACACAACAAATTAACAGTGTAGGGACAAAAGGAAGTGGATTGAGAAAGTATTAAGAATATAGAATCTTCACTATTATGTGTCTGTTTGAATGTGGGTGGTGAGGCACAAATTTTATCTCAGGAAATAACTCACTTATTGAGATAAGGAATATATAAATACATCAAGGTGTAAGATGAGTTTAGTTTTTGTGTGTACTAAATTTGAAGGGCTTTTGGGACATGTAGGCAAAAATCTCAGCTTGTGGAATATATCAATATTTATAAAGCAAATATAGTTCACAGGGCCTAGTTTCTTGTAGTTTCAGGTTTAGCCTAACTTCTTAAAAGTACATATAAAAACATTAACCTTGCAAAAGACAGGAAATTTTTCCCAGGCTAAAAGTCTCTGTTGTAAGATAAAGAATTGTAGCACAGCAAGGTTGCTGGCTCAAGGACAGACAAGTTACTGATTGATATGTAAAGATACTGGAAATTTGCTATAAGAAGAGAATGTTTGCTAAGATCAAACTTTTGTTGGTGGATCAACTCAACCTTTTGAAAATTGTGTTATGGGATGTCACCTAGCTTGTTACCAGCCTCTATTGTTAAACTATTACCCCACCTATGTTCTTTTTCTGTAACTTCCTGGTCTGGAAAATAAATGTGGGTAGAGAACCCTAATTCATGGTTAATTTCCCAAAAAGAAGGAATGCCTTTTTTCTTGAGAATTTCAGAAGATTAACCCCTTTGGGGTCTCTCACTGCTCAGAAGAGATGGGCTTTGAGTAATCCGTTGTGGCTCTGTCACCCAGGGAAAGAGAGGTGATAAATCCGTGTGAGGCAAAGCAACGTCAGGTAAGCAATTAGAGTTACTAGAAAGATAGGATTTATAATAGTAAATGTGCTGGGGCCTTCTGGGAAAGATTTACTGCCTTTATAAAAAGAGTTTCCTATGGAGAAGTCTTGCTCCTTCTTTCCTCTGTAAACACCCATTTACAGGGACCTGATGCTTGGAACTGCAGAAAGCTTCTTAAGACCATGAGGCAAAAGCAAGGAGAATCATAAGAGAGGCAGAACCAGAGTCCTGATATTACTAAGCTACCACATTACCAATTCCAGAACTACCAAACTGTAGACTTACTTTAGATGAGGTAAGAAAAACACTCATTGTTTGATTAACATTTATTTTTTTTGTTATGGGCAGCTGAAAGCATTCCAACCTGAGGGTTAAGAGGTAACTTCAAGATAACTCAGAGGAGCAAGTTTAAGCAACCCATTGAAAAGCTGTACTGTGAGAAAGAGGGGAGATTAGCTATTATTTACATAGTGATGTGGCATCCAGGAAGTTTTTTTTTTTTTTTCAATTGGAACAGATTTAAGAATATTAAGTTAATAGTAATTATTATTCATAATAAAATATTAACATTACAGAAGAAATTATAATTGAGAGAGAAATTTTAAGATTATAGTCAAGAGAGTACAATGTATGGAGTTGATTAAATAGGAAGAGCCTTTGTTTGGAGGAAGGAGACGTCTTCTTCTCTGATGGGGGTCAAGGTGGCACATGTAGGTGAACATAAGGCTTCACTGATGGGTAGCGTTCATGGCTTGTATTCAGTTCCCTTCTCAACTCTTTATTTTCCATTTTTATTTTGTTCAGTAACCAGAATAGAATTTTATGCTTTGGATCATCACTGAGACTATCAGGGACTTTTCTCAATAATCAGAGAAGAATGTGCTCTGGAAAAAAATAGGGTTATCTTCAATATGTAAATGTCCAGGTGAGGAGCCTAGGTATTTGGAATGGGACAGGCAGCAGCTGATGGTCTCAGTAAATTGTCAAACGTAAGACTTCTTGTGGCTAGCTGGATTATCAAAGTACATTATATTCTGGAGAACCCAGGAGTCAAATTGGTACCAGCTGAGGAGACTGATATTGGGTTAAATGCCAAACTAAATAAAAAAGATATAAGAAAAGGACAAATTCTGAGTAGAAGAGAAAAAAATGGAACATACCAAAGAGTTATTTGATAGTTGTTTTTAAAGATACAACCGAAGAGGTTTTTATTTGCAGCCTCAAAGCCCAAGAAGTGTTCTCTCTTACACTCAGGGGAGAAATGGAAGCATTTCAACTGGCTACAGTAGGAACATACCAAGAAACCTCAGTCTGTTATGTACACAATTTCCATAAACTGACATTCTGCATGTAGCTCTTTCTTAATTGGATGGTACCAAGAAATGAAATCCAAGATCCATCACTGTAATTAACTTGAGTACACACTGGCAGTACTTGCCACCCACAAGTTACAACTGATATTAAACTGTTACTGAACATTGAAAAATTAGAATTTATTTTAAATGGAACAGAAATAGATTGAAGGTATGCTTTTTCATTTATAGTATACCTCTCCTATAAGATTCTGCACATAGAAATTCATGCCTTTAACATTCTTTCCAGATGTATTTTTGGCAAGCTTTTGATTTTTTATTTAGCTAGACTTGTTTTTTAAATCATGTGAATGATTATATATCACAGAATAGAACAATTTCTGAGTCTGAAGATTGAAATAGGAGATACTAGTGATTCCATATTTAAGTGATTGCTTATTCCAGAATGATATGGAGTACAATAATAATGACCCCATTCATAGCTTAATTTCTTTATATACATGCCAAAAAAATCCAAGAATTGACTGGATCTTCCTTGGTTTTATGGGTTCCGAGGGCAATGGAAAGTTATTAATGAAGCCCTGCAACTTTCGAAAAGTGATTAGCCAGGTACAGAGGATTTGGCAAGTGCTCAAAAAAAATCTTATTTAGTGTTTGGGCCAAAACTGTAAATTATTTTCAAATTATTTTCAGTGTACATTTCGATGCTCTAACGAACTAAGAAGAATTTTATTTGTTCAGCTGGAAGATGTTCCTCTTGGCATAATACCAAATCTACAAAAGCAATTAGAAAAAATGAGAGAAAGTGAAAACATTTTGAACATTTTGAGTGTAAGGAACCAATATTGTAATGGCAGAGTACATTGTTTATGAGAAATTAAAATTCTTTTCTGTGCTTTTATGTTTATGAGAACACTCTTCAAATTAATTACCTGAATATTTGAAAAGTGTTTGTTTAAGTGAGGCACTAGTATGTATATATTATAAATGCCTCTCCTGCCAAGTCTGTCTTTTCTCCCTTTTCCCCTGTGTTTCTCTTTTTATAACCTAAGTTACTAGAATGTTAAATAAATTGTCATTAATAAACCACTGACACCAGGTTGTAAAATAAATAAATGAATAAATACTTATTATGCAGTACATTTTCGCATTAAAACAAAAAAATGTTTTTAGTAATTATTTATTTATATTCTAATTTCACAAAAGTATTAAGGTTAAGAATATTAAGAATAAATAAAGCAATGGTTTCGATTATCTCACTACCCAAAGATAACCAATAATAATAATAGAGCTTTTCCCAACCTTTAACTTTGTAACAAAGCTTTAAAAATTTTTAATTTTCAGAATAATACTTTATGTACAATGTGTATCATGGTATTTCAGTAAAAGTTATATTAAAGTTTATATATATAGAAAGAGTTATATATTGAAAAAGAGTGTGTATTTGTATGTATGCATATACATATATATACCTCTTTTTAATGGGCTGTGTAATAGTCTGCTGAGTTAACTTTTAAATTGATTATAATCTTTCACTGTCATAAGTCATGTTTATTATTTTATAATAGTGGTACATTGTTTGTAATAGTTGCTTCAAACTAGTGAAACAAATACTCATTGCACAGCTATTTTGTGCTAAATCATTGCTAGGACCTGGATAAGACACAATTACTGCCTTAAGAAGAGTATAACTCGGGATGAGACTGCAAAATAAACAGATAATTTATCTAAGGTTTTGAAGGACTGATCTGATAGTGAGCTAAGACATTAACCATGCCAAGAAGCTCAGATTCTGGCACCACTAGGGTCACCTTTCTTGAGAATTCTGTACCAGGGAAGAGGTCTGCATCTTGTAGTTCACTTGTTGCAAGTCAAATTTTAACCTGATGTCAAACCCTCCTTTTTCTATGACATGGGAATAAGCTAGGTTAGTGTAAAATAGAAAGAAGCATGCGGATTCTGGGAGGTCTACCTCCAAGGGCAGTAGTCAGTCAAAACTTTTGAAGGAGGTCCTTCAGAAACAAAGCTAAGTTGGAGAAGTGAGGAACTGCGAGGCATTTACTCCATAGCTTTGGATGCCACTGATGACCCTGTAGGACCATCTAATTTGGGGCATTTTCCTAATTTTATCATCTACTAGTAAAATATAAGTTCCATAAAAGCAAGAATGGCTGGAAAGAACCTTGAACAATTCCTGGTACAAAGGTATTCAATAAATATATGCTGACTCTGTATGGAAAGATCAGTCTCTGTTCAAATAAACCATTCCAGACATTCAGCCTCTGGGTTTTTGACTGTCTCTCTTTCAGTATTTCCTAGAGGGCATACGCTGTAAGGCTTAAACATAATAATACTGCAATCTTAGGACCTTCTATGAACAAAGGAACAGAAAGTAAGTAAAAGTGTCAGTTGAAGAGACTATTCTCCTCCCCATCACTCTGAGCTTATAAGTTTTGTAGGATTCTATTTGTGAGTCTTTTCAAAATTCCCCAGAATAGTAGGGAATCCGAATGAATGAGGATTCCTGGTGTTCTGCCCATTCACCTGGAAGGCTTCTGCCTTTGCATGGAGATTGCCCTTCCCTTTCCTGAGTGCCTCCCATGCCACTCTTAAAAAGACCAAAACTTTTCATAAGAATTTAGGATGATGAGAACTTAGTTTCAGGATGCTAGGTGACTAGAACACTTACCTGAAAGAGAATTCTGAGGGTCACAAGAATTCTGTCATCCAGTCTGAGTGTGCTTAGGGTATAGAATTACTGAAGATTTGAAGTTTTTGGTTCTTGTTGTTTGACACCTGGGGTTGGTTCACCCTCCAGTGTTGAAATGACAATCTACACACAGTAACACATTTTATATATTGTTAGTTATTTGGTCCTTATCTTGGCATGTGAGTATCTTATTCTTGTCAAATGAGTCAACCAAACTGAAAATGCTCATTAATTTAGTAGATGTGTCTTAGTGGTGCTATGAAAGAGGTGCTGGCCTGTCCTATCAGCTTTACAACATCAAAAATCTCCGTTTTTGTTGTCCAATGATATAACCAATGTCTAAAGAACAAAATTTTCTTTATGACTGCAACTTAGGGTCCGGTGATTCCCTGAACAGATCACATTTTTTTACTTACTATATTTTTATTAATGTTATACCCTCCCCTACCCATGCAGGACTGATAAATATCTTTTTATCTTTTAAGACCCAGTTAAATGACAGTTCTTTTGAAAGACTTCCTTGTATCACCTCTAGAAAAAATTCACTATTCCTTGTGCTAAAATATACCTCTATCAAAATATTTATGTTATTTTGCTATAATTATTTAAGTGTCTGTTGCCCTAGCTGGAACACAGATTCTGCAAGAACAAATTCCAATGGAAAGTCACTGAATGAAAACATTCCAACTGTCTGCAAGTTTAAAACCTGATGTTTTGAATATGTGTTCGTATATTAATCAGTCTAGACTTCCAAATGGTCATGAGTTAAAAAGGTACGTTTCAACTTTAATATATCATGTGTATATGATATATCACAGGTAAAGACAAGTCACTGATTAATCTGAAATAACGGAAGTCTTGCTATCAGTTAATCTCTGCTAAACCTTTATTTTATATTATATTTAAAATAGGAAAAGAAATTATTTTTCTTTTCTTTGAAGTTCATTCTATTTGTGAAGGATTGCTTCTCTTCGTATTCTGTTTAAGCTTTACTTTTTTGTTTTGTCATTTTCTACACAAATTTCTTAATTTGTATTTAAATATGACCAGATATTTCTATTTACCATTTTTAATTAACCCACGTCCACTACTGTTCTTTGAATAGATATTTAATTGCATTATTTCACACTGGGAAAATGTGAATGTGGTCATTGTTTTCAGTTCTACTTCCCTGCCTTGGTCCCAAGCAAATCTTTTCCAGTTTCTCAAAGACCTTTGTGTATATGGAAGCTATAAAAACTTATTTTTAGAATTTTTTTGTTTGGCCTGATGCTTTATCGAAAATATTTCTGAAAACTCATCTTCCTGACTTAACCTTTAGTTCTGCAGGTCTAAACCATACAGAAAGCAAATGCAGCAAAAAGCAGCTAGAACATTGAGCTATTTAAGATACTGATGTGTTAGACATGTTTAAAATGCCATAGCAGTTGACAATGCTTAATTCAAGCACTAATAGTAAATGGAAGTATTGAGATTTATGCATCATTTGCGGAAATTAATAACTCATTATGGACTGAACAAAATTCATGAAAAACAGGCTTAACTCTATTTTTTCTTTAGGAACAAAACAGGGTAGTTTATTTAAATTTTAAAATCCCATGAAGATTTCAGTGGGGGTGCTATGAAACTGATGAATTTGTATGACCCTTCATATAAGAGGAATTAATTCTAAGCAATTGTGCCATGATATGTTGATGGCATCACTAATGGATAAAATTGATTTAATATAAATTAGAGTCTAAGTAATAAATATATAATAAATTACCTATTGCAAAAAAGTTACATATTCTTTTTTCTTTAAAGAACAACAACAAAAAAGAGACAACTTTGAAAATGTTGAATATACTAAAATTATTTTTTCTAGGCTTTTGTCTGGAACTTTGCTATATACCCATTATATTAAGAAAACTCTAAATGAATTCTAAATTGAATCAGTGGAGGCTCTTTAAATAGCACAACATTTTCCTGCCTTCTAGAATGTTTTTCTTCTAGTATATGTTTTATTTAAATATATACTAAGTAAGACTTACTTCGAACATACTGCCTCTAAAATGCTTTCTTGGCTACTTTAAGAATAATTAAACATGGTCTTCATTTCTACATTTAAATCAAACTGATAATTTCATATGCTGGAATTTTCTCACCTGGAAGGTGGAGCAAAGATGAAAATTAGATAAGAAAATTCAGTACTATTTTTGAAAAAGCTAGAATCTTTTAACTCTTATTTGCTCTATGAAGATAGCAAAGTTAATCTCTCTGAACTTCTTTTTTCCCATCTTGATTTGGGAAAGGTAGTTGTAATTACTACCGAGAGAGTCCTTGTGAATGGTTTAATCCCATCTCTTTCTTAGTCAAGATGGTCTCTGAGTATAGGAAGAAGCCTGTGGGCTTTGGGGGTGCTGGAAGAGGGCCTAAGGACTATGGGCTGTTGTCTGAGTCCTCATTGATCCTTCTTTTGTCTTCTGAGTTCTTATTAGTTTACTGGTTACTGATTGTCCTACTGGTATCTTCTATTGGGATCTGAGTTGGTGAAACTTATGGTCTGTGCTCTTATGGACCCATGCATCCCTTCCTCTTACCAATTAACTTGGTATTACTTGGGTTTTGATAGCATGGCAGTACTCTGAACTCAGCTGTATTCTCTATTTGGTACTCAGCAATTTCTATTACAAGGTCACCTCATTTGTCAATATAGAGATTGCAGGATGGGCCAACTACTTCTCAACTCTCAGATATCTCTGTGTTTCACATGGGAGTTCTGGATTGATCCTTTGCCAGGCACAATTAGTGCGGGGCTGGAGTTTTGTAGTCCTTCTTTCTCATGCCTTATAGGGAAAACAGATAAAGAATAGTAAGAAAAATCACATTCTAAACAAAAGTCATGTTTGGCAGTTAATCATTCATTTAAACAACATGACTTAACGGGAAGAAGGCCCTCTAATTAAGATTTTCAATTAGGAATGCAATTTTAAAAATAGTTGAAATTGACTGGATATATAGCCAAAATAGATTAAGATAACAATGACACGGCTTAGCCTATTGAATCTACGTTTAGTTTTATTAATAGTCAGCATCCCTTTGGGGATTTATTACTTTATGAGAGTAGTCATTGTATTCTCCAAAACATCACTTAAAATGCTTATAATTATGAGAGATGTAACAGTAAAATCTTCTCCACTTCACTTTTTTCTGTAACTGTAAGAGACACTAAAAGATTTGAGCAGCATCAAACATTTGTTCAATAAACATTAGTTCAATGAACACTAGGATGTCTCTGAGTCTTGTTCGACACTTACATGTTGTTGTAGACCAAATGTGTGTCCCCCAAAATTCATATGTGGAAGGCCTAACCCCCAATGTGACTATATTTAGAGATAGGGCCTTTACAAAAGTAATTAAGATTAAGTAAGGTCATAAGGATGGGTCCCTGATCGAATAGAATTAATTTCTCTAAAAGAAGAAACACCGGAAAGCTAGATCTCTCTGTGTGTGAGCATAGAGGAAAGGCCATGCGAGGATAAGGCGAGAAGACGGCCATCTGCAAGCAAGAAAGAGAGATTTAGCCAGTAAGCAAATTAACTGGCACCTTGATCTTTGACTTCTCAGCTTCCGGAACTGTGAGAAATAAGTTTCTGTTGTTTAAGCCACTGAGTCTGTAGTACTTTGTATGGCAGCCTCTCTAGATATAGACTAAGACATAGAAAAAAACAACTTATTATAAAATTAAGAATACTAATTATAAGTGATTATATACTCTATTATTACACTATTTTATTTATCATACTATGGAAAAGTAAAAGTAAACAAAATGAATCTTTTAAAACAAGCATGTATTATGAATTCCTGTGTGCCTAAATACCATAGTAGAAACTATAGTAGTTTTTTATTTGAAAACTAATGACCGGGGGGGGGGGGGGTGGGCAGCAGAGCAGCTAGGGCAAATAAAAGGTATTTATGAAATTTAATAACAATATTTAGTAAAAACAATATTTGGCTCATAGTAGTTTTCCCTTAAAGAAATTTATAGTTTTGTTAGGCAAGAAAAAGGACAAACAGAAGATAAACTATAGTCCAGTGAAGAAACTAAGATTGGCACTTGGAAAATGTTGATGTGGGTGGTCTGTCATAAATATAGCTAAATTACCTTTTTGTAATTTATCCACTAGATCAAAGCTTTTGTTTTGAATTTATATTCCTCACCCCTAAATATTTCCAGGCCAATAAATACCTTTATAATTGTGTGGATACTTTAATTGCTCTTACCATTGTTGAGGAAAATAATTTGATTAGACAGTAACAGAAAGTTGTGAAAAATTGAACATATTACATCATCTGGTGGTATTTGCATTTTATTTGACCTGACCAGAGGGAGTAATGTTTATTCCAATGGAATATATTTTTATCTGCAGAATTTCAGCATGATAGCCAGTCATTTGGGGCCAATAAGTAGCTCCTGTGTACCACACATGTGTAACTCCTAACCCAATAGCATATTACAAAATGGACAAATTCATGACCTCAACCATAAATCTTGGCATGACTAAGGAAAACAAACAAACAAGCGAGCAGTCTGGAAGAGCTTCAGGCTTGACATAAAATTTAGTGTTGGAAGGTGGGGTAAAATATGGCTAATCAGAGAAAAAGTAAAGGAAGGCAAAGGTATCCACGAACGAATAAGAAAGACAAGTCTGGGTATTGTCTTCAAGAATAATTTTAATAAGAAATATTAATTTCAGTAAATACCTTTTATTTGACCTAGCTGCTGCCCCTTCCCCTCCAATGGGCATTAGTTTTCAAATAAAAGGAAGATGCTTAATTCTGGTAACTTTGTTGAAATCTACTAAATGCTCAAAATGAGTCTGAATATTTATATTTAAACACTGTCATTTTTGTTTCCAAATACAGTATTTGATTCATTGGAATAAAATGAAGAACTTGACTTGGGTTTTAATTATGGGAAACTAATTCCTAATCACGTTCCTAATTGAGTGAGCATGTGATCAGTGTATGCCTAAAGACCTATCAGCTCAATGGGAAAGAAAATACAGTGCTGGATGCTTTGATCTTCCTTTTTTTTTTTTTTTTTTTTTTTTAATCCCTATGAAAAGATGATCGGTAAGGGGATCTTAACCCTTGACTTGGTGTTGTCAGCACCACGCTCTGCCAAGTGAGCTAACTGGCCATCACTATATAGGATCCGAACCTGGGACCTTGGTGTTATCAGCACCACACTCTCCCAAGTGAGCCACGGGCCGGCCCTTTGATCTTTTCAAACCCCTTCCCTACGTCGTCATTGACTCAGATCAGCCCATTCTGATTAGCTCCTGGGAATTCCTGACTAGCTGTATTTCATTAAAGAGGATATTTTTTTCTAAAATAGTGAAATAGTTCAATTTCATTCAAAAGGATACCACAATTATATACATATAAGTTAAAAAGCAATACTTTAAGTTTCATTTCTAAGATTTTCATCTTCCTTCTTCTTTTTTAATAGTTTCCTATTCTTATTTTATGACTGTAATAGCATCTCAATTAAAATGCAAAACATTAAAAATTTATTTTTCCCTCTATTCTTTATACTACCCCTTTTTCCATCAGAATTTAGATAGGCTTCATTCTTGCCTTTTTATTTCATGATTTTAGTTGTGCCAAGGGTTTCTTGATCCTTGACTGATTATTCAAATTTAAACCTAAGAAACGATGTTGCTCAGAATAGGAAATTTTTGTGTCTGCTGTGCAGCAGCGTGTGTCACTCACCTCTTGCACACTGCTCTTCTTGCTGATCCTTGTACACGCTGATTCCATCCTGCACCAGAGCTTTCGCACTAGCCGTTTCTTTTGATTAGAATGTTCTTTCTCTGCATTACTCTCCCCTTCAATACTTTCAGGTTTCTGTTCATCATCACCTCCTCAAGAGACCCTTCCTGACCACACTGTCTATTACCACAGCACTATTTCATCCCTAGGTTCTCTCTTCTCTTTATTTTTCTCTTGCTCACTTGGCAATATGTAATGAAAGTATATCAATTGGGTGTATTTGTTCAATGCAGTTTCCCTGCAAGGAGGTAAAATGTAATGTCCATGGCAGCGGGAACTTTGCATTATTCACTGCCATATTCTAAGTGTCTAGAACACTAGTATAAAAGACACTTAGTATTTGTTTATTGAGTAAGCTACAAATCCAGGCCTCTCTCCTAACACACACACTGAATGAGCGGGCTGAACTCTTAGCTCTGCATGAGTGCTGGGTCTTGTCAACAGGTAAGCTTCCTCTGGGCCTTGGTTAGGGAGGGGCTGTGCTGGCTCAGGACCTCAATTATTGTGAAAGTAAGAACACTGGTAGAACTCTCCTATCCATTCTGCTCCCTTTGTAGTAGTCCAGAACTACTTCAAAATCCTTTTTTCCTTAAATCCGTCCCTCTCCCCAGAATCAGGAAAATCTTCCCCTTCGTTCAGAAACTGATTCTCATGTCTGTGCTGGGAATAAATACTGCAACCAGCTTACCGATACGTGTGAAATAGGAAAAGAGCTTGTCTCATTTGTTTCATAAACACCTTTAGGTCAATTACCCTAAATATGTGATATCCAACACTTCTTTTTAAAATTCATACCAGCCAGCTCTGTGAATGCCTTTCTGGGCCTCCTCTAGGGAGGGGCTTCCATGCAGGCTTCTCTCGACTATGCTTTGAGAAACAATAGTAAAATAAGAGGAATAAACCCCAATAATTCTTGTTGCAAAATAGATACATTAGAATTTTAAAGGCCTTTGCGGAGGGAGGGGAAATGGTAAATTATGCCTATTTTACCATCTTAGTCTTGAAATAACACTAGTTAAATCAGAAGACTTTTAAGAACTTACTTTTTTTTTTACATAATTTCAACTATAAACACTCCAAAACTATTTCAGAGTACTAAATTATTAGTAGTAATTAGCATTATTGAGGTTTCTCTATTTCATATATTGATTTTCCAAATTCTTCTTGTGTTGGGTTACCAAAACACAGACTGCAGGAAAAATTCAAGTTAACCTCTAAAATGAAATTGCATCTTCTATAAAAAAGGCCACATTAAGCCAATGAAGAATGAAAGCAAGCAGTACTCAAAACCTTCAGACATCCCCCAAATTCCACCTCTCCCTAATAGGCCCCAAACCCACAATTCTGAGGTGCAAAAACCTCCCAAAGCTCCTTAAAGACCCTATTAGCAAAGCCTAGGATACTTCTCTGTAATCATAAATATGATCAAATTTACAAACCATTCTAGCAAGGGGAAGGAAAAAATGCATGTTGTCTTTTTTCCTTTAATAATGTAATTAATACTGTGAGTTTAACTGTTCAACACTAAGTTCAGTGGACTGAATTGTTCAGGTTGTCTTGTTTGTTTACTTCTACTTTTGATAAAGCTTTTCTCTCTTCGTTATAATGCTATAGTCATTGAGGAAGTTAGGGGAAGTGTAGATGTGGTAAGACAGGGTGCAAACAAGCATTGTCCAAATTCCACTGATTGATCTAAATGAGGGAATACCCACATGCCAGGACCTTCCTTCAAAGAAAGGGACAGCAGAGTATAAACCACTTTTCAGGTCCACCCCCACTCTGGTCCACTCTCCTAGAGTTGGGTTACAAATGACCCAACCCTTGTGGGTGGGCGATGAGTAATGTGACATTCACCAAATTTTTTGGCTTCTGCTCAAATGTACGTGGTGTTCAGCCAATGTGTTCTATGATAGGCTGTCTTTTAAAAGTCTCTTTTCTGCTTCACATTTTTTTCTCCTGGGGGAAAATAAAGCTGAAAAAAACGTCAAAAATTAAGAGGTCAGGAGCTAAAAGCTGGGAAGTCAGTCACTGTATTAGTCCATTTCTGTTGCTTATAACAAAATACTTGAAACTGGGTGATTTATAGAGAAAAGAAAATTTATTGCTTACAGTTTCTGAGTCTGGGAAGGCCAGAGTCCAAGGAACACATCTGGTGGTGGTGACAGTGACCCAGTGGTCTCACATTAGAAGATGACGGAAGCAGAGAGAGTAGAGAGAGAGAGAAAGACAGATTCTCCTCTTCTTTTACAGTCCTCAGAACCTCACCACTGATCACCATTTTTAATCCATTCACTACTGCATGGTCCTACAGTCCAATCACCTCTTCAAGGCTCCACCTTTCAATTACCATGATAGGATTTCCACCTTCTTAACAGTCACAGTGGGGGCTAAGTTTCTAATACATAAACTTGGGGGACAGGATTCAAGCTTCTGTGAGTTTTGTGGGGACATAATTCAAACCACTACAGTCTCACACAATTCTTACAGCAATAGCAACAAAATGTCTGTTTTTAGGCTTCTTTAAGTCCAATTCTATTTTCATAATTCAAAAAATATATAAGAAACACCGTAGAGGATAAAAGTTATAAGAAAGTTGGCATTTTTCTCTTTATTACATCACCAGAACTTCCTAAAACTAAAGTCAATCATACCGTGGACCAGATGTACTAGAACTAAACACAGGACAGTGTAATATGGTTTATCAAATTAGGAAGATATAGGGTAAATGGGATGGTTGCCTTCTATAACAAGACATTTCACCCATGGAACCAAATGACCAAACCATTCAAACACATCCCATATTGTGGCTTTTGGAGTTGGATAGACCTGGGTTTGATTCCCAAGTTAACCACTTACTAAGTTGTGTCATCTCTGGGCATTATTTTCTCATCTTAAAAAATGGGAATAATAAGACTTATGTCACAGAGCATTATCAGGGTTAAATGAGATAATGTATGTAGATCATGCTAGCTTGGCTAAAATGCCATTTTACAAAGTCTAAAGTCGTAAGTTAGTTTCAGGAGACAAGGATTCAAATATTAACTCCCCACTTACTAACTTTGTGCCTTTTCAAATTTACGTACCCTGATTTTAATTTTTTTTAAATTCATAAAATTAAAGGCTGCAGTTACTTTAATGAAGCTTAGTTAATAAAGTGAATTCATTCATTTAAACAATTTTTATTGTCTTCTATTCTTTACCAAGTCTTCTATTATGCTCTTGAGATAAAACAGCGGACCCAACGATAATCTCATGATAAGCTGAAAGTCTAATAGTTTAACCAAATCTTTACGTGCAGCAGTAATTTATTTAACATGAATAAAAATCACTTCTATCCAAAGACAGAATTATAACTCTTCTATGTTACTCTCTAAAAGAGCATTATTAAAGAGGAAACAAATCATCAAAAGGATCTTCTTTTTAGGCTTATCTTAGCTAAGAAACAAGTTTGCATATTTTAAGATTTTTAAGAGAAATGGTAAAAAACAAAATAACAAATAATTTTTTTTAAATGCATAGAAGGAATTTTGGAAGCCCATTGCTTCCAAAAGAGATTACTCCTGGAAAATATGACTCCAAGCTTCAAAAGTTTTAATTATTTTTATTGATTTTAGTGTTCTGCAGCAGGGTGGGGAAGTTTGTTTAAAGTTAATGTTTCCTCATTTTCCTTTCTCCAGGCCTCATTAAAGTTTGAGAAGTTGTAGGATAAAAAAAAAAAAACTGAATGTTAATCGTCATATTCTAAGTACCTCTTTTTGTTCACTGATACAATGATAAAATATTTGTGGTTTTTATCTTCTTACAATAAAATAAACACACCTTGACAGCAAGTATAATTGTTCAGGCATGTATACTAATTAATAAACCAAATCAAAATTCCAAGTGTTACAGTTGATTGAATTTTGTTTTCTATGTTCACATTCACAGTTTTAGAAATAACTAGCCTGCCAAGTTTTTTTTTTTTTTTTTTTTTTTTATTGCTCACCTCATAGTGAAAGTACCATATGCATATTTTTTTTACATTCAAGAAGAAATCCAACCTTTTTTGAATTGGCTGCTGTGTTGTAGGTTGGTGAATGCACTACTTATTAGCAAAACCACAGTATAAAGAAGCCTAAAGGAAAGTAGGAAAAAATTCTATGGGACTTTAGCCAAGGTGGTTTTATCAGGAAAAGAGGAATGAAGTGAGGTTCAGAACACATATTTTGTTTTAAGATTACATGAGGTTATAATGAGCAAGAAGTGGGAGAAAGGAATCTTAAAACTTACAGAAATTATTATACTATCTTTACTATTTCCCCAGATCAATCACTCGTATGGATATAAAGTGTATTACCTATGGGAGGATGAGTGAACTATTTTTTTTTTTAATTTTATGATTTGGTTCCTTAAATCAGAAACCTTCTTCCCCCTCCCATCTTTTCAGGGCTGCTGTGACAGATACATCTAGTAATGCATATGTATTAATTCTTACAGCAAGGTTTTTTCTCCCTTTGGAATGTACAAAAACTATCACTCTGAACTTAACCTCATGTTATATATTTTTTAATAAAATTTAGTTTTCCTAAACTTAATTTCAACCTTTTAAATTCTGTTTCAACACCATGGGCAAATAATCTCTAATTTAAGTATTCTTTTTTTTTTTTTTTTTTTTTTATTTCTGTATTTGAAATCTCTCTTTCTCTGCTTAGGTTTGTTCCCTAGGCATGCAAGCAGCTGAAGAACTTCCCATTAAAAAAAAACAAAAAACAAAAACCAAAAAACAACTGGTTAGTGGATACAAAGAATGATTATGTTTTGTAATGACCAATATACTAATTATCCTGATTTGATCATCGTATATTGTACACAAGTATTGATAATCAACTCTGTACCCCACAAATATGTACAATCAATTACGTTTCAATCAAACAAAAATTAAAAAATAAATATTTTTAAAATTTAAAAAAAATCACACGTACACATGCACACACACATACACACTTTGATGCCTTATAGTTCTTTTCTCCTTCACAGCCATACTTTTTGAAAGTGCAATTTACTCTTTGCACATTCTCACTTTTCACTCATTCGTTGACCCAGAGCAATCAACTTCTGTTCTTATCAGCAGACTGAGATTGCTTTCATTAACATAAACAATGACTTTGCTCTTGTTAAAACTAATGGATACTCCACTTCCCTGTTTTTATTCACCTCACCCCAGTATTTAACCATTTAAACACTTCTTTCTTAAACTAATTTATTTTGCATCAGCAGGCTTGTCTCATTTATTTCCTACCTCTGTGGTCGGTCGTGCTTTTTCAGTTTCCTTTAATGGTTCTTCTGAGTGTGTGTTAGGCATTTCAGAGTTGTGTCTTAGACCTTCTCCATCTCACTCTATGTACTTTCATGAGAGATTGGATCAATTTACGTGGTTTCAATAGCCATCTGCTGCTGTCATGATACTTCCCATATCAATGCTCGAACTGAGACTTGTATATCCAAATGCCTTCTGGACCCTTCCGTTTGAATATCTCACAAGCACCTCAAGCTTAACATGTTCCAGACTGAACTTTTCACCTTCCTCTCACTCCCACACCCACCGAATGACTCTTTCATCTATGTTCGCCACCCCTGCAAATAACATTAGCATCTATTTAGTTTCCAAAGCCAGAAATAAAGACATAATTTTGACTGTTTCCCTTCAACCTCAAATCCAAATAACTAGCAAGTCTTGCCATTCTCACGCTTTATTTTTATTGCTACTGTGTTAGTCTCAACCACCATCGCCTCTCACCTAACTAGTCTCATTAACCTGTCTTGTCTCCACCAGCTAATTTTTACATCGGTGTTGAACTTCTCTTTAAAAACACAAATCTGATCATGCTATCTTTAAAAAAATTAAAACCTGTTAATTGATTCTTATTGTACTTAGAACAGAATCCAGATATCTGAGCATGGCTTGAATGGTCCTTCATTGTTTATATCCTGGTTACATTACCGGCCTCATGGCTTACCCCTTCCTACTTAGCCGACATAGTTAGTCCCTCCCACATACACAGACACACTCATTCACTGTAAGTACTAATTAATCATTTGTAAGTACCAATTGTAGACAGGTTCCTAGAGCACACTGATTCCTCCACTTCTCCTTTCACTCAGCTATCAGCTACTAACAATTAGGTTTCAATTAATTGGCCTCTGCCTCCTAGAAGCATTCCCTAATTCCTTCTGCCTGGCTTGAGAGTTTTTGTTTTCTGTTCCTGGACACCTTTTCTTATGTCACCTTTCAAACTAAATCTTAGTTGCTTATTTTAATTGCTCGTATTCTTCCAGTAGACTGTAAGCTCTACAATTATGGCTGTCTTATTCACTACCCAATTCAAGAACCATGCAGAAGTACTGGGACTCAGTACATTCTCAAAATATTGTTTGAGTGGATACATAATAAAAAATTAGTCAAGTAATTGGCCTTTTATTACTAATGCATATAAAATGCTTTTAAAGATAGCATTTATTATTTTGTTTCAAAGGTAATACATACTCATTGTGGTAAATTTGGTAAATGTAGATAGAGTGCTTAAAGTTATATTCACCCACAATTACATCACATAGCAATAATAGCAACTTTTGAAAATCCGTCATCTACTTTATTTTCACACAACTAAGAAAATTATATTTTTTTCTAAATTGCTTTTTAAATACTCATAGTATCTCATTCAAAGTTATTTTATAATATACCTAAATGTGATTTGCTTTCTTTGTTTTAGAAGCAACAATACTGATATGTTTACTTTTTCTGATATAGACTTACAAGTAATAATTCGGTGAGAAAGACACTGAAATATGTTTTAGATATTCTAGAAAACAAAAAAGAAAGAAGTTGGCCTTTATAAAGTTAGTTTCTCCAAAAATAACTTATTAAATGCTAAAAATTTCTCAGTTGACAGCAGTAGGGATGCTTGTTGTGTATTTAAAACATGTTGATCAGGGATCATTTGTAGTGATTTCTGTGGTAGCATATAAGCACATGTGTCCAAGTGACCTTTTAAGATTCTATCTAGCTTTACTGATTTTGTCCTCTAAATGACTGTCCCTAGCGCAGCAAATATGTTCAATTCTACATTTGGGGCAGGTAAAGCAGGTGTCCCAAAAGTCACTAAGTCTCAAATTTAGAATGTATAAGAAACTCTGGATTACTTGTTAAAAATTCAGATCTCCTTATCCCTCCCCAGAGATTCTATACTAACAGGTTTGTGGTAGGACCCAGTAATATTCATTTTAGCATGATCTTGCACTGATTGTAGGAAGTAGCTGGGCCACACTTGAAGAAGCACTGCCACAGGAATTTGGGCTTAAACTATCTCTGGACTTTTCATGAGTTTTTTACAATGTTTAATCCTAGAATAATAACATATCATCCTCTGTTTATTTATTTTTTAAATCATACAAATATGAGAATGAAAAATATAAACAAGCTATTTCTTCAAATGTATTCTTTACCTTTAAAAATATTATCTTATATAATGGTTTTTTAATGTTTCTTTCACTTGAAAACGGTTAGTTTTTGAACCCTGCTGTTTTTGTGCCCTGAGCCCTTCCTGTAATGAAACCATTTTTTCCATTGAAGAGCTGTGGACAGAACTGAAGACTCGTGTAAAATAAAATGGAATTTTGGCATATTAAAAAAATGTAGCTAGTGTCTGTATCTGTCATTTTATTTCTCACATGATGTTTTACTACTTATAGGGAGTTTCAACTGAAATATATTGCTCAGGTTAATTTAAATATATTATTCATAAAGGGATTTATTTAAAACATCTCTAGTTTTCTAATACTCAAATGTATAATTTGGTTAAGTTCTGATCTAACATTGCACTTTAAAATCCATTATGAATTGCAATTATAGATTATTATTAGTATTCAAAATAGGGAAAATTGATAATCAAGTAGGAAGCACATGTTTGAAAACTTAAGTTTCATTTCTGGTTTCACCACTCATGTGACTTTATCCTATCTCCTTTACTTATCATCAGCTCACAAACATTTATTGAGCACTTTCTTACCACCAAATAGTGGATTTACAGATGAAAAAACAGAGCCTCTGTGCTTGCTTTGCCTGGACTTCCTCTCAGTGTTTTCATGGAGATCCAGTGAAGGAGCTCTGCAAACTCTAGTTTATTATTTTCTAAACTTTTAAAATTTCCCTATAATAAGAACCCTCTCTAACACTGGTCTACGTAGTGTTCTTCCTTGTTAAGAGCAGTGCTTAGAACTAAATTTCCCTCAAGTTTAAACTAGAATCTATTATCTTGACAATATATCTAGCTCTTTTCTGAGAATATATCATAGTTAATAACTGCTTTATTCTCATTAAAGTATCTCTTAATTCTATTCAGTAATACACAAATTATTTTCCTCCATTACTTGCTGTCCATTCCCCATAGGTCTCATGTTGAAATCAAAAAATTGAAGGTGATGAATAAATTTTAAAGCCTATTCAAAGGTGTTTCAGAGTGTGTACATGCATGTATTCATGTGTGCCCTTGAGTACCTGTGTTAACAGATTCATGCCTTTAAGTAACAGCCTATACTATATATAAAAATCTCATTTTCAAATGTATCAATGTAAGTATACCTCTGTTCACATGACACTAGGCATCTACTACCTCTTGTAGTAGATTTTTTAAAAAAAATTCCCTCACTCTATCTATGCCTCTGCTGATGAAATATCTACAGATAGCTCACCTGGCATATGTGGCCATATTTGAATCATACTATCACAACCCTAACCTTAGCTGTTTGGAGCAGGCATGGCTATTTGATGCAACAGAATCTCATCTATGCACTAACACAAGAGGCAGTGTATTCCAAGACTGTGCTCACACAGAAATTGTGGTGATCACTGAACCAATCTCGGGAATCCAAAATCAAGACCCAGGGTGAGATGGGGAAGAGTCATTGAATCGATCATGAGAGCAAAGTGAAAACACAGATTTTAAAAAAATCAGAGAGAGAAGTTGAGTCACCAACATGGCCAAATAGCACATTATATAAAACCAACTCCTGTTCTTGAAGGTATTTCAAGAGGTTGTGATAAGACTGTAATGAATCTTTAAAATAAACCATGTGTCAGTTTCATTTTTCTTTTTGGTAGACCTGTCTACACTGTAGTTACTGTGTATAGTTACTATTCTATTGTTACTTTTCAAAAGAGGTCTAGTTGTTAAGCTTTTCTGTGAAGCCTTCACCCATGGCTGAAAAATATTTGTTTTTTACTTCAACATATACCCTTATAACTTGATTATTAGATTTACCTAATGTGCTTCAGTGTTCCTTAGAACCAGAGAGCCTAGCTAAAATATATTTCTAGCTCTAGTAAGGAAAAAAGTGTGGCCAAATCTTTTCTCAGTTGGAAACTATTTCTTTTGTTTTTCAGATTTATGAATAAAAGTATCTCAAAGCAAAAATGTATCATAAAATAAAAGATCTATAATTGTGTGAATTCAATTTATTCCAATTCAGCAGTGATGTTCCATTAGCATTACTCATAGCTCTGGCAGTTTGGTTTTGAATGATACTAAATAGCTCTCTGAAGTGGAACTCTTTGGATGACCTATCTATTTTAAGAAGGACATTTTAGTAGATGGATTATAACACATTTTAACACACATGAATGTATTCATTCATTTATAGTTTTGGCCAAAACCTAAATAGGAGCTTTTTGTAAGAAAAAAAAATTAATCTTAACTTATGATTTATTATTCCACAATTGGTTACTGTGGTGGATACTATGAAAGTTCTAGACTTCCTCCCTCAAGACTTATTTATAAGTGTACGAGTATATCTTACTGTAGAACCCCAGTAAGCCTTATGCATGAAATTCCCGCTCTCTCTTTCACCTTTCAGGGAAATCAAGCTAATACAGAGAAAACCTAAGCCCTGCAGTATGAGAATATAAAATAGCTTTTTCTCCTTAAATTTTAGAAAGGATGGTCTAGAAGAGCTCAAGAGTTTGAGGAAGCACAACCAAGAATAATTTCATCAAGTTTATGAAAAGTGATTACTTTCAATACAAAATTTTCAACATGGAAGAGACATTGTTCTCAGAACACAGAAATTTACATTGGACTGTCCCAGATAGAGTTGGCTGGTATTGCATGTAACTGAGGAGTGCCAAACCTGGGGAGAAGCTTAAGCATTAGCCATTTAAAAGTCAGGACTGTATATAATTCTTACGTAAAACAGGAGGTGCATATTTTGTAACTTTTTAATTATAAAATAAGAAGTGTGCATTCCAGAGTAATGTTTATGATGTATTGCTGAATGAGAAAAGCAATTTGCATGTATATGTATAATGTGATTTTTATAAATGGAAATGTTACCAAAATCCTCTAGATGCACATGTATTTGTATACATTTGAGGGTGAGGAAGGACATATAACAGGTATTAGTGTTGAATATCATAGGGTGAGACAAGTAGAGGGAGAGATTAGCTATAAGAGCTATTATTCCAATCTTCTGTTTTAATGTTTCCTCATGGTTGAGGTTAAGAGCAATGAAGTTTGTAATTTTGGAAGACGCATTTCAGATTAAAATGAAATAAAATAATGTCTTTAAAAAACAGACTACAGGAAACTATTCCAAATAAAAAAAAATTGCTCTTTGTAATGTGATACCTGCTAATGTGTATATTGCTGAAAGGTGACTGTAAGTCTGCAGTGGAATACACTGTAAACAAACGCAATGATTTCAAAGAGCACATGCACACACAAACCAAAATAAATTATAATTGATGACAGAATCTTCTGAAATTTTTTCCTCAGAAATGACTATATTACCTATGACCAATAAGCCATTTATTTTTCTTATTTCTCTACTCACTAGTGTTTTAAAGTAGCATAGATAGAGCATGTCATGTGTGAAAGCATTCAAAAGCTCCCCATAACTTTCAAAAGAAAATTTAAGCTCATTAAGACAGAATGTAGGTCTCCTATATCCTTCCTGCTTCCCTCTTTAAGTTCATCTCCCCCACCTTGACATGCTTTCCTTCAGCCTTCCTGAAGTTCTTCAGATTGTGGAAGGCCTCCAAAGTTAACTGTCTCCGTTATGTGTACATATTGCTTTCTCGTAATTCAGTGTCCTCCAAACTAACAAGTTTCACTTTGCCAGATAAGTTTAATTCCTCCTTCGGTGTGAAATCATGATGTCTTCTCAAGGTGGCATTTTTATGCCTTCAAGCATTAGCCTGGATTAAGTGCCTTCCCAACTCATCCCCAAAATATCTCAGAGTTTTTCTTTCTCATGGCATTCATCCCAGTGAATACAATTTTTTTCAGCTTTATTGAAGTATAATTGATATACAATAAACAGCACATTTTAAAGGGTATAATTTAATGAGATCTGACATATGTATACAGCCATGAAACCATCACCACAAATCAAGATAATGAACTCTTCCCATCACCCACAAAACTTTTTTCATGTCCCTTTGTATTTTCTTCTATCCTCCTCACCCTCCCCATACATCCCCAGGCTACCACTGGTCTGCTTTATATCATAAGAGATTATTTTGGACTGTCTAGAATTTATATAAATGGAACCATATCATATGTACTCAATTTCTGGCTTTTTTTCTACTCAGCATGATTATTTTAAGATTCACTAATACTGGTACATGTCTTAATAGTTCATTTTTTTTTCTGAGTAGTATTCCATTGTATGGTTATATCAAAATTTGTTTATGTAATCACCTGTTGATGGACATTGGTATTATTTCCAGTTTGGGACTATTACAAATAAATCTGCTATGCACATTTGTGTAAATACTTTTGTGTGGACATATGCTTTTATTCCTCCTGTGCAAGTATCTAGGAGTATACATTAGTTTGCTAGGACTGCAGTAAGCTGGGTGTCATAAAACAACAGAAATTTATTCTCCCATAGTTCTGGAGTCTATAAGTTCAAAATCGAGGTGTTGGCAGGGTCATGATACCTTCAAAGTCTTTAAAGAACAATTTTTCTTGCCTTTTCTAGATTCTGGCATTCTCTGGCCTTCCATGGCTTGTATGTGAATTATGGCAATCTCTGATTCTGTCTTTACAGGGCCTCTCCACTGTGTGTCTGTGTCTTTGTGTCCAAATTTCTCTCTTCTTAATAGTAGCCCTGAGGTTACCCCAATCAGTGTTCCTTTCTAGATATATAGATCTATATACAGATGTTCAGTATAATCAGTGATTCTTCGAAGTAATTATAAAAACAGGTGTAAATAAAGTAACAGAGATTGAGGAGAGATCAGTATACTTTCACCATTGTACTTTTCACAACTCTCATCATGTAAGGTTTGATGATGTCACAAATGTTTGTAATTATAAATTAGCATACTTGTGTTAAAAGGAAAGTTTGAACAGAAAAAAATAAAATTTAGGAACCACATAGTTTTAACAGCTTTAAGTTACTTTAAAATATTAACATAAAAATTTAGTTTTAGATTACTTGAAATATTTTAAAATATTTTCTATGTTTTAAAAACAATAACATTAAGAATAACATTATTCAGGGGTTAGGAAGCTAAACTAATGATAATAGGGATATCTAAATTATTTTTGAAATCTAAAAGCAATTTTTAAAAGAAATTAGTATTATTTTCAAGTTAGAACAGAGACTCTTTAGAAGAAAATATTAAGAGAATTTTATTTTGCTGGCTGCCGATTTTAGATGTACTTATAGACTATTTGATACAAGGAATTTGCTACTTGGTTAATCAGGAATTTTTAAATTCCATTTAATATTTTTAACTCCAAGTCTCACAGTAGATAAGTGTAAGATAAATCTTATATCTAAGACAAATACACCTTGTTCTCTGAAAAGTTTAATTGTCACTCTTTATTTTTGAATATAGGAAACACGTTTAATATCCAAAATGTTTTTTATACCCAGTACATGATTACACTACTGGAATGTTCAATAAATCACTGCCAGCTGATTGACTTCTTCACAACTGTACTTGTCAAAGTTACATGGAGAAGACTCTCCCAGGATGCCTTCAATTACTGGGATTTATTACGATGCAAATATAACCTCGATTCCTAATGTGAGCTGGGTTAAATAGTGTCCTCCCAAAATACATGTCCACTTGGAACCCATAATAAGTTCTTATTTGGAAATAGAGGGTCTTGGCCGATGTCATCAGGTTAAGATAAGGTCACACTGGATTCGGGTGGGCCCTAATCCAATGACTGGATTCCTTATAAGTAGAGGGGAATTTGGACACAGGGATACACGGAGAGAGAACTATGTGACGTTTGAACAGAGATCAAAGTGATGCATCTACAACCCAAGGGACACCAAAGTTTTCCAGCAACCATGAGAAGCAGGGAGAGAGCAATGAACAGATTCTCCTTCAAAGCTTCCAGATGAAGCATGGCCCTAACCACACCTTGATTTTAGACTTCCAGCCTCCAGAACTGTGAGACAAAAAATTTCCATTGTTTCAAGCTATCTAATTTGTGGTACTTTACAGCCCTAGAAAACTAATACATAACGTTACAGTTTCAACTTATAGTTTTATTTCCTGCCTTTGGGTTTTACTATTAAATCATCTCCATCCTCCCACCCACAAGTTTTATGAATTAAGCTAAAAGGAGTGAGTTTCTGTTGCTTGGCCAGAAGAGCTTCAATCATGAAAGTCTGATGTGTAACCCATAGAAAAATACACTTGCAACTGCTTTTGACAGAATGGAACTGTGGCCTTGACTTAAATTAATATCTCATTAGTACATGAACATATTAATCCAGAAACAATGAATATACTGCATTTGTGTATCAGTCAAGGTCCATTCAGGAAACAAACACAAACATGATTCAGAGTCCTAAAAATAGAGAAAATGCAACATAGGGAATTCATTATATAGCTCATGGAACAGGCTGAGAAGACAACTAGGGAAGAGTAAGGGAACAACCTAGAGATTAGGAGCAGCAGGAAACTGATTTTGCCCCTAGACTGGAGGGGCAGAGAAAGAAGGCAGTTACTGCAGCTCCGGACTGGGTTCCCAGGCACAAGCTGGCATTGCAGCAGGCTTGTTCAGAGGAGGCCAGAGCCACAGAAGGCAAACAGCTTCTGTTGCAGACACCATTGAAAGAGGGTAGGAGTTTAGCCTTCAGTTGACTTAATCCAGTTAGAAGTCTAGTGATATGGGGGCTCAGGAATTGGAGCAGGTGGGGGTCAATCCTCTGAACAACAGAGCTGAGCGGGAGAGCTAAAAGGAATGAAGACAAAGGCAGGTAGCCCTTTCACATCCATCTCTCCCATTATCACCCAAGTCAGGCCCTAATCATCATGCATCTTGTATGTCTTTCTGACCGTGCTTGAGACTTACTCTTAGCCATTATGGATATAGTAAGAACATTTGGTTAACCCAACCAAAAGATGAGTTTTATCATCTGCTGGAAGAATATAGTCAAAACTTATTAAACTGATGTTTTAAGTACCCCAAACACATTCAAAATATCTTTTAAATTATCTCATTATTTGCCTACTTGTGCTCCTGTCAGATAGAACTAGAATGGTAATGCTGAAGAGGAAAAAAAACAAACAAACAACAAATCGGTACAACATTGCCAAATAATTATGATTAGTTTTAAAATTACATGGCACACACTGTAAGTCCTTTAGGACACTGAAGTTTGTAAGTCATTGAGGACTAGAGCAGTTGCTGAGTCTCTTAATCTCAGCTTAAATACCTGCACGTGTCTTATTCAATGTTGCATCGCAGCAGTTAGATCGGTGCACAGCAATAGTTGATCCTCAGTAAATACTCACTGAATGAATGAAATCATGAACAACGGCCCAGTTTTCTAAGGTCTGAAGTCTTTGGTGAAACTTGTTATTAGCCAGATGCCAAATTTCTTTTTTGCATGTAAATTACTAGCTAAGACTATGGAAAACTATGGAAATATTTTGAGGTTTTAACAGATTTTTTTTTTTTTTAATTTAAGGGTGTAGTATTGTATTCACTGGTTTATTACACAAAGTCAATGAACCTTGCTTTTCTAAATGGCATAAAGATAATAATGAGGATTTAAAATGTTTAGAACTTAAAGAGATAATTATAGTTAAAAGTATACAGAACGTGAATCAAAGAAAAAAATGTCTTCTGTATAATAGAGTAGATGCTAAATAAACCTCCTTTGGATGTATAAATCAGGCAATCAACAATTAAAGGGAGAAGATTATCTATTTTAATAGTCACATATTCACCTTTTCTTTATACTGGGTTTCTTTTGCTATCAATTGGTGAAATTTATTTTCAGTGTTCTAAAGAATTATCTATAGCTATGTCCTTGTCAGTATCTTTCTCCAGTGAGTATGGGGTGATCACCAATGTGGCAGTATTGGGAGCTGTTTAGGTCATGGGGGCAGATCCCTCATGAATAGATTAATGCCTTGGGGAGGAGGGTAGTGAGTGAATTCTTGCTCTGTTTATTCCCTTGAGAGATGGTTGTTTAAAGGATCCTGGCATCTCTCTCTCTCTCTCTCTCTCTCTCTCTCTCTCCCCCCCTCCTTCCCTCCCTCTCTTTTTCTTGCCATGTAATCTTGCATAAGGTGACGTGGCCTGCCGTTTTCCACCATTAGTAGAAGCAGCCTGCAGCCGGTGACAGATGCAGCTGTCCCAGAATCAATCATAAGCCAAATAAATCTCTATTCTTTATAAATTACCCAGCGTCAGATATTCTGTTATAAGCAACAGAAATGGACTAATACAGACAGATATAAGGAAAACATGTATATATGCTTCTCTGAAAAAGAGTATGGCAAGCGCATAGGGTTTACCTACTGGTGATACGAGGTTTTAGGCAGTACCTCTCCTAAGCGTATTTGCATCCAAAAGTTTACCTAAAAGCCAAAGAGACTTTGCATTGTAAAAAGAGTGGAACCATAGTCTTTCTCCTTCAGGTTGAAGATTATCAAAATATCTTGAATACCAGGGTGACTCCTATTGAGATTTGACACCCCCAGTACGGAAGAGGGATTCTGGGATGGTGGCTTGCACTTGACATTGTCTTAAGGAACATTAAATTTGAGCATAATGTATGGGTTTTGCTGGAATCTACTCAGACCTCTGATTGAGGGTGAGTTGAAAACATGTAAAGCAAACAAATTGAAAAATCTGTTCTGTAAAAGCTATTACAGTTAATGCTCAAGGCAATTCTTTTTGTTGTGGGACCTCCCTAATGACTCTAACTCCAGGGGTCCTTCCCCAAAGAATGAGCAGCTGAGTTGAAAAAGGCCTTGCCTTACAGCAGCCTACTTGACTTCTGGGCTTCTTTCATTTCTGCCTGACATAGAGCTTCAGTTCTGTGGCAATTTCTGTTGCTTATGGCCTTGCACCAGATACGTGAACTGCTCTGAATAGTCAGGGGAGTAATTTCAGACCTGGAGAATGTTTAACCACAAAGAGAGGCTGTGAGAAGGCCAACCATTGCATAAATTTGACTTAATGATGTACACCCGAGTTCTCAGTCTCTGGCCACATTAGCAGGCAATCAAAGAGGAGGCCGAATTCAACAAGCCTCAGCAAGCCAGGCTGGGATATTCGGGAAAGGCTGGATTTCCTGCTATGAGTGGTATATGAAGATCCAGAGTTGACATCATGTGAACACTATTTTCACTGTGACACTCCAAACAAGAAAAATAATATCTATACTTCAAATATATGCATTGAATTTCTGATTTTATGTTTTAATCTAAACCCTATACCTTCTACTTTTTGAATATAAGTTCCTTCCAATGGGTACATCATTTCTTATTGGATAACTTGCCATAAAATAGTTTATTTTCATAGTCAATGTATATTTTAGTAAATATCTTTCATCCAACTTGAACAGAAATAACTAAAGTTGAGCAAATGAATAATTCTGGTGTGGGTCCTTCTTATGTTATACATTTATCATTATCGTTATTTTCTGGGATTTTGAAAAGCTGAACACAGATAAACAAGCTAAAAATTCAAACTATTATGAAAAAAAAAAAAAACCCAGCTTAGGAATCAAGAGATTTGGGCTCTCGTCCTAGCCCTGTCGTTAACTAGCCAGGTGGAACCTTGGGTATATCATCTGGCTTTATTAGACCTTTGACTTTTCTTCTATAAAAAGAAATGTACGGGCCGAGCCCGTGGCGCACTTGATAGAGTGCTGCGCTGGCAGCGCGGCGACGCTCCCGCCGCGGGTTCGGATCCTATATAGGACTGACCGGTGCACTCACTGGCTGAGTGCCGGTCACGAAAAAACGACAAAAAAAAAAAAAAAAAAAGAAATGTACCATACTGTTTCCAAGGACTCATGCAGCTCTAAAGCCTCTAAAGTTTCTTGCATATGTATGTGTTACAAATATTTTATAGACATAGCAATATATCATTTTACAAAATGCTGCCCCAGCATGATATGCCACACCTACCAGGTATTAAATCAATCAGGTGGTAAAAACAACAGTTGTATTCAGAATAAGGAATAGAATTATCAAAATAATCGCCCATTCTTAATGTGTTAAGATGGAGATTTCAAAATTTTTGACAACTTAATAAGTGCCAAATATCCTGATTTTACTACGCTTTTCCTTATGAAAAAAGAATTTAGGTTGCTCATACACAATTTTTTTTAAAAAAGTCTCTTTTCAAGTTCTTCCAGAATTCACAAAAAATAAATTTTTACTCATCAGCAGGATGTGGCTGTCAAGTGAAACATTGAATTAAATCATGGCCATAACATGAGATGTGTCATTTTTCAGTCAATACATGCATTTCCCTTAAATAGTCTGATAAAATTCCTCTGACTTTTTTCTACAGTGATTTTTGTGCTTTAGAAAACTTTATCAGTTACTTAATTCTTTCCCTTTATAAGAAGTATTTACTTCTGAATTTTATTTCATAAATGTACATCCAATAAATATTTGCTATTTTCAAAGTACTTCACAGATATACATGTTGAAGTTTGCACTGTCATAAAATAGTGGGTAGGCTGTTAAAGTACAATGTTCATTGTGATCATCCTTGATTTTTTAGAACATTTGCTGCTCAAAATGTGGGCCACAGGGCAGCAGCCTTAGTAATACCCGGGAGCTTATGAGAAATGTTGAATCTCAGCCCCACCCCAGACCTCCTGAGTCAAGGTCGAATCATAAACATCCAAGTTTGGGAAGAAGTAGCCAAAAGGAGGTGCTGATGGTTTGGTCTGAGGACCCTGCTTCAAGCAGCAAGCAAAGCTAGGTAAGGCCCTACTGGTTTGCTTTTTTTGTTTGTTTGTTTGTTTGTTTTTTCCTCTCATGTTTTTCCTGGGATAGCAGTGAGATGAGTACTAACCAAGTACTCTTAGAGTGACACCTTTCAGCTGGCATTTATGAGTGGCCTCAGTTATAGAGAAGATTTTTGTGTTGACTGGAGGAAGATATTTTCTGTGTAGTATAAATCACCTAGGTGGTACCTTGAATATACCCTTATTTCATTGTGAAAGTAAAATTATAATAGGCTGATCACATCTGAAGTAAACATGGTTCATTTCTATAGAATTTCAAGGGGATTTGATTGTAAGTCAATTGTTTGAAGTATTTTGTGCTTGGATACTCAACCATTGAAGATCCATACAGATGAGTGACTACATCTAAGGGGCAGATGTTGGCTCAAAATGTGCTGAATGAAAACCTTACAAAGTATAATGTATAATTTTCCTACATCTATTTTCACTTCTGGTTGCCTCCTTCATCCAAAGATATTCATACTTTGGATAGAAAATCCTGTGATGTCATTTGAGGGAAAATTACGGTGTGATTTTTGTTTATAACAATGTAGTGGTCAGAAGAACCCACGCCGCCTTGGCACTGGATTACAGTTCAGAAAACATTCATGTTCATTTGCAATGTATCTAAAGTACAGTGAAAAAGAGATATTTGAAGAGTTTGTACAAATCAAAGCAAATGTTTCCTAAAATGAGAAAAAAATATAGTAGATATGATATGATGTGATATAATGTAATACAATGGAATAAAGCTCTTGCAGAAAAAGTCCAAATCCAAACATAAAATGAAGGAAAGAAAAAAACCTGAAGTTTGTTCAAGTTTGTTGAAAATAGAGGGATTCTTACTCTTCTTCACTTTCCTGTGAGTGTACCTCAAAGAGTTCATGGAAAGATTCATATTATCTTTTAATTCTACTTCTGCATGAACTTTTTGAAGTACCCTAATACTTACCCTTCTGAATAGGGAATGTGAAGTTGCAAAATGATGTTAGACAAGGCTCACTCATCTCTTCAACAAATGTGCATTGCTCACCTGTGTGTACCACACTGTGACAGACAGATGCTGCACTGATACCTCAAAAAAGGTGGGAAAATTATTTTATAAAATACTGACTGAATAGCAGAAATTGTAGAGTAGCATCAATACAAGGAAAAATTACATAAAAATTATAATGTAAATTATAAATCGATTTTCAAAGTTTGAAATGCAGAAAAGGGAAGAAAAAAGTGAAAATACAGACAGCAAAGAATATAATAGAAGGATAAGAATGAAAGACTAAAAACTATAGAGAAGCCATTGAAATGAAGGAGAAAAGAATATAGACAAGAGAGCAATATTTACTAGGAGTGGAGAAAACACAAAAATATTAAAAACTGAAATTTGAGGGGAGATGTAGAAGAATTATGAGCATATTTCATTAAAAGTGAGATGCCCACTTCAGGCCTGTTCCAATCAGTCCAGAGAATACACATTAATAACAATAACAATAGTTAATATTTATTGATTGCTCATAGAGTTAGGCACTTCTATAAGCACTTTACATGTATCAACTTATTTAATGTTCATAAAAGCCAGTACATTTTTCCCACTAGTGTATGAACTCCATAAGAGCATGAAATCTGAGGTGTCTCCTGTCCTACTGCATATCTGGTACAAAATAGCTGCTCAGTAAGTATATGCATGTATGTTTGCTAAATGTATCCCTCTCTACCTCTACTTGTTATGGTTAGCCCAACACAATGTCCTTTTGCTAAAATCAGTACACCCTTCTATTCTTTTGAGATTTGTGGATGCAGATTTAGCCATCTAGCATACCCACTATCTTTTTCAAGACTGTGAGTTACATTGTTTTTCTAAACAGAACTTCTCTGTTTTTAGCCAACCAGAAGCAAAAATGGTCTTTTCTTTAAATGCCACCAGAATTTGCTTGCAGGTTGATGGGTACAAAATCAAAAGACATGAAGTTGAGGAGACAAAGGTCTGTTACATATTCATGGGCATGATGGCTTGTGACGGGTTTTTGCTTCATATATTCTCTGCTTTCTATCATCAACCATAGAAAGTTTAGCTGAGCAGGAAGACAGCATGCAGAACCACCTTCATTAATTCAAAGCATCTGATCAAATTTAACAAAAAAGACAAAAAAAAAAAAAAAAAAAAAGGAGGCTGGGAAACTTACCATATACCATATTGGATTTTAGTCCAGAAGAGTCGATGAAGAAAATTCCTTTTGGCAGCCACAAACAATTGGGAAAAAAAAAGTACAAAAAATATTACAATAGTTTAAGCTTTAAGATATCAACTTGGCTCAGTTTAATTCTTTCAAGTTTGGCTTCTATCCCACCATAGTTAGCCTTAATGTGTGTTAGTAGAATGAGATATTATCTGAGTAATTGATAAATACTCTTAATTCTAAAAAAAAAAAAAAAAAAAGAACACCACTAACATCAACAATAAGTTACCTTAGCACTTTCAAAGCAATACTTTCAATACTTATGTACTTATTTAAAATACTTTTTAAATAGACAAACTTAAAAATAAAAGGAAATTTGGGGAATTAAAAAAGGACTAACTTTTAATGCTATAAAGATTTTTTCCTATGATTTTTTCTTTAAAGAATGCAAGTGCTAAAGCAGTGATTTCACAGTAATGAAAATTCCATTTATGTAGCACTTGTATCCTGGCTCTGTATTATAATCTTCTCCCCACCCACCTCCCCTAAAATACATTGCAGAATAAAATGGAATTTCCAGACAGAACTTAGTTTTTTACTGCTTGATGTATATCAGATACACCATCTCCCCTTTGCACTCATTGGTAATTACATAGTATTGCTTCAAAATATGTCCACATTTGAATTTCTCTTTTTATATTTCCCTTTAAGTTGTTTGTAAATGAAGTCATTTGACAGCTTGGTGCTTTATTATTTTTTTCCTGTGTTGCAGTCAGCATAAAAACTGTACAATCTGGTAAACAGGAAAAGCATGCAATGAATGGATCTAATCAACACCTAACAAGTAGGAGTTTGCATGTATTATAAAATCAGAGCTTTCATTGGCGTAATTCCTCTGAACAGAGTAATTTTCCCATGAGAGTGGAATCTAAGAAAATCTAAACTCTTTTCCCAATTTGTCTAAATTTCTCTTTTATCTGTGGCCCATTAATAAGCTCATTGGGGATTCTATGATTTGATGTCTACTGCGTTCGGGGAAGTGCCCTTGGTGGCCAAGGACTCCTAGGTAGATATTTTGCCTTTAGGGCCTCTCCTTTGGAGCAGCTTTCAGTCCACCTGCATGATACTGGCTTGTGATGGGGCTTTGGAGGTAACCATAAGAACTCTCGATTTCATCTTGATTCTATTATAAGTAATTGTGACACTTTGATAAAGTCACTTATTCTCATTTATTTATTCAATAGATATTTAATGAGGGTCCATTATTTTCCTACCATTGTTCTAGGTTCTGGGGATACAGTGGTGAGTACCATAGATAAATGATTTGCCTTTACTCATTTATTTATGTTTCACTGAGGCTACTGCATAGTCACTGGGTCTGTCTGTCCCTTTCTAAAACATGTTAAACTGTGGGTCTCTTGCGATGTGGTGAAGAGTGAAGTGGATAACAGGTATGAGACCCTCAAGTAGTTAATGTATGGTAGAACACAAACACTCAAGAAATGTTAGTTTTCATTTTTCCAAATTCTATTCCCTATGGAACACATAAAATACATGGGTAAGATAAATTAAAAATCAATGGAAAGCTTCCACAATCATAAAATGGTATGAACTGGTTGCAACATCATGATAAATATTTTGGTTCTTAACCAAGCATTGTAGATAATGTGAAAGAAACTGCCAAAAAACATTGTTGAAAACATCAATCATTTCATTTTGATAAAAAAAAAAAATTATTTGAATACTGTTAATGGCAAAAATATTTTAACTTTAAAGTCTTTGGGTATACAAAATAGCACATATTAAGTTTCTGTTAGAAGCTTGAAAGTAATTTCTTCCAGTGTTTTATTCTGTTTCTGTTGCTTACAACAGAATTCCTGAAACTGGGTAATTTATAAAGAAAAGAAATTTATGTTTTACCATTTCAGAGGCTAGGAAGTCCACAGTGAAGGGAGCACATCTGATGAGGGCCGTCCTTTTGGTGGGAACTCTCTACAGGGTCCAGTGTTGATGTAGGGTGTCACGTGACAAGAGAACAGGCTGAGTAAGAAAGTTAACCTTCTCACTTGCTCTCCTTTTAAAGCCATCAGAACCACACCCCTTACACCATGAATGGATCAATCCATTCAAAAGGGCACAGTCATCACAATCTAATCACTTCTTAAGGCCTCACCTTTCAAATACCGTAATTGGATTTCCTGCCCTCTTAGCACCATTACAATTGGGGTCAAGACTCCGAAACATGAACTTTGGGGGGATACATTTAACCCATATCATCCAGTAATAGTCAGAATGGTGTTTAAGATATTCTATTGTGCAATAGGAATTCTCTTGAATTTAAACATCCTTGAACAGTATAAGGTTATAATTCTAAATTTAAGTTTTTTTAAATTTTAAATAAACTTTAGTTTTAGTGCCATCCTCATTGCATCATACCAAACTATCAACAGGGTGTCACTGCTAATGTTAACTGTGATCACCTGTCTGAGGTAGTTGGCCAGGTTACTGTGAACTTCTTCCTGTCTTTCCATACTGTACGGTTTGGAAGGAAGTCTCGATACATAGACACACTTAAGAGGTGGGAGACATGCTCCACCTCCTTGAGGATGAAGTATCTACATAAAATGTTGAAATTCTTCTGCAGGGGAGTTTTGTCTATTCTATCCCATTTGTTTATGTTATTTTTCTATCACTATAAATTTATAGATATTTATTTTATAGTTTGGATTATAATCTAATATTATTTATTTATTTTGTTCAAATTGTTCCAGCTTTGACCATTTGGCAGGCCTTCAGTTTGCTCATGTGCTGCTTAGACATATGCCATCATTGTTTTTGTTGTTATCATTTTACTTTGTGCACTACAAAATGCTCCAGGCTCATCTTTTCCTCATCTTAGATTCAGGTATTTCTCTAGGAATCCCTAACTCTTTTTATTGAAGAATGCTAAAGTAAGGTCTGGGAACTAGGTGTGCTTATTACTACTAGGGTATCATTGCTTAAATATCCTCTTAGCAAAGAAATAAATATGTGTGTACTAACCCACATATATACGTACATGTATTAATATTTTTGTATATACACATCTCTATCTTTATTATTAAATTTAATTTTAAACATATTATTCATTTGAGTAGTGAAATCTGTTACCGGGGGCACAGGCTGCATATTGGTAAACATAAAATGTTTTATAAGTTTCATATGATAATTTAATCAGCCTTTGCTGCTGCTACATTCGAGATGAGGGTTATCAGTAGATGGAAGGCATCTTACTTTATGCTCTACAAGTGAGGTATCTCCATCTAGTCATTTCATAATGCTACGGTTTTGAGTTTGTCAGGGTTGATTTTGGTGGGTTTATTTGTTGTGGGCATTGTGTGAGAGTTGATGAGTTTACTAAAGAAGGAACTTTTTCCCAAGAAGTAGAACTGGAGATGAAGCGATAGGTGCACGTGATTTACTAGGGAGTGCTCGTAGGAAATAATCTGAAGGGAGAGAATGAAGCAGGATAGGGAGGGGAAAGGGATAAGAAAGCATAGTCTTAGGCAAAGCCTTCTTTGGCCTGAGCCACAGGAGGGGGCTCTGAAGAAGAAACTGCATCTTAGAATGATTTTCCCTTGAGGCAAAAGGCCTAACCTTTTGTATTTATGCCCGATTAGTCATTAGTCATTGGTTGTGGGCAACTTCCTCAGGTATAACTTTTTTACCAAGATGGTTTTCATCAGCTGAGGGCAATTTTCTGGAGATGTAGGGCAGCTGTGAGCTCTTAAAAGTTAGCACAGCACACACAGTAAGGGGAGCTGGCCAGAGTACCACTGTTTCCTTTACAAAACATAAGATATAGAAAGAAAAGATAGGGATTACCCCAGCTTCAGAGTTATGGCAGTTTATTCATGGTTAAAATTATACTGAATATATATCAACCAGATACAGTATTTTCACCAATAGCAGAGAAGAGATTTATGAAACAATCATGTTGCAGAACAATGAAAAAAATATTAGAGGTTAAAGAAACTCTCATATGATCAGAATTGACAGATCAAGACCAGCTCCCAATCATATATAACCACAAAATCATATTTGAGATGAAGGCCAAAAGAAATAGGAATTTTGAAAAACATAAATCATAATAATCCATTTATGGAAAAACTGGTTCATGGAGTACATATTCAGTGCCAGGCACTGTTCCGTATGTAGCAGTTAAGAAAACAGAAAGTGTTTTCTTCTCTCATAAAGCTTACATTCTAGTAAAAGACTGAAAATAAACAAATAAAACATAGTATAGTTCAGTTGGTGGTAAGCGCTGAAGGAAAAATAAAGCACTGCACGATGATACAGAGTAATGATGCAGGACAGGATGGTTTAGATTGGATGATAAGAAATTAGTTTTAAAAGGTGAAGGAAACTAGCTATTCAAAGATGAGAAAGTGCATTCTGGGCAAAGAGCACAACTTATGCAAAGGCATCAAGTTGAGAATTTGCTTTGTGTTTTTTCCAGGAACAGCAAGGAGGCCAGAGTAGATGGAGGTCCTGGAAGAGAGAGAATGTGGTAGAGGCAATGAAATCTGTGGGGGGGAAGTGTTGATTGCATAGAGCAGGGATTGCCAAACTACAGCCTGCAGCCCAAATTGGACACACCAGCTGTTTCCATGCAGCTTCCGAGCTGAAATAGCTTTTACAATTTTGCATGTTTGAAAAAAAATATCAAAAGTAGGGCCAGCCCCATGGCTCACTCGGGTGAAGTGTGGTGCTGATAGCGCCGAGACCCTGGGTTCGGATCCTATATAGGGATGGCCGGTGTGCTCACTGGCTGAGCGTGGTGCAGACCACACCGTCCTGGGGGTTGCAATCCCCTTACCGGTCAAAATAAATAAATATATAAATAAAAATCTTTAAAAAATCAAAAATAAAACAATATTTTGTGACATATGGAGATTATATGAAATTCAAGTTTCAGTGCCTATAAATAAAGTTTTATTGGAATTCAGCACACTGTTTTGTTTTTGCCTTACCTATGGTTGTTTTCACAGTATAAAGACAGAGTTTGGAAGTTGCTAAAGAAAATATTTAATATCTAGCCTTTTACAGAAAAAGTTTGCCAACTTCTGAATAAGCAATGTTAAGGATTTTAGATTTTCTACTGAAGAGATGGTGTATTAGTCTGTTTCTGTTGCTTATAACAAAATACACAAAACTGGGTGATTTGTAAAGAAAATGATATTTATTTGCTTACAGTTTCAGAGACTGGGAAGTCCACAATACAGAGAAAACATCTGGTGAGGGTTTTGGTGGTGGCAACAGTGATGGGAGGGTATCAAATTGCAAAATGGTGGAGCAGAGAAAGAGGGAAAGATAGTTCCTCATGCACTCTCTTTTTAAAGCCCCCAGAAACACACCCACAGCTGCCATTGTTAACCCATTCACTATGGCATGGTCCTACAAATCTAATCACCTCTTCAAGGCCCCACTTTGCAATTACCATAATAGAATTTACCATCTTCAACAGGTACAGTGGGGATTAAGCCTCAGTAAGGTTGCAGGGAGGCAGTATCCAATCTGCCACAGATGGGAAGCTACTTGGGATTTTATAATAGAGGATTAATGTGATCCTACTTATTTTTTAAAATAAAGTAAGTTAATAGAATCAGTGATTTGCAAGTGAGATTTTCTCTAGAAAGGGTCTTGAATCATTTAGAATCTTTAATTTTGCAAAGTACAGATAATATAGCCCAAACTGGTTTAAACCAGAATTTCTCCACCTCAGCACTACTGACATTTTGGGCCAGCTAATTGTTGTACAGGGCTGTCCTGTGTGTTTTAGGAATTTTGGCAGCATTCCTGATCTCTACCCACTAAACACCCATATCACTCTACCACCCCACCCCCCAGTCATGACAATAAAGCATCTCCAGGCATCGCCAAGAGGCCCCTGGGTGGAGGGGATCACCTGCAGGTGAGAACTACTGAACTAAACAAAAAGTAATCTATTATTATTTTATATTTTTTAAAAAGTTGGCTTGATACAGGGCTCAAATGCTGTTGTTTGATGCATCTCTTTGAACTTTTTTCTCTGTAGTGGCTCCATTGTCAGACTTCCAGATGGTTTAGACTTACATTATCACAGTGATCTATCCAAAGAAAGGCAGAAGACTTCTCTTTTCCAGAAATTCCACAGAGGGCTTATCACATCTTATTGGCTCTGGTTGGTTATTCATCACCCTAAGACAGTCTGTTACTGGTTTACAACAATCAGGGTACTCTTGAAGCTGGCACCTCTTGACTGAGAGTGAGGAAAGGTTGAATTCTCCAGTCCAAAGGAAATTCACAGCAGAATTGTTAGAATAAGGAAGTAGTGGATTCTAAGGAAGCAAACAACAGCTCTTCACTATTATCCTCAAATGGAGATCCATTTGGAGAGCATTTAAAGGTACCTCTCCATGTTGTCAATAGTTAACAATACTGTATTGTATAATTGTAATTTGTTAAGAAGTAGATCTTAAATCTCCTCAACACACACACACAAAATGGTAACTATGTAGAGCTATTGGATATATTAATTAGCTTAATTGTGGTGGTCATTTCACAATGTATATGTATATCAAAACATCAAGTTGTACACTTTAAATATGTACAAATTTTATATGTTGATGATATCTCAATACACCTTAAAAAAAAAATAAAAGAGGAATGTTCTGGGGAAATCCTGGTGATGGTGGTAATGAGGGAATTGCTATCCTCTTGTTTTCCAGACTGCTTATAAATGAAGCTCACCAGTACTCAAAGACCTTGTACAGTGCACACAGTTCAAATCGATATAATTCTACAAAAAAAAAAAAAAATGAAAAATGAAAAATAAATCTCTTCACAGGTAATTGTAGAGTATTGAGGAGAATAAATGCATAAATGCATATGGTTAATCATCCAACTTATTGTTGAAATCAGAATATTTTTGTGTATGAAAGCTTATGCTGTCAATAATTTCACCAGGAAAACATGCCAAACCAAGTCATATGGTCACCTTACTTATTGCCCATCTCATTTAGCATCTGGTATATCAGGGTTGTTCCTCTTAGTTCCATAATTTGTATCTCTACACATTGCTATAAATATTCCTGTAAATATCTTCCTAGATATAGTACTACAAAATAGACTGTGACTGAACTATTAAAACCAAAATTACTTAAAGAAATCTGGATACAATGTAATCATTGTTCTGTGGTTAAAAAACAAAAACATGGAAATCCAATCCTTTTATTTATAATATTATAACCTGTAGTTGTGAGGTTACAGAGCCTATAGAGTTTTTGCAGGAACTTCTAATGAGGCTGAGAAAGGACTCAGGTTTGGGAACCATGGAGCAATAACACTAAAATATTTCTAAACTGAGAACTAAGGTTAGTGTCCAAGTATTCACATTGCACACCTGGAGACAGCAGCAAAGTAACCTTCCAGGAAAAGTTTATGTTGTAAAATAAACATTTGCTATGAATCAGAGCCCTTCCAAGCTTTCAGCACCAGGCAGCTCAGTTGGCCTAGGCTCTTTGTTCTTTCTCCATTATACCCTAGAGCTGAGAATTTGTACAAAAATTTGAGGACTTCATAAAAAGGCTAGATAAAAAGCAGAGATGAGGTCAATGAAACTGGCAATCCGTGCTGCAATTAAGAGACAGCTCTTTTGAAATGTGCATTTAGGTGTCTCTCTGAGATTATATATATATATATATATATATATATATATTTTTTTTTTTTTTTTTTTTTCTTTGTCTTTTTCGTGACCGGCACTCAGCCAGTGAGTGCACCGGCCAGTCCTATATTGGATCCGAACCCGCGGCGGGAGCGTCGCTGCGCTCCCAGCACGGCACTCTCCAGAGTGCGCCAGGGGGTCAGCCCCTGAGATGATATTTTACTGTTTACCTCTTTCAACTGCATCAGCTATTCTTGTTATTTTTATGGATATCTTAATATATACCTTAAGGATTCATGAAAATAGGTCTTAAGATGTAAGTTAGAATTTAAGAGTATATTAAATATAGAAAAAATAATCAACTTAAATAATAGCTCCATTTGATTTTGTACATAGGTAAAAGATTCCTGCACTATTTACAAATATCGAATGGAACCAGATGTTTAGATGGAATTCCTATAACTTCTCAAGTTCTGCCTTCAGTAGTGAAATAGGAAGTCAGTTAAAATGGATAGCACACAAGTAATTCTGAGTACATGGTGAGGCAGGCACCTGCTACACTAGATAAGTAACTGTAATTTTGGAATATGAACTCCGAGCATGTTACCTTTAGCACATTGCAGTAATCAGAGGTAGGAAAATCTAAACGCAGCACATAATACACTGTTTCCTAATGTTTGGAGTTGTTGTGGTAGGGAGAAGAGTGATTTCACTGAGAAGAAATTAAATGAAAGTAAAATGCTTCAAACCCAGAAGCCATATAGGAAATAAAATATAAAATAAAAATGAGTAGCATAAGAAAACTCCAAAATAAGGGTTAAAAAAAAAAAAGCTCAAGAAAATTTAAGGGAATTCCTTTATGTATTTCTGAGTAATTCAATATGTAGTTATTCAACTGGATCTTTTACTTTAGGAATGTGGGTTTAAGTTGAGACTGAATACTTTCAAAAAAACTGTGGTGGGAGCTAATTAGATGACACATACTCTGCTATATTTATTTCATCCAAAAGTTAAAGAGCTAATTTAGGGCTGGTCTGCGGCTCACTCGGGAGAGTGTGGTGCTGATAATACCAAGGCCGCGGGTTCGGATCCTGTATAGGGATGGCCGGTCAGCTCACTGGGTGAGCGTGGTGCTGACAACACCAAGTCAAGGGTTAAGATCTCCTTACCAGTCATCTTTAAAACAATTTTTTTAAAAAGAGCTTATTAATAGATTTTTAAAAGATTGATAAGTTTTAATCTTGTTTGCCAATATTACCTTATAATCTCAAGCAGCGTTCACTATGATTTTTTAAGATATGTTCTGTATGATTTCAGGCTTAGAAAAATAGGATAGCTATTATTTTACTGACTGTTCCCTTTTTAAAATTTATATAGTAGGTGGCCCATTAAATTAAGAAGGTGCTAGTGAAAATTAGGGGGTGTAAAATTAATGGGTGACTAATTTTTTGCTCTACTTTTTATAAGAATAATATAAAATGGGGCATTATGGTATAGTTAGGGAAAATCTTATTTGCTTGGTTTATATAATTTTCCCCCTCATATCACAGAAGAGAAACAAACAAAAATCTGGTCTTATGGAAAAACCCAATAGTCTATAAGCTGAAAGGAATTAACATTATTTTCTTCAATTTAAAGAGATTGTAGAATCCTAAAGATAAATAAGACTATCAGAACCCACACCAAGTAAGCCCCATGATAGAGTCAAGCCAAGAGTGTGAGAGAGGCTTCAGTCTTCTCTCTGCTGAGGCCTTTAGCAAAAAATTTGTTTTTGTACTGTCTGCACATTCATCTATATGTTGACTGGACGTTCTCCAAATGTTTTCTAGTTCTAAAATTAAATCGTCTCATTCAAATCTTTATGCGCAACTAGAACTTAAATTTTATATGGAGCGTGGGGAAGTCTGAAAAGGGCCATTTTTAGGCACTACACTAGGACAACTATCATTGTAAATTAATAACTGTAAAAGCAGAAAGCTTCGAAAAGGAATGAAGTACTGATTCATGCTGCAGTATGGATGAATTACAAGTCAGAGAGCAAAAGATCACAAATTGTATGATTCTATGTATATGAAATGCCCAGAATTGACAGATCTATATGGACAAATTATATTACTATTTGCCTTGAACTAGGGGGATGGAGAAGAAAGGGGAGTGTCTGTTAAATAAGTTTTCTTTTGGGGGCGATGAGAATGTTCTAGAATTAGATTGTGATGATTCCCACGGTTCAGTGAATACAGTAAAAACTATTGAATTGTCCACTTTACGTGGGTTAATTGTAGGGCTTGTGAAATATATCTTTTTTTTTTTTTTATGATCACTGTTCATTTTTTTTTTTTTAATTTTATTGTGTCGATATACATTGTGGCTGATTATTGCTCCCAATCACCAAAACCTTCCTCCCTTCTCCCTCCCCCCATCCCCCCCCAACAATGTCCTTTCTGTCTGCTTGTCGTATCAACTTCAAGTAATTGTGGTTGTTATATCTTCTCCCCCCCCCCGGTTCTTTTTGTGTGTGTGTGTATGTGTGTGTGTGTGTGTGTGTGTGAATTTAGGTATTAATTTTTAGCTCCCACCAATAAGTGAGAACATGTGGTATTTCTCTTTCTGTGCCTGACTTGTTTCACTTAATATAATTCTCTCAAGTTCCATCCATGTTGTTGCAAATGGCAGTATTTCATTCGTTTTTATAGCTGAGTAGTATTCCATTATGTAGATGTACCACATTTTCCGTATCCACTTATCTGATGATGGACATTTGAGCTGGTTCCAACTCTTGGCTATTGTAAAGAGTGCTGCGATGAACATTGGGGAACAGGTATACCTTCGACTTGATGATTTCCATTCCTCTGGGTATATTCCCAACAGTGGGATAGCTGGGTCGTATGGTAGATCTATCTGCAATTGTTTGAGGAACCTCCATACCATTTTCCATAGAGGCTGCACCATTTTGCAGTCCCACCAACAATGTATGAGAGTTCCTTTTTCTCCGCAACCTCGCCAGCATTTATCATTCAGGTTCTTTTGGATTTTAGCCATCCTAACTGGGGTTAGATGGTATCTCAGTGTGGTTTTGATTTGCATTTCCCGGATGCTGAGTGATGTTGAGCATTTTTTCATATGTCTGTTGACCATTTGTATATCTTCCTTAGAGAAATGCCTACTTAGCTCTTTTGCCCATTTTTTAATTGGGTTGCTTGTTTTTTTCTTGTAAAGTTGTTTGAGTTCCTTATATATTCTGGATATTAATCCTTTGTCAGATGTATATTTTGCAAATATTTTCTCCCACTCTGTTGGTTGTATTTTAACTCTGTTAATTGTTTCTTTTGCTGTGCAGAAGCTTTTTAGTTTGATACAATCCCATTTGTTTATTTTTCCTTTGGTTGCCTGTGCTTTTGGGGTCGTATTCATGAAGTCTGTGCCCGGTTCTATTTCCTGGAGTGTTTCTCCATTGTTTTCTTTAAGAAGTTTTATTGTTTCAGGGTGTATATTTAAATCCTTAATCCATTTTGAGTTGATTTTAGTATACGGTGAGAAGTATGGATCTAGTTTCATTCTCCTGCATATGGATATCCAGTTATCCCAGCACCATTTGGTGAAGAGGCAGTCCCTTCCCCAGTGAATAGGCTTGGTGCCTTTGTCAAAGATCAGATGGCAGTAAGTGTGTGGGTTGATTTCTGGATTCTCTATTCTATCCCATTGGTCAGTGTGTCTGTTTTTATGCCAGTACCATACTGTTTTGGTTATTATAGATGTGTAGTATAGCTTAAAGTCAGGTAGTGTTATGCCTCCAGTTTTATTTTTTTTGCTCAGCATTGCTTTGGCTATGCGTGGTCTTTTATTGTTCCATATAAATGTCTGGAGAGTTTTTTCCATTTCTGAGAAAAATGTCTTTGGAATTTTGATGGGGATTGCATTGAATTTGTATATCACTTTGGGTAGTATGGATATTTTCACTATGTTGATTCTTCCAATCCAAGAGCATGGGATATCTTTCCATCTTCTTGTATCCTCTCTAATTTCTCTCAGCAGTGGTTTGTAGTTCTCATTATAGAGATTTTTCACCTCCTTGGTTAACTCAATTCTTAAGTATTTTATTTTTTTGGTGGCTACTGTAAATGGGCAGGCTTTCTTGATTTCTTGTTCTGCATGTTCACTATTGGAGAAAAGAAATGCTACTGATTTTTGTGTGTTGATTTTGTATCCTGCTACTGTGCTGAAATCATTTATCAGTTCCAACAGGTTTTTTGTAGAGGTTTTAGGCTGTTCGATATATAGGATCATGTCATCTGCAAACAGGGACAGTTTGACTTCATCTCTTCCAATCTGGATGCCTTTTATTTCCTTCTCTTCTCTGATTGCTCTGGCTAGTACTTCCAACACTATGTTGAATAGGAGTGGTGAGAGTGGGCATCCTTGTCTAGTTCCTGTTCTTAAAGGAAAAGCTTTCAGCTTTTCCCCATTCAGGATGATATTGGCAGTGGGTTTGGCGTATATGGCTTTAATTATGTTGAGATACTTTCCCTCTATACCTAACTTATGGAGGGTCTTTGTCATGAATGAGTGCTGAACTTTATCAAATGCTTTTTCAGCATCTATAGAGATGATCATATGGTCCTTGTGTTTGAGTTTATTAATATGGTGTATCACATTTACTGATTTGCATATGTTGAACCAACCTTGCATCCCTGGGATGAATTCCACTTGATCGTGATGAATAATTTTACGTATGCATTGCTTTATTCTGTTAGCTAGTATTTTAGTGAGGATTTTTGCATCTATATTCACCAAGGATATTGGCCTGTAGTTTTCTTTTTTTGTTATATCTTTACCTGGTTTTGGTATCAGGATGATGTTTGCTTCATAGAATGAGTTTGGGAGATTTGCGTCCGTTTCAATCTTTTGGAATAGTTTGTAAAGAATCAGTGTCAATTCCTCTTTGAATGTTTGGTAAAATTCTGCTGTGAATCCATCTGGTCCTAGGCTTTTCTTTGTTGGGAGCCTTCTGATAACAGCTTCAATCTCCTTTATTGTTATTGGTCTGTTCCAATATTCTACGTCTTCATGTTTCAGTGTTGGGAGCTTGTGTGTGTCCAGAAATTTATCCATTTCCTCCCGATTTTCAAATTTGTTGGCGTATAGTTGTTTATAGTAGTCTCGAATGATTCCTTGTATTTCAGATGAATCAGTTGTAATATCGCCTTTTTCATTTCTAATTTTTGTTATTTGAGGCTTCTCTCTTCTTTTTTTTGTTAGCCATGCTAATGGTTTGTCAATTTTATTTATCTTTTCAAAAAACCAACTTTTTGATTCGTTGATCTTTTGAATAGTTTTTTGGTTTTCAATTTCATTCAGTTCTGCTCGGATCTTAATGATTTCTTTCCTTCTGCTAACTTTAGGTTTGGATTGTTCTTGTTTTTCTAGTTCTTTAAGGTGAAGTGTTAGGTTGTTCACTTGCCATCTTTCCATTCTTCTGAAGTGAGCGTTTAATGCAATAAATTTACCCCTCAATACTGCTTTTGCAGTATCCCACAGGTTTTGGTATGATGTATCATTGTTTTCATTAGTTTCAATAAATTTTTTGATTTCCTGCTTGATTTCTTCTTGGACCCATATGTCATTAAGTAGAATGCTGTTTAATTTCCATGTGTTTGTATAGTTTCCAGAGTTTCGTTTGTTATTAATTTCTAGTTTTAATCCATTGTGGTCTGAGAAGATACATGGGATAATTGCAATTTTTTTGAATTTATTGAGACTTGATTTGTGACCTAATATGTGATCTATCCTGGAGAATGATCGATGTGCTGCTGGGAAGAATGAATATTCTGAGGTTGTTGGGTGGAATGTTCTGTAGATATCTGCCAATTCCAATTGGTCTAGAGTCTTGTTTAGATCTTGTGTTTCTCTACTGATTCTTTGCCCAGATGATCTGTCTAATATTGACAGTGGGGTGTTCAGGTCCCAGGCTATTATGGCATTAGTGTCTATTTCCTTCTTTAGGTCTAATAGAGTTTGTTTTATAAATCTGGCTGCTCCAACATTGGGTGCATACATATTTATGATTGTTATATCTTCTTGGTGGATCAGTCCTTTTATCATTAAGTAGTGTCCCTCATTGTCTCTTTTTATGGTTTTTAGTTTAAAGTCTATTTTGTCAGATATAAGAATAGCTACTCCAGCTTGTTTTTCTTTTCTGTTTGCATGGTAAATCTTTTTCCATCCTTTCACTCTTAGTCTCTGTGAATCTTTATGGGTGAGGTGGGTCTCTTGTAGGCAGCATATAGTTGGGTCCTCCTTTTTGATCCAGTCAGCCAGTCTGTGTCTTTTGATTGGAGAATTTAAGCCTTTTACATTCAGAGTTGTTATTGAAAGGTGTTGATTTATTCCTAGCATTTTATTGGTTGTTTGGTTGTCTTAGGTGTCTTTTGTTCCTTGCTTTCTGATTTACTGTTTGGTTTCTGTGTTTGTTGGTTCCTTAGGTTGTAGATAGCGTTTTTGTTTGCTTGTTTTCTCTTCATGAATGCCATTTTTATTATATTAGTGGATATTGATTTTTCCTGGGTTTTTATGGCAGTGGTAGTTATTTTTCAGGAACCAAACCCAGTACTCCCTTGAGGATTTCTTGTAAGGGTGGTCGTGTAGTAGTGAACTCCTGCAGTTTTTGTTTGTCTGAGAAATATACTATTTGCCCTTCATTTCGGAAAGATAGCCTTGCAGGGTAGAGTATTCGTGGCTGGCAATCTTTGTCTTTTAGTATTTTGAATATATCATCCCATTCCTTTCTAGCTTTTAGCGTTTGTGATGAAAAGTCTGATGTTAGCCTGATTGGGGCTCCCTTATAGGTGATTTGACGCTTCTCTCTTGCAGCTTTTAAGATTCTCTCTTTGTCTCTGAGTTTTGCCATTTTGACTATAACATGTCTTGGAGAAGGCCTTTTTGGGTTGAATAATTTTGGAGATCATTGAGCTTCCTGGATCTGAAGATCTGTGATTTTTCCTATACCTGGGAAGTTTTCTGCCACTATTTTGTTGAATATGTTTTCAATGGAATCTCCATTTTCCTCCCCTTCTGGAATTCCCATGACTCGGATATTTGAGCGCTTAAGGTTGTCTGATATCTCTCTCAGATTTTCTTCAATGTCCTTGATTCTTTTTTCTTTCTTTTTGTCTGCTTGTGTTATTTCGAACAGCCCATCTTCAAGTTCAGAGGTTCTCTCTTCAACTTCAACAAGCCTGCTGGTTAAACTCTCCATTGTGTTTTTTATTTCGCTGAATAACTCCTTCAGTTCAGCAAGTTCTGCTACATTTTTTTTCAGCACATTGATTTCCTTGTACATTTCCTCTTTCAGATCCTGTATACTTTTCCTCATTTCATCATGATGTCTAGCTGAGTTTTCTTGTATCTCATTCAGTTTCCTTAGAATTATCACTCGAAATTCCTTGTCAGTCATTTCAAGGGCTTCTTGTTCTATAGGATCTAGAGTTTGAGATTTATTAACTTTTGGTGGTGTACTTTCTTGATTTTTTGTATTTCTGGTATCTTTTTTTTGATGTTTATTCATTGTGGCAGGGGGTTTCACAGTCCACCGGTTTGAGACTAATGACTAACTAGGATGTTGCTGTGGTTGCCAATTTCGTATGGTTCCCTCTGTGACTGCTCAGTTGGCCTCTAGTGCCTCGTGTGTGTGGTTGCCTCGGGTCTTGGGCCTCTCCGGGGAGCCACCTTTCTGGTCAGCTTGGACTCTGCTGGGCTGGTGGATCATGTACCAAAGGGTGTGTGATCTCTGTTGAGCTCTCACTTCCTGTGCTGGACTTCTCCCTGTTCCGTGTGCTCTGGCCCAGGCTGTTGGATCGTGCAGTGGCGACCCCACAGGGTGTGTGGTTTCTGTCGAGTCTCCACCTCCCTGGCTGCACGTCTCCCCACTCTGTGCGCACTGTGCTGGGCTGAGATGTGTCTTCTGCGACCCTCGTCTATCAGCTGGGCCTTCAAGACCCTGCTCAGCATTGCCTCGCCCAGGAAGTCTACCAGGTTTCTGCTAGGCACAGACGACCGGTCGCTCTGGGTGCCTTTGTAGCACTGTGTAGATCTTTCTCGGGACTTGTTCACCTTTGTATCCCCCCGGCATAGACCGAATCTAGCACCCACCTGCAGCCAGCTCTCCGGCAGGTTCAAGCGGACCTGAGAACTCTCCTACCACACTATTCCCAACCAGAAATTGGTTAGGCTTTTTTCCGAACTGGTAGCCGCAGAGATGGTATCTGCCTCCCGGTAACAGGAAGTATTCCGGGGCCGGAGTCCAGGGCGTGGTGGAGTGACAGTCGGCCGCCCTTACTTCCTTGCCCTCCCGACACTGGCCGGGGATGCCCCACGCCCCCTTGTGTAATATATCTTATAAAGCTTTTCAAAAAGATAATTGCAGCCTTGTAAAAATCAAGAAAAAAGCAAGACAAGCTGAACAGAATGTAAGCACTATGAATGTAAGAATTTGCTGCTTTTTTGTTTATTGCTGGATTCTCAACATCTAAAACCTATTCCTAGCACAAGTTATACATTCAACAAGTATTTGTATCAAATTAAGTATAGAAAAGCAGATAGCTTCAAACTTGAAGTCATTCTCAGACTATTATATTTTTACTAATCTTTTTCTTCTCCATCTGTCAGTAGTGCAAGAGAAATTATCTTTCTTCTCAGACTTGTCATACCAGGACTATTGGTTTCCTGTGGGCAACAATCCAAATTTGCACCTGTTCTTGCCAGCCAAGGTAGGGAATGTGCTAGCTGAAGAAGGCAGGGCCCTAGGGCATCAGATGCAATTCTGGAGTAGCTGGCCTGTGAGGGTGTGCACAGCCCAAACTGCAGTATTGTCTTAAAGGCTTATACTAAGTCTGGGGAGGAAGATGTGCATGTCTACTTCCTGCCTTTAATTCTGTCTTTTTGTTTTGTTTTGTTTATACATATGTGAAAAAATATGGTTATCTCATCTCTGAGGCTGATGTCTCTGGTTCCAGTATAAGGGCTTTCTCTCTATGGTTTGCCAGTAACTTAGAACTGAGGAGGTGGAACCTGTCTCAAAAGTTCTTAATCCTGTAGATAGTCTCTCAAATTCTTTCATCAAAAAAAATCTATTTCTATTATTGCAAATGCTAATTTAATAGCAAGTTTTGGTTACTTTGGTTGGACAAAGGGTCTTTATTAAGGTGTTTTGTTGCTTGATTCTCTTTTGATTTGTTTAATTTTTTATCTTTCTCTTATGTTTGCTTTTGCAGACTATGCTACCTGGACTTTCCAGACGCAGGCTCCTGTTTGGTTTAGAATGGGTATACTCATGCTCTTCTCATCTCAGAAGGCTTCCCAATTCCAATAAAGTGGATTCCTTGCTAATTTTTATTTTTCCTGCACAAAATTAGCATGAATATCCAAAATCGGTGCAGACATATAGCTGACCAATTATTATTATTTATCAGTAATCAAGATCTGAGTTTATTCAGCAATTAGAAAAAGATAATTTATAGAAACCTATCCAGATATTTAGCAAAACTTTGAAAATAGGTCCAGGAAACAAAAAGCTAAGTTAGTCAAAAGACAATGATGAGTTGATCTATTAACACTTCAATGACACAGAGTTATACACGGCTAGCTTATGGAGCACCATGGAATTAATTGGGGTTTAAAGTTATTAAAGTAACTAAGTAGATACATATCAGATATTGCTTTTGACAAGAAAAGTAGAAGTTATAATTTGGCAAATATAATTTTTTCAATACAAGAATATACTCAATTTTTAATTAAATAAAATTTTAGTAATTTTGCTTCTACAAATAGATGGGACTGAAATTATATGTGAATGAAAAGATAAGTAGAGTAGTTTAGGGAAAAAAACATATATAGTACCTAATCAATTAATGAATGATTTAAAATTGTCTCATGCATTCTATAGACGTGTAAATTTTTCTTCAAGGACAGTTTATTCAAATTGATTCTGGTCGATTAAGTTTCCTGTTTTATAGGACCATCTTAAAGCATTAAGTGCCTTCGAATATATATATATATTTTTTTTTGCTTTAGTATTTTATGCTAAATTATACACTCTTCTAAAAGGGAAACACATTTGTCAAATTTGTATAAAATGCAATGAAACACTTTTCAAAAATAGATACTCTTTTCTTTGTAAGCCCTAGTAAATGAGAAATTTGTTAGTGAGATTTTCTATTGTTAACTATAGAGTACAATTTCAATAACTACCTTGATGACAACAGAAACTTATAAAGAAATTCCTGGGTGTTCTTTCTATGACTACTTTCATTGATTTTTTTTTTTTTTTAAGTCTGGCTGACAGCATTTCATGTGTACATGCATCACACCTTGAGTCCTATTGCCCCAATTGCAGTTTTGTGGCAAAGTTTACCCTGTCATCAGAGTATTCAGCCATCAATGACTAGGTCTCATGTTTTTGGTTTACTACGTCACAATAATCACATTAATTAAAAATGTAAAACATAACCTGCTTGTTTAAATATTGGGGTTAAGTGTGTTTTATTAGAAAAAAATCAGAATGTTCAAACAGTGACTAATGAAAATGAATTAATAGGTAAATACTAGTTTTACAGTATCAAAAGTGGAGAAATATTTTTGATGTAAGGTCCCTTTAAACACCAGAATTTAAATACTTGAGTTTAGGATCTAATCTCCATTGAACAGAGATGAGCTAAAGAGAAACATTGTCATTTTTAGGTTAAGAGAGACCTGGGTTTGAATTCCAAAACTTCTACATATTGGTTTAGATTCTTGACTCTAAGATAAAAATCTAAATATCTATCTAATTTAACTGAGAAAACTCAATTTAATAACATATGTAAGTTGTCTTACATGTTCTAGATACACAATTGCAGGCATTATTTTTTAGGTGTTCATTGCAGTTATTTGTTGTGACCGGATCTACAAACCACTGTTCTTAAATCAAGAGGAACACATGTAGGTAAATGATTCCAAAAACTATTTTCTTATATCATAAATGCCTCCATACTTTCTTTTGTACTTTAAAATGAGTGGGATAAACTAATGAATAAATTAGAGAATTCTATATTTGAAATTTCTTTTATATTTTTATAATGCTAAATGTTTATTAAGCACATGGATGCTGCTTAAATTGCCATTTGTTTTGTAACAAATTTTCCACTAAGACTGGTGACATCTGGGAGCACAGGAAACTTTAATCCATTTTTCACTACCTGTTTGTGTTGTTGGGCATTTCAGGTAAAACATGAATGCTCACAAACACATAATCAACAGTAAATGTCATTTCTGAGCAAATTTTAGAGTAAAATGCAAGTTGCAGATTATTTCTCTCCAAAATCACTGAAATTTGAAATCCTTCAGAACGTTGCATATAACAGAACCCCCACCAGTTCAATCAGAACTTCACCGATTGATCCAAGAGGTACAAAATAAAATAGAAACGACTCTCTGTCTTTTAGCCTTAGCTTTTGTATGGACAGGGGTGCACGGATGCAGAGCTGCTGTATTGAGAAAAGAGACTTGTCCTATCATTTCACAAGAGTATGGAAAAAAATGTACCATAGAAATAAATTATTAATTAAACGAATCTCTTCTATACCAAAATAAATCTATGATGTGTTTACATTGGTTCATCCTTGAACAATTTTTTTTTTAACTTAATCCTATTTGGTATATTGAATGGGTACAGGGGAGAGGTGGAGAGAGGCAAAAGCTATCGCCTGTCCTAGGAGTACTGAAAAGTACTCCATTCACCAGTGTCTGTAAACAGCATATGGGCTACATGTCTGTGAATATCAATGCTGTGTTTGATATGGAGCCATATAACTTAATAACAAATATCTGCAGAAGAATAATATCATTAATAATTGAAAGAGGTTTGAGTTTAAAAAAAATCACACTGTTTAGCAAGTAGGAAAAGCACTTATTTAACAAAATGTATTATCTTTCACCCAGATATTCCCGTGATGATGTAGTTCTCTAAGCAGTATGGCCTCAAGACAAGCAGAAGAATCTGAGAGTTTCTTAGAAATGCAGAATCTTTGGTCCTATGTCTGAACAAATACATTTGAATCTGTGTTTTAGCATGTTCTCAATGTGTATTGTATGCTCCTTAAAGTTTGAGAAATACTGAATCTGACAGCTACTTCAAGTACAAGAATCTTGATTGCAATAGTCAATAGCATCCACTCAATACAGACTGCAATGAACCTGAAGTGATTCATTTACTATTTTATTTTTCTTACTTCCTTTCATATTGAGATATTACTTACTAACTACAAAAAGAACAAATCTAAGTGTTAAATAAATGTTTTTTTGTACACTACAGTTCTTTCTCCTCTATACCTATTTTATTTAACTTCTACTGTTTTTGTACTCTTGCATCCTCTATGACTGAGGGGGAAAGTCACATTTTCTTGAAAAATGCTCCTTTATTTGGAATTTTAGATTACAAATGCACTTGGACTTCTAATATTGCAGAGGAAGTCTTGCTTTCATCCTTATTGAGCTTAATCTTCCATTTTCTCAAAGGGTATTTCAAACCTTTGTCACCATCCTCAGGGCTTCTGTGTTTCTATTTTCTTTTTTACTTTCAGTGAATGACCTTTCCCCATACTTCACCAAGAAAATTGAGGCAATCGGGAGAGAACTTTCTTACCACCTCAGCACATTTGTGCTGCTAGAACAGAATACCTGAGACTGAGTAATTTATAAAAAACAGTTGTGAAGGTTAAGAAGTCCAAGATCATGCACCATCAGGTTTGTTGTCTGGTGAGGGTCTGATACCTGCTTCCAAAATGGTACTTTGAACACTGCGACCTCTGGAGGGGATGGACACTGAGTCCTTACTTAGCAGAAAGTTGAATGGCAAAAGGGGACAAGCTTCCTCTGTCAACCCCCTTTATAAGGGAACCTAATACCATTCACAAGGGAGGAGCCCTCGTGGCCTAATCACCTCTTCAGGGCCCACCTCTTAACACTATCACATTGGCAACACCTGAATTTGGGAGGAATACAATTCAAACCATAATACGTACCTTCTTCTTGCCCCCTTACTTATCTCTGTTTAGAAACAGTCTCCACACACATCCTTCCTCACTCATCTCTCTCCTTCTAGTTAAAGCTGTGCCCAATCCCCTTCTATCTTCTCAGTGATCAGTGATTTGACTTCATTGGTTTATTTCTTTTTCCCCCTTTAACCATTCTACTGATTTATTCTCCTCATCATGCATTTCTATTTATATATACATGATTATATGCCATATATAAAAATACAAGCTCCCTTAATTAAAAAGAAAAAAGTAACACAGTTTTCCCTTGAACTTGTGCCAGCCTCTAGTTTCTTCACTACCTTTCTCCTTTATCTCATAGTCAAGTTTCTTGAGCTCGTTGATTCAACTTACTGTTTCCACTTCCACCTCACTCATGCACTCTTCCTCAACCGTAGAAGTGCTTTCCCCACACTCCTCCATTGAAATAACTCCTGCCAATATCATCAGTGATCTTTGCTAAATCCAGTAGATATAAAGCCTCATTATTTAATTTCCAATTGAGTTTTTCAAAGCAGTTGCTTCTCTTGCCCGGTATAACTCTGGGAAATTCGCTTATCACACCCTAATACTAACCTTTGCTTTTTCCATCTGTGCAAAACATAGTGAGTACATTTTATATTCTGTAAATGCATGTGTATATTACATTGTTTTACAGCATTTGTACTTAGTTGTTTTTGTCTTTAGCTCACAGAATCCAATCAAAATATTTTTTTCAATTTACATTAGTTCTTTTCTCCTCTACTCTCATCGGTGTGGATTGATTAATCAATTTTTAACTTATAAAGGTAAAGAAATGATTATTTGTGAATGACTACACAACCACTATGGAATGGAATCCATATGTAGTTTACGATGAAGAAAACAATTAAATAATTATGAATATTTTGTATATAGTAAGGTCCGATACTGATTTCCAATCTTCCATCTTCCCATCTAATAAATTTCTCAAAATTCTTTGCCGACTATTTTGATACAATTGCTTCTTTTCTTATATCACTTGGATTTTTCTGCAAATTCTTTTCTGTATGTCCCTTATCATGACTATCTACAGGGGTATGGTACTTTCTTCGATTAGGGCTGTCATTTCTAGTTGAAAATTTTAGCATTTGTAATTGTTCAGTTATTTTTAATGAGACATTTTATTTAAAAATAGCAAACTCACCTTGGAAAATAAGGAGAGGAAAATATTCCCTGGATACCTAATACTTTCTAAATGGGGCTCACAAAATCAATACTAACTAAATTCAAAATGTTGAAAATAAAAGAATACAAAAGATATGCCATGCACATTGACCAAAAGAAAGTTGCTATAGTTCTATAGAAAATTCAATGTAATTATCAGCAATATTAGGACAATCCATAATGGTGAAAAGATCAATTTTCTATAATGATATTACAATCTAAATGTGCATGCCCCTAATTATGATGTCAGCATATGTAAAAAAAAAAAATAGAGCTAAAAGGAGTAATAGACAATCTACAATTGGAGTTAGAGATTTTAAAACATTTTCATGTAACTGACAAATCAAGTAGACAAAATCAATAAGGATATTGAATATTTGAATAACATTTAAATAACAACTTGACTGTATACAGTAAACTATTATATGTTGTGTATATATATATAAATAATTTGCTTCTATACATTAAACATTACATATTCTTTTGGAGTATACATATTATTTATACATAAATTTGATGATATGTTGTACTGTAAAGTATCAATAAGTATGAAAACACTAAAATCATGCAGAATATATTAGTTAACAAATATTAAATTAATATTAATATATTTTATAAACCCCTGGCAAGACAAAGGCATAAATAATCAATAAAATGAATGAAAAAGTGTCATCATTGCAAATCCTGTTGTTATTACATAGATAACGGAAGGGGATTATAAATGTCTTTCAGCCAATGATTTTGAAAGTTTATATAAAGTTGACAAATATCTAGAATATACAAGATTTACCATAAAAAACATGAGAAAAATATGGCATCTATTAATTTCATTAAAGCAATAGAATCCTAATCAAAAATCTTCCCAACAAAAATCTCCAGGTGCAGATGGCATCATTGGTGATAACTTTCAAACTCTGAAATAATATATAACATAATTTACCCAAAATATTCCAGGAAGTAAAAAGAAGAAGAAGAAAAGACACATTTTCCAATTCATTTTACTAAGTCAGTATTACCTTGGTATCAAACTTGACATAAATATTACAAAAATGAATGATTCATCTCTCTCATGGATATAGATATAACAGTCCTAAGCAAAATGTTGGGTAACTAAACCCTGCATGTACAGCTTATTCTAATGATGTAACATTTTAAAAATCATTTTCAAAAATCACTTTACCATACTAATGAAAAAACAAAAATACTGTATATGATTATCTTAATAGAAGCAGAAAAACTATTTGACATAATTCAACAATTTTTCGTAAAGTAAAAACTACTAGCAATATAGGACAAAAATGGAATATTCTTATTCTGAAAAAAGGCTTCTACAAAAATGCTATGCACTATTATATTTAATGTTTATATATTGAATCATATCTCTGAAATCAGAAACTAGATGGTGACACTAGTTGTTACCACCAATTTTATTCAGCCTTGTATTGGATATCTTAACCAGTGCAGTTAGGAAAGAAAAAGGAATAAAAAGTATAAGAGCAGAAAAGAAAAACAACTTCCTACTTTTGGTTTTTGGCAGATGACCTGATTGTGTTTATAGGAATATTTTTAATTTTAGATAAATTATTAGAATATCTTAATCTAATGAGATTACTAGATTGCAGAACTTAATACAAAAATTAACCATATTTCTATACATTCAGAGAACCATTACAAAAACAAAATGTGCAATATGTTTAATTTACAGTAGCTTCAGAAAACAAAAAGAACTTTAACAAAAGATATGTAAGACTTCTATACCAAAAATGTATAACATTATCAAGAAAAATTAAAGGACCCAGTAAAATTAAGATTTAACATGCTAATGTTCATATTATGAAAATGTGAATTTGACCAAAATTGATCTATAAATTCAATGCAATCCCCATCAAAATTCCAATAAGTTGTTCTGTCAAAAATTGAAAAGGTGATTGTGAAATGTATGTTCAAAGGCAAAGACATCTTATAGGATAAAATTGGAGATCTTACTGATACAGATACAAGATTTACTACAATACTCCAAAAATTAGAACATTGTGGTATTGACACAAATACACTAGTAGGCCAGAGCAGGAAGGACAGAAACACATAAAATAATGTTTGATCTAAGATAGAGGTGGCACTAAAAAGCAGCATAGACAATTTTTTCCCCCCCAAAATGGTCCTGTGTCAATTGGAGGTATATATGAAATAAAATGAATCTTTACCTTTCCTAGATACCCTATACAAGATCAATTGTTGGTAGATTGTGAAAAAACATCTTTAAGATTTCAGAAATAGACAAAGAGATTTTAAAAATAGTAACACAAAATTTATGTCAAATAATTTACTAAAATAAAATTAGAAAATTTTATTAATCAAAGTCAAGCCACAACATGAAAGTTTTGCACAATACAGAGTAATTAACAGAAAACGTGTATCCAGTACATAGAGCTCCCCCAATACAAATAATAATAATGATGATAATAATAATAATAATAATAATAATAATAATACAGATAGCCCAATTAATAAATAAATGCACAGGCACTTTACAAATGATATTATCCAAAAAACCCAATAAACATATTAAGAGTGTTCAGTCTCAAACTCGTCAAGGCAATGCAAATTAAAATCACAATGAGATACTACTACATACTCACCAGTATGCCTAAAACGAAAAAGACTGAAAAGTATAAACGTTTATAAAGACGTGGCATAACTTGGATATCATACACTGGTCAGAGTATAAAATGTAAAAACCATTTTGGAAAACTTTTGCAATAAGACATCATATGACCCAGCAATTCCATTCTTAAGTAAGTACCCAAAATAAATTTTATATATGTTCACCAAAAGATAATTACAAAAATTGTTTTCTTAGAAGAGGAAGAAACTTGAATTCATGCTTTTTGACACATAGTGTGAAAATATCTTCAGTTAGAACTTACATTTAATTTAATTTGAAAAGTCATACTGAAGGAAAGAGTTCTGTAAATATAACAAATGTAGAAAAGGATTCAGCTGGGCAACAAATGCCATTAAAAATCAGAAAGTGCATATTGGCAACTATAGTTCCCTCTTGCCTAATATTTTTTATTCCCACCTCTGAATACTATTAAACAAGCCTAATCCTAGACCTTTAATAAGGATCACTGACCAGCAGGACAAATGCCAAAAAGACATGCTAATGGCTCTTTAAATACAAGCCTATTTAAGGCACTATTTAACAGATTAGTCAAACTGATTTCTTGGCAGTTCCCACATTATTATGACCAAGGCTGTGCCTGTGGAAACAGTCTGTGTTGTAACCTCTCAGAGAAACACATCCTTTACCCAGGCCTCAAAGAATTCCCACAAAGATCCAAGGAATGTGAGCTCCCAACTAAAAAATAAATCATAAAACCTTCTGCATGGGGAAGTAGGTCTTGCAGAAATTGCTACTGCAGGAGGGAGAGAGGGTGGGAGGGAGGGGGGGAGGGGGGAGGGAGGGAGGGAGGGAGAGAGAGAGAGAGAGAGATTCACATGGCTGTACATTAGCTGGGAAAGTCAGAATTGTCACATTTCTAAAGGGAGGTAATCTTTTACTCCCACCAAGACTTTTTCAAGATAAAGAATTACCAAACATACAGGTAAAAGGGGGGTTCAATTGACAGTCACCAAAATATTATAAAAGTCAAGTGAAAATGTGATATCCCTCCTGAATCTCAGTTCTACACTTGGTTTACTACTTTACCACAAACATGGACCCTGGCAAATCATTATCAGGACTTTCAATAAATAGATTAATTTGATGCTTGCCTATAAAGATCTTGGAATGTTCTGGTACACTCCTGTTTTCTTTCTTTTCTTCTCTCCTCCCTTTTTTCTATGTCTCTCTCTCTCCCTTCATCCCTCCCTTCTTTCCTTTCTAAATTCTTCTCTTGTCCACCATTTTTACCCAGTGGATATGAGAATAAGGCTTCATAGATTCTATCAATTAGTAACTATGTCGCCTTGAAAAATCCACTTGGTATAAATCTTTTATATTCAATGAGCTATTATGTAATATGTAATAAATCTGAAGAAAATGAGCTACAAATTTAACATATGCAAAATGAAACCAACCGTGATAACTTTTGTTGTTGTTATGAAGGAATTGTCATCCCTCATAACAAAAATTGGAAATTGTTTTCAATATTGATTTAAAACGCTCAAGATATGTCTATTCAGTTTGGCTGTAGCTAATATGTTGTGTCGGTATGAGTAAGTTTGAAATTTCAAAACCTATGAAGGGTGTAAACTAAACCTGTAATTTTGTATCTGTTGAAAGTTTCCTTGCCAATTGATCATACATAGACCACTTTTAATTTCAGTTAGTGTCATTTTGGCCCTGTGAATTTCCTGTAAAATTCAGGCTGATTTGGAGTGTTTTGTTTTATTTCGGTAAATAACTTGAGCTTCATCAAGCTTGGTTTATAGAATCAGATTGCAGGAGTATGTAATATTGCTGAGCTGAACTTTGGAACATTTTATCTTCTGTATTTGATCTAATTGTGTAAAAAAAACTTAGAAACACTCCCTTTATAGCTTGTTTCTTTATCATTTCAGAAAACCACAAACACCCACAGTTTCTACATAATTTTGGTCTTAATATGGAAGAAAAATGAACTGCAAGCCCTTGAAAAATCAGCATCCACACATTATACTGCTCCAAGATGAAATTCTGTGTCCACTTTAATGGCCAGGTTTTATCTACTATTTCTGACTTCCTCTTTCTGTACCCATTTAGCTGCTGTATGTGCTTACAATTGGCATAATTTGATAACAGCCATTTACATTGAATGTCTGAATATGGAAAAAAATATACAACTTTACACATGAATGTATCAATTAATTTCTTCTGTCATTAACTACATGAAAATATACACTCAATTATAATAAATACAAACCAATCCAAACAACGTCACACGTTTTTTCTTAAAATGAGGTTATGGTTATCTATTTTAACTAGATTTTCATAAAATATTTTTCGGATGACATTTACGGTCTAGTTTGGAATGTTGTTAATACCAGACTTGCTTGTATGGAATGCAACATTAACAACATTCCTAAAAGCATAGAAGAAACTTTTCATTCATACAGTATTGTTATAAGAGCAGCAGATGTTACAAAATTTCAGAAATTGCAACCCAGCTAATCACTTATAATTTCTTCATTCAATAATTAATTTATTAGTAGTTTTAATATTTGAGACCAACAAATATTGCTTTAGTCTGAGATGACATTACATGACATCATCCATAAAAACATGATTGTTGTTTTCTGATTATACTTGACCAATATTGTGGGAACTTCCATTTTTGTTCCCTTCTGTGACAGAGTTAATGTTTTTATTCTGATAGAAGAAAACAAGGTTCATGGGTTTCCAAGGCTCATCTTTTATTTAATCTTTCAAAACACCTCTTATTTGGAACAGAAATCAAGTAGCAACAACTGAAAGTAAAGCATTGCATCAGGATGAAGAGACCATAAGGTCTGCTGCTCCTTTGGCTAAGGATTATTTTCTGATCCAGTTGAAGGCTCTGGAGAGTGAGCTATGGTAGACTCATTAAGGAGGATTACAGCAATCCAACTTGGAAAATGGGGTATAGCTTTATTGCCAGCTGGAGATGAAAAAATATTTCTAGTTCTTACAGCAATCAAAGTTCAGAAACAGTAAAACAAACAAAAAATGTAGTACTGGTAGACGATTTTGCCACTGGAAACTAGCAGACAAAGCTTCTTTTTACTGGAGAGGGAGCATTTTCTCGATAGTTTAGCAAGTGATTTTCCCCTAACAATTGTTAACACATCACTTTAGCCCAGGTAAAGCCTGATCCAACTGAAGTCCATCCATACTTCTACAACTTCTTGGCTTGCAAGGTAATAAAGACTTCCATCACCAAGAAGGCCCATATTCAGCTTAAATGTTCCCTTCTTTATGGTCTTACACAATCCATCCTGGGCTTTGTTTTTACATTTATTATAGAACTTGTTTATTTCAAGCTTCCATGTATTGTATGTCATTGTTTCCTTTCTTGTTTTGTTTAAATTCTTTGTTACAACATACCTCCCTAGTTTATAAACTTCTTGAATATGGACACAATATTCAAACTTTTTTTTAAAATCACTGAACTCATTGCTTTTACATACAAAGACTCAGTAAAAGTTCATTGAATTAGTGAAGGTATACATGAATAAATGAATGAGTAAATCTATTCATATGTGTCTTTCTTGTACCTTGAATAAGTTCATTGAATAAGTGAAGGTATACATGCATACATGAATAAATGAGTGAGTAAATCTATTCATATGTGTCTCTCTGAAGAGAGGTTCAAAGAAACTGCTGTTATAATTATCAATACATCCACCATGGTAGTATTCGATTACTACTTCAAAAAGTTCATGGTTATATTCTCATTATCTTTTAATTCTATTTTTCCATGAACTTTTTAAACTATCTTTATAGTTATTCTTACTATATTTGGTTTAAGTCAAATTATTTACAGGTATAGTCTAGGAGAGTCACTGTTTAGGGTGCTCATATAAATTACCAGGAAAAATAAATTTAAATTCTAAATCATACGATTTAATAAATTAACATTGGTAAAGCAGTTAGAGAAGTGCCTGACACATAGCAAGCACTAGATAAGAACTTACTAAATAAAATAAATCACTGAATAATCTCTGTGATCACAGAAGAGGTAGTTTGCATACAATCTTCTTGTGTACAAAATCAAGAATGATAAAAGACACAAGCATAGGAAAGCTTAATGCATAGTAGGTTTTCTATCATGCAAAAAATAGCAAATACAATTTTAATTTATGTTCAATACATGTATGTTGATCTGAACTTTTTTTTTTTTTTTTTAGTGTGCAAAGGCCAAATTTACATCTGAAATTTCTGCATTGATCTGAAATTTTAATTCTTTGTGGATTATAGTGGTTATTCAATAAATCATCAAAGGAAGTGACAATTAGGTTCTCAAGCTATGTCTATTCTTATAGATCACTTATTCTTTGACATCTCTTGATTTTCTATGCAACTTTATATACTTCTTGACCCCTCACTTTCTAGACTTTCTTCTGTGCTAGTGTAGGTAATTCCTAATCTTTAGTAAGCTACATAATTTAATTTTTTTACTTTTTATTCTCGTTGCCAGACTCAGTGTCCATCCAGTAAAAGAACTAACCAAGTGAGTTGGCTTTTCCTGGACTGAGCTCTCAGGACACCTTGAATCACATGGGGCAGAAAAGCAAGCAGAACAGCTCCCATCAATGACAGAATAGCATTCAAGGATTATTGCAAAGGATCAGTAAAGATGAAGTGCTGTTATGTTCAAGTTGGAAGGATAATTATAGGCCACAAACAAAAAACAAATGAAATATAAACAGCAGGACAATTGATGGAGGGTCATGTGAGGAAATGTAAGACAGAATGAAGGAAGTGGGTTCATTTAATTTGCTCATAACAAAACTGGCTTTGCTAGAATTGGAATGGATGCTTCAACCAGAATTAAAGCCACAGATTAGGATAGACCTTTCTCAAACATGTAGTGCTTCCAGGAAATAAAAGGCATTTATTAAAAACAAAAAATTGTTGAATACCATCTGCACATCATTTCTTGAATGTGTATATACAAATAAACAAAAAGAAGCTTTCAAAAAGTTTACATTATAGCAAGTAAGTCACATTTACAACAAAAATAATTATACAAATGCAGGACACAATGAGAGTATACAACAGGGATAATTAAACAGATTCTGGGAGCTTTATCAATAAGGACTTATGCAGAGAAGTGACACAGTGAAATCTAACTATCCTCTTTTGCCCAATCTCAGCTAGTTTACTGTCTGAAAGTGGACCAAGGGTGGAATGTCCACCAGACTGTAAAGGTATCTTGAGACCAAACAGTGAAATAGGCCATTTCATGTGGTAAAGCAAAGATCTTTATTACAGGATAACTTACATATGGAGTGATAGTTCAGGTGGATGACAGCTTAAGGGCTTACACCAAGCTTCTCTGCACTAGCTCTTGGCAAAGCTCAGGTTTATATAATTAGTTCATAAATAAGCTTCACATAAATAACTCCAGGGACACAGGTAGTCAGGCCGGCTTTTCACCACACTGGTACTTAACCATTCTTTCTTTACAGTCAGCAGGTTGTTCCTATCTATAGCTCTAACTACATTACCCCTAGTTACTATATAAATTTATGGTCAAAGCTCTCACAAAGGCATTACAAGTAGTAAGGGCTGAAGATGGAGTCAGTTATGCTCACAGTCCCACAGTCTCCATGGTTACATGGCAGTATTTATATTCATCTCTAATTAGATGCTTGTTACATGCTCTATTAATTAAAATGCTTCTCACTCAACCTGAGGCTTCCATCTTCTCCTTACCCCCTATTCTTTGTGGAGATCCATCCTTCCATATCCTGGGAGAGGAAGATCCTCCAGCATGACCTTCTAAGTCATTTTTTAATTTGATCACGATACCTGCTATCTTCATCTCTTTCTCCTTTTAGTCCCCAGATCCAGAATGGTTTAAACTCCTCTTTTTAATTTTAAGGTGAAATTTTCGACATGAGTCTCATTTTTTGCTACGTTAATCAGGACGTGGTTCTGTCACTTATCCAATCTTTCTCTTATATTTTCTATGTTTCTTCATTGACTGTTTCCCCATACCATCCATTATGCTCAGGTCATAAACATCGTTAGATATAGTAAACTTTCAATCTCCTTTCTTCCATAGAATTACTTTCGAGAAAAGTAATCCACATTCACTGCCTGCGTTTGCTCACTATCAACTCATTCAGAAAACGTGTTGGTGCCTGGCATCTGCTTCTATCCATCTGTCCACCCACTCTCCAAAAGCTACTAATGTTCTACTGACTACCAATCCCAGTCCCAGTATGTTCTCATTCTCAGGTCTTGATCTCAAAGTAGCATCTGGTCTTCTAAATTATCTTATTTTGAGATTCATTTCATCTTAACTTGTACTCTCAAAGGGTTTTCTTTCTTTCTTTTTTTTTTTTCTATCTCTCTCTAGTCAAAATTTATCACTCTCACTATCTTAGAATACCTTCAAGGTAGAGACAAGCTGTAACTAATTACGTGGCTCAGTTTGCAAGGGGGCTAATGTGACTGTATGTATTTATTTATTTAACTAATACTTTTTATATAATGGTTAACATGCCCCAGGCCATGTCCCAAGTATTTGTATTTGTCCCTTTTTATCCATTCCAGATATTATTACCTTCACTAAATGATTAATGATTTCATATAAACAGAGTTTCTTGAGTATGTGTTAAAATGATAGTCATTCTTTTACCTCTGAAAGGTCAAGAATATTAAATTCCTTCTTAGTGCTCCACTGAAAGGGAGCAAGAGAGAGATGCATATACTAGGAAGGTATAAAAATGAGGCATGCTTAGGAAGAACAGAGAAAATCGTGTCAGCATTTTACAGCTAGTGCAAATGAGAAGAAAGAAAATCTCTTCTGGTTTTTATATTTCCTACATCTCTGTAAAAGTTAATGGTGCTAAGATCACAGAATATATAATTAAGTCTGATAAAGACTCCTATTTAAACACTATGCACTTGCCATCAAAAAAACTAAGAATTATATTTAACTGTTAAAAAAATGCATATAGAGGTTTTGTTATAATGCATTTTTAATCATTTTAATTTTAGAGAAATCCAAAATGAAGAATTCTTTTAGATGCTTGTAATAATCAGTATTCTCCAGAGAGACAGAATCAATAAGATATGCTATATATAAGAGGGGATTTATTAGGAGAATTAGCTAATGCATTTGTGAAGAGAAGTCCCACAATAGGCCGTCTGCAAACTGGATGCCAGTAGCGTGGCTTTGTCCATGTCTGAAGGCCTCAAAACCAGGGAAGCTGATAGTGTCCTTGGTGTCAGTCCTGGAACCCAAAAGCTGAAGAGTCTGAAGCTCTGATGTCCACAGACAAGAGAGAAGAGTGTATTCCAGCTCCAGCAGATAGAGAGAGAGCGCTTCGCCTTTCTTCTCTGTTTTTTGTTCTCTCAGGGCCCCCATCAGATTTAGATGGTTCCCACCCATACTGAGGGCAGATCTTTCCCTCCCAGTCCATTCAGGCTCTCATGCTGATATCTTCTGGAAACACCCTTATGGACACACCTGAAAAGATAGCTTTACCAGGTTTCTCATCATTTCTTAATCTATTCAAGTTGACACCTACAATTAACAATGCTCTTATAGATAAAAGCATTAGAAACCATTCAAAATTCTGGTATTCAGTATGGGTAGAACAGATAAGCAATACCAAATGCTGCTTTATTAAGGTTTATTCCAGATGTAATTATTACTAACTTCTGCTGACACTCTTCTCCCTAAATATAGGTAGGCATAATAATGCCATTAAATTATACTATTTCTGGATAGCTTCAATTCCTATAACAAATGGCATTAATTTTTTAAAAAACTTCTAAAATTACTTTATTCTAATTTGATAAAGTATTAGTGTATTGAAAAGAAATAAATAGTTGAATGTGGCCAAATATTTCCCTGAGAGAGCCAAAGGCTGAATGAGAAAAGCTCAACTTCAAAGACAAATTAGTCGATACTAGATTAATGAAGGAATGTAGGCTCAGATTAATATCTTTGAGAAGGAATGAAAGGTTCTGTGGAGGAAGAATTAAGATGATAGATAACTATGTAGTATGTGGCGTGCAAGGGTAAAGGGGGAGGGGCAAAATGACAGTAGTGCTGTATCACAGGTGGGGTGTAACTGAGGGGAGACATCAGAGAAAGTGCTCAGAAAATTCACATCCTGAAAGACACCTATGACTTTACTAAGAATCTGGTGAAATATTTTCTTTGGATCAAGTAGAAAGGATTTCACTGTATTGGTGCTAGTATTATTCCAGCTTTTTGTTGATTTTCTTGTTGTTGTTTTGTTTTTGTTTTTTGGTCATTGTGTCATTGTGCCAGCAAATTGGCCTCTTATAAGAGTATATACCCCTAGTCTTCTCCAATTCACACTGGCGACTACTTGTATCAAGGATGACATATTACTTTAAATAATTCTCAGTCTTTCCATAAAGACAGCTACTTTATAAGCAATTTAGAATTGTCTATGACATATAAACATTTATGAGGAGCAAGGCTTCCCTGTGGCTTATGAACTGTAGGAGAAATTTTAAAAATCATGGTCACTCTAGATATATACTTTTTCTTTAAGATTTAGCTGACTGAGAATGATTTTTATATGATCACTATAGACAATGAAATATGCAAAAACCTAGTAAGCATATGAGGGTCAAATTCTAATACTGGTAGGTGACAGGTGTATTTATAAATCTTACTTATGAAATTTGCTTGAATTCCTGAGAATACATTTATCTGCTTCATTAATTTTAAAATCTGTTTCATCTGTTAAAAATTAAATTTAAAAATTCTTAGAACTCTTACTGTGAGAAATATTAAATGTGTATTATCTATTTCGTGTTTGTTTTACATGGTGCCTAATATTGCTAAAATCAATTTGTTTGCTTTGAATCTGTTACAGGGACAGACTTAAGCAAAATCTGCTCCTATGAAACATATTTAAACATTGATAAACAATACCTTCATTTCTGAAGGATTTGGTCATTGAACTCAATGAGTGCTATATTTGAGAAGAAACAGTTGGTAATTGAATATATAATGAAATAAGATGATAAATGAAAAAGCAATTTAATATTTTAACAACACCTATTCAGAACTCCCAGAGCAGTAAAGATTATGCTGGGTACAGTTAACTAAGGGTGCCTATCTTTAGAGTATTCTTCATGTGTCCTTTTGTAACAAATATATATATTTTTTTTAAGTAACATACGGAATGAAAAGGAGACACGGTAAGACAAATATAGACAGTTTCTCATTAAGTGTAATTTCTTCTTGACCTGAGGAACACAGGTGGGAAAGAATTTGTGTAGTGGAGACAAAAAGTGAAGACTGAGGATCATGAAAGACAAAACTTTTAATTCACTATTTTGCTTGGGTCTAGCTCCAAGGATCCTTCGTGTATATATAAATCTCTCAGTGGATGGAATTAAGCCCATGCTATATATTTTCTAGTGGTACAAGTTAATTGTTTCCAAAAAGTTCTGAACTGCCAGTCTGATGTCTTCCCTAACTCAAACTAAAATTAGGAACCAGAAGTGCAGGACAATAGATATTAAACCACTGCATTATTCTTGCGAATAACTTTCGGTAAACCTAAGTCTTCAATTTGGCTTAGCAAAACCAGTGATTCCAATCTGATTCCTATTTAGTCTACAGCTCATCTTTTTTTTCTTTTTCTTTTTTTTTTTTTTTTTTCGTGACCGGCACTCAGCCAGTGAGTGCACTGGTCATTCCTATATAGGATCCGAACCCGCAGCGGGAGAGTCGCCGCGCTCCCAGCGCAGCACTCTACCGAGTACGCCACGGGCTCGGCCCTACAGCTCATCTTTGGGGCAAACATTTCAAGAACATATGTCAATTATTAGCTGAAAAACTGCTGTATGCCAGATATTTAGAGACTTAAAAAAAAATGATAGAACCCATCTCTAGTTACTGTAACCAATGTAACAATAATACCAAAAGAAAAAAAATAAATTACTGTAATACATCCAAAAAGTTTTTTGTAATTACAAACTACCCATTTTCTGCTTTCTGTATTTACCATTTTCCTTTCAAAAGAATCTGAAATAAAATATGCTCAACTATGCCATTACAGTCCTGACTCATGAGGCCTCTGGTACAATCACCACAGTGGATTTACAGAGATTTCTCTGACGCTGTAATATTGAGTGGGGCATGGAGGGCTTATTGCTATTGGTGGCAGGCTTCTGCACTCTAAGTATCTTGCAAGATAATTATTAGATCTTCCCCAGCACTCTGGGCAAAGTGACAATGTGAGTGAAGTGTTTCCCAAATGCTTTCAACTTACTTTCTTTCTTCTCAGGTGCTGTTGACTGTACCCACTTGCTCTCATCCTTTTTCTCATGTCCAAACACAGGAGAACAGATTCTCTAAGATAGCCCCTAGGTTTCCAAAGTCACTTATGTCTCTTTTTTAAAAAAATTAAATTAAATTTATTTTTATTTTATTTTTTTTCTAAAAGATGACCAGTAAGGGGATCTTAACCCTTTACTTGGTGTTGTCAGCACCACGCTCTCCCAAGTGAGCTAACCGGCCATCCCTATATAGGATCTGAACCCGTGGCCTTGGTGTTATCAGCTCCACACTCTCCCAAGTGAGCCACAGGCCAGCCCCCGAAGTCACCTATATCTCTTGATGATCTCTACAGGTCCACCTTTGTAAAGTAACTATACTCCAAAAATCACTTATCCCCATACTGCAGAACTTCCGGTTGTGCTTCTCTATATATAACAGGATTATTAAAATCAATGCAGATTTTACTTTCTCATCTGAATCTTGATATACTTCCTTTAGTCCCCTAATATGCATTCTATTTCTACCTATTTCCTTATCATCGATGGATAATTATGGATATTACAGGGGGATATTTTGACTGTTAATTATATGTTAGAGTTATTATACTTGGGCCATTCAAAATTATGGCTGATAAAATTGTGGCTTAATAGCTAACACATTTTGAACACTGACTGTAGGTCAGGTACCTAAGTACTCCACACATATTATCTTATTTAAAACTTGCAACAACTCTTTGGGTAGATATTATCTACCTCTTTTTCATATATTAGGAAATGGAGACAGAGTGGTCAGGTGGTATGCGTAGGGTCACATAATTAGTGGATAGTAGAGCTGGGATTTGAAACCAATTCCCAGACTTACTTATCCTGAACTTCCTGTTCTTTGACTGGATCATTGATCTCTGAGCTGGACATCTGGACATGGATCCCACTTCATCTATGTATAATATAGCTCTTTTTATTACCGTCTAGTCTTCCCTAATGTTCAACATTGTTTTTATTTTCCCCTTTGCTCTCACAGTGACAACAACTGCACTCTTCTATACAACAGTCTTTTCTATACAACTATCTATAGTTTTTCTATAATAACTGTCTTTTCTATACAAGCCAGCTTCCTACAGCTTAGCCTACATACTGCTGTCGCTGTTCTTCCTCTCTGGTCTAGATCAGTTTAGTTCCCAGTCTCAGTCTCTTTTGACTTGCACTACTAGCACGTGATCAGCTTTTCAGAAAACTAACCAACATTTATTTTCTGCTGCTATAACTGAGCAGGAAAGTAATAGAATTGAAAAGAAGCATCGAAGCTTCAAATTTCCTGTTCATGTTTTTTCCCCATGTTTAAAAATTTGTGGTAAAATATACATAACATAAAATTTACCATCTTAAGCATTATTACACAGTTCAGTGGTATTAAGCACATTTATGTTATTGTGCATCACTACCATCCATCTCCAGAAAACTTTTCATCTTGGGAAATCGAAACTCTATACCCATTAAACAATAGCTCCACATTTCCTCCCCCTCCAGCCCCTGGCAACCACCATTCTACCTTCTGACTCTATGAACTTAACTACTTCAGGTTCCTAAAGTAGAATAAGTGGAACCTTACAGTATTTATCTTTTTGGGATTGCTTATTCCACTTAGCTTAATGTCCTCAGGTTTATCCATTTTGTAGCATGTGTCAGAATTTCCTTCCTTTTTAAGGCCGAGTAATATTACATTGTATATAAATACCAATTTTACTTATGCATTTATTAATCAGTGGGTGCTTAGGTTGCTTCCACCTTTTAGCTACTGTGAACAATACTGCTACAAACATGGGTGTGCAGATATCTCTTCAAGATCCTGCTTTCAATTCTTTGGGGTATATGCCCAAAAGTGGAATTGCTGGATCATATGGTAATTTAGATCTATTTTTAATTTTCTGAGGAACTGCCACATTATTTCCACAGCTATTACACCATTTTCCTTTCTCATCAACAGTGTACAAAGGTTCCAATTTTTCCACATCCTCACCTACACTTATTATTTTCTGAATTTTGATAGTAGTTGTGTTAACCTTGTTTACTGTTTTTTTATAAAGTTACTTCTATATTTCTACAAAATTTATCATAAATTACAATTAAAGAAGCAAAGTAACACTTTTGCCGGTTTTAAAATTTTAGAGTTTTTTGTTTACAAAAAAGACATCCAATTTATTATAACAACCTAAATTTTCTTTAGGGCTTTTAAGTTTTAAAAGAACTTTGCATATGCTATTTCATTTAATCCTTACAACAGTTAAAAGACTATGTGTCGGCATTTTACAGATGAAGAAACTAAGCTCCAGGGATAAATTAACATAGACACAGTAAATTACAGAACTAAGATTCAACACAAATAATTTCTAATTGTGATTATTTTTATGGTATTTTTATTAATAAACTAATAAATAAACAAAATGTTCCCATTTCAGTAATTTCTTTAACTGTTCTAAAGTTTTAGTTGAAAAAGGAGGAGCACAGTATTCCTGGTTCCACACTTTTTGGTACTTTGCCAAGATATTTCAGAACTCAGGAGAAGCCCCAAAAGTTCACAATAATAAGAGGTATGAAGACGATACATCTCAGTTTGGCTGAGACAATGTCTATTTATTGTCCAAAGCAGGATACTCTGAGAGCCAAAGGGCTCTGTTTTAGACAATAAATCAGGTGGCCACTTTAATAATAGATATTTATTATGTGAGATACATTCCTAAGAAATTTACACATTATCTATTATTTAATTCTCACAATTCTTTTTTTTTTTTTTTTTTTTTTTTTTTTACAATTATTCTAGTATTCATTTTACGAACAGAGAGGATAAAAACCAAAGAGATTATTACATCAGATACTGGAGGTCACACAGGTAGTAAACGTTGAAAACTGGGTACAAACTCAGACTAAGCAGCTAAAGAATCTATGCTTTCATTTTACTGAGTCTGAAAACCATTCGTCATAAACTGATTATATTTCTGCATTCTCTTCCTGCTACTGCAAAAGATGAGATGTCTTCCACAGTCTCATAACTGATATCTTGTCCCAAATCATCTCTACTTTCTGCTGTATTTCCAAAAATGACACCACCACTCTTCTTCCCGGTTGCTTACAATATTAGAGTCATCTTTGACTTCTCTCTCCCTCCCATACACAAGTTTTATCAATTCTTCTTTGCAAGCAGTGAAAGTAAAAATTTAGTCAAATGGCTATAATCAAAAATTGGAAAGTGTTGGCAAGGACGTGGAGAAATTGGAAACCAGATGCATTGCTAATGGGACTGGCATTCACAGCCCCTTTGGAAAATAGGTTGCCAGTTCCTCGCAAGGTTAAGCATCATGTTTCCATGTGACCTAGGACTTCTACTTTACTATTAGGTATATACATCACCAAGGGAACTGAAAACATATGTCCAGAAAAACACTTGTACATGAATATTTATAGGAGCCTTATTCATAATAGCCCCAAAGTAGAAACAATTACGATATCCATTAACTGATGAATGGAGAGATAAAATGTAGTATATCCATACAATGAAATATCATTCAGTCATAGAAAAAAATGAAGTGATGAAACAGTATACTAAGTGAAAGAAGCCAGACACAAAAACTCTAATATTATATGATTTTTTTTAAAATATGAAATGTCCAGAATAGGCAAATTCATAGAGATGGGAAGTAGATTGGTGGGTGCTAGGCGATAGGATGTGGGGAGATTGGGGAATGACTGCTGTTAGATGTGAAGCTTCTTTTTCTAGTGATAAAACATTTTTGAATTAGATGTTAATAATGATTTCACAGTCTTATACTAAAACCACTAAACTGTTCACTTTAAAATGGTCAATTTAATGGTATGTGAAAAAAATCAAACAAAGAAAAATGTACAACCAAGTCAAACTTTAATTTTCCTTTGTGATTTTTGATAGCCTAAAATAACACATTTGTTTAAATTGTTGGGAGATATAATTCATCACATTTTTAAAAACTATTTTTGTTAAGTAACCCAATATCATTTAAACTAAGCATCACCATCTATGAACTCATTAGCTTTTAAAAATAATGTTATGAATTATATATTTAATAAATCGACTAATAATTGCCATTAATTAGAAAAATTAAAAATGATCTAATTAAAAATCCCATACATATCATGTAAAATTCAACATAGGTTAATTTATTAGAAAACTCCTTTTAAAGCCCTCAGAACCACACCCATGACCACCATTATTAATCCATTCATAGGGCATATTTCTCAGGATCTAGTAACCTCTTCAAGGCCCCACCTTTCAATTAGCATATAGAATTTCCCACCCTCTTAACACTGTTACAAAGGGGACCAAGCCTCTAATACATGAAATTTGGGTGTACAGTTCAATCCATACCAGCAGCATTTAAATAAAATGTATTGATTGCTAAATTAGTTAGTATTTTTCATGTAATAAATTTATGAAAGATAACTTCTTTTTATTTTAAAATTATATTAAATCTAGAGATATTCACACGATTGCTAATATTTTTGTCATTTTCTCATCTTACTTGTAGATAATTTTAAAATTATCTTACAAAATTATTGATTTCTATAACTGTCTTAGAAAAGCATAGTTTTTGTTTCCTGAGATATACCAAACTTTTTACGGAAACAGAATATGAGCCTTCTGCTGAATAATTAAAAAAAAAATCATCTAATGAAAATTAAAGGTCCACTTGATTTATAAAGGAGCCTTTGAAGATTTTTGGTGTTTATTGTTCTATTATTTATTTAAATTATTAAAAAACTCAGTATGATGCTGAATACGTGGTAATTTAAAGTGGATATTTTAAGTTTACTGCAAAGGTCCTATTAAGAGCTATTTAAAGAACAGTATTAAATGGTTTAACATGTAAGGTTTTTTCTCAGGCCTAACAGCTAACTTCTGTGGTCCCAGAAGCACCCTGCCAAGTCCCATGGTATAGGCACAGACAAATGCTCATCAGAGCAGAAAGCTTTCCTTTGAGTTTTCAAACAGTACTTACATTGCGTTCAGCCAAGGTAAGCAAAAATGTGTTTCAGTTCAACATTGTGTGTTCAGCCTAAACTCGCTGCACCACCCTCTGGCTCCTGTATTTGTGGTCTACCATCTCCTTCACTGCAGCTGGGCCTACCACTCTAGCTAATAATAGGAGTCAGGTCAACCCTAAATTTTGCAATTTGCAATGAAATTAGCTTTTGCTTGCTCAGGGAATTATTTTTTAAAAATTTCCATTTCAGACCAGCTGTGATGAGGCTTTAGTGTCAACTAACATTAAAGGTAATACACCCTTGAGGCATCCATGTCCCAGGTTCTCCCACAGTCCACAGTGAAAGGGTTGATAAGAAAGGGACTTCAGTGCTGCTTTGTCATTTCAGAGGGAAAGGCAGGAAAATTCAAGAATTTCAAGCTACAGATTTAGCAGATTTAGCTCCAAGAGATCTGTTTGTTTTAATACATATATATAAAATGTTCCAAAAATATTTAAAGCACTTTATAGAGATACATAAAATATATAAGAAATATTTTAACTGTAATGGTCCAGTGAGAAAAAAAAAAAATATATATATATATATACAGTACTATATTTTATATATATATATATTATTTAGAAAGGAGATATATATTTATATATTTAGCAATGGGAACACTTCTCTTCACTAAACCACCGATATATTTAGCAAACCACTTACTCAGTCCCTAGGCCCACAAAATAATCTTTTGAGGAATGTCAGTAGAGAATCTTTAGTAGAAAGGACTCTCTAGCAGTCCTAAATTAGTGTTCTGTCTTCCCTTTTCTGTGAAACTGGTGCAACAGCTTCTTTTAGAATAAGTGATGGGGAATACAAGTGGCCATCTCAGAGACACAATTTCAGGCATTAGAGACTCCTGCCAGAGTAATTTGGTCTGTCCAGACATTGAAGTGTTTCAGGATTGGTGAAAAATTATGGTTGTCTCTTCTGGTAACTGTAGCTGACTACAGCCATGGCCCCTGTAACTGGTTCTTGCTTGAATCTAAATCTAATAGCTCTAGGTAAAAGGGTCATTTTTCAGTTTCTCCTTCAATGTGTCTGTTCTAAGCCTATATTTGGTGGTTCTGAAAACAAGAAAGCCCCACTAGGAAAGACCATAGACAGTAACTAAGTTCTTGTTGTTGTTGTTTTAAATAACATTGATTTAAAATTGTAATATCAGGTTCTCCTGGTAGAAAAGAGAAAAGAGAACTGGGCTTAAAGTTTAAAAATAAATCTGTTTCTCAATCTCAACCATGCTACTTACAATTAGGTGATTCTATGGTCACTAAAATTTTCTGTTCCTCTGTCAATTAACTACCTCTGTGTCCTCGTATTAAATGGGAGTAATAATATATACCTTGGTAAAAATAGTATATGGGATAAAATAAGTTAAAATAATTTTAAAATTCTAGCTAAATACTAATGGATTATTATCCTTTGATCCTACCTTCCTGCCCTAAACCATTCACCTCATTTTTTTGTCTTTGGTCTCCCTCAACTTTATTTTTTATACTTTTCCAATAATTCTTGAAAAATGACACCTAAATTTCATGCTCAGTTACAGTAATAACGTAACTATAGATTTTGATCTTTCTTAGTCCCCTTTTAAAAAAATGATCTTTTAATGGTTTTAATATGAGTATCTTGATTGTAAGTTGCCTCTTTATGTAAATCATTGATGTATGAATTAAAGCAATGCCTCTCAGAGTGACTTAATTAATGTCAGAACGATGAAAATATACAGCTACCAGTTTTATAATTGCCTGGTGGCTTGGGGTTATTCTAGTTTGCTTGATAAAGTAATTAATTACTTCTCAACACACTTTATGATTTTTGTTGACATTTCTAAAACCAGCCTTGTGTGTTGCACTGAGCAAGTATGTAGAAAAATTTATTAAACAAATATTGATTCTTTTATACCCAACTTGTTCCAAAACGTTTAAAATATTTTATAGAAAAATAAAATATTTCAGAAATATTTTAACTATAATGGTCTAGAGAAAAAAAAAGTCAATTGAATTAATAAATGAATGACAGTGAGTTTACAAGTGTCAAGTCAGCTTTAGTATTGTTCATCATGTGAGATGCATTTCAAACTATGAAGAAATTAAAAAACAAAACAAAACAAGGCACTGCTATACAAGCCACATTAACAATAAATACCCCTCTTATGGTAAAGCAGAGACCAAATACAAAATTATTTGAAGAAATCCCTGACTTCTTTCCCAAGGCAATCTAAAATTCTTCCATTAATAGACTATGACTATATTTACAAAAGCAAATAAAATGAAAGTTGAGTAAGTCCCCATTTAATTCAAACTGTATAGATCAACAATCTGATTCTTGATGTTTCTTTGGCTGTTTTTATGTGAAAATTTACTATTTTATTTATAAAGTTTAATAGGAAGAAAAAATAATTTTACCTTTTCTCTGATATTTCATATTTCTCCATCTGGCATAGCTTGCAAATGTTTTATGTGATTATAGCATTATTAAAAATGATTTATAGACCCGCGTTTTCGAATTTGTAACATACATAGAATTATGTACATAACAGTCCGAAATTATTGTTCACCACAAAAATGCAGGGACTCCTCTAGTTGCTGAAGATATGTGATGGAGTTTGGATGTGTTGTCCCTTCCAAAACTCATGTGGAATTTTGACCTCCAATGTGGCAATGTTGGAAAGTGATTGAGTCATGGGGGCAGATCCCTCATAAATGGATTAATGCTCTCCCTGGGGGTGGGGGGATAAATGAGTGAGCTCTTGCTCCATTAGTTCCTGCAAGAACTTGTTGTTTAAAGGACCCTGGCACCTCCTCTCTCTCTCTCTCTTGCTTCCTCTCGCCATGTGATCTGCTTATACTCACTGGCTTCCTGACATTTTCCACCATGAGTAGAAGCAGCCTGAGGCCCATGCCAGATGCAGCTGTCCCAGAATCGTAAGCCAAATAAACCTCTTTTCCTTATAAATTACCCAGTCTCAGGTATTTCTGTTATAGCAACACAAAATGGACTAAAACAATATGGCAGTAAACAAATATAGTATTACTTCAAAAAATTGTTTGTAATGAGAAAATGCAATACTGTATAGCAGAATGGTTTTTTTGTGTGTATACCATCTTTTTTCTAACTACCATGATAATTTTTCAACATAGACTATGTAGTGGGTTGAATTATGTTCCCCCAAAACTCACTGAAGCTTGAATTCTGTCCCCCAAGTTTTATGTATTAGAAACTTGGTCCCCACTGTGACTATTAAGAGGGTGGGAAACCCTATTCTGGTAATTGAAAGGCAGAGCCTCGAAGAGATGATTAGCTCATAGGACCACTTTGTAGTGAATGGATTAAAAAAGGTGGTCATAGGTGTTGTTTGGAAGTCTTTAAAAGGGGAGCACGGATAGTCTTTCTCTCTCTGCTCTCTCTGCTTCCATCATCTTGCAATGTTAGACCCCTGGGTCACTATCGCCACCACCAGATGGATTTTGGACTTAGCCTCAGAAACTGTAAGCATTAAATTTTGTTTTTCTTTATAAATCACCCAGTTTCAGGTATTTCATTATAAAAAAAAAAAAGTTACTGCAATGGACTAATACAGACTATAATCAGTTATTGGCTATCCAATGCTATTTACTTCTTGATTAGCTTTTCTTATACTAATTCAGACTTTGTTAGAGTTTTCCATATTTTTAAAATCCTAGAAGTTTAGCTCCTCCATTTAAAGTTTAATCCCTCTTGAGTTCAGTCTCTACTCTGCTAAACTACTATTGAGCTCACCTGTATGAATCTTTTATGGATGTTTCATGTTTATAAAAATAAATTGACCACATTTTGTGCTTTGATACAACAAAGGAGCATTTTTTTGTAAGGTGTTTCACGTCAGTTTAGAAAAACAAACTTTCTATTTCAATATATTATTTTGAGGCATCTAGAATCACTTTATGTTCTTAATCCATGATAATATAATTACAAAATTTCTTAACATACTTTATTTCAATTTGAATAAATGATATTATTCATCATAATAATGAAAAAGTGAAAATAGGTGGATCACTTAGAAATGATTATAAACGTACTTTGGATGTTTGAAACCATGAAAATATTTATATATTTATTAAAACTTTAAAGATGTAGGAATCACTCATAACATAAATGTAAGTATAAAAATAGGATACATAACAATATAAAGTAGTTGTATGTTATTAGACTAAAATACACCAAGAGAGTAATGATGTATGTTATGTATAATATAATTGTCTTCATACTTTCTGATATCTTCCAAATTTTCTACAATAGGCATTTATTCATATTTATACATAAAACCTTAAAGTTATTTATATAATAATAATCAAAAAATCAAAAATAGGTATTTTTATAATTAGTGGCACTTTTGAATAGGATGAGTTTTTACTTAAGAACAGATGTGTAACTGATGTCACAATTTTGAATTGAATAGCAGTTGATCTAATACAAATATAAATTCATTCAACAGATGTTTATTAAGTGTCTTACAATGTGACAGGCACTATTCTAAGTGCTAAAGATACACCAGTGAACAAAATAAATAAAAATATCTATTCTCAGAGAACCTATGTTCTGGTAAGGGGAGAGCAACAAAAAACAACTTATAAGTAAAATATGTAGTGTGTTAAATGATAAGTGCTCTGGAGAAATTCTAGAGGACGGAAGGAGAGATGACTATGGTGAGGGGAAGATTTGATCATTTAAACAGGGTGGTCAGGGAAAGTCACAACCAGAAGGTAAAATTTTATGCAAGACTAGAACTAGATGAGGGTTAGCATGGTATAGGTATTTTTTTTTTTAAATAATTTTACTTATTTATTTACTTATTTATTTATTTTTAATGGAAACAATTGGTATTTGTGGGATACAGAGTTGAATATCAATAACTATGTAAAATATGTGGTGATCAAATCAGGATAATTAGTATATTCATCATTATAAATGTAATCACTATTTGTGTCCATTAACCATTTTTTTTGCTAACCCCCTCCTCCTCTCACTTTGTCACCTCTAGTATCCACAGTTCAGTTCTCTACTTTTAAAAGTCCAATGTATTACTGTGATTGGTGTATCTTTCTATTTTTCTTTTTCATTTGTTGTTTTTGTAGCTCCCACTTATGAGTGAGGATATGCGGTATTTCTGTTTCTGTGACTGGCTTTTTTCACTTAACATAATTTTCTCTAAGTTCATCCACTTTGCAACCAATGGCAGAAAATTTTCATTTTTTGTGGCGGGGTAGTATTCCATGGTGTGTGTGTGTGTGTATATATATTACATTTTCCTTATCCAATTGTCTGTTGAGGGACATTTAGTTTGGTTGCATATCTTGGCTATTGTAAATAGAGCTGTGATAAACATGGGAGTGCAAGAATCCCTTTGACATGATGATTTCCATTCCTTTGGGTATATACCCAGATGTGGAATTGCTAGATCGTAAGTCCATTCTATCTGTAGTTGTTTGAGAAAACTCCATACCATTTTCCATTGTGGCTGCATTAATTACCGTCCCACCAATAGTGTAGAAGGCTTAAACTCTCTCCATATCCTTGCCAGCATCTGTTGTTTTCTGTTTGTTTGATATTGATCATTCTAATTGCTGTGAGATGATATCTCAATGTAGTTTTAATTTGCATTTCCCTGATGATTAGTGATGTTGAGCATTTTTTTCATGTGTCTGTTGGCCATTTGTATATCTTCTTTTGAGAAATGTCTGTTCAGCTTTTGTGCCCATTTTCTAATCAGATTACTTGTATTTTCACTGTGAAGTTGTTTGAGTTCCTTGTATATTCTGTATATTAGTCCCTTGATGGATGCACAGTGTGCAGGTATTTTCTCCCACTCTGTACATTGTCTTTACACGTTGTTGAATGTTTTCTTTGCTGTGTAGAAGCATATTAGTTTGATAAAATCCCATTTGTGTATTTTTTCTTTTGTTGCCTGTTCTTTTGAGGTCTTATTCATGAGTCTTTGCCCAGTTCTACATCTTAAAGTGTTTCCCCTATGAATTATTTTAGGAGTTTTATAATTTCAGGTCCTATATTTATGTCTTCAATCCACTTTTTAAAAATTTATCTATTTATTTATCTATCTATCTATCTATTTATTTATTTGTCATTCTAAGATGTTGTGGAGTAGTTGTGGGGGGAGAGGGAAAAGGGAAAGGGGTTAGGCTTGGAGGAGGTGGAAGGAGGGTGTGTGGTTGAGGCTTATAGCACCCCCCTCATTCCAGCAGGGGAGCCAAGAGTGCTTCTAGCAGCAGCTTGGTGGTCATCATTGGGCTGGATGTGGACATTGAGGTGGCATATCTGAGGCCCTCGGCACCCCTCACCCCAACTTGGGACCCTGGGGTGCTTCCGGTGGCAGCCTGGTAGTTGTCACTGTGCTGGATGCCAATGTCATGGTGTCAGCCCTCTTGGCTTGGAAGTCTGGGGTCTCCTAGTTCTTCTAGGTTTTCTAGTTGTTCTTTGGTGGTGTTAAACCTTTACTGGTTAATATCAAAACTTTGTCTCTGATGTATGGTTTTTTTTTTTTTTTTTTTTTTTTTTTTCCAGTTCTGTGTTGGATTATTTGCTATTCTCACCACTTAAACTCTGCATTGGAACTAATTTGTTGTCCTTTCGTTACTTCTAAAATGGGGAAACTTCCTGTGGGAACCAGCACTTGAGCCCTGTGGTTGAGCTAAATTGCTGGTTTGATGCTGATTCCCTGGGGAAGGCTTTTTGTGCAGCTCGGGTTTTAAGTGTTAACTTTGTAAGTACTTCCGGGTCTTGTGTGGTCCAGTACACATGTGTTGTGTGGAAACTCGGGTTTGGGCCTGAGTCTTTTCAGCAAATTTCACTTCCTGAAGTTCTATATTCCTGTCCAGTCTCCACTGAGTGGGCCTGTGCTGATTGGAGGGCAGATCAGCTGTCCATGCTGTGCCCCAATGTTCCCTTGGTGGGTCTGTCTCCCCCATCTCCCACACTCCAAATACTTCCCATGGGGTGGGCCATGCATCAGTCTCTTGTGTTGACTAACCAGCCTCTGAGTGGCTCCTTTTTACAGTAGTCTGTGGCCCCTTCATCCTATGTGGGTCAACAGGAAAACTGGTAGTGGTCTGGCTGGCCTGGGGGCCATCAAGGCCCTCTTCTCCCCTGCAGCCTCCGAGCAACTTCATACAAAGGGCACAGCAGCAGCTTTTGCCAGCTCTTGCTCCATGTGCTCACCAGGGCCAGACTTAAAGTGGTCAGGGCTCAAAACTATCAGAGTGATCCTTTGTATTTCTCATTGTGGCTTCTCCTGCCTTCGTGAACTCCATAGTTCTCTCCTCCTCATCCCTTGAGCCCTAGAGCCCCAGCTTTGCAGTCATTGCTTTTTAATAGTTATAAATTGGTTGATTGTGGGAGAGGGTGACTCTGGGTACCATCTGTTCTGCCATCTTGATCGAAAGTCCTTTAATCAATTTTGAATTTATTTGGGTATATGGGGAGAGGTACAGGTCTAGTTTCATTCTTCTACACACAGATATCCAGTTTTCCGAGCACCATTTATTTCAAAGTCTCTTGTTTCCCCAAAATATGTTCTTGTTGCTTTTTTCAAAGATCAGTTGGATTGAGGGCTGGCCCCGTGGCTCACTCAGAAGAGTGCAGCACTAGTAGCACTGAAGCCGCGGGTTTGGATCCTATATAGGGATGGCTGGTGTGCTCAGTGGCTGAGCGTGGTGCAGACCACACCGTGCTGAAGGTTGCGATCCCCTTACCGGTCAAAAATAAATAAATAAATAAAACAGTTGGATTGATTTCTGTATTCTCTACAAAACCATCCAGGCCTGGGCTTTTTCTTTGCTGATTATTGCTTCAGTCTCACTGCTCACTATTAGTCTGCTCAGGTTTTCTGTTTTTTCTTGGGTTAGTCTTGATAGATTACAAGTGTCCAGGAATTTGTCTTATTTCCTCCAGGTTTCTTAATTTGTTGGCATATAGTTGTTCATCATAGTCTCTAATGCTTCTTTGTATTTCTGAAGTATCAGTTGTAATGTCTCCTTTTTCATTTCTGATATTTGTTATTTGGGTCTTTTCTCTTTTTTTAAGTTAGTCTGTCTAATGGTTTGTCTGTTCTATTTGTCTTTTTAAAAAAACAACTTTTCATTTCAACCATCTTTTGTGTCATTTTTCTAGTCTCTATTTCATGTAGTCCTGCTCTGACCTTAATTATTTATTTCTGTTTAGTAATTTGGGGATTGTGTTGCTCCTTTTTTTGTAGTTCTTTGAGGTGTAATGTTAGATTGTTCATTTGATCATACAACAAAATGAGAAAAACTGTCCAGGATATGAAGGAAGAAATTTACAAAGAGATACATACCTTAAAAAAGAATTTAGTACAACTCCTGAAATTGAAGGGTTCATTCATTGAAATAAAAACCACAACCAAGAGCTTAAGCAACAAGCTACAGCAAGCAACAGAAAGAATTTCTGATCTCAAAGATAATCTTTTCAAAATAACCCAGGCAGACAAAACAAAAAACAAACAAACAAAATTTTTAGAAAATAAAGAAAATGGATGAAAGCTCTCAGACAACCTTAAGTGCAAAAACATCCAAATCATGGGTGTTCTGGAAGGAGAGGGGAAAGGAAAAGGCATTAAAAACCTATCCAGTGAAATAATAGTGGAAAACTTCCAAGGTATTCAGAGACACATGGACTATATGATCCAAGAGACCCAAAGATCCCCAAGCATATTCAGTCCAAAAAGGTCCTCTCCAAGACATATTATACTCAAAGTGGCACCATGGTGCTGCAAATGGTAGAATTCTTTTTTTTTTTTTTTTTTTTAATGGCTGAGTATTATTCCATTGCATGTATATTCCACATTTTCCTTATTCAGTCTTCTGTTGGTGGACATTTAGGTTGGCTCTTATTTTCACTATTGTAACTAGAGCTACAATAAACATAGGAGTGTGGATATCCCTTTGACCTGTTGATTTCCATTCCCTGTGTGTACACCTAGTAGCAAAATTGCTGGATCATATGAGTTCTATCTGTAGTTGTTTGAGAAATCTCCATACTATTTTTCATAATGGCTGTACTAATTTACAGTCGCACACAGTCCCCTTCCTCCACACCCTCACCAACATTTTTATTCTCATCTTTTTTATAATAGCCAGTCTAACTGGGATGAAATGATATCTCACTGTGATTCTGATTTGATTTTGATTTTGATTTTGATTTGCATTTTCTGATGCTTGGTGATGTTGAGCATTTTTTTCATACAACTGTTGGTCATTTATATGTCTTCTTTTAGATATGTATATTCTGCTCCTTTACCCATTTTTTAATCAGATTTTCATTTTTTTTTAAATTTATTTATTTTACTATTAAGTTGTTTGAGTTCATTGTCTATTCTGGATATTAATCCATTATTGGATATATAATTTGCAAATACTTTCTCCCATTCTGTAGATTGTCTTCTTACCCTGTCTATTGTTGTCTTTGCTGTGCAGAAGCTTTTTACCTTGATATAATCCCATTTGCTTTTTTTTTTTTTTTTTTCTATTGTTGCCTATGCTTTTTGGGTCTCATTTATAAAGTCCTACCTCCTGAAGTGTTTGTGCTGTGTTTTCTTCTAGAAGTTTCATATTTTCAGGACTTATATTTAAGTATTTAATCTATTTTGAGTTGTTTAGATATATGGCAAGTGGTATGAGTCTATCATATCTTTTATAAACTCTGGAGGTTTTTTGTACAGTCTTTATATTTTACTCTACATAGGACCATGCCATCTACAAACAGGTACAATTCAACTTTGTCTTTTCCAATATAGACAGCTTTTATTTCTTTCTCATGCCCAACTGCTCTGACAAATACTTCCAATACTATGTTAAATAGGAGTAGTGAGAGTGGACATCCTTGTCTTGTTCCTGTTCTTAAAGGAAAAGCTTTCAGCTTTTCTGCATTTATGATGTTGATAGTGAGTTTGTCATATATTGCTTTTGTTGTGTTGAGATACTTTCCTTCCATAACTAATTTGTTGAGAGTCTTTATCATGAAGGGATGTTGAGTTTTGCCAAATACTTTTTCCTTGTCTATTGAGATAATCATATGTTTATCATCCTTGATTTTGTTGATATGGTGTATCATATTTATTGATTTGCATATGTTGAAATATTCTTGCATCCCTAGTGTAAATCCTACTTGATCATGGTGTATAATTTTTTGATGTGTTGCTATATTCTGTTTGCTAACATTTTGTCCACAATTTTGCATCTATGTTCATCAAAGAAATTGGCCTGTGATTTTTGTTGTAGTTGTTGTTTTTGTTGTGACTTAGTCTGATTTTGGTATCAGGATGATGCTGGGATCATAGAATGAGTTTCTGAGAATAGCTTCTTTTTCAATTTTTTGGAATCTTTGAAATGAATTGTATTAACTCTTCTTTAAAGTTTGGTAGAATTCAGCAGTGAAGTCATCCAGTCCTGGGTTTTCTTTTTTGGGAGGCTACTTATTACTGCTTCAATATTGTTGTTTGTTATTGGTCTGTTCAGGTTTTCTATTTCTTCTTGGTTTTGTCTTGGTAGATTGCATGTGTCCAGAAATTTGTCCATTTCTTCCAGATTTTCAAATTTGTTGGTGTTTATTTGTTTGTCATAGTCTCTAATTCTTTGTATTTCTTTGGTATCAGTGGTAACATCTATTTTTTCATATTTAATCTTTGTTATTTGGGTTTTCTCTCTTCTTTTTTGGTTAGACTAGCTATTGGTTTGTGTACTTAATTTATCTTCTCAGAAAACCATTATTTTTGTTTTGTTTTGTTTTGTTGATCTTTTGTATCTTTTTTCTGGTCTCTGTTTCATTTAGTTCTGCTCTGATTTTAGTTATTTCTTTCTATGTACTACTTTTGGGGTTGGATTGTTCTTGTTTTTTTAATTCTTTGAGGTGTAGCATTAAGTTGCTTATTTGAAGTCTTTCTATTCTTTTGATGTGAGCATTTATTGCAATAAACTTCCCTCTTAGTACTGCTTTTGCAGTATCCCACAGGTTTTGTTAAGTTGTACTTGCATTTTCATTTGCTTAAAGAAACTTTTTTATTTCCTGCTTTATTTTTTCTTTTACCCATTGTTCCCTCAGGAGCATGTTTTTAATTTCAATGCATTTGTATAATTTCCAAAGATTTTTTATTGTTAATCTCTAATTATATTCCATTGTGTTCTGAAAGTATACTTGATATGATTTCAATCCTTTCAAATTTATTGGGACTTGATTTGTGGCTTAACATGTGGTATAACCTGGATAATAGTCTGTGTGCTGATGAAAATAATGCATATTCTGCAGTTATTGAATAGAATGTTCTATAAATGTCTGTCAAGTCCAGATGGTCTGAAATGCTATTTAAATCCAATATTTCTCTGCTAATGTTTTGTCTAGATGATCTGTCCAGTGAAGAGAGCCATGTTAAGGTCCCTAACTATTATTATATCAGGGTTTATATCTCCCTTTAGACTCAATAACAATTGCTTTATATATCTGGGTGCTCTGGTGTTTGGTGCATACATATTTATGACTGTTATATCTTCATGCTGCATTGATCCTTTTGTCATATATAATGTTCTTCTAATTGATCCTTCTATCAAATATCATATCCTTCTTTTTCATTTTTTATAGTTTTTGGTTTGAAGTCTGTTTTACCTCTTATAAGTATGAAAAGTCCTGCTCATTTTTGGTTTCCTTTTGCATGCAGTATCTTTTTCTATCCCTTCACTATTAGTCTATGTGTGTCATTATCAGTGAAGCTAGTTTCTTGCAGGCAGCATAAAATTGGGTCTAGTTTTTTAATCCATTCATCTAGTCTATATATTTTCAGTGAGCATTTAGTCCATTTATATTCAGATTTGTTATTGAAAGGTGTTGCCTTGTTCATGCCATTTTATTAATATTTTAATGGTTGTTTTATATTTCTTTTCTTCATTTTTTTCATTTTATTATTTGTCTTTACTGTTTAGTCGGTTTTTTTGTTTGTTTGTTTGTTTTTTGGGTTTTTTTTTTTTTGAGTGATGAGATACATTTTCTTTCTCTTTCTCATTTTTATATCTTTTCTACTAGAGGTTTTTTTTTTTTTTTTTTTTTTCCTTTTTTATTTAAGGTGATACATATCACTCTTTTGATTTCACATAGAGGACTCCCTTATGGATTTGTCAAAGGGCTGTTCTTGTGGTGGTGAATTCCCAGCTTTTGTTTGTCTGAGAAAGATACTATTTTTCCTTCATTTCTGAAGGAAAGCTTTTCTGGGTATAATATTTTTGGTTGGTAGTTATTTTCTTTAGCACTTTGAATGTATCATCCCACTTACTTCTAGCCTGTAGGGTTTCTGTTGAGAAATCTGCTGTTAGCCTGATGGGTATCCCCTTATTGATGATTTGATGCTTTTGTTGTTTTTAGATTTCTTCCTTTGTTTTTGACTTTTGACAATTTGACTATAATGTGTCTTGGGGAGGTCCTTTATGGGTTAAATTTGTTTGGACATCTTTGAGCTTCTTGGATCCAGGACACCTCCAATACTTGAGAAGTTTTTGGGTATGTCATTAAATCGATTTTCAATGCCTTTTTCTTTTACTTTTCCTTCCATTACACGCATAATATACATATTTGTACACCTAAGGTTGCTCAGATAGGTCTCAGGCTTTCTATATTTTTTAATTCCTTTTTCTTTTTCCTTTTTTTTTTTTTTTTTGGTCCAATTTTATTCATTCAAAAACCTGTCTCTAGTTCAGAAATTCTTTCTTCTGCTTGTTTTGCCTGTACTCTCAGTTAAGCTTTTTTATTTTGCTGAATGTATTCTTCAGTTCAAGGATTTCTGTTTGGTTCTTTTTTATTGTTTTTCTCTCTTTGTTGAGTTTCTCATGCATGTCCTGGATTGTTTCCTCACTTCATTGTGATTTCTATCTATTTTTTCCTTACATCATGATGAATTTCCTTAATATTGCCATTTGGAATTTCTCTTCAGATGATCACCAGCTTCCTGTTGTTTGGGGTCTGGTATTGCACAAGTGTAGTCTTCTTTTGGGGGAGTCATGTTTTCCTGTTTTATCATGCTTCTTGCATTGATGTCTGCATTTTAATGTTTGGGGTGGTTTTTGAGGGGAGAAACTCTTACCTGTAGAAGTGTCCTATATTGATAGTTTGGTTGGGCATCATAGGTTTGGTTCGAGGTGAGTGTGGTAGTAAGTGATGGCTCATTCCACGCACCTTTTTCACCAGTGTGAATGGGCCACTGTGTCAGGTGGGATTCTGGGCTTCCAGGAAAAATGGATATAGTCCTAGGTTACTTGCAACTCCCCCCCACCACCACACACACACACTCTCTGTGCAATTGCTGGCTGGCTTACTGAGTCAGGCAGACCTCTGAACCTCTGGGAAGGAAAGCATGGATCCATGTGGCCAGTGCACTCCCCCCATTCTCCATTGTCACTGGTGGTTCCCATATGTTGTGTGGTACTCTTAGCTCCCAGGGAAGGTGGGCATGGATCTAGATGACTAGTGCAGTCACTGTCTGCTATTGGTGGTGGGGGGTCTTGACTTGATTGGGGCTCTGAGCTCCTGAGGAGAAGGAGAGCATGTATCCAGGCAGTCAGTGTGCTCCCCACAAGCTCTCTGATGGGGTGTGTGGGCCACAGGGTCAGTGGGACTCTGAGCTCCCCTGGCCCCTATCCCTAAATGGTGACTTCCAGCAGTGGCTCAAGGACCAATGGGCATGCGGATGACTCTGTGTGTAATTCCCCTCTGGAAAAATAGTCATATGGGCTCTTATTCACTGCACATGCTGGGCTCACTGACTGTAAGTGCCACATGGTTACTTTGCAGCCTGATTTGCACCTGTTTGTGTTGGAAGCACCCGCCACTGCCACCCCCTCCCCCTGCCTCATGCCTAGCTTGGAGTGTTTATATAATTTTGTTTTCCTTTATGCTGTTGCTAGTGTAGGATTTCTTTAGTCTCTGTGCCAGTCCTAGTTAGGTGCTTTCCCTGTCTTTCTATGTTGCTATGTTGAGTTTCTAGATCTCGGGGTTGGGGGGTGGTGTTCCCCCCTGTTTAGCTAGAGTCTGTTGCTTCTAGATACTCTTCTCTGCAGAACGCTATCTATTTGTTGCTTTGGACGTTTTTGTTTTAGAGATGAGGGCTGGCTGCCTCTAGTCAGCCATCTTGCTATAAAAAAAATTAACAGATTTTTAAACACTCTGGGTACAAGTCTTTTGTCAAGTATATGAATTGCAAATACTTTTTCACCATTTGTGGCTGAAGTTTTCATTTGCTAATTGGTGTTTTTTTGAGGTTAAAAATTTTAATATTGACGTACTCTAACTTACCACCTTTTTTCCTCTGTGGTTAATACTTTTGATGTTCATGCTAAGAATTCTCTAACGTAGCCCTAAAGTCACTAAAATATTCATTATATTTTCATGAAAAGTGTAATTTTTACACTTTTATGTTTATGACTACAATTTATTTTAATGTTGGTTTTTTTTCTGTATGATGTGAGGTAGAGACTGAGGTTCATTTTTGTTTTCTATGTTTAGTTAGTTGTTCCAACATCACATATTGAATATGCCTTCCTTTCTCCATTGAATTGCCTATGTACTCTTTTTAAAAATTGATTGACTCTGTATACATGTGTCTCTTTCTGAACACATCTATCTTTTCCATGGACCCATTTGTATATTTTAATGCCAATCCCAATTGTTGTTCCTATAGTAGATTTTTAGTAACTCTTGAAATTAGGTAGCTTAAGTTCTCTTTGTTCATTTTTTTCAAGATTGTTTTGTTGCTTCTGTTTTTTCTTTGAATTTTAAAAATAAATTTAGAAGTAATTTGTCAATTTCAATAATGAAAGTCTTTATGGATTTTAACTGGAATTGTGTTATACTATAAATCACTTTGTAGAGAATTGGAATCTTAATAATATTGAGTCTTTCAAGTCATGGGCATGGTATATCACTTTTCCATTTATTTAGTTCTTTAATTTATCTCAGCAGTGTTTTATAGTTGACGTTATAGAGTTTGTAGATTTTTTTATTGTTGGTTTTGTTCCTAAGTACATTTTTATGATAAGAAAAATGAATTTTTTAAATTCTTGTTTTAATTTCTTTTTTGTTTATGTTTTATATATTTTTCTTTTTTCCCATGGCCTTGATAAAATCACTTTTAATTCTAATATGTTTTTGTAGATACATTTTGCTTCCCATGTAAACAATCATGTCATCCATAATAAAAAAATACCTCTTTCTTTCCAATCTTTATACTTTTTATTTTTTTCTTGCTAAATTCTCCATTAAAACAATGAATAGAAGTTGTTAAGTACAGAAAACCTTGTCCTTTCCCCAATTAAGAAAAAGTTCAATATTTCATAATTATGTATATTATTTTCATAGATTTTTCATAGATGAGCATTATCAGAAGGAGAAAATTCCCTATATCTTGTTTTCTGATATTTTAAATTTTAAATCAGTGTTAAATTTTGTTAAATGTGTTTACTGAAATTTTTGGAGTGTTTATATAATTTTATTTTCCTTTATGCTGTTGCTATGATGAATTAAATTGGTTAAGTTTAAAATGTTGTCAATTTTGCATTTGAAGAATAATGCTCACATAGAGGATTTTTTGTGTGTGTTTATGTTCATAAGGGATATTTACCCTTAATTTTCTCTCCTTATTATATTTTTCAGGTTTTGTTACCATGGTTATCCTGGCTGCATAAAATAATTTGAAAAATATTCCCACTTCTATTTTCTGAAAAATTCTGTGTAAGAATGGTGTAATTTCTTCCTTAAATATTTGATAGAATTTACAGAGAAAGCATGTGGTCTTAGATATAACATTTCCAGTGTTTTTCATTCTGTTATGTAGAACCAAACTTACATGAAGGTGTCATTTCCTTTCGTATTGAAGAATCTCTTTAGCATTTCTTATATTCAGGTATGATGAAGATGAATTCTCTGAGTGTTCCTTTACTATAACATGTTTTATTCCACCCTCATATTTGAAAGAAGCATCTCTAGAAATAGTTGAAAATAGACAGGTTTTGAGATTGTATTATAAAGCACTTTAATGATTTCACCTCTTTCTTTCGTTTATGAGGAGAAGTCAACCATCCTTTCTACTGTTGATTGCCTGGGTGTAATATCTGATTTTTTTTCTCCATCTGTCTTTTAAGATTTCTCTTTCTCTCTCTCTCTTTCAACTAAACAGTTTGGCTGTGATGTGTCAGCTCATGTTTCTCTCTATTTATCATGCTTGGGGTTTTGAGAGTGTTTTGATGTAAGTTGATGTTTTCGGCAAAAATTGGAATATTTGGATGTTGTTTTTCAAATATTTTTTTACCCCATTATCTCTTGCTGTTCTTCTTGAGACTCCAATTACGTTACATAAGAACCCTTGATATTGTCTCAAAGGCCACTGAAGCTCTTTTCTTTTTTCAATATTTTGTTTTCTCTGTATTATTTAGACTCTAAAATTACTTTCAAGCATATTTCTAATTTTTTATTTTATAGTCTCCAATCTGCTTTTAAACCCTTCCAGTATTTCTTTTTATTTTAGATATTGTACTTTTCAGCTTCATAACTTTCACTTTATACATATATATGTATATATATATGTATATATATATACATGCACACACTATATGAGGTTTCTTCAAAAGGTTCATGACAAATTTTGTGTTATCTTTTAGTTCTATTTTTCTATGAACTTTTTGAAGTACCCTTGTGTATGTATGAAAATATATATTTATTTTCTCATTTATCTGTTCTTATTTCCATCTGTTAATTCACTACAACTCATTAAGCACTTCTTCTTTAAGTACTTGAACATATTTATGTACATATTTATAAAAGATTTTTTAGCATCATTTCTAATTACAACATCTGCCTCATATCTTAATCTATTTCTATTGACTTTTATTTTCTTGATTATGGTTCATATTTCTTTGCTTCTTCATATGTCTGCTAATTATTTTATTGCAGGTTGAACACTGTAGATGATACATTGTAGGACATTTGGATTATGTTGTTTTCTCTTAATGGGTGTTGATTTTTACCGTGGTTGGCAGTTAAATTACTATAAATTATTCTGGCTGTATCAAACTTTATTTTACTTAGTTAGATGACTGTTATTTTAATGTTGAACTTAGTTCTAGAACATGGATCCTACTATAGTGTGTTTTTAGTCCTAATAATGAATAGTATTTCCAGGTTCTTGATTGAATATCCATAGTGCTCAGCACCATCTCTCCTTTCTGGCAGGAAAAGATTTTTAACATTTTCCAGCACTGCCTGATCTCTTGTATGGCCACCTATTAGACCCATGTCAGATCTTGACTAAGTACATATCATCACACTGTGCCTGGGCAACCCCATCCTAGATTACACATTCATAGTATATCCCACTGCAGACTTCTGGGGCCACTATTCTGAAGAGTTCTTTCTTCTCTGATGCCCTGCTCTGCAAAATAGTCCAAAGTGGCACATCTGTTTGATAGAGTCTTCCTAAAATCAGGGTTATTGCTCGTTCTACTTTATCATTACCTCACTGATTCTGATTGTGGCATTTGTGACATTAGTACGTAATTCAGTGCATTAATAGAAGATGATTCATACTTCCAAATTTGCAAGGCATTTTTAGTGATGAATTCACAGAAGATGCTATCTTAATTATTTCTGATTGTTGGGAAGAAACTTGGCACAGACTAACCTATTTACTCCTTTTGCAGAAGCTTCACTAATATCACTGCTGTGAGTAAGATTTTAGTCTTGTATTTACTGCTTTTATTAAAATATTCATAAGGTCATTACAGTCTGTATAGTTTTTATTATTATAAAATAATCTGCAATTCAGTGAGGTCCATTCTCTAAAATTGATTGTAAGCATATAGAACCTATAGTAACTTTGAGTTGTGTTAATTTAACAGACTTTATATTTCATTGAAATAACATTTTAAAAAGTGAAATTAAGGTATTAATTTGAAAAACTGCTAACTTGTTAAAACAAAAGGTCAATATATGCATTTTGCTTTTTCTTAATAGTTTCTTTCATCAAAAACAATTGTATGGTAATGTTGGCATGTCTGTTCAAATGGAATCGTAGACTGATCAGCCGTATCAGATTATGAGGGATTTCAAAATCTGGATCAACGTCAGTTTTGGCAACTAATGTCTATTCATTTCAGAACCATCAAAATAAACAGAAAATATTTTTTGTATATTTTTATTTTCTCAATGATATTGCTCTATAATCACATCAGGGGATAATGAAGGGTTATAATACTTTAAAATAATACTATTTCAAATGGCTCCCATTTTAAAGGAAAAAATTGTTTTATAATATTTTATTGTATATTATGACTAAATTTATGTGAGATATTATGGTAATGTTTTATTAATATTTGGAAAATTAATATTTGATGAAATTAATAGATTAAGATGCTAATTTAAAATTGCTTAAAATCGTAATCTAGTTTCTTCTCTACAGAGTCTGCTAAAATAAATATGTTGAAGTTTGGGAGTATTATGATCATAACTGAATTCTGCCTCCATTTGGTTGTATTTACTATCCATGGATTAATCATAGACTCATTACAAACTCTATTAAACAATGTTTAGGTTTAAATCTTGACAATACCTTTTTCTTTTTAAAAAAATCGCACATATTCATTGGGCACCTTCTCTATTCCCAGCATTGTTGCAGATATTGATGGTACATCAGTGAAAAAGACCCAAAGTTGTGACCTCATGAAGATTTTATCTGGAAGTAAAGACTTCCAGAGATTTTTTTCATTACATTTATATAATTTTTACCTACACAGAAATTTCTGTAGAACTCCACAAAATAAATGCTCTCAATGTCAGGGTTTCAACTCTTCTAATATTTGGACTAATACTACTCTTTTTAAACTACTCTTTTAATATTAATCTTTTAAAACTCTAAAGATTAATTATACCCATCACCCCACAGCGTTTGTTGAAGCATGTTCTGTTTTTTCATCTCTTCTCATAAATTCATCAATTTCAAGTCTTTACTAATTGTAATTACTTTTCCCTGAACTCTCCGCAATCCTCCTACATCATTCTAATAATGACAACCTTAAAAATGAGTTCCCTAATTGAGGTGTGAGCTCAACATAGTCCCGCAGACAGAACCTGTCATTCCCATACTTTATGACATAAGTTTTCTGACAAAGGGAGAAAGTTCCTTTGCTTCTGATCAACCTTTAAATTTTGACGCTCCACATGGCTTTGACCTGGGTCCTCTTTCTTTTATTCACTATTGTCTCCCTAGCACTATTGTCTTCTATGATTTCAAACACCATTCATACAGTGACCACTTCCAAATCTGTATACTATAAACTCCCTCTCTGCACTTTACATAAAAATAAGAAAAAAAAAAAAAAAAAAAAAGAAGGGAAAGAAGGAGAAAAAAGGAGAAAAAAGTTCTTAAATTTTTTGAGTGCTTACTATGTTCTAACTACCTTTCTAGATAATTTATATGTTTTCAATTAATCTCAAAACAACCATGATGAAGATACTGTTAATATTTTTATATTACATATGAAGAAATTGACATATAGGTGATTAATGCTATTTGAACTGCTTTCCCCTAGACAGTCATATGCTTTTTTAAGTGAATTTATCCAAAGAACAGTTCCCTTTTGAAAAAAAAAAATATTATTTTCTTGCTCATAATAATTCAATGGTTACCTTTTGCTATTAGGCCATATTCTAAAATTCTTAACATTGCATGCAGAACCCTGGGAGCACCATGAGGAAGGGACTGCATCTCTGATTTACTCTTATAAGCCCAGATCCTAGAATAATGTCTGAATCCTTCCTGATTCTAAACAGTGTGACCTCTTCCTGATTTTTCATTCTCCCCTTTCAGTTTCCATACCCTTAGACTTTAAGTTCTAGCCACACTCTTCTTTCAGTTATTCAGACAAGATAGGAGACTTTTCCAGGTTTAGGACCTTTGATATTCTGGCTGCTCTTCTAGAGAGCTTTTTATTCTCCTCATTAGTTAAGTCAGACTCGTCTTTCAGCACTCAGTTTAACTGACACTTTTTAAAGAAGCTTAGTGGTGTGCAGAAGCCTGCCTGTGCCAGGTTGCAAAAGTTGATTATGTTCATTTTTTCCCCAATGCCGTGTTCAATGACATCACGTTAATATCTTAAAATTGACTCTGTTGGGGGTATTTATACCACAGAAACAGGAAAATTCTGCAAATCAGAACTCACTCCCCTTCCTGCTGCCAAGAGCCAATTGATAACAATCTAGTAGCACACCAGTGAGGGAGTTTTCCTAATTCCCCTTGACCATGGTTTATCATTCGTTATTTACTTAATACAATCATAATCAGGTAATTATAACTTTACATATCATTAAAATGTCCCCCATAGAGCATATAAATTTTGTCTTTTATGTTTTATTACAATGTCCCTAGTAACTAGAAAAGTACCTGGCACTAAGTAACTATTTGTTGAATGTAAAAATCAATTATTGCTTTATCTATGGAAATTACTACACTTGCCAAGACTTTAAGAAAGTAATTGCAGAATAGTTGGTGCATTAGTTATCTATCACTGCATATCAAATTGCCACAAATTTAGCAGCTTAAAAGAACACATATTCATTATCTCGAAACTTCTGTGAAGTCCAGAAACTGCTAAGCTGAGTCTTCTGCTTAGGATTCCACAAGACTGAAACTGGAGTTTCATTTGGAAGCTTCAGGGTAAGAATCTGCTTCCAAGATCATTCAAGTTGCTTGCAGAATTCATTTTCTTGTGGTCATAGACTGAAGACCCTGGCTTCTGCCTTGTTCTCGGTGGGTCAGCAACTGGAGGTCTCCTGCAGCTCCTGGAGGCTTTCTGTATTTTCTTTCCACATGAGCATTCCCAACATGGTCCCACGCTTCATCAAAGAAGCAAGGATTCTCTAGAGTGAGTCTGGTGTCAAGGCCCAAGAAGTGGCATTCCATTAACTTTTTGATTCAATTGGTTAGGAGCATTCACAGGTCATGCCCACACTAAAGGGCAAGGAACACTTTGCACAATCACTTTGTGGGAGGCCATTTATCATCCCTTCTGCCTCAGTGGGGGACAATAAAAAAGAATTAATTCACTTAGGAAATATAAAAAAGCTCCTTATTGATTGCACCTAAATATGTAATAAATGGCTATGAAATTAGAAGTGAACATGTAAAAATGCCATAAATGTCAATTACAGCAGAACTACCTTCCAGACTACTCGATTACTAGTTCTTTTAGAAACAATAATAGACACACTTCACTGGTTTGGTTTTCATTCAATGAACAGAAATAATACTTCTAAAAATTTAGTTCAAATCTCAGCTTTTTTCTAAAAGACAGGTTTTGTTTGTTTCTTTGTTTTAATGGAATTGCTATTACATTCAAGAACCCACTATCACAATCTTAGTTTTAGTTTGTGAGGCCCTTCTATTGCATAGGGACTCCTAGTAACTAAAAGCTATCAATCATAGAGATGTTATATACACAATGAAGGCACATTATTTCCTTGATCTTAATTACACTGGTCTATAACAGATAATAAAATCTTGAGAAATTTGGCGAAGATGTTTGTCTCATTCATTTTAAACTGTAAGTGACAGGTCAATTTTTATTCCAAGGTATGCCCCCTGTACTTATCCACATTAGGTTCTCAGAAGTATTTACTGCATATTTGTTGAAATGTATTCAAATCCTGGTTCTTTGGTTCTATCCCGAACCCTTCGACCTTGCCTGTATACAACAACGATTGTGCACAAACATAAGAAATCAAGAGAGCAAAGCAGAATAAAGCAGAAAACAATGCTTTCTTATCTTGATTAGACTTGACATATATCCTATGTTTACATTAAAACAACAAAAGTAATGTCTACTTCTTTCTCATACTATGGATATCTTGGGGTGACTGGTTAGCTCAGTTGGTTAGAGTGCAGCCTTGTAAGGTGACAGGTTTGGATCCCTCTACCATCCAACTGCCGAAAAAAAAAAAAAAAGATATCTCAAGATACGTTATCTATTAAAAATTCGGTATAGGACACTTTATCTTATTATTCTAAATTTATTTTTGGCCTGTTTCAGTAATTCTATTTCTAGAATATATAGTATAAAAATATTTATTCTGCTCCACTCCACCAATGCCAAGTAAATATTTCTGCACCTTATCAAAATTTTCAAGAACTCAAAGACATGACCTATTTTGCGGTGAATACTGATGCAAAAAACAAAGAAAAAAAACCATAACAATTCTTGCAGTTTATATCAGTAAAGAGAAAACAGTTTGTAACAAGACATGAGAAACTTGTACATAATATGTTTTAAATCTCCCTGCCAAACTCTGATACTACCTTCCATGCCTGTTAGGTATTCATGAAATTTTCGCTTGCTTGAGTAAGTTGATAACCACAAAGTAATGAGTCTGTTAACTGATAATGCGATATCCGTCAAGTGGATGAAAGAGCCACTGCTTTCCAAAATTCAATGGTCATGTTTGCTTTCCATGTTTGAATTAGCAGGGGACATGGTTCATTTGTGATTTTTCTCAAGCTGAACTTCATGATTTGTGATACAATTGTGAAGAAAAACACTGTTCAGAAAGAGTCCTGAAAGGTCTGTATTTAAGCTGCAACTCGTCTGCATTTCAGGCAAGGTATTGAGTCTCATGTTTATGACTGGTGGCTGTTCCAGAGAAGTGTGTTTCTACTCCAGTATGAACATTTTGATTACATTTGTCCAATTTAATGAGTTCTTACTGTGTGCTGGATATTGTGGTAAATGCCAGGGTATCTAGAGTGAATCAAGTACAACATCTCCTCTAGAGGAACTTCTCTTGTCATGGGTGAGATAGACACCAAATTTTAGTAAGGGAAAAATTAATGATTTCTACATGAGTGCTTGTTGCTGCTCAAAGATTCAGTAATTTCTATAAGAAAGTCATTTCAGTGCAAACCTTCTTTGAACACACAATTTTTTGTAAAATTTGCAACTCAAGACTATTTTTTTAATCTGTGAGAAGGAAGTGTTATTGAGGGATAATTAATAGAGCAGCTTTTCCAGGGACTGGTGCGCTATCCAAATGTTCCCTTGTCCTGTTTGGGTAAATGCGGCTGCTTCTCATATTGAAATATGAGCTTGCTACTTTCATAGGTAAAATTTTATATTTGGGTTAATGACATATTTTTCTTTTTCTGTCTCACAAAGCCAGTTAATGTGGTGCTTTCTGATTTTTGTGTGAACTATCAAGCAAAACACTGATAAAAAATGTAATTTGTCATTTTTTCACTAATCTATAACTTTCTTTCTTCCCTTTCCTCTCTTTCCTCCTCATTCTTGATCTTCCCACTCAATGCATTTCTCCACTATTTAACAGCAAACTCCCCACTTCTGAATCTTACTCTGTAGCTACTAAAAAACCTTTTCAAAAAGTCTAATAGAAGAATTTTGTTTAGAAAGTCATTTGAAAAATGTCAGGAACAACCCTTTGCCCTGTCTTCCTGGAATTCTGAATGTTGCCAGTTAACCTCACTGTGGTTCTCTAACTGGACCACAGTTTCAAGAACTGAACTGTGGACACTTGTTCAGAATCCCCTGCTGAAAATCGCAGTAAACAGTTTAGATCAAATTGGGCTTTCTGAACTCACATTTTAGCACGTTGAGCTACCACTATGGAATGTTTGGGATTCTATTAATTCAGAAGCTTTATAGCTTTGAAAGAAAGTATGCTTTTACTACTGAAAAGGTAACTGCTTTATTTTCGAGCGGCAAAAAATGGCAGAAAAATTTGGTCTAGAATATACCTAGTTGGAGTATCATAATTTTGTCTTAAATAAGTGAAGGGTTATTTTACAAGCCGTAATTTGAAAATATACATACTTAGGTCAAAAATTATAGGTTGGTAAATGTTAAATACTAAGGTACATAAGAGTACATATTTGAATGCATATGAAATCTACAATATCTAATGATTTCTGACATTCATTGTTCAGTGCTTTCTAAAGGCTTAAAAAACAAAACACATTTTATGGCAATCCCTGTAATTTCATGGAGTTATTTGCAGTTAAAAATAACAATTGTGTTCTACTTTCTGTAGCACTACCTAAATCTCTATCGCCAAAAATTGTCTCAGTAATGCATTTCAGCAATGATTGAGAAGTGTTCCTATTTTGCATACCAGCAAGTCTTTCTTGATATCTACTCCTGGACGTCATATTCCTCCTAAAAAGCTCTCATGGCATTATACTTGTACAGCTTTTATCACATTTAATATATAGGTTGTATTATTGATATGCTAATCTTACTTTCCTTGGTAGGCTACCAGCTTCTTAAATGACAATATCACAGCTCGTCAACTTTCAGAATCTATAATGCCTAGCATACGGCCTTGCTTTCAGCTCTCACTTATTGAATAAATGTTGGGTCTGAATCAAGGATTATCTGGGATAATAAGCAGGTTATTGACAGAGATGGGAATTGAGTCCAAACCTCCATTGTCTCTCTTTCATTGCAAAGAAACACTGGCCCACACTCTTATGCAGATATATATCCCTGAATGCATAGAGCTGGAAATAGTGGAAAGACAAATGAGAATGCCAGGTACTATGACAAGATATATATTCCAGTAATATGTACAATATTCAGGTTTCTGCAACACTAAGTAGGAGAATTAGGAGATTTAGAGAAAATATCCCTGAAAATTCATCTTTAAAATTCAGTAACCGTGGTCTATTTAAGAAAAAAATAACAGATAGCTATTCAGGGATAGTCTTAATTATATATTTACATACACTTATAATTTTTGAAATGATGTATTAACAGGTTGATTGTTTTGTTTGCTAACATACAGTTCAGTGAAAATGGGGTGAGGGTCTAAGCATTTTTCCAAATGCAGTAGATTATTTTTGTAGATCATATGGACATTATTTCACAGAACAATAATAATTTCATTAAAAACATAGTACTACTGATCATTTCTTAGGAACTAGATCTATTAACACATTAATGTGACATATCCACAGACTTTTCACACTTTCTATTTCATAGATGGAGAAAGGGAGACACAGAAGGGTGGTGGCTGTCCCTGCCTTCACCTCTACACTTTCTCCTGGTGGCTTTTTTGCAGTGAACTCCATTGGCTACTCTTTCTCTGACATTAAATGTTAGTTTTATTCAGAATTTTATCTTAGCCTTTTCTATAAAAATGGTTTGTATATTACAGTAACTAGTTTTAATTGTTCCTTTTATTGTCTGTCTGCATTAGTCTGTGAACTCATTGAGTCTGTGATACAATGGCTTGTTCATTTGATTTTATGGCCTAAATAGACATAACAGATTATCATTGTAGGAATAAGTAAATTCATGGAATTCAAAACTAGACTTCAGAATGCTAATGTGCCAGCATAGGGCTTTTGAGATCAATCATAAGCAAAATCAATAATCTGATCCATCCTTGGTCTAGTGAGAGCTGAGAGATTAGTGGGGGAGCCCTAAAGCTGATGTGTTTTACTTTAGTATGGTCAGTGCTAAATTGGGATTGAATCTTAACTTCAGGAACTAGTAAAATGGGAGAAAGGACAAGGATTTTTGAGTACATATCCTGAATTCTCATGCTAGATCCTCACATCTTGGGCATGTTACTTAATCTCTATGAATATCAGGAACAGAGAAGACCTGGGACAAGATTAGCCAGTCTTCCCTTTCTTACCCCTGGAACCTAAATTTAGTCAGACTAACCTCTGTGGTCAGAGAAATGAGACAGCACATGGTTTAAAATGTAGACTGATTCATTAGGCCAAACATGTTACATTAAACCATCTTGTTTCTCTGAAGTGGTATGCATAAGCCTCAATGCCCTAGATTTGCTGCATATCACAGTATGTTATTCTCTTGGGTATTCTTGTGTATGTTAATTTGAGGAACATCATTTGGACATTTGTTTGTCCTGATGTTATAGAACATGCAACTATCACACTGTCATTTGTTTTCTGCTTCCTAAGATTGTTGTTCTTTGCAACTATGGAAGAAACAGCTTTGGAGGATTTTTTCCTTACACTTTTTAGCTCATTCATTTGTTTCAATTTGTTCTTGCCTTTGCTACTGTTTGGAATTTACAGATATGCCACTGAATGTGCTTCACTGACATATTTTTACCCTACCATGTCAGTTTTGTTATTTGACTTTTTTTTCCTCCTAAAAGACAGATCTAGATTTATGAAAAGCATATCACTTATAGTGCTCCACCCGAATCATGAGGGTGTTCAATTGAATTAATGTTACCTGAAACCTCCACCATATTGAAAGCATGTGGAAGCCATTCTTCTGTCAATGTCCATCACTTCTGCCTGCAGGGTTACTGGTAGGAGACATTCCAACTAGGCTGTTCAGATAGGAATGTGAGTTAGTCTGGGCAGGAATTGTAAATCTACGGGTGTTTCGCTCTTATTAACCACAGCATGTACATCCGGTTTCGGAGTCTTCTCATTTGAACAAATGTGTGTTCACCCCCTCTAATTTCCTATTTTCTTCACAACTAAAATAAGTGGCTGACACTGGAACTAACAGCTGGATAACGATGGAGGAAACTGAGCCACATTTCCTTCTGCATCACTTACTTGTGATGTGTCTGGTCTTATATCACACACTAAAAGTATTTGTGCATGGGTTCATTTCATCCAAAAGCCTCCAAGTCCACTCTTCTTCAAACACTACCTTTCATGTAAATTAAATAGGTGCACTGCTAAATTCAGGATTCACACCCATTGATTATTACTTTAAAATAACCCAGGTTTATAATTCCTGTCCAGACTAACTCACATTCCTGGCTACAAAGGCCTATTTGGAATGTCTAGCCTTGGAAACTCACATGTTGTACAGTTATTTCTATCTCATGTATTTAACCCACAAACTGAATATAGTTGAAAACAGCAGCAAGTCTGTTTCAAATTAGATGACGCACTTAGGGTATTAACAAAGACTGTAGAAAAAGCGCAGAAATGGAGTATAAAGATTTAGAAATACAAAACCAGAATCAGTAAAACAAAAAACACCCTAAATTCCTAAATGCCGTTAATACAATTTTGGAGAAATTAGTAAGTCTCCAGGGATTTTGTTAAAAACTCACTCAAAAGTGCGTCTAAACTCAAATGACAGATTTAATTTATGAGAATTATCTTAAATAGTAAATATCAAGAAATTTTTCTTATGGTTTCTAAAGAGCCAATTAATATTATGCCTCATGGAGCATGTAATATGTATTTGTATGAATGTACACAAGTATTACTGTAAAATACATAACCATTTTATTCCATAGAGTACAAGGTTAAAATAAAATAGTCTGAAGAAAAGGAACTAGGAAATTCAGGAATCCAATAATATAGTTCCCTGTGACATAGAATGCCAGTTAATTTAACAACAAATTAAATGGCTAAAATTGAATTGAATTGCTATCCTTTCTTGGAAAAAACACGAGTCAAAACCAAAGGAAATTGACCACACCTGTCTTGGCTAATAGAAGAATAGGAGCTGGAACCAGAGATTTATAACCTAAAGCGTGCTGATAGGAATACCACCAGTGACTTCTCATAACCTTGCAACCATCTGCAGGTGGTTCCCTGCACCCGTGAAGAAAAAAAAAAAATGTGTGTGTGTGGGGGGGGGGGCTGGCAGACCTCTGCAAGCTTCCTTCAGTGTGTCTCCACATTGCGCTAGGAACCAAGCCAAGGCAACAAGCATTTGTGTAATGAAATGTGGCTTTTTTCCTTTCCTTGTCTGTGGCTTCTTTGTGTAGGTGTTGGCTACTTACTATTGTTCATAAGAGGCATATCACAGATGCAATACTATTAAAGACATGCAAATAAGTCACATTTTTTTGTCTAAAACCATGCAATATATTTCTAGTCAGAAGAAGGCCTTTGGCTATTTGGAAATAATTCAGAGGTCTCTGCTGTTCATAAGGATGTTCTACATTTAGCTTCTTAACTTTTAACTTTTTTTAAACAGTTAAAATCCTTCATCTCACCATTTATTTTCTTCATTATAGATTACAATAGCTCTTCTATTGATTTCCATATGTTTCATATATGTTACTTAGTGAAGAGTTAAATGAGGCTGACAGCTAACAACAGAGGTTTATTTTCTCCTACATGCAAAGCTCTCTTGTAACCTGAATTCTATAGGTTACAAACAGCTAAAACTGTCTTTTCACTCAAAATCAGATAATCAAGTAATTTAGATATACATAAATATTTTATGAAATTATTAATGCATGTACTGTTGATAACATATTTACATATTGCCTTAAATGATAACATGGCATTTCTGAGAATCCATGTGGCAGAGTTAAGTGTGAATTTCTCAAAACAAAATCCTGGAATTTTTTTGAAAAAAATCTCCAAACTTAAACAGAATTAGTCTTATGAATACCAGCACAGTCAACAACTGTGATATTTTGAAATACAGTATATATTTGGTCTTTGTTCTTGTCCCTGTCCCTTTCCTGGTATACAACTAAAATCCTTAGAATCTGCAGTGTCTTTTTGTATGCTAATGAATTGGCTTTTGGCTGTCAGCCCCTACTAACTTCAGAATAGGGGCTGGTTGCCAGTAGAATCAACTTTGTGATTTGAAGGTTGGGAGTTTCAGCCTGTCTCCCAATTTCTGGGGAGGGGACATTAAGTTGATCATCAGTGTCCAATGATTGAGTCAATCACACCTGTGTAGTATGGGCTCCATGAAACATCAAGAGGCCTGGGTTCGGAGAGTTTCTGGAGAGTTTACTCTCTAGGGGAGGGCATGGAAGCTGCTTGCCCCTTCCACCATACTTTGCCCTATGCATCCTTTCGTCTGTACCCTTTGTAATACCCTTTGTAATAAATGGGTAAGTGTAAATGTACCTTTGAGTTCTGTGAGCCACTCAGCAAATTAATTGAGCTCAAAAAGGTTGTTGTGGAAATCCCTATTTATAGCCAGTCAGAAACACAGGTAAAACCACCTGGACTTGTGATTGGCATCAGAAGTAGAGTCAGGGGCAATCTTGGGGACTGAGCCCTCAACCTGTGGGATCTGACACTGTCTCCGCACAGATAGTGTCAGAACTGAATTAGAGGGCACTCACCTGGTGTCCACAGCAAAACTGGTTGCTTGCTTGCTGGTGGGGAGAGATTCCCACACATTTGATCATAGAAGTCTGTTTTCTGTGTGGATATTGTATGTGTTGATAAAGTATGTGTTAAGTAAGAGTAGAGGAGAAAAAAACTTTTTTCCTCCTCTTAACTACATTCACTGATCAAACTGCATTCTATTCTAAAAAAAAATATATATATATATTTAATTGAGAAGTTAACAATAGGTTTTTAAAGTGCATGCCTGCAGACTAGAAAAGAGAAAATTATACTTGCATATTGTTTTGGGTAACTATGTGGAAGTTATAATGGGAAAGCAGACCCCACAAGAATAAACATTTGATTTTAATACACATTGTAGTTGTCTCTTTTGCTAAGAATCTGCACAGCATTTCAATGAATGTTCATTTCTAGGTCTTTTCCCTGTCCCCCTTCATTTGAGCTAAGAGATATTCAGTAAATGTTTATAAAAGGATATGAAAACAATCAAACTGAAGACTAAAATTTTAACAAGTACTGAGCCCGTATTTCAAGTTCACAATGAGATATGTAAGAAACTATTAGAGCAATCATATATTGAACTCAGCTTTTCTATACATTATATAAAACATCTGTCTAAGCAAATACATCATAGATGTGTTCCTTCTCTGTTATGAAACCTAAAAGTAAGATTAAGCTATAAGCTCAAGAGGAATGCTGTAAATGCCCAAGATGACAATAAGAGAAAGTATTGATTCTACTGCTGTTTTCCAGTGATAAAGCATTCCAAGAAAATGTAATCAAAGAAAAAAATTTAAGAGAAATTTGACAAGGTGAGTTCTGCTGGTTCATAAACTTAAGAATAATTTTTTCCAAGATTACATGTAAAGATTACATTAACGTATACCCTAGGCATGAATGATATTAGTATAAAGAATAAAATTGGGATTTGACTATTCTGGTGATTCTGATTATATTATGCTGACTGGTCCATAATTATTCTAGAAGACCTGATGACATCTTACCATTCATTTATGGAGTTGTTAATGAATTTATTCATTCATAAGCATTTATCATGTAAAGTATGTGTGTATGATTCAGCACTTGGATACATTCTGATGACTTAATGACTAAGATATGTTCCTTTCCCTCAAGTTAATCAGAAACTAGAGAAAGGAAATCAACTTGTTAAAATACCAATATAGTGTGACTAGATAAATAAAACATGACTAAATAAATATTATAATACTGGCATCAGGACTTTGTAGGAAAGATCAGGAAAGTCTTCACAAAGAAAGTTGCTTTGAGCTAGATTTTGAAGGATGCCTAGAAATTTTCCTAGATGGAGAAAAAAAATTACATAAAGGGAATAACATAAACTAGCATTTTTAAAGGTGTTTTCTGAGAAAAACCAGATGTGAGATAAAAAAGGTGTCCATACCCAGATATGTTTGACAAACACTGAGTTAAATAAAGGTTAAAAAGTTTTCTTTACTGCAAAATTCTCAGAAACCTTCACAAGTGTTTCTCACATTTTCTTGATTATAAAAATACTCTAGGTCACTTAATAAAAACATAGATTTTATGATCTTATCTCAGATATATGATTCAGAATCTATCTTTAAATAGTCCTGAGAATCCATGATTTTCACAAATGCCCTAGGTGATTCTTATAATCTGCAAGTTTGAGAAGTACTGCTGCTTAAGTAATTGTGCACTCAAGATCTTCAGGTGAGGAACGTGGTGTACACTGCTTTTCAAATTTACCTGACTCTATCACTTTTATACAAGGCATTCTTATTTGGAGGATGAGAAAAAATGATGGCCCTCAGAGTGGATCATGTTTGAAAATATCAGCATAAATATAAAGACGTGGCAAATTGGAAGGCTATGACTTATTGTATGAATCCTTAGAACTAGTGTCCCTGATCACAAGGTAGTGGGATTTGATGTTGAAGAAATGTACAAGCCAGATAAAGCAGTCATGCTAAGGCGTTCCTACTTTATATCTTATGGTTGATGAGGAGCCCAGAAAGATTTTTAAAACCGATAAGATCAGGTTTGCATAACTTTATCTATGCCTCATCTTATGGCACAACTCGATCATGATTATGCAGTTACACATTGTACAAGACAATGATGAGAGCAACAATGAAAAATAAATGAGACGGGACATATAAACTATCGTGAGCAATGAAGCCAGTACACAATTGCATTTGCTAATGAATTTAAGTATTTTCAGTGGATAAACTATAAATGTGGCTCACATTTACTAATAGGCAACCTGAAAAAATAAAAGTCAAATTTAAGCTCATAGAAAGTGATAAATGAATATTTTTAAATGAAAAAATAAAAGAGTGCCCAACTGTATGAATAATTGAATGGAGATCTGCTTTATACAAAAATAATTCTGGTAGTTGCATGAGAGATGAGCAGTTGATGGAAAGTCTTATGTCTAAAGCATGATTATAATAATCTAAGAGAGAAAAAGGTATGGCTTAAATAAGGCAGCACTAGCACAGATTGATAGAAAACGTCAGATTTTATGAAACAACTCTGTGATTGATTTGACAGCTTTTAGTAATTGATTTCGGTTGGAGAAAAAAATTAACAGCAGTTGAAGATGACTCAGGGCTTTCTAATTGATGGTGTACAGTGTTTTAAAAGATAAGGATTATAGAACGAGGAATAACTTGAGGAAAGGGTTTCTTGGAGGTGAATGATAATGATTTCAATATGGGATATATTAAGTGTGATGTTTTAATAGGCTGTTGGATATGTATTTTCTGGAACTCAGGAGAGAGCGTGTAGGCCAGTAATTTTCAACAAGGGTCATTTCTCATGCTATCGACACCTAGGAGGATACCGAGACAAGAGGTGAGAATAGTAGACAGTTCATGTAGCTTTTTCTAAGGCAAAAAATAATCTTAGAAAGCATTTCTCTTCTTTCCCTAATAATAATCCAAAATTGTAATAAAAGAATATCAGATAATGAAAATTCATGTTTTTAATATACCAGAATACGAGTATGAGAAAAGCTATCAATAAATATAGTCATAACTATTTTTAAAAATCTTTCTTTCTTGATTGTAAAAAGAAAACAAGTATCTGATGAGTTTTAAAACTTGTAGAAAATATCTAACCTAAACATCCAAATTATTATTTCCATGATTTTCTTATAAAGGAAATACATCAGAAGTAGGATTTTAATAGATTTTATTGCTTTATTGAAGTGTATTGTCAGAAATCAAGAGGCAAGCAAAGACATGGTTTGTAAACATAACAAGCAAGCAATCAGTATCCTGTTGTGAGAAAATGCAGAGATGAAAATGTAACGATAGTTAATCAAAATTAGCTCTTTCTCTAACCAGCCTCAAGATCCCAGCAAAATTTATCATAAAATATATTAAAATTATTCTGAGTGAATTTGTTAAATTAATATTTTTTTTGAAAAAGGAAAAAGTCTTTTACAAGTCTTTTGCAGGAAATATTTGTCACATATGTAAAACCCCATTGACACATTGTTTTAGTCTGTTTTGTGTTGCTATAACAGAAATACCTGAGACTGGGTAATTTATAAAGAACAGAGGTTTATTTGGCTTATGATTCTGGGACAGCTGCTTCTGGTACGGGCCTCAGGATACTTCTACTCATGGTAGAAAGTGGCAGGGAGCTGGCGGGTACAAGCAGATCACATGGCAACAGGAAGCAAGAGAGAGAGAGAGAGAGAGGAGGTGCCAGGGTCTTTTAAACAAGAAGCTCTCATGGGAGCTAATAGAGCAAGAACTTATTCCCCCAGGGAGAGCATTAATCCATTTATGAGGGATCCGCCCCCATTACTTAATCACTTTCCAACACTGCCACATTCAGGATCAAATTTCCACATGAGTTTTGGAGGGGACAACACATCCAAACTCCATCACACATGCCACAACATGACTATTTAGGAACACTCCGGGCACTGCATATAACTGTTAGATCTTAGGGAGAAAGGGAAGTAATAATTTTTTTCTTTGTCCCCTCAGCTCCATGGGACACTCCTAGGTGAATCACAGTCCTGGAACAAACCTCTCAGATTCTCAAATTCCAGACAAGCTGGAGTCCTGAGCTATCCTTCCCTGAACTATGGATGAAGTGAGGTTGGGGAGGGGATGCTTAACTGATTCTGCCATGGTACCACAGCACAGGTCACCAATATGGGTGATCCAAGGGGCAATATTCAGAAGTAAAACTAAAACCAAACCTGAATGGAGTATCAAAGTTATTTATCAGCTTTAGGGGAAGGAAAGATAAGAATCCATGCATAAAGAGCCTGGATAGAAACAAGAAAATTTAGGTAGGAAAAGGAGGTTTTGAGTTAGAAAGTGGCATATGGAGCCTAAAGGAGTTTCTTAGACGATATAAATATAGCTGCTGCTGCTTTTCATATGACACATGTGAACTCGAAGAATAAAGAAAAAGAATAGTGGGAGCAATTCTCAATTCAGTGATTAAAATTGAACATTAGTGATTGCATGCTGAAAAATCTCAACAAATCCGTTATTGATAAAATGGGCTCTAAAGCACCCCAAGATTAATTCATTCTATGCCAACCCAAGATTAGTTTATTTAATGCTAACGATTTGCCAGGAGCTAAAAATAAAGCAATGAATGAACCAACTCTCTACTCTCACAAAACATTTTAGGGGTATCAGAGTCGAAAAAATAATTACAATAAAATTAACTTAAGTTTATATACCAAATATATTATTTAAAAATCATTTGGGGATAGATAAAAAGGAATGATGTAAAAACCGAACAAATTATTGTAGCAATTTGTATCTCTGAAGAGTTTATTGAAGCTGAGCTCAAATGCTACACTTTCTCAGAGTTTGTTGTTGTTGCTGTTGTTTTTATAAAAGAGGCTCACATTTTTGTCCTTTGGAAAGTTCTCTAGGTGCAAGTGCTCATTCAGACAGTGAGTGAGGTCACATTTAATGAGCCTTGTTATCTCTATCTCTTCTCCATCCCAGGTTCTCCACCTTTATTACATAGTCTGTTTTGGAGGCATAGCTGTCTTCAAAGCAGTTGACTGATTTGATCCATGGCCAACATACCAAACATTCTTCACTGTAGTTCATAATATTTAAAGCAAAAATCTTTGGAAGCACAGTAGATCACATAGGTACTATCTCTTCTAAACTTCTACAGTCTCCATCTGGACCACACAGTTGAGCAGGTGGTTAGCTACTTATTAGCCATTCTATAGAATACTTATTCACTCATCAACTATGTGTGGGGTTTTATTGTTTGCTAAATGTTTGCCTCTATAAGTCATCTTTCCCCAAGTGGAATGTAAACAACATGAAGTTCAGGACAACACTGTTTTCTCTGTTGGTTTGGAATCCTTTAATTTTTCTTCTAAAATACTCAGAAAAGGGGGAGGGGGAAGCTTCTTTTTATCTTTGATCATGATTTTTCTGCACAAACTACAGAGAGAAGTGGACTTGATATAAATACCCTTCTTGAGAACAAAGTTGTAATTTCAGGAAATGTAGCCAATTTCAACTTACAATTGTAAAACATTTTTATGTCTCTAGAAGAAGAAAGAAGGTTTGAAAAAAGAAAGGAAGTGGTGATGAAAGAAACACAGAAGATATTTAGAGTTCAGTAAGGAGCACATAAATCAGGAAAAAAATGTCTGATGTATGCTTGAGGTAGAGAAAAAGAGGGGGAGGGAAGACGTTGTTATAAATTCTGTTTTAAATGGAAGACAACTGTAAAACAGCTTTGGATACATGGGATGGGATTTGACTTGCATTATAAGCAAATGCCTGCTATACTTAAATGATGTAAAATAAATATTTACATATTGTACAATTTGTAGAAAATAATTTTAGAGTTTAATAACCATCATCTAATTTATTTACGAAAACTTAACTGAGGCTAAGAAGACCAAATGGCTTGCTATTGGACATTGCCCAAATTAGTTGTAGAACTGTGACCGTGCTTAAAACTCAGGTCTTCTGTTATTCAGTCCAGTGCATACATATGATTAGCTTTTGGTACACAAGGATTGTTTTTAATCATGCAGGGCTTTACAAGATAAAGCAGATAATAGTACATATCAATAAACTGGGTGTGTGGCACTCTGACATATTTCAACATTTTGAAGCATAATCTCCCAAGAAGTAGTTGACCAAAAAACAATTTTATGTTTTTACTATATTTTACTGTGATAAGACCACTATCAAGAGATTTTTGAGAGTGGCAGACTCTTTTTTAGAACAATCAACCATGTTTATAAAATTAAAATATTTCCAAAAAGTAATTATGTTTCTGAATACTGAATTTAATAAAAGACAAACAAATTCATGAATAGGAGTAGGATGAAGGATGGTACCTGTTTTTTGATGTTCTCTAAACAAAATACATCTCAAAAGAGTTCAAGAAAGAAATTACAAGTATAAATATTTAAATTTTTTTGCACATATCTGATTTACTCTTGTTTTAATCCTTTAAAAAGAAGGCATCCTTTGTGTAAATCTACTTCCAACTTTTATTCTCTGCCTATTTGGAGCATTTACTCTAACTCTATGAGAAGAAAATTAATTCATAAGTTAGAAAAAATCTGTTATAAATCGAGTCCTCCTCTTGAAGTGCGAAAGTGCTATACAGGTATAAAACGGTAAAAATTAGTCAAAGTTATTTTTGTTTGTTTGGTTTTTTGCCACTATCTACCCCATTACTTTTCCTCCTTCTTCTTATTGGCTTACCAGAGCTAATAATAATTAACTTTCATACAGTGCATTCCAGCTCACCAACTGCTTTTTCACAAGCATTGCCTCACTTAGTCCTCACAATAAGTCTTTGGAGTAGCCGACAAGGAAACTAAGATTCAAAGAGGATAAGCAACTTGTAAATAGTTTTCAGAATTCATTACATTCATTATGCAGACATTAAAAATCAGGATTTTGTTGACAATTTAATGACATGGGAAAATGCTCAATGAAAAATATGTCAAGTTAAAAAAAACCAGAAGGCCATAAACTATATTAAATGAATCCAATTTCCTTCCTCGTGCCCTTCAAATTTTCCACAAAAAACATTCACTAATTTTCATATGTTTAGGTCCATAATGATTTTTATTATCTAGCAAAATCAATATTAAACCCATGTATTATTTAAGTATCCAATTCCACCCATTGACCACAAACTTGCTTACAGAAAAAACATTTGTCATAGCTATATAACCATAAAAACACATTTCGGAAAGAATGAACTTGTGTTTGCATATGAACAAGTTAGTTTCTTAGTAAAATTATTAGAACTCTGTTCATAATCATGTTTTCCCAAAAGCCATCTGATTAAGTCTCTGTCAATAGAAATGACCTAACTAGAGGGTATTCATTGTCTTAGAAAATCTATTTTCCTATCTTCCTGGGGAGTATGCAAGATTCAAAATAGCTAAGATTTATTGAGTAGTTATTATTTTGTGCTAGGTATTCTATAAAACACTGTCTGTAGATTAAGCCACTTAAATCTAATGACATCACTGCCAAAGTGGTCTTATTTATTATTCACTTTTATAGCTAAGGGAACTGAGAATTGGAGACATAAAATGAATTATGCATGATCATGGCAAGCAAATGGCAGAGATAAAACAACTCAAATCCAGATATTTCTTTCTCCAAAGCGTACGTTCTCAAGCTACTAATCTTGCTCTCTTTAAATTGAAGAGTGCATGAACAATCTTAACCTCCATGGCCTGAGCCTCAACTAGTAATCTCAATGTATTAATTCTACTTGCTAACTCCCTTCATTATTTATTTTACATTTTAGAATCCTCTTTAGTTCTTGTTTCTGTTGTTGATTAGCTATCTAATTGTTATCATAGAGATAAATTACAAATGCACATTTTTTTGTGACTTCCACTAATTAGTCATTTGGGGAACAGTAGAAAGGCATGGGGAGTAAACAAACAAGCAAAAAATTCACCTAAATGATTAATTCACAATTAAGGGGAATTAATGAATCTTGAAAATTTTAAGAGTCATTTAATTTTTACATCCTGATTAAATTCCTGCTGTGGAATTTATAAACAGAAAAAAGTTTTCAGACAAAAAATATATTTTTTTACTCATCAAATGTTACAGGTGGTCTTCCTTTTATACCATAGAAGGGGAACTTTTTGAAGATGCCATGCATTTGATTTTTTAGATTAGTAAAAGGTTGCCTTGATATTTATCCAAACCATATTTGAAAAACTGTTATCCCCTTATCTTTGGTTCAATGACTTCTGACTCTGCTAAACTCTCGCAAAGGTCATAGGTTTAAGAGTTTTGTAATGTGTGAAGATAAAATTGACAAGTGTCATGCAGTAAGTGAAAAGAAGTAACCAAGGGGATATTATCAATCTTGGGAAGAGCATTTTCTTGGCCACTGTATTTTCTTTTTTTTTTTTTAATAATGTAAAAACATATCTTATCTCTGTATTTTATTCCATATTTTAGTGAATCATTGCCTTCACATAATAATCTATTGTGTTCTCCACTTTCAATTAAGGTTAGAACATGGGATAAGAATAATTTTAGAACTGATGACATTTTTCTAAATATTTTACTTATTTCTTCTCTCTGCATTGGGAAACCTGGCTGTGATCACACCTATCACTTCTTCAGACACATTCACTTAAGTAGAATAACATAAGTTGCCCACTTTTATGTTTTATATGAATTGTTTTACTTATTGTATAAAATAAAATGTTATTCTATACTTTTAGACTTTTGGGGACTCAAAACTGCAAATGCAGATGTGCAAGGTTATAAAGGGTCTCAGATGTGCTTATTTTCTGGTTACAAAGTAATTCAGCCTAAGTTCTGTTAAAGATTATGCTTTTTCTGTGCACTTAATATTTTTTTGAAAATTAAATCTTGCAGATCAAGCCCAAAGAATGTGTAAAAATAGAGATATGTGTTATAAATAATTGCAAACAACTCATTGCAAGTATTCATAGTAAATAATTTCATTTTTTATTACAATGAAAATATTCATGCTAAATCTATAGAATGCCTTTTGGAGCCATATATATAGTAATAGGGAGGCTACTGAAGTTACAGTCAGAAAATCTGGTTTACCAATTTTTTGCATTTACTAAATATATGAATTCCAACTTAATCTTAATTGTGCATACTAAAGGCATCCTGTACGTTTTGATAGGATTAACAAGATGTAATTTATTTATAAACACCCCATAAACTATAAAAACATCTAAAATACACTACATACATGCTTGTTGTATTGCAAGTACCATTATTAAGAACAATAATATTTTTTCAAATGAAAAAATTATGTGAAGTTTGTTTTCTTTACTGAGTCGTTATTACATTGGTTTCCAAATGTACACTGCAGAACAGATTTCTTTTCCAGGGGAACAAATCTTCGTCTAGCCTCAATATTGTTGTTTTAACTCATTTCTTTGACCTATTGTACTATAAACGTTCTCTCTCTTTATGTTATTCTCTTTGCACCGGTATCAAGTTATCCTAGACCCACATTTCCTATTCATCACCAGCCAACTTAGACTGCCTGGCATGTACACATCACCCAGTTTCCTCCAATGGTAATATCTAACATAGTACAGTATTAAAATCAGGAAATTGTCATTGGTACAGTCCCCAGACCTTATTCAGATTTTACCAGTTGTACATGCACTCGTTTTTTTCTGTATGTACTTCTATGCACATTTATCAAATATGCAGACATGTGTAACCACCACCAAAACTAAGATACAGAATTATTCCATCACCACAAAAATTTCCCACAAGCTATCCCTTCATAATTACTGACACCTTTTTCCCCTCCCCCTCTCCTGTCCCTAATCTTTAGAAATCACTAACCTGGTTTTCCCTCCTACAGTTTTATCATTTTAATAATACTGTGTAAATGAAATCACACAGTATATAACATTTAGAGATTGGCATTTTTTCACTGAGTATAAGTCCCTTGAGAACTATCCAAGATTTTGTGTGTATCAATAGTTCATTCATTGTTATTACTGAATAGTATCCCATGGTATGGTTGTACCAAAGTTTGAAAGACATTTGGATTATTTCCAATTTGGTGTTATAACAAATAATATGCTATGAAAGTGTGCATACTTTTTCGTGTGCATATAAGTTTTCATTTCTCTGGGATAAATGCTCAGGAGTGGCATTGTCAGTTGCATGATGTGTATTTTTTAAAAGAAAATATCTGAGCTATTTTCCAAAGTGGCTGTCTCATTTATATTCCACCAGCAATCTCTGAGTGATTTAGTATTTCCACGTCTTCACCAGATTTGGTATCATAACTATTTTCTAAACTTATTTAAGTCTAATAATATTATTAGATAATATTTATGTAGTAATATTTCATTGTGGTTTTAATTTGCATTGCACTAATAGTTAATGACGTTGGCATCTTTTTATGTTTTTATTTGCTGTCTGTATATCCTCTGGTAAAATGTCGGTTCAATGTCTTGCCCATTTTCTAATTGGAATGTGTGTGTATGTGAGTGTATGTGTGTGTTTCCTGTTGTATTTTGAGAATTCTTTACATACACTAAGAAAAAGAAGATAGAAATAGACACACATAAATGGAGCCAACTTCTTTTTAAACAAAGCACAAAGCTATCCAATGGAATAATTTGTTGAGAAGACTAGTCTTCTCAACAAATTGCTGGAGAAATTGGATATCCATGTGCCTAAATAAATAAATAAATAAATAAGCAAATAAAACTGTCATTCTTTATACAAATGTTAATTCAAGTGGATCAAAGATTTAAATGCAGAACATAAAAATGTGGAACTTATAGAAGAAAACATAGGAGAAAATTTTCAGGACCTAGGGCTAGGTGAAAACATGACACCAAAAGCACAATCCATAAAAGAAAAAATAATGATAAATTGAACTTAAAATGAAAGGACCCTGTTAAGAAGATGAAAAAGACAAGCTAGAATGAGAGAAATTATTTTCAAAACACATATCCAGAAAAAAAATTTTAATTTCCTTTCCTATTTGCCTGCCTTTTATTTCCTTTTCTTTCCTCATTAACTGGCTAGGACTTATAGTGCTATGTTGAATAAAAATGATGAGACCTGACATCCTTGCCTTAGTACTGATTTGGGGGTGGATGCATTCACCATCTACTATTACGCATGATGTTAGATATAGGTTATTGTTTTTCTTTTTTAACTTAGGTTTGAATTATTGATTATTACATTATTGAAGCCATCTTTTTTATAACAAGCAAATGCTAAGAATTCTTCTTCTTAGGTTTCAAATGTCAGGATAGTCGAGAGTCACTTGCCTCCTGACAAAATTTGTAGTTTCATTTGTTTCTTGATAGTTGGTGGTTGCCTGGTTTCAAATGAGATACAATAAAGTTGAGTAGTTAAAGAGTATTGACCACAGAGTCAATCTATCTGCATTTATCTCACAACTCATATGACCCAGCTTTATCTCTCGAGAAGGATTAAGAATGCCTTTGATCCTGGAAAGGTTTGTGACAGCTGACCTTGACAGAGTAATACTATATGACAATAGTTGTGATGTTTTATACGACATAATTTGGGTCAGTTATTCAAGCCTGAAAGGTAGGAAAATGGAAAATATAACTCTTTACTCTGAAGAAGAAATTTCATTCCAAATTTCCACTATGGCATACGTGAAAATTGTCATGTTCTAAAAAATTTCCCAAGTACAGAATATACATAAATCTTTCTTGTTTGAAATTCCTTAAAATTTGTTCCATTTATAATTTTATTTGAGAGTCAGTAGAGATTTTTAGTGCTTTTTAAGTTTACAGATGTTCCTCTAAGTTTACAGAAATATGTATGGCTTAGGTAAGTGATAAGCAAAACTTCTCATTTATTTAAATATCAAATATGATTGTGGTTATAGAATCCCTTCTCCTAAGCAAAAAGTTAATGCTATTCCTTGGTGGAACAATCTTAGAGGCCTCATGATTATGAGTGGAGCTACTAGAATGCAGCCCCAGCCCGGAAGAGCTAAAGCATTGTCTAAGACCAGGAAAGCCACAGGAGCAGAGCTGCCTGAGGATTTGGGGACCCAACCCCCACACCAATGTGCAGAAGACAGCAAACATGGAGTCAAGGTGCATGATTCACCAGCTTTGAGGTTTGATGCCTGCCTTTCTGGGTTTCAGACTTGTTTGGGACCTGTCACACCTTCGATTTGGCCTATTTCTCCCTTTTTGAATGGGAATATGTACTGTATGCTTGTGCCACCATTGTATCTTGGAAACAGATAACTTGCTTTGATTTTACAGATGGAACTTCCAACTTTGGACTTTTGAGTTGAAACAAGTTAAGACTTTGGGTCTATGAGGATGAAATGAATGTATGTGTACGGGAAAAGAATATGAATTTTGGAGGTGCCAGGGGCAGAATGCTGTGATTGATTCCTCCCAAAACTTAGTCCCCACCATGACAGTGCAAAGAAGGTAGGAAATCTTATTATGGTAATTGAATGGCGAAGCCTTGAAGGGGTGATTGGGCTGTGAGGACTAAGTTGTGAGTAATAAGTTGAAAGATCAGTGGTGGTCGCGGGCATGATTCTGAGGGCTCTAAAAGGAGAATGCACAAGGAACTTGCTCTCTGCTTCTGCCGTCTTACAATATGATACCCTTTGTTGCTGAAGCCACTAGCAAGGAAGCCCCTCATCAGATGTGTTCCGTGGACTTCGGACTTCCCAGCCTCTGAAATTGTAAGCAAGAAATTACTTTTCTTATAAATCACCCAGTTCCAGGTATTTTGTTATAAGCAACAGAAATAGACTGATACAAAATTGGTAACAAAATTTATCACTTAATACTCTCCACTTATTATTCATTAAAACTTTGCTATATGAAAACATTTTCCCACAAGATTTAATAAATCTAGAAAATATCCAAAGAGTAACTGTAAACTCATCAGTTCCTTGACTTTGTAACTAAATTTTTAGATTCACATTAGTTGGATAATTACAAGACATGGTAATGTCATTGAAAATATTTAAAAATAAAAAAATGACATTCTTTCTGCATTTAAAAAATATATTCACCAAAAAACTTACCATAAGATGAAGTATAAGCAAATTTTATTCATGATGAAGTGTTTTCTTTCTTGCTTGCGAATACTAATAGTGTGTGCTCCTTAGCAACACTTAATGAAGAATATTTCTAGATATTCACCATGTTTCATAAACACTATGTCAGAAACTTACATAGATTACTAGTAAATTCTCAATCACCCTGTGGTAGTCTTCCATGCTAGACCTACAATTTCTGGATCTTTGCTTTCCAGGCACATGGTAGGAATATTCTTTTAAATTCCACTTAAAGTTGGGTGGAGCCGTATGATAAGTGCTAGTCAATGCATTGTGAGTGGAAGTGACATGTCTCACTCTGAACTGAACTATTTATTTGGGGAAGCTCTTTCCTTCTACTTTGGCTAATCACTTTTGATTCAATGATTTTTCTATCTGGTTGTGTCAGAGTGAGAAAATATGAAAGAAAGCCCCGGCCAACTCATAATACACATGTAGCTGAGAAAAAAAGAATCTTTCTTTTTATAAGCCACTAAAGTTCTTTGATTATTTATTACTGCAGCCTAACCTAGACTAGTATTAATTGTCCTACATTAAAAATGAAAATAAACTACACAGCTACCAAGGGGAAGAATGGAGACATAGCTCAGGTCTGTTGCCAAAATGCATGTTTTTCTCTGCAACCTACAATGTCAATTTGTACCCCATGTCCCTTTGCACAAACACTTAGACTTTCAGTCAGCAAGTTTACAGCCCTTGTGAATACTTCAGGTGTTTTGGTATTTCTGTGGAACACTAAGGTCATTTCTTTCAGAATGCATTAAAATGTATTATTTATCTAAGGCTTAGATTCATAACTCTGCTCCTGTTATGATTTTGCATAAGGAGAGCATTGGAAATTATGTAGAACAACATTTCCTGGTTTTGATGTTGCCTAACTCCCAGCTGCTGACCATATGAAGAAACCACATAAACAATTGCAAACACACAATAAAGGACTTTATTAAAATATGTGAACTCTAAGATTATTCTACAACTTGTGCAAATTCTTAAATTTTTTTCCGTGATTTAGAATATATAATAAACTTTGACATCAAGAGCTTAGCTACAATGTACTATTCCAAAATTTTATTTAAAATAATATTTTCATAAGGGAAAGATATTTCATTGCTCTTTTTATCTATTTTCTATTAAAATCAGAAGTTGGAGAAATAGTGAACATTCTTTGTGTTACATCAGTCAACTTAGTTTATACACAGTCTTTATTCATTTTGCACCAAAATAATACACTAATAAATTATTGGATGTTATTCGGAGTGAATAAAGATCCAATTTTCATGATATTTTACAAAATAAAAGAATAAAAATTGGGGTTTATTTCCATAGCTCTGACATAGATTCGATGACCATTAAAATTTATGTGCTATTTTAGTTTTGTATTATATGTGTAACTACAATTTCACTGATGTGTTTTGATTGCAAGCAAAATTATCGATCTTACTTTCTCAAGTGCCAATAGGAGGTCACTAAGGACACTTTAATTCAAAATTTAGAGTCAGGAGAATCAGTTAATATGTTAAATATTTCAAGAGGTATGTCAGTTGGATCTAGCCTTCATACAAGAAAACGTCTTTATTCTAAAATAAAAAATCATCTTCATTCCAAAATGAATATGTTCTAAAACAACCAAAAAGCACATCGTAGAAGAGAATTGGGATTTCAAAAATAAATATGACTGACTTTGAAAGTTTCTTTCCCCCTCTAAGTGTTTTTTTTCTGCCTTAAAAATGGCATAAAATGTTATAATAATATCATCTCTCCAGTATTAATGTGAATATCAAATAAAAATATCTTTGTGGAATTTTAAAGGACTATAATTATATGTGTTACTTTCAAAAATAAACTTTAAAATATTAAGAGAAATAGAAAAGACAGAATCTAGGAGGAAATGACTGTAAAACATATAACCAACAGTGGATTAATTTTTAGAACATATAAAAGATACATATTGTGATGGTTAACTCTGGGTGTCAACTTGATTAGATAAAGGATCCTTAGAAACCTGACAGAGCTATCTTTTTAGGTATGCCCATGAGGGTGTTTCCAGAAGAGATTAGCATGTGGGCCTCAGTGAACTGGGTGGGAAAAATAAACCCTCAATATGGGCAGGAATCACCCAATTTGGCGGGGGGCCTGGAGAGAACAAAAGTGGAGAAAAAGGCGAATCTCTCTATCTATCCGCTGGAGCTGTGATACACTCTACTCTCCAGTCGGTGGACATCAGAGCTTGAGACTCGTCAACTTTTGGGTTCCAGGACCTACAAGAATGGCACAATCAGCTTCCCTGGTTCTGAGGCCTTTGGACTTGGACTGAATCACGCTATTGGCATCCAGGTTGCAGACGACCTATCGTGAGAGTGAGCCAGTTCGCTTAATAAATCCCCTCTGATATGTTTATGTAACATATCCTCTTGGTTCTGTATCTCTGGAGAATCCTGACTAATACACCTATAAATTTATATGATGAAATGTATATAACTCCTCAAAATGAGAAAATCTAAACAGTATTTACACATGGGAAAGAAAACATGCTGTTAAACGAAATCATGGAATTTCAAATTAAACCACAATAAAAACCATTTTACACTTACTAGTATGAGAACAAATTGAAAAATCAGCTGTTATGTATTCAAAATAATGTAAATAACAGGAATTTATGTCTTTGTTGGTGAAATATAACCAGTAATCCCACTATGAAAAACAACTTGGCATGATTTTGTAAAGTTGATCGTGTACATATCTCACATTCAAACAATTCCAGTGCTAGATATACACCATAGAAATCCTCTAGCAATATGTTCCAGGAGACATGAACAAGAATATTTACAGAATTGTTTATAATCCCCAAACATTGGAAACAACCCAAAATATCTGCCAACCTCAGAATGGATACGTACAGCATGGAATAGTTACACATTTTGATACAAAACAGCAGTAAAACTAAATAAACCCCATCTATGTATACCAACAGTACTACATCTTATAAACATAAAATGTAGTGCAAAAAAAGTTGCAGCGGAATACATACTTCCTGATATAATTTAAATGACGTCAAAACACAAGTAAACTAAATTATATATTGTTATGAAATGCATATATGTATTAAAAATATAAAGAAAAGCATGGAAAGGAGAAAAAGTAAATCAGCAGTGCTTTCAGCTGGTCAAGGGACTAGGATCTAGGAAACTTCAGAACCATTAGTAATGTTATAGTTCTTAAAACACACATACACACATGCATATAAGGTGTGTACAAGGGTACTTCAAAAAATTCATGGGAAAAAAATTCATGAAGTGATTTGTTTTATCTTTCAGTTCTATTTTTCCATGAACTTTATGAAATACCCTCATGTGTGTATTTGTGTGTGTGTAGATGCATACGCATGAAATAACTTATAATAAATATTTAAAAAGCAATAAAATGTCAAACTTACTTTTATTTTGCCTTTTTCCCTTTTATTTTTCTTCTTTATTTCTAATCATAAAAACACCCAAGATAGTCAACTCATTTCCTAATTAAAAATATACCATTTAGGCACTGTATCACTTTTCTAGGCTTGCTGTTACATGTACCACAACTGGGTTGCTTAAAACAACAGCAATTTATTCTCTACCAGTTCTTGAGGCTAGAAGTCTAAAATCAATGTGTTGGCATGGCCTTAATGGCTCCTAAGCCTCTCAGGGACCTTTGCATAGCTTCTGATAGCTCCAGGCATTCTTTGGTTTGTTGATTCATCACTCCAATATTTACCTCGATTGCCACATGGCTGTCTGTTCACTGTGTGTCTCCATCATCTTTTCTCATAAGAACACCAGTCATATTGTATTAGGGCATACCCAGTACAAGCTTTTCTCTCTCTCTCTCTCTCTTTTCTTTCTTTCTTTCTTTCTTTCTTTCTTTCTTTCTTTCTTTCTTTCTTTCTTTCTTTCTTTCTTTCTTTCTTTCTTTCTTTCTTTCTTTCTTTCTTTCTTTCTTTCCTTTCTTTCTCTCTTTCTCTCTCTCTCTCTTTCTCTTTCTTTTTCTTTTTTTCTTCCTCCAAACAGATTCTTTTCTTCACTGAAAAGTAAAATAATTTGTTTAATGACTTTTTTTGTTTATTTTTTGTTGTTTCAAGTGGAAGTACGGTCAGACAAGAAAACTAAAAGTGTTAGCTTTGTGATTTTAAACATGTATTGCTTTTGTTTCCTGCAACTTTGAAAAAGACCAACCATGGGCCAACCCCATGGCTTACTCAGGAGAGTGCAGCGCTGGGCCCTCCCACTGCAGGTTCGGATCCTATTAGGGGTGGCCGCTGTGCTCACTGGCTGAGCGTGGTGCGGGCAACTCCGAGCCAAGGGTTGTGATCCCCTTACCGGTCACTAAAAAGGAAAAAAAAAAAAGACCAAACAAAAGAAAATTTTCTTTTAAAACACAAACTAAAAAGAATAGAGATGAAGACTTTCATTGTCATTGTTGATCACATACTGGTCAAATATTAGCATTTTCTTGTGTATACTAACCTTCCCGAGAGTAAGAATATTGTCTGTTTTGTTCATTGGTCCTATCCATAAATTTTTGCTGCAACGAATGTAATAAGTAAACCTCACTGGAATCCAACAACAAATGTTTATTTCTTAAGGAGGTTACATGAGGGCTGTGGGTCATCTGAGGCTCTGCTATAACCTTCTGGGTTCTGGTGGGCTGCATGTGTCTTCTCAGGCCAGGTTGAGGAGATACAGGGAAGGAATAACCATTCTCTGGGATGTGCTTATTGTAAAAACAGAGCACATGGCCAGAATATTTAGTAAAGCTTTTAAAGCTTCTACTTGAATGAAGAATATAACTATCATTCACTATCCTTTGCTAAAATAAGTCACACCAACAAGATGGACAATGGAGTAAGGAATTACATTCCGCCTACAGGGATGTCTGAACAGTAACAATTGTCTTACCCAGAGAAGTGGATAATTGGAAACAAGAGTACAATCTACTACATTAATATAACCCAAGCAACTAGAACAATGTCACATAAATGTATGTCGAATAAATATTAAAACAATTCAAGATTAGAAAATATAAATATTATATGTATAAATATGCTTTAGTATTAGAAAAAAAAATCAAAAGCCATTGATCTATTAGAGTGGTCTTCAAAGTGGGGTATGCATACACCTAAGAATATATGAAAGCTTTTCAGTGAGTATGTGCACATCAGTAGCATTAAGGGCATCAATATTCAGATCCTCAACTTCCACATGATTTTTTCCTAATATTGTTCTTCCTAGGAAAGCACTTCTGGACTGCCAGCCCTTCTTTCTCAATTCCTTTTCACAATTGCCCATCTACCACATTACAAAAGAAAGCATACTTCCTACCCATGGAAAATCTTTTTAGCCCCAGGCTTCAAAAACCTCCAGGGCACCAAACAAGAGAATGTGTTCTCAGTGAAAGCAAGGCAAAGAGAGCTTCATGGGGTCTCTACTTAATATTGTCCCTGTGACCCACTCTGGGCAAGATTCTGTGCTATTTACTTATTTCTGTCTCACTTCCTCCCACTATCTGTTTTAGGATTGGAATTCAAAACTGAGATGGTTTACATACACATGTGTATGTGTGTGTATGTGTGTTTGAATTAAAATAATATATATATATATATATTTCAAATAATATATATATATATATATGAGTAAAAAATGAAGTCTGATATTTCTGACAGAAAGCAAAATTAGTTTGGTTAATTTACTGGAAATGAGGACTGATTTTGCCAATTGAATTTTACGGTAGAAATTTCCTGAAAATTGAATGAGTTAAATATGTCCAAGATTATAACAAAACATAATTAATTTTAAAGTCCTAAAGTTTGCCATATATGATACACGAAAAACATATTCTTCACTACCATTTAATTGATGTTTTTTAAATATCAAATTTAAAGTGGATAAGAGGGTGCATAGTTTTTCAAAAATTGTTTACATGGTATGCAAGCAAAAGTGTTTCATTTGGCGTATGGGACAGAGTTGAAATAAGCTGCCAGTGTATATGAAGACACTGAAGACATATATTCTCTAATTAACGATTATACATAAAGCTGGCTCTGTATATTGCTTGCAAAAAGCTAAGGATTCCTAATAATCTTCTAAAATCTCTACATACTAAACCAAACATATAGGTTTTACAATTGATACTATTAAAGATTTTATTTTGATGAGCTGGTATAAGAGCTTGTCTCCCAGTTACTGCAAAGTAAGCACAGGAACTACTATGTAATAACTATCTAAATGTCATAATGGCTATTATTTTGCTCCTAAATTATGTAGTCACTAGTCACTCATACAGTGTGCATTCACACATGGTAAACCACAATTGAGGTACTGAAGGATTTGTTTTGAGGGTGTAAAATGAATCATTTCAGGGTTGTAATGACTGAATTGCTGGGCTCAGCACCACCTACCTCAGTTATCAGAGTAGCCGAGGTGAAGGCATGGTCAAATACAATCAGCCTTCTGAAAATTAAATATATATGAAAGAATTATTGGCTGTAAAGCAGTCTGAACTGTATACATAAATTATAAATTTGATTGGCTTAAACTACTAGAACTCTTTTTTTTTTTAGTCACACAAAGTTCTCTTGCTGCAAAAGTTGAATTTTGCAACAACCACCTTCCAGTGGAGAACTGAGCTTCTGTCCTAAATTTTTAAATGCCATCTTGAAAATTATGTTATTACTTCTGTGTACACTAGTTAAAACTCTAATTCTGATAACATTCTAATGGCACAATAACTATGTCCACATGATTCTAATGTCTACACATAAATGAAAGTTCTAGATCAATTATTCATGCTTCTATGTAGCAGATAATTTGCAAATATTTGCTGTAAAAATATGACATTTAGTAATATTTCATTTTGTTTTACTGTCAATTAGACAAGACCTAAAAATATTAAAACCTTATAACAAAAGATCATCATACAATTTTGATTTAAGTGGTTGGGAGGAAAGGATTTGAGGAACATATTGGCAGTAAAAACTGGAGAGCAGAGTTTCTTTCCTAGTACTTCTATAAGCCACTCTCATGTTGTCGGAAATCCTAGTTCATCTTCCAATACATTTTTTTCATTTATATTTAACCAAATATGGTATTTGAAGGAAAAATATCAGGTGCACTATTATTCTCCATTTAAATTAAATTTAATGATTAAATACATTAAAAATTACTAAATTGAAATAATACCATAAGTTATTGACACATAAGGAAATAAGTATAGTTTATGGTGTTTTTCTCTTACTTTGCCCTGACTATAAGATTAGGATTTTTCAAATTAATTCCCCTCTTTTAATATAGTAAATTACAAGGTGTAATTATAAATGGCATATTACTTTGCATAGCAAAGACTTTTAAAAATGTGTCATAATTTTATCAAATTAGCATTAAACTAGCTGAGCGTTGACCAATTTGCCATATTTGACACCTCCCCATCCCCAGATTCTTTCTCTGCCCTTCTCTGCACTATTCCGTGTCCCAGGAGGTTGATGCCAAATGGACCATAACAGTCAGCACATTTACTATTTGGCTTCTGATTAGATTTGGTTAATTCAATAGGATTTCTCAACCTAGACACTTTATATTTGGGGCTGGATAAATTTTTGTGGGTGGAGCTATCCTGTGCATTGTGGAATGTTTATCAGCACCTCTGGCTTCTACCCAGTAGATGCCAATTGCACCTCCTCCCCCACTAGAGTCAATCAGAAATGTCTCCAGACATTGCCAAATGTGCCCTGGTTGAGAACCATTGGGTTATCAAGAGGCAGCAATAGGATCTGGAAGATGGAGAAGAGAAGTGTACTTCAAGCTACCCTAGCTCTTGCCAGGTAATGGCTTTGCCAGTAACTTCATTCTTCTATGGTTGTAGCTTTCTTCTGGAGTCTGTCTTCCAGGGCTATGTTTCTCTGGGTTCTCATTAACAGCATTCCCTCCCTTTGCCACATCACGCATAGGGGTGGTAATAGCTTCCCACTGCTGCTAGTCCCTGGGTGACTCACCAACACTTGTGGGTTCCTTAAACCCTCACCCTCCTGTAAATAGCCCCTTTATTAAACTCTCATTGACTAGCTCTGTGAATGAGCCATCTATCTCCTGATGAGTTCTTTACTAATAAAATACACCTTTTTGGAGAATGCTTTATGTGCCCAGTAAGCATATCATTTTTGCTAATCACTAATATTTTGATATCCTGATGCTTACATACAAATGGGTATGGACAGGCATAATTCTTACATTAACTTGCACAGTGATATTCCTGTGAGAAAAAATAATTGAAGATCTCAGCTAAAAATGTCACATTGAAGTTTTTGATTTGGTCCAAATTTGCTCTTAAATAATCTGTGATTTCTGTTTACTACTTATTATTCTTTTGAATCTATGAAACTATATAGGCTGCTATGGAAAACTCCAAAAAAAAAAAAAAATGGGTTTTGGTGATATTTCCTACTACTTTAATGCTCTTATTCCTACTGCCCACTAAAGTATTTTACAGTGGGAAGCCAGCCTATTGTTAAAAAAAAAAAGAAAAGAAAAAAGAAAAACTTTAGATAAATTAATTTTAAAATAATTTATTTGAGCAAAGAATGATTCATGAATCTGGCAGTACTCAGGACTAGAAGAGGATCAAAGAGCTCCATCCAGCAATGTGAGCATGAGCTTTTACCAGCCAGACACAGAAGCAAAGTAGAGAAATCACCTGATTGGCTACAGCTAGGTATTTGTTGCATTTGGGCATGGTCTGATCAGTTGGCTGCCTGTGATTGGCTGAAGTTTGGCTGTTTGTGATTTGCTGAAGCCTGGCTATTTGTTACAAAAACTACACCCCTAAATTAGGTTTCAGTTTGTTTACATAGTAAGTTAGGTTATAGTTCGTTACAGAGGAACTCAGAGTGCAGAGACAGTCTCAGGCTAATGGCCTCCTGCTTACTTAACTGAATGATAGGAAATAGAAATATTGCAGTTTGGGGGTTAGGGCCGACTGGGTTTGAATCTTGAGTCTGCCTCTCACTAATGTGTATCTTGATACCTAAATGTCTGGACAGGAGAATTGGTAGCTAAGACTTGCTGAGAAGAACCCAGCATGAGCCTATGCTGCTCTGCTCCTCCCAGCCTCCCGCAGCTACTGGGCTTCATCAACTGTTCTAGGAAGCAAGGAAACATCAGGAGAATTCTAGGTACCACAACAAATTTGAATTTTTAATAATAAATTTTTTGATAGTTAAACTGCTTTCTTTTTTATATCGTTTACTTATTTATTAATTTTATTTTATTTTTTACATTCTAAGATGTTTCTGCAGAGAAGTTGGGGGGAGGGAGAGTGTGGAAGGGGGAAGGAAATAGGGTGGGAGAAGGAGGAAGGAGGGGGGATGTGGCTGAGGCCCATGGCACCCCCCTCATTCCTGCAAAGGAGACCAGGGGGCTTCCAGTGGTGGCTCAATTGTTGTTGGTCTGGATGCAGATGTCAGGAGGTTGTGGCTAAAGCCCTCTGCCTCCTACCGTGCTGACTCTGGAGACCAGGAGGCTTCCAGCCATGGCTCGGTGGTCATCACTGGGCTGGTTGCAGATGCTGGGGGCTCGGCTCAGGCCCCTGGCCCTTCCATTTCCCTGGCTTGGGAGCCCAGTGGGCTTCCAGTCCTTCTAGGTGTTATAGGTGTTCTTTGGTGATGTGAGACCTTTACTAGTTAATATCAAACTTTGTCTCTGGTCTGTGGGTATTTGGTTTTTTCTTTCAGTTCTGCATTGGATTATTCACTATTCCCACCACTTCAACTCTTCACTGGAACTAATTTGCTGTCCTTTGCTTACTTCTAAATTGGGGGAACTTCCTGTGGGGACTAGCACTTGAGCCCTCTGGTTGAGCTAAATTGCTGCTTTGCTGCTGACTCCCTGGGGAGGACTATTGTGCAGCTCAAGTTTTAATGGTTGACCTTGTATGTACTTCCAGGTCTCATGAGGTCTGGTACACCTGAGTTATGTGGAAACTCTGGGCTGGGCCTGAGACTTTTCAGCAAACTGCATCCCCTGTAGATCTGTATTCCTGACCAGTCCCCACTGAGTGGGCCTGCACTGATTGGAGGGCAGATCAGCTGTCCATGCTGTGCCCCAGTGTTCCCTAATGGGCCTATCTCTCCCACCACCTGCACTCCAAACACTTCCCATGGGACAGGCTGTGCAGCAGACCCTTAAGATGACTCATCGGCCTCTGAGTGGCTCCTTTTTCCAGTTGTCTGTGGCTCTCGCTCCTATGTGGGTCCACAGGAACCCCATTAATGGTTCTGCTGGCCTGGGGGCCACCAAGGCCCTCTTCTGCACTGCCATCTCCAAGCAACTTCATACAAACGGTGCAGCTGTGGCTTTTCCCAGCTCTTGCTCCATGTGCTCACCAGCTCCAGTCTTGAAGAGGTTGGAATTCAAAATGGTAGGAGCGGTCCTTTCTTTCTCTCATCGTGGCTTCTCCTGCCTTCCTGACTGAACTCCATAGGTCTCTCCTCCTCTTCCATTGAGCTCTGGCAGCCCCAGCTTGGCTGTCATTGCTTTTTAATAGGTGTAAATTGATTAATTTGTGAGAGAAAGTGATACTGGGGATTGTATATTCCATCATCTTGACCAGAAGCCTAAACCTCTTTGTTTAGTGCTGTTAAGTGTTTGAAAGAATAAATAAAAAAAAGAAGAGTATGGGGGAGAATGTGTTTTTCTCAGTTTCCTAGGAAGTATTATATGTCTCTTCTCTGTTACCCACTACACAACCTCACTGAGTTCTACTTAGCAGGTATCCCAGGAAAAGATTACAATGCATTAACAAAAAGTAAAAGTCTCTTTCTGAAGGTGAAGTTTTCCAGACCAGCTCATTTATTTTGTGGCTAAGATTACCATCACACATCCAGGGCTTTGTTTGCCTGGAGTCAATTCCTGTGGTTCCTGTAGTTGGAAGGCAATGAGAAGAAGTGGGAAAGACAGATGCTGGTAGGGCTAACCATTATACAGCAGCAGCAACTTCACATGTTTGAAATCACGTTGTGGTTTTTTTCAGTTTGATTTTTATTGTCTCTTTGGCCTAAACACTTGCCACTCTTGTGAAGCTCAGGACAATAAAGAGCAGTGTTCCTTAACAACACATTGCTTTAATACCTCATTGTTATAATTAATGCCATCCAGAAAACCTCCAAGACAAGGAATATACTGTAATGGTATTCAGGAAGAGTTTACAGTTCCAGGGTCTGTTTCTGAGTTTAAAGAAGACCATCATCAGAGTTTCACTTGCTTTTTAATGGAACATGAAGCTTAGCCTTCTAAAGTATTCACAGGTAATTCTTAATAGTCATGCAAATGAAAGCCTGATATATACCATGTGAATGTGATACACAGATAATTGTCCCTAAGTCTTTTTTACTGGGATATTTTCCTTCTCCAAACCTTTATTCATACTGAATATCTATTCTTGATGTTGGAGTCACATGGACAGATTCATATCCAAGCTTAACTCGCTATTAAGTGTGTGACCTTACACATATCATCTTATCTCACTTAGCCTTGTTTTCTGATTTGCAAATTTGCCATTGAGAAAAATTGTGAAGGGGCTGATGTTTACCCTAATTGCAAGCTAACACATTTTCAGGCTCATTTTCATGGATCCTGGCAGGAGACACAAGACTAGTGGGTCAGAGTAAAAGGGCAGTTTATTACTCACAGCATTAACAGTAGCTAGAAGATCATTTTCATGTGCAGTTACCCAGGCCTCAATTCTCACACATTGAGGGATTTTTGAGAATCCAGAGGTAGAATGGACTTTTATATTGAAATTTATTTAATCATTTAGTTTAGTTTTCTTTTTCTTTTTCTTTTTAGAAGAGTGCTTCATGCCCACTCTCATTTTTTGCTTTTGTTTCTGAATACAGAGATTGTCTTGTTCAATCTTTCCATATTCTTTTGCCCGGAGTAATCAGGGAATTTGCCTGCTTTTTCAAAAAGGGGAAAGGCTCAGAGGGTCCAAATATTTCTAATTGACTTCCAAACTTACCAACATTTTTTCTCCAGAAGTACCTGCGCCCGTAAGTCCTAAGACTTAGTGGAGTCTTTGCCATGAAAGCTTTACTTATTGGCTTCCTTTCTGCAGACCTAGGTTTTATTTTTTCCATCTTCCACATTAAGTACCACTTTCCATCCATTTTCTGGCTTCTAAACTTTTATTGACATGACATATCTGTTGTTATATCTACTTCCTTTCTCTTTGTTTTTGTTGGTTTATGCCTGTTTTGTTCCCTCACTCTCATTTAATTCAATTTTCATGAGGAAGCACCGCTTAACAAAACATTCGTACGAGCATGTTTTTAGAGATCTATGTTCTGAGATGTTATAAGTATTTTTACATTCTCAAATTTCATTGGTAAATGCAAACCTAATGTAAATGGTTTCTTGGCATTTAATTAAACAACTTTTTCTTCCCTAGAGTTAAAAAAATAAACTTTTAAATTTTATTGTGAAGACCTGCAACACAAATACATTTTTTTCTAAATCCTTAAAAGGACCACAATTACTTAATCTTCAGGGTGAAATTAATGTCCTGTGATCTTTTGTAAATGTCTCATCCTCATTCTTCTACTAATTGGCTATATTGTCTTTCTGATTTCATTTTCTTCATATGTAAGACATCCCAGTGCTTTTGTGAAGACATCCAAGTGCTTTTGCGAAGATCAATGAGCCATTACAAACATTAAAATAATCTGAATATAACAAAAATACTATATAAATATAAGAGATCATTTAAAAGAAAATGTTGTACATAATTTAAACTTTTTAAAACAGTGCTATTTTCATCATTTTGGTTGGTTTTTTTGTATATCATCCAATTCCTTGATATTCTTCTTAAAATATGAAGTTCCATCCTAGATATAGTACCTTTAAAAGAAACTTACCAATGTCAAATACATTGTTCTCTTATTTATTCCATTAACATATTGTATTCTAGTATTTTGTCAGCTTTTGAAGTGTACATAGAATTCCATTTTAATAAATACCATTGTAATGTCCAGTTCTCCAAAAGGGAATATTTACATGTTCCAAAACACGTGAAAAGTACGTATCACAGTTCAAATGCTGTCTTACTGACTTGGATACAGCACTCTGTATTAAACGAAAAATTCTGTGATCCAGACGTATTCAGAAACTCTGTATACTTAATGATATTTTAAATGTGGGTATTGTCTTTTAAGCAAAGTGTTATGTATAGCAGATAATTGAAAAGAATAGAAACTATTATTTAATATTTTATAATTTGAATTATTACTTTTTATTAAAATATATGCTTTTATGTATCTTTAAGAGTACTAGCTGCAATGAAATTAAGAAAATGGTAATTGAGAAAGTCAAAAGCATCGGCAGTTCAAATTGATATGAATCTGGAATTTAGGATGCGTGGAACTGAGTCACTGACTAAGTCTAAATCTAAATTCTGAAAGTGCTCGAAGATTTTTCACAATAGTTGTGTGTGTGCGTATGTGTGTTCGTGTTCAAATATTTTTTATTTGTTCAAAGACAATGTCCATCTAATAACAAAAGTCTTTTTTTTATTTTGACATTTGATTTTTTTAATTTTAAAATATTTAATTGATAAATAAATAAATATTGTATATATTCAAGGTGTTCAATATGATGATTTGATATACATATACACCATGTAATGATTACCACTATCAAATTAATTAATACACCCATAACCACACATGCTGTACGTTAGATTCCCAGAATATGTTTTTACCCTTTGATCAACATCTCCCTATTTTCTCCATCTCCCACCCCTAGCAATCACTATTCTAATCTTTGTTTCAGTGATTTTTCAATGATGTTTTTAGATTACACATGTAAGTGAGATCATACAGTATTTGTCTATGTCTGTATTATTTCACTTAACAGATGTTCTCCTGGTTCATCCATGTCTTCACAAATGGCAGGATTTTCTTTCTTTTTATGGCTGAATGATATTCCACTGTATGGAATACACACACACACACACACACACACACACACACACACTCTCTCTCTCTCTCTCTTTTTATTCATTCATCTATCAATGAATCCATGTCTTGGCTATTATGAATAATGTTGCAATGAACATGGAGGTGCACATAGCTCTTTGAAGTACTGATTTTGTTTCCTTTGGCTACATACCCAGAAGTGGGATTGCTGGACCATATGATAGTTCTATTTTTAATTTTTTGAGAAACCTCCATCTTGTTTTCTATAATGGCTGCATCAATTTACAACCTCACCATCAGTGTACAAAGTTTTCCTTTTCTTGACACCCCCACTAACATTTGTTATCTCTTATCTTTTTGATAATAGCCAGCCTAACAGGCATGAGGTGAAATCTCACTGTGCTTAGAAATGTTGAGCACCTTTTTGTGTACCTGTTGGGTGTCCGTATGTCTTCTTTGGAGAAATGTCTATTCATGTCCTTTCTCTATTTTTAAATTGGATTATTTTGGATTTTTTTACTATTGCATAGTGTGAGTTCCTTGTATATTTTGGGTATTAACTCCTTTCCAAATATAAGTTTTGCAAATATTTTCTCCCATTCTGTAGATCGTGTTTTTATTTTGGTGCCTTTTTTCTTTGCTGTGTAGCAGCTTCTCAGTTTGGTGAAGTTCCACTTACTTGTTTTTGCTTTTGTTTCTTGTACTAAAGGTGTCATATCCAAAAAGTCATTGCCAAGAACAATGTCAAGGAGGTTTTCCTATTTTTTTTTTTTTCTAGAAGTTACACAGTTTCAGGGCTTACATGCAAGAGGCCTTCAAAAAGTTTATGAAAAATGCATATCATAAAAAAGAGTGTGGATTTCAATTTTTTTTTTTTTGCCCCAAATGTTCTTGTACTAACTTGTTATAACATTTCTGAACAGGTTGGAGATACTAAGAATGACAAAACATCAGTTTGAAAAGAGCCACTATCAGAGCAACATGAATTCTGCTAAAATTGAAGCAAGAACAAACACCAAATTGGTGGTGAAGCATGGGTGAAAGAATAGTGAAATCATTGATGCTATACAAAAAGCTTATGGGGACAATGCCTCAAAGAAATGAGCAGTTTACAAATGGATAACTCCTTTAAGAAGGAATGAGATGACTTTGAAGATGAAGCCTGCAGCAGCAGACCATCCACATCAATTTGTGAGGGAAAAGTTAATCTTGTCCATGCTCTAATTAAAGAGGACCAATGATTAACAGCAGAAACAACAGCAAACACCATAGACACCTCAATTGATTCAGCTTACACAATTCTGACTGGAAAATTAAATTTGAGCAAACTTTCTGCTAGATGGGTGCCAAGACTGTTGTGCTTAGATCAGCTGCAGACAAGAGCAGAGCTTTCAATGAAATTTTAAACAAGTGGGATAAAGACTCTGAAACATTTCTTCAAAAAATTGTAGCAGGCGATGAAACATGGTTTTACCAGTATGATCCTGAAGACAAAGCCTCATCAAACCCATGGCTACCAAGAGGTGGAAGTGGTCCAGTCAAAGCAAAAGTGGACTGGTCAAGAGCAAAGGTCATGGCAACTGGTTTCTGAGTTGCTCAAGGCATTTTGCTTGTTGGTTTTCTGGAGGACCAAAGAACAATAACATCTGATTATTATGACAGTGTAGGAGTGTTTTGAGATAATTAGCTAAAGTTTTAGCAGAACAACACTCAGAAAAACTTCCCAGTGTCTTTCTTCATCATGACGATGCTCCTGCTCATTCCTCTCATCAAACAAGGGCAATTTTTCGAGTTTTGATGGGAAATCATTTGGCATCCACCTTCCAGTCTTGATTTGGCTCCTTCAGACTTCCTTTTGTTTCCTAATCTTAAAAAATATTTAAAGGACACTCATTTTTTTCAGTTAATAATGTAAAAAAGACTGAATTGACAGAGTTAAATTTCCAAGATCCTCAGTTCTTTAGGAAGAGATTAAATGAGGATTGTCCCTAAATGTTGCTGTTCATCATTGTGGCAATTTTAAAACGTGGTCAAAAATTCTTTGATTCTTATCCCATGCAGATGTAAGGTCTATGTCACCTCGTCATGAATTTGGGCAAGCTTCTGATTGCTTCAACTAACACAGTATAGTAGAAGTGATGGTATATGACTTCTGAGGCTTGCTCATAAAAGAGCATACAGTTTTCATTTTGTTCACCAGAACACTTTTTGGAGACCTGAGCCAGGTTTTAGAGAACTGTAAGAAATCCTACTACCTTGAGGTTGCCATGCTATGAGGAAGCCCATGCTATAGGGGAAGGCCACATAAAGACATTCCAAGGTAGGCTGCATAGCAAGTGACAGTATTTAACAGAAGTGAATATTAGATAAACTTGGGATAGGTATGCTCATTCAGAAATGAAAAATACTCAACTGAGATTATTCAGCTATTCTGGGGATTAGACAAAATTTAACAAGGTAACTCCTAAGTACCTCTTCATCTTTTCAGAATTCATAAGAGATGATTATTTCTTACAAGATCACTGACTAAAAATATGAGTCATCCCAGTGTAGGTACAAAATAAAAGAGTGAAAATGCCTCCAGATGATTTCAACCCCCAACCAGTCAAGTTACCTCCAGAAGTGTTAATCTTCTCATTTGAGACCCCAGACTTTATGGAGCAGAGACAAGCCACCCAAACTAACTGTGCCCAGTCTGAATTCCTGACTCACAAATTTGTAAGCATAATAAAATGGTTATTGTTTTATGCCACTAAACTTCGGATTCTAGTGGGCGGGGGTGGGGTGGGGTGGCAGTAATAGATATTCAACTAACTTGAAATTAGCAATAGCAATGAAAGAGTTTTTTCTTTGTTATATAAAATTCAAAAATGTTAACTTATTGAACAATCTTTGGATCATTCACTTTGCAAGACCCAAGAGAAGCCTAACAAATTACATTTTGAAACCAAAGGATTCACTCTAATGCTGTTGTGTTTAGTCATAAATGAATTGGATATGTGCTTTCTTTGGTTTATGTAAGCAGCTTTTGCACTTTTAAAAATTTAGCAGATTTCTGATATGTGAAATAAATTATATTCATAGATAGTAGAATGAAAATTTATCATAATGTGTAATGGAGATGATCATGTACAATTTACAAAATAAATTTCAAAAAATAAATAAAGTCATGGTTAGAGATGGAGAGCTGGAGTTGAGATATGTTCCCAAGGATATATTTTAACTATTAGCATTGTTTGGTCTGTCATGTGCAATTTTTTAATTCACAAATTACTCCTTACCCAAGGTTTTTTCCCATGAATATTTTCTCCTGTCCAATTCACTATTTTCTCAAATATTCATAAGACACAATACACTCAGGATGCTTCTCTGAAATTATGCATAGTTTCCTTTGACACATTTAAAAAACTTTAATATCTGTGTTGACTATAATTTTAAAAGAAACCCTAGATGCTATGTATGTCCTTTGCAGTGGCTGATAGCAATTAAGGATATAGCACAATATTTAACAGAAGTGAATATTAGATAAACTTAACATAGATACGCTCATTCAGAAATAAAAAAATACTTATACTTATTTAATGTTATTCACCTATTTGGGGGATTAGACAAATTTAATAAGGAAATTCCCAGGTACCTCTTCATCCTTCCAGAATTCATGAGATGATTTCTTGATAGATCCCTGACTAAAAACAAACAAACCAATTTTACAGGGTCAGGCTGCAGAGCAAGTTACAGGTTGAGTATTAGCAACGATACCCTCAGGAATTCTTATTGACTGGTAAGCACATGACAGGTCACCTCTTGATGTATCATAGCATAGGCTATCAATAACACCCTTTCTAAGACTATGCATTTCAAGAATTCCTATTTCAGGGGATACGCAGTTATATCCAGACCAAGGTACTCCAGGCCTTTTGGTAATTTTAAATACATGACATCAGTTAAGCCTCGCCACACCTGTGAGTAGATATATTACATCAATTTAGCAGATGAGGAAACCAATAATAATAATTGGTAATAGTTAATGATTATTGAGTCATACATACACAAAGTCTTTTAAATGTTTTATATCTATTAACTCATCTAGTTCTTACACAACCATATGTGATAGTATTATTTCCTTCCTTTTACAGAGAAGGCAACTGAGGTCAAGAGAGTTTAAGTATCTCCTCCAAGGTAATATAGTCAGAAAGTAATTTAAAACTAATTTAAAACACATCTGATTTGTTTCTGGACATGTACCCTTAAACACTGTGTTCTAAAGACACTAATGTTTGCACTTATTTAACCTGGTTAAATCTTTCCAATAGGGCCGAGCCCGTGGCGCACTTGGAAGAGTGCGGCGCTGGGAGCGCGGCGACGCTCCCGCTGTGGGTTCGATCCTATATAGGAATGGCTGGTGCACTCACTGGCTGAGTGCCGGTCACGAAAAAGACAAAAAAAAAAAACAAAAAAAAAAACAGAGCCTGTGTTCTGAGTCTTTGCCCTACAGTACCTCTGAGTTAAGATACAGGTATTATGGGATCTACCTAAGTCTTTAGAGCTACGATGTGGTAGCTGGGAGAACTTCTGAGTCTTTTGAATTTGATTCAAAAGATTTGATTCTGAGTCTTTTGAATTTCAATCCCCTAATGTCTTATGCTATTTTCTAAAACTATACCACAATATCTCCTTCCCTCATCTTCCCATCTGTCTCTTTCCATGTATTTTTTGATATTTCTCCCAAATTATATGAAGGTACTTCAAAAAGTGCATGGAAACATTTATATTATCTTTCCATTATATTTTTCTGTGAATGTTTTGAAGTACCCTTGTGTAAGACTTTTGTCTAGGATACATTTCACATTGGTCCCAGCTTACATACCTAAAATCCTCCCTTCACCATGAAGTATTGAAAGGAAGATATTCTGGGAAATAAATATTCACACAAGATTCACTCCATAGAGGCTAAATTATATATGTAAGTCTTTTGTCAACAGTCTCACTAACTTATGAATACAAAATAAGTTAAAACTGTCAATTTTGCCTTCAAAGCATCTCTTGAATCTATTCATTTATTTTCATTTTCACCACCATTTATCTTCAAGCTCACATTATTTCTGATGTGGATACTTCAATTTCTCCTTAAATGGTCTCCAAACACCCACTTTGGCCCATATCCAATCTGTTCTCCACACCACATTCAGGAAAAAGTATTGCAAATACTATGATTTTACACCCTGTTTAAAATCTTTTATTGGCTTCCCATTGCTCTTATAATAACATGACCAAGAGGCTTTCCCATAGTTCATCCTCAAGGTGTCACAATGACTTATTACTCTCGTATTCTCTCTCCCCGTGGAAACATACCCATCTTCTTCTGGTCCTATATACCCTGTTTATTCCCTCTGGCCATATAATGATTTCCCTGTCTGAAATTATCTTCCTTGCTCTTTTGGCCTAGGTGACTCTTACCCCTATTTTGGATTTCAAGTATTACATCCTAAGGAAAACTACCCTGGTCAGTTCAAAGGTTTTCGTTTTCAGCTGTCACTACAACAGCCACACTTGCATAGCACTTACATTTATTGTGTGGTATTTGTAGGAGATCTCTTTTCTTTAACAGACTGTAAACTCCATGAAGGCATTGGTAGACATGGAGCTTGGATAAGTGTATACCTCAGAGCAAGAATTATCTGATTGCTGACAAATATTAATATTTCTTGTTGATACACTTATTATAATCTCATGGAAGTGACACTTATCATTTGGCTCTTGCTTCAAAATGCTTGGAAGGTTCCCTCTAATTCTTCACAGCACAAGTTTTTGAGTTGTGACATTTACCAAGTTATTGCTGAAGCCTTTGAAATAACAGGAAAAAAAAGTAGAGAATTGCTCCCAGAAGTAATTTCTTTTAGAGGCTCTGATCCAAACTCTCAGAGCTGCTTTTAAGATTAGTAGTCCACAATACAAGTCCCAACATCTATCACACTCAGGGCATGAAAAACTTACAATTCATTGAAAGTTATAGCACAACTAGCATAGACCAATTATGTTGAGGCCTTTCTACAATTTGAATAAAATAAAAGACGAAGCTGCCTATTCCAACTGTTAAATCTATTTTCCATCCCCCTTCTCTGATCAAACAAATACCAAGAACAACAACAAAAAAATCAACCATCTTCAGATGCCTGAAAAAAATCTGAATCCATTCTTGTAAAAGGAAAACAAAGCATATTTCTCCACCTTGGGGGTCATAATTTTGGAAAAAATATATACCAAATTTGCACTTAAAAACATAAAACCATATAGGATCTAAATATGATTCTATAGAATTTTCAGGACTTCCAATGAATAGGTACATGCCTTATATGTGCATACTAAGAAATAATGAGAGAATCCATTTCTTCCATACCCACTCTTAAAACGCATTAACTCTCAAGGTTGTGCACTTACATGACCCTCAGTGTGAATGTCCCATTAAAATTTTGCAATTTAGGTGATTCCCTTGCTTCCTCTTAGTTCTGATCCTGCTTGAGTAGCATCGGGAGTAGCATCAAATGCTAGTTTGAGAAGCCTATGAAAGCTAAGCAATGGAATAAATATGAATAGAAACATTTCCATTTGCCTCACATTTGAAATTATTCTTGAAGGTAGAATCTTGTTATGTTTTATGATGAATGTCAATATGAATAAGCCTTTTAAAGATCATATTAAAAAGCAATAGAGTGATTTTTGCTTCCAACCAAGATGGTGTAACAAAAATTCTATTCACCTTCCCATCTGAAACAATTAAAAACTAGAAAAATACATGAAACAAAAGTTTTTAAGACTTAAGACATCAGGCAACAGAGGATAATAATCCCTGAGAGATGAAAAACAACTGAGGTGCAGGCTATCATTGCCCCTTATCATCACTTGGAGAGTGTTTCCAACAACGCAATGGAAGGGTAAAGCCAGGTAGAGCAAGGAAGTCCCACTATGTTGAGGAGAAAAAGCTGAGTCCACAGAAAACATGACACTAAAGTTCACAGGACATAGTACTGGAGATGAGAGAGATTTGGAGAGAAAGTGCTTGTTCTCATTAGACAGAATGGAAAACCTAGATCCATGAGACAATGGGGAGAGCACCCAAGAGCATGTTACCTTGGTAGTGGTACAGTGACAACCCTCCTGGTATGTAATGAAGGGTTAAAGAGCGTGGGATATTTAATGGCAAACCTGGATAGTTGGTCACTACTGTTCTGGGGGAATAATTTGCCCTAGACTAAACGTTGATCACATCCTGCCTTACGTATCTTAAATACAATACTCCAAATAATTAAACTGCTTCAAAATAACTGTCTCACAAATAAAATCTCAAGATTACTCCATACCCAACAACATAAAATTCATAATGACATGTATCTTAATTAAACATTACCAGGCATGCAAAGAAGCAGGAAAAATATGATTCATAATGAGGAATAAAATTTAAAAAATCAAAACCAACCCAGAGCTGATACAAATATTAGAACTATATTGGAACTGGCAGACAAGGACTATTGATTTTGTGTTTCATACATCCAAAGAACTAGCTAGAGATATGGAATAAATAAATAAGATCCATATCAAACTTCAAGAGAAAAGTTACAATGTCTGGAGTAAAAAATAGACTGTATCTCCAGTTTCAGCTCCAATAAAAAGCTTGGAAGTTGTTACTCCTCCCCTTACAAGAAAAAAAATAAAAAAGGATAAACTGAAAATCGAAGACTTTTCTTGGCTGGAACTGAGGTTATAGGGAAAACGGCCACCTCAAAATCTGAAAATATAGGCACATCCAGAGAGACAGACACATCAACCAATATCTGCATATTCAGCGTAAAAGTCAAAGTAGGATTAAATTTGTAGGAGCACTTAAACGGCAATTTTGACAAATAACCGGAAACTAAGAGTGGACAAATACAACAGTGAGAAACTTCTGGGTGCCACGGTCTTAAGGATTCCAACCTACTCTCTTGGGCTTTCCTTCCAGGAACTCTATCAGGATCACACAGTGAGGATTTGAGAAAGGTCCCTTGGTGTCCCTGGCAGGGGGAAGGGAAAGGTAAGCATTGTCAAAGACATCATTGCCTTTTCCAAAGCAAAGGCCTATTTTCCAGGGGCTATTATTTCACCACAGTACAATTCTCAAACCTATACCATGTGAAGGAAGAGAGTTCCTCCTCACTTCAACTCCCTTAGCCCAACATTTTATTCTAAATTAGAAAAATATACTCACCAATAAATAAAGCTACCAGGAAGTAGACTAGGAACACTGCAGAAAGTGAAAGGAGTGGGATCAAGAGAAAAAATAATATCTACACCACTGGAAGCAGGACAGAAACACACGTGAAGGCCTTGGAAGGAGAGCTCATTAAAAGACTGAATTTAACTAAGGGATTAGAGAATACCCTCTGTCCCTCAAAACCTATTGCTGCACTGAGACTCCAGTATAATGACCAGATTAAAGCTAACTACAAGACGAAGAGTAACTCTAAGGTACCATACACAGAAAGCTCCAAAGCTGAGAAATGAGACAAAATTAAACACAATAGAAGAGTTTGAAGTTTCTGGTACCTATAATTATGACAAACATTAAACAACCCAACTCCCAGCCAGATTAATAGAAATCTTTACACTAAAGTCTATTTATCTCAGCTCCTGTGAAACAATACAACATTTCTGGCTTTCAACACCAACATACAAAGCATGACAAAAAGCAAGAAAAAGCAAGAAAAAGCACAAGCTAAAGAGACAAATCAATCATCAGAATCAGACCGAAATGTGACGTAGACATTGGAATTATTAGGAAATGTAAAATAAGTATGACTAATATATTAAAGACTTCTATTAGTCAGCTTTCTCCAGAGAGACAGAACCAATAGGATGGAGAGAGAGAGAGAGAAAGAGACAGAGAGAGAGAGAGAGAGTGAGAGAGAGCATGCACTATATGAGAGGGAACTGATTAGGGGAATTGGCTTGTATGACTACGGAGGCTGAAAAGTCCCATGATAGGCCATTGGCAAGCTGGAGACCCTGAGATGCCAGTAGCATGGTTCAGTCCAAGTCAGAAAGCTTTAGAACCAGGGAAGCCAATGGTGTAACTCTCAGTTTATGTCTGAAGGCTTGAGAACCCAGGGGGCTGCTTATATAAGTCCCAGAGTGCCAAGGCTAGAGAGTCTGGAGTTCTGATGTCCAAGGGAAGGAGCAGAAGAGTATCCCAGCTCCAGGTGAGAGAGAGAGAAAATTCACCTTTCCTCTGTCTTTTTATTCTGTCTCAGCACCTAGCTGATTGGATGGTGCCCACTCACATTGAGGGTAAATCTTCCCCACTCAGTCCACTGACTCATATGCCAATCTCCTCTGGCAACACTCTCACAGACGCATCCAGAAATAATGCTTTACCAGCATTCTAGGTATTACTTAATCCAGTCAAGTTGACACCTAAAATTAACCATCACACAGCTCTAATAAACAACAAGAACAACAAAAACAAATAAACAAAAAAACATACAAAACAGATTAGCAATATAAACAGAAGGAAAAAATGACCAAGAAATGGTAGAAATCAGCAATAGTAACAGAAATGAAGAATGCCCTTGCCAGACTCCTCAGTAGAGCAGAGATAGCTGAGAAGAGAATCAATGAGCTTGAAGAAAACTTAGTAGAAACTTTCCAGACTTAAATTTACAGACAAAACACAGTGAACAAAATAACAGAACATCCAAGAACTGTGGCAAATATCAAAGGCTGTAACATACACACAATTGGAATAACAGAGCTAGAAGAAATAAGGGAATATAAGGAATACTTTAAGTGATAGTGACCAAGAACTTTCCAAAACTAAGTATAGACATAAAATCATGTGATCCAAGAGAATACCAAGGAGGTTAAGTACCAAAAAATCCCACACCTAAGCATATCATATTCATGTGGTTTGTATTCTTTCCCAAAAAGATATATTCAAGTCCTAACTCCCAGTATCTGTGAATGTGCTCTTATTTGGAAATAGATAAAATGAGGTTCTATTAGATTAGGGTAAGACTTAATCAAAGAAATGGTGTTACTTTACAAGACAAGGAAATTTGGGCAGACTAACAGACACAGAGGGAAGATTGTAATACAAACACAGAGGAAACACACAGGGAAAATGCCATGTGATGACAGAGGCAGAGATTGGAGTGATGAATTTGCTAATCAAGAGATGCCAAGGATTTCCAGCAGTCACCACAAGCTAGAGAGTCGCAAGGAAAAATTGTTCCCTAGGGCCTTCAGAGAGAGCATGGCCCTGTTCACATCTTGATTTCAGAATTATGGACTCTAGAGCCGTGAGAGGATATATTTATTTTGTTTTAAGCCAGTGTTTGTTGACAAAGCCAGACTTTGTCATTGCGGGCTTAAAAACTAATACAATATTCAAACTGCAGAAAACCCAATACAAAGCAAAAGCAAAAACAAAAGAAAAGGAAGCCAGGGTAGTGGGGAACATCCTACCTATAGAGGAACAAAGACAGGAATTACAAAAGGCCCTCATCCCAAACCATGCAAGCAAAAAGAGAGAGGAATGAAGTATTTAAAATGTTGGGGGGGAAAAAAAATCCCCATCAACCCAGAATACTATACATCTTGTGAAATTATTTTTCAAAAGCGAAGGAGGAAAAAAAGACTTTCTCAGTTAAAGAATCAATATTGTTTTGATGCCAATTCTTCCAAATTTGATCTATAGGTTTAACACAATCTTAAAAATAATCAGTCAAGCTATTTTGTTAATATCAACAAACTGATTCTACAATTTATGTGGGAAAGGAAAAGACCCAGTATAATCAAAATAACACCAAACAAGAAAAACAGGATTTGAGAACTCATACTACGCAGTTTCAGGACTTACTATAAAGCTATAGTAATCAAGAACATGTGGTATTGATGAACGAATAGACACATAAATCAATGGCACCAAATAGAAATGTCAAAAGTCAGTTGATTTTTGACAAAGTTCTAAGACAATCAATGAGAAAGGATAGTCTTTTCAAAATATGACACAAGAAAATTTGTTTGTTCATATCCCAAAAATGGACCTAGAAACAGAGCTTTCATCTTGCACAAAACTTAAATCAAAGTATATCATAGAACTAAATGCAAAATGCAATAATACAAAACTTAAAAAAAAAAAATTAAAAGAAAATCCATATGGCCTTGGGTTTAGTGATGAGATTTTTAGATACATCAAAAGTGTGATCCATGAAATAAAAAAAAAAAAAATGCTAATTTGGACTTCATTAAAATTAGGAACTTTTGATCTGTGAGATACACTCTTAAGGAAACGTAGAAACAAGTCCCAGACTGGAAGAGCATATTACAAACATGGTTCTGATAAAGGACTTGTATCAGAAATATACAAAGAGTAGTTAAAACTAAAATAGTAATACCATGGGGAAATGATCTAAACAGACACCTCACCACAGAAGATACAGATGAAAATAATCACATAAAAAGATGTTTGACATAATTTGTCAGTAGAGAAATGCAAAGTAAAATAATAATAACATACCATTACACACCTAGTAGAAAGGCTAATATCCTAAATAAATAAATAAATAGATAAATAGATAGATAAATAGATAAATAAGCTGGACACTATCCATTGCTTACAAGGATATGGAGCAACAGAAACTCTCATTTCTTGCTGTTGGTAATATATCATGGTACTGGCCACTTTGAAAGACACTGGCAATTTCTTTCAAAGCTAAACATAGTCTTACAAAATGTTCCAGCACTCACATTCCTAGGTATTTACTAAAATGATTTGAAAACTTATAACCACACAAAAACATGTAGAAGAATGTTCATGGGACCATTGTTTATGATTTTTAAAAACTGGAAGCAGTGCAGATATCCTTCAATAAGTGAGTGGATAAAGAAAGTATCATACATCCATACAATAGAATTCAATTCAGCGATTAAAAAAGGAAAAACGATCAAGCTACACAAAAAAAAAAAAAAAAAAAAAAATCAAAAACTTGTAAATACATATTGGTAAACAAAAGAAGCCAGTTTGAAAAGGCTACATATTGAAAAGGCATTCATTATGCCTTTCAGAATTCTGACTTTCTGAAAAGCCAAAATTATAGAGATGGTAAACAGATTAGTGGTTGCCAGGAGTTGGAAAGTGGAAAGGTGCGAATAGGTGAGATACAGGGACTATTTTGGGGTGATGAAACTATTCTGTATGACATTGTAGTTATATAAAGATAATATTATACAGGTATCAAAACCATACAACTATACAGTGCAAACAGTCAACCTTAATGTATGTAAATAAAATGAAACATCTGTGAGACTGAGGGATTCCAGAATGGAATGCAAAATGTGACAAGCAAACCTAACTGTATAAGGCAGATGTTCAGAATTCTGAAGCCACCATATGTATACTGGAAGTGAACAATTAAATGCATGGTGGGTGGTGAGAGCTGGGTTTCCCACTATTGAAGTAGAAAGTTAAAGACAGGAAAGGAAGACTAGAATGATAAATGTGGTGCCAGATTGGCACTGGAGACATCAAAATGAATTCATGTTTAACTTAATGTAGATACAGATGGATATACATGAATGTGTATGTGTCTGTAATTTGTATAAGTTTATATAAATATATACACAGGTTAGTGTATATATTTCCTTGCTCTTTTCAGTTGAGAGGGCCCAGAGGAAATAAGACTGAAGCAGCAATAATGTCTTGCGGTTGCGACATGAGGGGATGAAATTAATTCCCCACCCAAGATTTGGTTTGGATGTTAAAACTGATGAATCCAATCATGTTCCAAGAGGATATAAAAAAATTTATTACTCACATAATGCAGCTTCCTAGGGCAAACAGGGCAGACTCCCACGCAGGTCCACAAGGATTGAGTCTGCAAAGAGGTTTGACTGGCTTTTGCTTTTATTGTGGTTGGAAGCTGGGGCAGAGTGAGTGTTCCCATATGCACACAGATGAGATGTGGCTTGAATGGTTTGAACGTCCTAAGATAATTCCAAGGAAGGGAGCTTTCTTGTCAGTGTACTCAGATGTAGGAGAAAAGGAAAAGAAGGAGGTATGCGGTATAAAAACTGTCAGTAGTCAAACATCAAAAATTGAGTCAAGCTCTTTGTTGAAAATGAGCACACCAATCACCCAGCTATTAGTTTCTAATACTATTCTCAATGGAAAGGAACAAGGGATCTTTGGGAAAATGGTTGATTCTAGAGCTAGAAGATATTATACAAGATGAGCCTGGAGCATATTGTAGTACCATAAAATAGGGGAATGCAAAAAAAAAAAAAAAAAAAAAAAAGAAGTAATAAAGTAACAACAGGATTTTGTCAAAGGGAAACAGGAGTCAAACAAAAGAACTGTGAATAGCCAAAGCCAGAAATGTGAAGCAACAAAATAGAGAATGCAATAGTGACTGATAACTGAAGATATATAAATATCTAAAATAAATATACACAAGCCATACATATAAATACATGATTGAATAAAAAGTTAAATTTTAGGGATAACAGATGATGGAGTTTGGATGTGTTGTCCCCTCCAAAACTCATGTGGAAATTTGATCTCCAATGTGGCAGTGTTGGAAACTGATTGAGTCATGGGGGCGGATCGCTCATGAATAGATTAATGCTCTCCCTGGGGGAGGGGGAATTAATGAGTGAGTTCTCGCTCTATTAGTTCCTGTGAGAGCTCATTGCTTAAAAAGACCCTGGCACCTTCTCTCTCTCTCTTGCTTCCTCTCATCATGTGATCTGCTTTTACCCACCAGCTGTCTGCCATTTTCCACCATGAGTAGAAGCAGCCTGAGGCCCACGCAGATGCAGCTGTCCCAGAATCGTAAGGCAAATAAACCTCTTTCCTTTATAAATTACCCAGTCTCAGGTATTTCTGTTATAGCAACACAAAACGGACTAAAACAACAGACAAACCAACTATGCAGAATAATTCTAAATAATTTATGTAAATATTCTTCTTTCAAGAAGGTAGAGCTTAGGTCTTACCTCTTAAATGTGGGCTACACAAAGAGACTTTCATCCAAAGAGTATATAGTATGTGAAAGGGAGGGGGTGGGTAACTCAGTGGAGAAGCCTGACAAGCCCTATGTCAGCCAGCTGATCAAAGTCAACATCAACATAGGAAAGTCATGTGGACAGCACATAACCTTGATGTAAGGTGGTGATAATTGCACATTATGTCTATGTCTTCCTCCCCTAAACCTATAATTCTTATCTAATCATGTAAAAAACATTAGAAAAACCCAGAGTGAGGGACAATGCATGGAATACATGACCAGTACTTCTCAAAACCCTAAAGATGAATAATATCAATGAAAGTCTGAGAAGCTGTCACAATCAAGAGGAACCCAAGGAGACATGATGACTAAATGTAAGAGGCTATCCTAGATAGGATCCTGGAACAGAAAAGGGACATTAAGCAAAAAATAGGAAATAGTAATAAAGTAGGGACTTTAGTTAATAATAATGTATAAATGTTGGTTGATTAGTTTTGACAAGGGTACCATACCTATGTAAATGTTAATAATAGGGGAATCTGAGTATGAGGTATACGAGAACAGTCTGTACTATCTTCACAACTTTTCTGTAAATCCAAAATTGTTCTAAAATAAAGTTTATTTAAAGAATACAATATATAGGATTTATGGCAGATAACTCATTATCAAAAAAAAATTATTAGTGAACTTGAAATAATAGGAAATCTCCAAAATAAAACATAGAAAAAAGACTAAAAAAAAAAAAAAATGAGTATATCATCAGTCAACCCTAGAACAATTTCAAGCAGCATAGTATTTACATAATTGGAGTCTGTGCAGGACACGACAGAAAAGAAAGGGGTACAAAAAATTTGAGAATAAAAAATTTTTCAAAACTTTTCTATATTTGAGGTACATTGGAAACAAACAAAAAAAAATCAATGAGCCACAAAAACAGGAAATAAAAAATAAAATATACCAATGTCCATCATAATGAAATTGCTAAAAGGAAGGGAAAAAGAGAAAATCTTAAAATCACTTAGAGATGAAAAGACATTATATACAGAGACTTGGTAGTAGCATAAGGTCGGTAGTAGATATTTTGCAACAAAAACTGAAAGTTAGTAAAGTTGGGGTAACATTTTTAAAGTACTGATAGAAAAAATAAGTCAGCTCAACCTAAATTTCTACACCTAAATTTCTATCTTTCAAAAATTAAGGCAAAATAAACGTGTTTAAACAAACAAAAGCTGAAGTAGTTCATCCAGTAAACCCACTGTATGAATATTCTGTTTCTTCAAAACAAATTGCCACAAACTTAACAGCTTAAAGAAACACATTTTTATTATCTTACAGTTAGCTGGATTTTTTACTTCAGGGTCTCACCAGACTCTAAGAATATATATTCTTTCAAGTGCACACTGAACTGTTACCAAGATAGACAATATACTGGGCCATGAAACAAATTTCAATAATTTTTTAAAAACTCTAGTCACACAAAATATATTTATTGACAATACTGGAATTGAATTAGAAATCAAAACCAGAAAATCTCTGGAAACCCCCAAACATTTTAAAACTAAATAACATGCTAATAGAACTAATCAGTAAGTTTAGGAAGGTTGGACATCACAAGATCAATATGTAGAATAACCAATTTTTATCCACTAGCTACCAAAAAATTTGAAATTGACATTAAAAATGCCATTAACAATAGCATCAAAATAATTGAAATGCATAGGAATATGTCTGACAAAAATGTACAAGACTTGGACAATAAATCTATGTAACACTGATGAAAGAAATTAAAGAAGACATAAATGAATAGATAAATAGAACATGTTTATGGGTCAGATGACTCAATATTATTAAATATCACTTATCATCAAATTGATCTGTAGAGTCAATGCAGTCCCAGTCAAAACCCCAGCAGACTTTTTGGTAGAAATTAACAAGGTAATTCTAAAATTTACAGAGAAAGGCAAAAGTTCTAAAATAGATTAAAAACTTTGAATAAGAACAAAGCTGAAAAAGATATTATCTGATTTCAAGATGTTATATAGCAATAACAATCAAAACAGTGTAGTTTTGATAGTCTGGTCATCAATGGAACAGAATGGAGAATCCAAGAATAGACACCCAAATACATGGACAATTGGTGTTTTACAAAGATGCAAAGACAATTCAGTGCAGGAATGATAATCTTTTTAACAAAAATTATGTTGGAATATTTGGATATCCACCTAACCTACCCTCCCCAAAGAACATTGAATCACACCACATAAAAATTAATGCAAAATGCATTATATATCTGGTCTATCTAATAAAACTAACAACTCTAAAAATTTTAAAATAAAACATAGACTAGTCTTTATGATCTTGGGTTAGACAAAGATTTCTTAGATACTACTTAATCTATAGAATAAAATGGATTTTATCAAAGTTAAAAACAACAACAACAAAACTTCTGTTCTTTGAATGACAGTTAAAAGAATGAAAAGTGAAGTAGCAGACTGGGTGAGAGTATTTGCAAATCATATATCTTATAAAGGACTTGCAAAGAACTCTCAAAACTAAATAATAGGAAGGCAAATAATAAAAAAAGAATGGGCGATATATTCAAATGGACACTTTATCAAAAAAAAGCATGTATGTAAAATAATCACATGAAGAAATGCTCAACATCATTAGTTATTCATGAACTGAAAGTTAAAACTAATGAAATTCCATTTTGTACCTAATAAAATAACTAAAATTAAGAAGACTGACTATACTTAGTGTTGACAAAGATGGTGAACAACTGAAATTCTAATGGCAGTGAAAAATGAGATGATCATTTTAGAAAATAGTTTGGTAGTTTCTTAAAAACTAAATAGATATATACCAGATGACCCAGCCGTTCTACCTCTAGGTGATCGCCCAGTAGAATTGAAAGTATATTTCCGTACAAAGACTTGTGCATGAATGTTCTTAGCAGCTTTATCTACACCAGCCTCAAACTAAAAACGATCGAAATGTCCGTAAACAGGTATATGGAAAAACAGTGCTGTGTATCCATACAATGGAATACTTACTCAGTGATAAAAAGGAATGAAAAATTGACTCATGCAGTAACAAAAATGAATCCCCCAAATAAGTGTGTTGAGTGAAAGAAGCCAGTAAACAATAACAAAAAAGTCCGTACTGTGTGATTCCATCAATATAAAACTCTAGGATGTAAATGTGAACTACTTTATAGTGACAGAAAGGTCAGTGGCTACTTAAGAGTGTGGGCTGGGGGCTTGGTAGAGAAGGTCAGTGGGAAAGATAACTAAGTTGCAGAAGAAAACTTCTGAGGTTGATAAACATGTTCATTACGGCTTATAATGTTTTCTGCATATGCATATGTTAAAATTTAGTAAATTACATACTAAAATATGTACAGGGTTTTTTGTATGTCAAATTATTATACGTACATTTTATATATTCCCAAAATATACCTGTACTGTGAAAACTGTGTCAGTGGCTACAAATTTATCAATAACAGGTTTATGTGTTTGTGGTTTGAAAAGATTATTTCCAGTGTTAGCATCACACATGAACTCAAAAGGTGCTAAAACTCACATCCTTTAAACAAAAGTGAAGATGGTATGATCTGACAGACACAAAAAATTCATTTGAAATTGAATTACATTTTTTCATATGATTTGAGTGTGGAAAAAAAATCAATGTTTCAAAGCTATTGTTTTATAATATATATGATTATATGAGATATTTACCTTTGGATTAGGCTTATATACCAGAGGTAGACTTATGGCTGTTTTTAAATCCCCATAAAGCTTATATATTCAAGTTCTCCTCCCCAACTCCAAGAAAAAAATTAGTGTTGTTCTCCTTAAGAAATATAGTTATCACCTTACATTGAGAGCAACTATATAGACATATATAAACGTTCTCCCAAAGTGATCTTTTTGCCAAATATTCTTGCATATGTAGAAATTTAGAACTGGTTGTAAACTTTTAATCAGTTCATTTTATAAAAGAAAAAAGGTGAAACATAAATGGAATAACTTTTTTTATCCAAAACTATAAAACTCAAATTTAGGGTCCTGTTGTATCCTAATATAATTTTCTGTAATGGATTTTGAGAACAAGTTGGTACTAAAAAATGGAGTTTTATGTTAATTCAATCCGAAGTTCCATGTGCTTTAAAGCAACATTTTCATTTATGACTTGAATTGTAGCTATTTTGTTCTCTCCTATTTCTTTTTCAGGATGTTAGGGATTAAGAGATTGAACCTGGCATTACCCCTTTTTATTCTTCTCTCCTTTCACCTTGTTAATATGGCTATCCTAGTGGCATCGATATTAGTAAAGGTGTTTTCTGTGGGTCACATGTGCCCTCCAAATGCTCATGTTTTGGAAACTTGATCCCCACTCTAACAGTGTTAAGAAGATGGAAAATCTGATTATGATATTTGAAAGGTGGGGCCTTTGAGAGGTGAGTGGATTATGAGGACTGTGTCTTCATCAGCGAAATAATCCATTCATGGATTAATGAGTTATCACAGGTGTGGACTGGTGGCTTTATAAAGAGCACATGAGACAGCTCTCTTGCTGAGGCCATTCTTGCATGTGATACACCTTGCTGAGACTCTGCTGAGATTCCTAACCAAGAAGAAGGCCCTCACCAGATGTGTTCCCTGAACCTTGGATTCCCCAGCCTTTAAAACGGTAAGAAATACATCTCATTTCTTTATAAATTACCAGTTTCAGGTATTCTGTTATAAACAATAAAAATGGGCTAATACACTATTTTTCAATTTGGGAAAAACTTAGAAATGTTGCTATCATCAGTTTTTCTCCTTCCATGACGAAGGGGTCCTATTTTGTAGATGCACCTGGATCAAGGCTAAAGTCATCTTGAAGTTGGCTCAAAACAATTTCAGCCACTTCCTAGCAAAGTCTTCCTCCTCTGACCCTGATTCCAAACATGTTAGAAGCCAATATTTCTTTTTAAGGATGTTATTCCCTATGAAATCTCCATGATACTTTCAAAACTTCTATCCTGCTTTAAAGGGCCATTAGCTTTTATAATATAGTTTTTGAGATGTATGCAGTCATCCAAAATGCATGTTACAAACAAATTTTGCCAGAAATGATGACAATCTTAAGAAAATTTTGTCCTTTGGAAGGTACCCTCCTATTATAGGATGAGTACTAAACTGATTGATGTAAATTGTTCCCCATAAGAAAATAAGTCCTCTTGTTGCTGGGCTAAGTACTCTTTAGACTTCCTGAAGAGCTCTGGTTGACTGGTTTTACTCCTACTGGAAAAGGAAAGTACACAGGTTCTATTCTATATTTTACTAATGAACGAATCATGGACACTACCTCTTTATGGGACTCCCTTTGAAAGGAAAATAGTAGAAAAAATAATGGCTTGGTTTTCCCTGTACTTTGTTAATCGATGTAAGTGACCATTTTCACCTGTGATTGTTTCTCTGGGTTAGTGTCCAGCACAGAACAAGGTGCACAGAAAGAGTTCAAATACACACACACACACACAAAAAAAAAAAAAACAAAAAAAGGAAGGAAAATTGTGTAACTGTGTGCACATATAAAATCCCTGGCTGGAATATTAGAAGTCCTCTTATGAAATAGTGATGACTAATAACAAGATTGTCTTTCTGATAGAAAGAGATGGAAAGGATAGCAGAAAAAATCTGCTACATGGAATTTGTAGAAGTAAAAAAAAGAGCTGTGGTTTATTCATATGGTAACATACAAAATTATAAGGGTAATTGTTGTGGATTGATTGAATTGTGTCCCCCAAAGTCCATATATTAGAAGCTTAATTCCCACGGTAACTGTTGCGAGTAGGCAATCCTATTATAGTAATTCGAAGGTGGGGCCTTGAAGAGATAATTAAATTGTAGGACCATGGCATAGTGAATGGAGTAATAATGGTGGACATGGGTGTGGTTCTGAGGGCTTTAAAAGGAAAGTGAATGAGGAGGTTAGTCTCTCTCTGCTCTGCCATTTTCTCTCATGTGAGACCCCTGGGTCACTGTCACCACCACCAAGACCCTCACCAGATGTGCCCTGCATTGTGGACACCAGCCTCAGAAACTGTAAGCAAAAATTTTGTTTTCTTTATAAATCACTAAGTTTCAGGTATCTATGTTATCAGCAACAGAAATGGACTAATACAGTAATAACCAAACTTAAGAAAAAGACGCTTAAACAATTAGGACAAAAGTTACTCATAATCAATGAAATTAACTTGACCCAATTTATTGATAACTAGCTGGACCACATCATGACCAATCAAAGAATAATATTTAGAAGCTCATGGTTCTGATGAAGGATGCCTTAAAACTGAGCAAAGAGCATAATTCAAATGTGTGTTTAAAATATACGGCCCAGTCATTCCACTGCTGGATATATACCCAAAGGAATGGAAATCATCATGTTGAAGTGATACCTGTACTCCCATGTTTATTGCAGCTCTGTTTACAATAGTGAAGAGTTGGAACCAGCCTAAATGCCCATCATCGGATGAGTGGCTAAGGAAAATGTGGTATATCTACACAATGGAAAACTACTTTGCTGTTAAAAAAAAAAAAAAAAAAATGAAATACTACCATTTGCAGCAACATGGATGGACTTAGAGAAAATTATATTAAGTGAAATAAGCCAGGCATAAAAGAGAAATACCACATGTTCTCACTTATCTGTGGGAGCTAATAAAAATAAATAAGTAAATATACAAACAAACTGGAAGGGGGGGTGGAAAGAAGACACAACAATCACAACAATTCCTTGATCTTGTTAAGACAAGTGAAAAGATATGATGTTCATGGGGGGACATGGGGAGAGGGAGGGAGGAAAAGGAGGAATTGGTAAAGGGACGTGAAAATCAACTATATTGTATATTGATAAATTAAAATAATAAAAAAAAGTCAAGGACAGTATAAGAAGGTGGGAAGAGAAAACTTCCTATATATACACACACACACACACACACACACACACACACATACACACACCACAATGATAACTTTCAAACATTGCTACTGGAAGTATAAATTAGTACTTAGTTATTTAGTATAAAGTGCAAACACTACAGAAAAGTTTTTGCACTTTATACTAAGCTGAACATGTCTTCACCCTGTGATCTAGTACTTTTATTCTTGAGTATCTACTCCACAGAATTTTCAGATGTGATCACAGAAAGACATGAACATGTACATAATAGCCAAAAATGGAAACAACCCAAATTCCTGTCGATGGTAGAAGGGAGAAATAAATTGTGATAGATTCACAAAGCAATTTATCTAGATTTTGGTTACATAGATATTTCATAAAATTTCTTGAAATTATAAACTTTTACTTTGTGTTGTATATATGCTATTCATTATTATTATTTTTAATTACAAAGCAATTCCACTGCTTTTAAATCTACCAATGTCATTTGGTAAATATAAAATGTGTAAAATTTATAAATACTTTTCTTGGCTTTTTGCCCCTAAGAAAATTATGATGATTATCAAATTGTTCACATTTCCTGTTTTTGCTTTACTCCAGCACTTACTAATATACGTGAGAAAATAAATGGGAGAATTATTCAAAATACCAAATTAGGTTATAAATTTATTGGTAATGAAAATTCTGGAGAAAACAATATGAATTGGTTTTATCTAACTGCAGCTTTAATGTGATTTTCTTCTCCTGTTTTGTAAAAACATGCAACCATGAAAACTCTCCCATACGTATGAAAGGTATACCACATATGTAAACCATATCACGTGGAGACTGGGAGCTCATATTCAAAAATGAAATTGAAAAAAATTGAAAAAAATACATAAAATTGATGTTTGTTCCTCAATCCTAATAAAAATAAATGGATCTGTTAAACTTGAGCAATACAACTATCAAAAACAGAAATAGAGGATTGTTTTATTATCTATATTAAGTGGATTTCAAATAAACTATTTCAAAACACACAAAATAAATTTGCAATAATGTATTAAAGTAACACTTTCTGGTATCATTCTGTGATATTTATGGAATCTTTGGTCCTTAGAATCCTTTTTACCTTAAATATGTTTCCGCAGTTTGATCGCTTTTTCTATTCCAATCCGATCTCCCCAGCCCTGGATTCGATCATTTCTCACTAGGATGCTTACAACAGCCACCTAATAGCCCTCCCTATTTCTGTTCTTAGTTTTCTAGTAGTCCATTCCCAACAAAGTAACCAGAATGGTTTTGTTATAACACGGGACAAATGTGACTTTTACTTCTAGGAGCTCTACCAGGTTATCACAACAAACATCCAAAAAAAATTTTTCTCATGCCTCCTCCAGGGAAAGGAGCAAAGTGACAATTTTGAATTACACCAGAGCATTCTGGTCTTCTTAATGAGGCCCACCCTTAAGAGAAACTATTTTACCCAAACCTAACCTATTCGAGTTTTATCAGGGCATAACTGGCCACTGACCAGGGAGAAGGGAAATATCCAGCTCCAGCTCACTTTAGCAATTCTGTCTCACCACATAAGTTGAAAAATCCTGAGAATATCTGTAAAGTTAGAGCTCAGGGGCACAGGCTCACTGAAAGACTGAGGCCCAGTCATAGGATTACAGAACACTTCCCCTCCCTCCATAACTTACCACTATATCACTGAAGGTCTATTTACCAGAATTCCTTTTACTCAATACCCCATGTCTGGCTTTGAACAAAATATTGCAAGGTATACTAAAAGGTGTAAAAACACATTTTGAAGAGACAGAGCAAACTTCAGAACCAGAATCAGATATAAACACATGTTGGAATTATCAGACTAGGAATTTAAAACAACTATAGTTAATATGCTAAGAGCTCCAGTGGAAAAAGGAGACAACAGGTGTGAACACATGGGTAACATAAGCAGAGAGATGACAATCTTAAGAAAGAAACAAAAAGAAATGATAGAAATCAGAAACACTGTTGCAGAAATGTAGAGTGCCTTTGATGGGCTCATTAGTAGGCAGGACACAGCTGAGGAAAGAACCTCTCAGTTTGAGGATATGTCAATAGAAACTTCCAAAACTTGAAATCGAAGAGAAGACAAGACTGGAAAATAAATAAATAAAAAGAATGGAATATCCAAGAACTATGGACAACTTATAACCACAAAAGGTGTAACAAATGCATAATGGGAATATGAGAAGGAAAAGGGGAAAAAAAAAGAAAGGAACTGAAGAAATACTTAAAGCAATAATGATTGAAAATTTCCACAAATTATTGTCAGACACCAAAGTGCAGATGAAGGAAACAGAGACCACTAAACATGTTAAAAACAAAACAAAACAAATAAAAAACTTCCAGTACAACACCTATGCATATCATATTCAAACCACAGAAAATCGAAAGTAAAGAAAAATCTTGAAAAAAGCAAGAGGAATGAAACACCTTAAGTATGGAGGAGCAAAGATAACAGTTACATCCGATCTCCGCTGATTAACCATGAAAGCAAGAAGAGAGAACAGTGAAATATTTAAAGTGTTGAGAAAAAAAAGAGCCCACCCACTTAGAGTTCTGTATCCTGTGGAATTATCCTTCAAAATTGAAGGAGAAATAAAGACCGTCTCAAATGAAGAGAAATTGAGGGAATTTGTTGTCAGTAGACCTGTCTTAAAAGAAATGTGAAGGAATTTCTTCAGAGAAGGATACTGATATAGGTCAGCAACTTGTACATACATAGAGAAAGGGAGCGAGAGGAGAAATAAACGAAGGTGAAAGAAAATATTTTATTTTTCTTATTCTTAATTGATCTAAAGTATAACAGCTCATTCAAAACAGTAATAACAACAATGTATTCAATGATTATGGCTTGTGTATAAGTGAAATGAAGGACAAGAATTAGGAATATTTGGTTTTTATAAAGTATATGCACTGCCTGTGAAGCAGTATGGGTCATTTGAACGTGGACTTGGATTCACTGTAAATGTACATAACAAACTCTAGGGCAATCAGTTAAAAGATTTACAAAAAGAATTATAATTAATATGTTAAGAAAGGAGAGAAAATGGAATCATAAAGTGACCAATTAAAACCACCATCACGGTAATTCATTGAACTTTCAAAAGGAGAGAACAGAACTGAAGCCACCAGAGGAAGGAAAAGGGGGAAGGGAAGGCGGAGTTAGCCAGAAATGGATAAAGGGCCACAAAAAAGATTACATTGCAATGATAAATATAGTAATTTTCCTGATTTCAGCATCACATATTGCACACAGGTATTGATATTCGACGCTGTACCCCACAGATTTGTACAATCATGTTTCAATAAAAAAAATAAAACAGAACCTCCAAAGGCAGAAAAAGAATAAAAGACAAAAACAGGAACAAAGAAGAAGGGTAACAAATAGAAAACAGTAACAAATATGGTAGCTATTGCTCCAACCACACTAATAATCACTTTAAATATCAATGGTCTAAATATTCCAATTAGAAAGTTGTTATAGACACAGAAAGGGCTAGCCTGTTGGATTGATCTTTTTTATCTTTTCTAAAATATTACAAAAGAAAACTAATTGAATAATAGTGTTGAAGATATTGGAAAGAAAGTGTATCGGATAAAGTACTATGAAATTTAAGCTAGAGGGAGAAAATTAGAACAAACAAGAAAGGATTAATGGAGGCAAAGATCTAGGGAATCAAGATTTATGTGAGATAGAAAAAACTGCAGAAAGAATAGCTTTAAAAAGGGGGATAAAATGCAGGGAGTTGTAACCAGAGACTAGGGTGTTTAAATTTAACATTTTAGAAAGTGAGCATATGGCCATGAAGTGGGTCACTAGGGCTTAAAAAAAAAAAAAAAAGCGCTATCATTTAATTTTGCCTGTGTGGCAGGTAGAGTGCTAGATTTTATTGCACGTATTATGTTTTTCCACTAATGAAAAATTTATGATTGTTATTCTTATAATACAATATTTGTTAAAATAACATTACATATAATAATATGTACTGTATAATTTATATTATATAATACTACAGATTATGTTAATTATAATAGTTTTTATACAACGAATGATGAGAAAAACACGAAGCTGAGAGCAATGTGTTAGACTGGAGATCCTTGCAGGTTTTACAGTACTTCTGAAGGCAGAGGGTAAAGTGGAAAGCAACAACATGGATGGACCTTAAGAGAATTATATTAAGTGAAACAAGTCAGGCACAGAAAGAGAAATACCACATGTTCTCACTTATTGGTGGGAGCTAAAAATTAATATATAAATTCACACACGCGCACACACACACACACACACACACACACACACACACACACACAAAAACCGGGGGTGGGGGGGGGGAAGAAGATATAACAACCACAATTACTTGAAGTTGATACGACAAGCAAACAGAAAGGACATTGTTCGGGGGGAGGGGGGAGGGAGAAGGGAGGGAGGTTTTGGTGATGGGGAGCAATAATCAGCCACAATGTATATCGACAAAATAAAAATTAAAAAAAAAATAAAATAAAATAATAAATAAATAAAAATAAAAATAAAAATAAAATCCTAAATTAGTGGTAAAATTTTTAGTAAAGGGGTATGTGGCAGCAAAATAATGAGGAGAAATGGGAAACCAAATAGCTAAAAAGTCAAAAGTCTCAAATGTGCATGAGTTTTTATACAAGGATGGAGAATTAATGATCTCCAAACTGTGGTTGAGGGACTAAGAGGAAATTAACCTGACCTTCTGGCCCTAAGGCATGGAAAGATCTGTGACCCAATTTCTGTCATGCAAAGAGAAGAGGAAGGTCTGTGACAAGGGTGAAAATGAAGGAGAGTTCCTATGTCACAAAAATAGGGTTCATAAGAGCCCAGTGTAAAGACTGTGAAGAAGAGGAGCAGTTGGAGGTCATTCAAAGAAATGTGTAAGGGTAATGGATCACTAATATGAATACAACTTGGAAAATGAGCAGGGAATACAGGGACAGAAAGAACAGACAGTGGAACTGCCTGCAAGATTTTAGAAGAAACAGTATCAGTGATCTCCAAATGTACAGGTATTAGTTGCTTGGTCTCTACAGGTCTCAGGAAAGCCAAATGCTCACTTTTATTTTTTTAAAGCCTCCTTTACATCTATGATTGATCTTGTGGCCATGAGAAATACACATGTGCCATTTAGGGGTGTTTAGGGAAAGCTTTCACTTTCTTGATAAAAAGAAGCAGAGTTGACTGGCTTATAGGCTGAGTTCCTGCAGCTATCTTGTGACTACGAGGAAAAGATCTTGATGTTATTCAATGAACCGCCTACGGAATGTTACTAGCCACATACCTTCAGAACTCTTACTAAGTGATTTTAAAAAAAAACTAACTTCCCTGTTTAAGTGGATGTAATTTGGGTTTTTGTAACTTGCACCCTAAGACAATTCTGATATAAATAACATCCATGCTTTTCTCAGGAAGAGTTAATTGTTCCCCTCTTTATACTTTTTCATTTCATGTAATTTTTTTCACACCTGTTTTGTAGTACTTGTACAATGTATATTCATTAATTTCCCTGCCCAGATAGACCAGGCATTCTTTGAAGGCAGGGATCCCATTATACTTACTTTTGTATTCTAAGCCCTTGTCATAGTATCTGTCACATAATAGGAAATCGATAGATGTGTTGAATGAGAGAATGAATTGTGAGTATAATGGAGACCTGTAGTTTTGACTCCACGACTCATGTCTGGAACTTGTCATTGCTTCTACACATACATGGCTACTATGACGGTCATTCTACTAAATAAAAAAATCTCAATCCCAGGCAACAAAACACTGATCCAGAGATGGGACTCTCTTTATCATGGCACTTATCACAGTCTTTCTCTGGGAATTAGGAATATGAGATTGAGAGTAAAGGACATGTGATAAGGACATGTGACAAGTGATAGTATGATAGGAGCAGAATCATACTACTGACAGTACCTTACTGTATTCATGATTGCTTCCTGCTAAGAATCAGAATCTACCCTAATAACCATGTTTCCTTATGGTTTGATTGGTCAATTTTTTCTTTGATTTTGAGAGATATTGAGCTCTTTCAAATAAATTTCTTTGTGGTCTAAGCTAACCAGATGAGATTCCTGTTTCTCACAATAAGGTAAACTTTAGTAGTTAGGATATAATGAAATGTGGACTTGATATCAAAGGATGGGCATAATTTCAATATCTGGTGGCTCTTGCACATGGTAGTTTAAGAGAACATTGTAAAGAGAAACCTGGAAATAAAAATGTCAAGGGTTTTATCGCAAGAGGTGGGGTCAGGTGATAAGTCTAAAATACAAGCTTAGTTCCCATTGTGTAGAGAACTGGACGCAAAACTTGATTTTGTTTTAACACTGCTTATTGAAATGCTGAGAATTTGAAATACCCAGATCTCAGATAAGCAAACCCATACATGACCATATAAGCAACTATCACAAAACCACAGGATTTGCCAGGGATTAAGTCAGAAATAGAACTCAAGAAATTGAACTACAAGTCCCACTCTCTAACCACTAACACCACTCCCTTCCTCAGTACATGTAGTGTGAAATAGTTTTTTGGTTCCTTTCATGCTGAAGTAGGGTGGAAAAAATTAAAAACAGGCCATGCACTAAAAATGCATTTTTCCTTCCATTTAAGGACTTTTCTTGAATTTTTTTTAAATCAAGAAATTTCATGGAAATTAGAAACCAAAATGTAGTTTTCTGCTACCAGTTCTTTCTTTTTTTTTTTTTTATATATTGGGACTCAAAAAAAACAATCATACAAACTTTCCATCTATACATGAAATTAGTCTGTTTTTGGTCTCTTTGAGAAATAGCATCCTTTAGAGAAGGACTGTTAATGAGGAGCCTATGTTCTTCAGATTCTCTGACCAAACAAACCTTAACAGAGAAAGATTACTAAAAAGATGAAACTAACTTATACATTTAAGTTATATCAGACTATTAATTTGTAACATATTTTTTATTTTTACAGAGTAAAGCTAAATTAGCATTTTTCCAAGAAAGGATTCAGAGGTAAAGGCAGTTTGGTGTCTAGAGATTCGGTAATTCATGAAAGAGCCTCTTTTTTCTCCTTCCATTTCCTGTTTTTGAACTCCTTCCACTAGCACCATTCAAGCAAAGAGTAGTACTGTGTTTCAGCACAAATAGCTAAAAGTGACATTAATTATTTTATTTATTTACTTTTTGTTTGTTTGGGCAGCCTGCCTGCAGACGGTGGGAGTTGGCGAGCTGCAGCGCCTTGTAGATGTGCTAACTTTAATTTTTTTCTGACAGAGTGATAGTTTTAATAACGCTGATTTAAATTAGACAGGAGATGTGACTCCTGGAGTACTAATTGAAAATATTTATCTAACTCAAGGCTGAGCATTCAAAACAAAATTCTCTATGGTCACATTTTAAAAACAGGTGGAAACAAGTGATTTAAAACATATTTTTAAATTTTAACAAAATACTGACATTCCAACAAAATTTATTTTGGTATTCAAAACAACTTTAAAGACTGTGATATTTTTAAATGTTCTGTATTGCATATTGTTGCTTTTATTCTTAAAAGGTATATATATCATGTTCCTGTAAGTATGCTTGTGCTAATACTAACAAATAGGATCAAAAGTTTAGTTAATAGTAAATTGTTACAAATATGCTCTTCAAAAAATAAAGTCTTTTGAAACCAAGTATTTTCATCCAAAAAAGATGCTGTATAGAAGAAAAAGCTTTGATTCAAAAATAAACTGTACGAAGTTTAACAATCATAAATAGTAATATTCAGTACACTCTTCACCTGAGATGGGTCGTGCTAGGGGATGGCCCTTGATTTCCCTGAGTTCATGCCCAGAGAAATTTACTTTGGTGTTTCAAACTTCACATTCTTTTCCTCACCTCAGACCAGCTGAGCTTTCAAATCTTTGAATTCCTCTTTCATAATTTCAACTCTTCATGGTGCTTTGAAATGCACATTTTCCAGAAATAGAGTATTAGTCACAAAGAAAAGAGTCAGTTTGGTTTCATGATCAGAATTTTTCCCCCATATTTAGGTTTTCCTATAATAACTGATCTTTGAAGCAATGGAACTAAATTTTTAGGCTCACTTCATTCTGGGTGGAATTTTCCATATCCCTTTACCTGCTTATACTCTATGGTTTTCAGTAACAACTCTTCTTTAATTTTAAGGCTTACCCATTCAATAGGATACATTTAATTTTAAGATTAAATACTTTTTCCATTGCAACTTATGCATTTATAATATTTTCTTCTGTGACATCTTTTGACAAGAATTTTCTGAATATGATAAAATTAATTTGCCAAGCAGGATATCAAGAAGTGAACTTGGTAATGGCAGAGATTTTGTTTTCTCATTCTTTTTATCTCTAGGAGGTAATTCACTGCATGGCATATAATATATCCACAATGAATATTTGTTGAATGCTTGAACAAAGAATACAGTTTTTAAAGTTTCTATAATATTTTAAAGTAGACGTTTTGAGAATGTAGCATTTGACTGTCATTGTTCCAGTTGCTGTTGGAACATAAAATAATTTACATTTTCACATAATTTGAGGCTTTAAAATTTTACATATTTTATAACTTATTTTATAAGTAAGAGAAGGAACATTAGGTTAGTAATTTATGTTGCACACGTTCACTTACATAGCAACATAAATTGGTAAACTTAAATTAGAAGCTATATCTCTTTAAAACCATGTTAGTGTACTTTCTACCATGAGAAAATCCTTCCCTTTCATACTTTACAGTCTAGTAAAGCAAATGTAAAATTACCTCAGACACACAAATCTTTATAAGAAAAAATAGTTAAAGGAGTAAGTTCTTTTTACTTAAATCATATTTTCCCAGTGACTGCATGAGAACAAAAACTTTAAGAAAATATAGTTTCTTTTAGTTAAATAATATTTTCCCCAGGACTGTAAATCGGTGTTTCTCAATCTTTTCAGTATGAGACACATCTATGAACTTGCCAAGGCAAATGCAGGAGACAGGACAATTTTATTCCTTAATCTCACTAAAGGATAACTATGCTATTGGCAGCTTCACCCCACATCCTTCCCTATGTGTCATCACCATAGTTCACTGCTTGTTTTTTATTTCTTCATCAAACATTGGCAAAAGGGATGGGAGAAACCCGTAAGGCACTGCATGCAGGTTAATTCATGATTTTCCTTAAATGTAGTTAGGAAGTACTGACTTCAGTTAGTAACGTGGAAATGTACTCTGATAAAAAGGAAAATGATTACCTCAAATTAGACCATAAGAATCTAGTGAGCCTTTTAAAATTTACTCATGCAAAAGGAGTAGTGTCACTTTTATGAAAAATATAGTTAATGTTTTCCAAAATTTGATAGTATTATCCAAGAAACTGTACTTCTCTTAGCCTTAACCTACAGAGAAAGACAATTTTGAACGAGTTCTTAGAATATCATGCAAAGATAACTTTATTCTGCTTCCTCCTTGGAGGATTAGATAATTAATAATTCCAAATGTTAATTTTCTTATAAAATTTTAAACCTTTTAGCTAAGATTTATTATTTATTTAATACAAAATTGTATATGTGTTTTAACCATCTAGAGTAGTCGGGATTCTTCTAAAAAGTTAATAGTGATAGAGAGGGTGGAATTATGAATGGTTTGTATTTCATTGGGTAGATTTTTTGTATCTTCTATGACAAATTAGTATGTATTTTGTAATAACTAAAAATGTTATTTTAGATGTGCTTTAGCACCTTTTTAGTTACCATGAAAAGTAGAATGCAATTCCAATACACTGAAAAAGAAAAGATCATTGGTAGTCAAATTACTTCCTTTGTCCATAGAGTAACAATGACTCTGAAATATTCTATACAGAAGAAAAATGAACTATTCCTTTTGTAGCAAGAAAAAAATAATTGTTGTTCCCTAAAATTTGAACATTAGTCATTGGTAGTGGAAAAGACCTAAGATCCTTCTGGTTACTGGATCACATTATTAGAGCTTAAAAAGATAAGAAATGTTTCCATTTTAAATCTGCATAAAATGTTTTAATTTATGTGAATAAATAGTAAAATAAAGCAAAGTCCTTTATTCAAATTCTATCTGTTGAAAATAAATCAGTAACTTGTTGAACTCAATTACAGGCATACCTCAGAGATATTGTGGGTTTGGTTCTAGATTACCACAATAAAGAGAGTATCACAATAAAGCAAGATACACAATTTTTTTGGTTTTCCAGTGCCTATAAAATTTATGTTTATACTATACTGTAGTCTATTAAGTATACAATAGCATTATATCTAAAAAAATGTATATGCCTTCATTTAAAAAATACTTTATTGCTAAAAAATGCTAATAATCATCTGAGCCTTCAGAGTCCTTAGTGGTTGCTGACTGATCTGGGTAGAGGTTGGTGAAGGCTGGGGTGACAGTAGCAATTCCTGAAAATAAGACAACATTGAAACTTACCATACTGACTGACTTTTCCTTTCACAAAAGATTTTTCTGCTGCATCCAGTGCTGTTTGATAGCATTTTATTCACAGTAGAACATCTTTAAAAAATGGAGTCAGTCTTCTCAAACCCTACAGCTGCTTTATCAACCAAGTTTATGTAATATTCTAAATCTTTTGTTGTCCTTTCCACAATGTTCATAGCATCTTCACCAGGAGTAGATTCCATCTCAAGAAACACTTTATTTGTTCATTCATAAGAAGCAACTCCTTATCTGTTAAAGTTTTATCACGAGATTGCAGCAATTTAGTCATATCTTCAGGTTCTACTTCTTTTTGTTTTTTTTTTGTCCTTTTTGTGACCGGTAAGGGGATCGCAACCCTTGGCTTGGTGTCGTCTGCACCACGCTCAGCCAGTGAACGCACTGGCCATCCCTATGTAGGATCCGAATCTGCGCGGTGGGAGCGCGGCTGCGCTCCCAGCGCCGCACTCTCCCGAGTGCACCATGCAGTCGGCCCTCCAGGTTCTACTTCTAATTCTAGTTTTCTTGTGATCTCTACCATATTTGTGGTTACTTGCTCCACTGAAATCTTGAACCCTCGAAGTCATCCATAAGAACTGCAATCAACTTCTTTCAAACTCCTGTTAATGTTGATATTTTGATTTCCATGAATCATGTATGTTCTTAATGTTATCTAGACTGATGAATTATTTCCAGAAGGTTTTTTATTTGCTTTACCAAGATCCAACAAAACAATCACTATCTATGGCAGCTGTAGTCTTAAGAAACACATCTCTTTAATAATAAGACTTGAAAATTATTCCTTCAACCATGGGCTACAGAATGGATGTTGTGTTAGGCATGAAAACAACATGACTCTCCTTGTACACCTTCATCAGAGCTCTCAGGTGAGTAGGTGCACTGTCAATGAGCAGTAATATTTTTAAAGAAGTGGGTGTCAAGAGTGGGCTTAAAATATTCAGTAAACAATGGTGTAAACAGATGTGCTATCACCCAGGCTTTGTTGTTCCATTTATAAAGCACAGGCAGAGTAGATTTAGTGCCATTCTTAAGGGTCCTAAAATTTTCAGAATAGTCAATCAGCACTTGCTTCAACTTAAAGCCACCAGCGCATTAGGCCAACAAGAGAGTCAACTTGTCCTTTAAAGCTTTGATGAAGCCAAGCATTGGCTTTTCCTCTCTAGCTGTGGAAGTCCGAGATGGCATCTTCTTCCAATGGAAGGCTGTTTTGTCTGCACTAAAATCTGTTGTTTAGTGCAGCCAAGTTCATCAATGATCTTAGCTACATCTTCTGTATAACTTGCTGCAGCTTCTACATCAGCACTTGCTGCTTCACCTTGACCTTTGATGTTTTATGGAGGTGGCTTCTTTCTTTAAACCTAATGAGCCAACATCTGCTAGCTTCAAACTTTTCTTCTGCAGCTTCCTCACCTCTCTCAGCCTTTACCGAATTAAAGAGAGTTAGGATCTTGCTAGGAATTAGGCTTCACCTAAGGCAATATTGTGGCTTGTTTGATCTTCTCTCCAGACCACGAAGACTTCCTCCATATTAGCATAAGGCTATTTCACTTTTTTATCATTTGTGTGTTCACTGGAGTAGTACTTTTATTGTCCTTCATGAACTTTTCTTTTGCATTGGCAACTTGGCTAACTATTTGGAGCAAGAGGTCTAGCTTTCAGCCTATCTCAGATTTCAACATGCTTTTCTCACTAAGCTTAATAATTTCTAGCTTTTGATTTAAAGCGATAGACATAGGACTCTTCTTTCACTTGATCACTTAGAGGCCATTGCAATGTTATTAACTGGCCTAATTTCAATACTGTTATTTATCAGGGAATAGGGAGGCCTGAGGAGAGGGAGAGAGAAAGATGGATGGCTGGTCAGTATAGCAGTCAAAACACACACAACATCTATCGAATAATTTCATCATCGTATGGGCACGTCATGGTGCCCCAAAACAACTACAATAGCAATGATGAAGATCACTAATCATAGGTCACCATAACAGATATGATAATAATGAAAAAGTTTAAAATATTTCAAGAATTACTAATATGTGACAGAGAGACACAAAGTGTGCACTTGATGTTGGAAAAATGGCACCGATAGACTTGCTTGATGTACAGCTGTCATAAACTTTCAGTTTGTTAAAAATGCAGTATTTGCAAAGCACAATGAAATGAAGCACAGTAAAATACAGTATGCCTGTAAACTCAAAGTTCTAAATCATCCTGACTAAATTATGTTCTTGTTTCTTCAGAATTCTTTAATTCCCTTTCTAGGGAAAAACAGTATCCCAGAGAATGTTCCTCCCATGCCCTTTTCAAATCTTGTCACAGTTACTTCTCAAGTAACAGTCATCTGAAGTCATAAATTTAGCTAAGTGTCTGCTATATAATTCTGAAAAATTATATCTGCAAAAATTAATCAACACTTCTATGGTGCATGGTATTTAGTAATTTCATATTGTTTGGATTATGTGCAGTTCCTGTAATTAGAGAGCATTAATTATAGGGGGAAACAAGAATATAGATTCAGAGATAGAGATTAGATATAGATATTACATATATATTACACAACTTAGTATAGAATTATACTGAGCTATTGTGCGTTTGAATGCTAATATGAATGCATGGATTACATAAATAGATATTGGCATACACTTCAGCAAAAAGGTCTCCTGAGTGCCTCAGATTCTGTTCTGAGTTCCTGGAGGAGCTTCTCAAAAACTTGGGATGATAGTACCTGGCTATTTCAGTGAAAAGGTTATTTTCATTTCTTTTTTTCTAAAATTTAAGTTTATTTATTTATTAATATTATTATATTTAGAGCAGTTGGAGGAGGAATAGGGGGAAGGGGCAAGGAAATAGGGTGGGAGAAGAAGAAAGGAGGGGGGGCATGATTGAGGCCTGTGGCACCTTCATCATTCCTGCAGGGGTGACCAAGGGGCTTCCAGTGGTGGCATGATCATTGCTGGGCTGGATGCAGATGTTGGGGGTGTGGCTCAAGCCCTTGGGCACCCACCATCCCAGTTTGGGAGACCAGGGTGGTTGTAGTAGCAGCTCAGTGGTCATCGCTGGGCTGGTTGCTGATGTCGGGGGGGCAAGGCTGAGGCCCTTGGTCCCCCACCACCCTGGTTTGGGAGCCCAGGGGGCTTCTGATCCTTCTAGGTTTTATAGGTGTTCTTTGGTGATGTGAGACCTTTACTCGATAATATCAAACTTTGTCTCTGATGTGTGGGTATTTTTTTTTTTTTTCTTTCAGTTCTGTGTTGGATTATTTGCTGTTCCCACCACTTAAACTCTGCACTGGAACTAATTTGTTGTCCTTTAATTACTTCTAAAATGAGGGAACTTCCTGTGAGGGTCAGTACTTGGGCCCTGTAGTTGACTAAATTGCTGCTTAGCTACTGATTCCCTGGGGAGGGCTTTTTGTGCAGCTCATGTTTTAATGGTTGACCTTGGAAGATCTTCTTGGTCTTGTGAAGTCTGGTACACCTGGGTTGTGTGGAAACTCTGTCTGGGCCTGAGACTTTTCAGCAAACTGCACCCCCTGCAGATCTGTATTCCTGACCAGTCACCAGTGAGTGTTCCTGTGCTGATTGGAGGGCAGATCAGCTGTCCATGCTATGCCCCAATGTTCCCCTGGTGGGCCCGTTTCTTCCACCTCCTGCATTCCAAACACTTCCCATGGGACAGGTCATGCACTGGTACCTTGCAATGACTCACCAGCCTTTGAATGGATCCTTTTTTCAGTTGTTGTGGTTCCTTACTCCTATGTGGGTCCACAGGAACCCTGTTAGTAGTCTTGCTGGCCTGGGGGCCAGCAAAGCCCTCTCCTCCCCTGCCGCCTCCAAACAACTTCATGCAAAGTGCACAGCAGCAGCTTTTGTTGGCTCCCACACCATGAGCTCACCAGCTCCAGCCCTGAAACAGCTGGGATTTGAAATGGTGGGAGTGATCCTTTGATCCTCTCATTGTGGCTTCTCCTGCCTTCATGAACTCCATAGCTCTCTCCTCCTCTTCCCCTGAGCTCTCGCAGCCCCAGCTTGGCTGTCGTTGCTTTTAAATAGTTGTAAATTTGTTGATTTGTGGGAGAGAGTGATGCTGGGGACCGTCTATTTCTCCATCTTGAATGTAAGTTCTATTTTCATTTCTAATGCAGTGAAAATTGTTCATTTTCTACATGCTACAATATTTAGTATCATTATACCTAAGAACATTCTGTAGACAGATTCACATATGCTTTGCTGAAATTATGCAAAATATTTAAAAACTGTCTTTAAGAAAGTTGAATCATTGTATAATTTTAAAATATTAATTTGGTATGAGACAACTTGGTCTTTTTAATCTGAACTTTTCAGGTTGAAAATGTATATAGTTATTATTTGTGCATGTGTGTGTATAAGGGAGAGAGAGAATGAGAGTTGATTTTTTTCTCTAATATATGAATGCATAAAATGGCATTTTTACTCTGAACATGTAGAATAAATATATCCTGTCTTTATAAGAATTGTTATTTTTATAGATTATTTTTTATTTTGTAAGTAAGAAGAATTTCATTATGGAGATAATGAAAGATGAGGTATGAAACAGTGAAATATAATACTCTGAAAAAATGAAATTTATGAATATAAAATTATAAACTGAATGCCAAAAAGTTGCTTATAAAGACTTTCAACTTTTTCCCCATTCATTCTTTTTATTTTTATTATCTTTATCGTCATATTGTCAGTTCCACTGATATGGATTTAAATAAAATTTCATTCTTCTAACTTCAGGGTTCATCTGGCCATATGACTTAAATGATTTCATCAAATATCTTCAGAAGCCCTTTCTCTACTCACTTGAAGTTCTCTCCTCACATCTCTCACTATATGTTTCTTATAGACACTTAAATTGGTTGTTATATTTTTGAATTCATTGTCCAAAGACTTACCAGTTTTCTCTCCAGATGGAAAATTTCTTCAGGTTTGCAGGGTCTATATCTTGCAACTGCAACCCAAGAAGTCACTCTGACCATTATTGAAGTTTCTGTTCTAGGGAAATAATTTTGGATCAAACATTATTCTGTATACCAGAAAACCCCCAAATTTGTGAGAAAATATAAATAGCTTTCAATTCCATTATAACATTTTTGTTTGGTTTATAAAGTCTCAAGAGGAAATGGATTATTTTCTTTCAGTCATTTAATAGTTATCTTCATTTAGTTCTTTATTACAACATTTCCATTTGCTTTTTTGTTTTATAAATTTGGCTTTCAGCTGGAAATCTAGAATTCTTTCTGCATGAGAGATATACAATTTGGGTGAATTTTTTCTTAGGATATATCTCATGTAGTATTTCCTGCCTGCATTTTAAAATTGCCTACATTTATTATCATTGTATTATTTGTTTAATCTTGCTGGTGTTTTGCTGTCTTTCAGATAAGCAGTAAGCTGTGGATTTCATCAACAAACTCTACTCTCTACTTATATATTGATTTTAGTTACTTGCATGTAGCATTTGAATAGAAAACTTCAACTTTAATTTTAAATCATCTATTTATAATTTCTTAGTCACTTATGTCATAATTGAAATAATTTTATTTTGAGTAAAATTTAATGCATTTCATGAATGGCTTGACAGGCACCACTTAGAGCCTCTTAAAGTAGTGTTTTGCTTTATATCATGGCTGTTTCTAAAAAGGATTTGAAGCACCCTATACATTCCTAAATATTTACATTTTTTTACTTAAATTTTTTGTAAACTCAGCATGGGTGGAACTCAGTTTTTCAACTGAGATATTGATGTTGAAATCAGTACAACTTTTAAATTGTTTAAAAATTTCTAGCCAGAGTAATAATGCTCCAAACACTCGATCAATCAGGATTTAATCAGTAAGACAGAACCATTTTGAGTATTTAAAAGAGAGATAATTTAATTCAGGAAATAAATTCATGAAGAGTGGAAGATCTGTGAAGCTCACTAGGCATCCCAGCGATTGGCAAACACTCACAGTACAGTCCCTAATGCCAGGGATACCAGCAGAGAGGGGAGAGTGTTCTATCCTCCAAGCTCAGGTAATGCCTACTGTTTGCTATACCAGCTTCTAGCTTGGGAAATGAAACCTGCAGGGTCATTTTCCCTGTGAAAAAAAGAGAGAAGCCGAAGGAGCAGATCTGAGGGCAAACAGGCCAGTCCTCACACAAAAAGAAAGAATTACAGCTTTGGATGAAACAATCTTGTATCTTCAGAAAATCCAAGATATCAGCTGAGAAACCATTTGAACTCATAAAATAGTTCTATATTGACAAAGATTAATAACTTTTGTTAAGGAAGAGTACTAGAAGATAGGAAGCGGAGAGAAATCCTGTTACATGGCAGTAACTCCTACTGTTTCTATACTAACTACAACTCTTAGGAATCTTATCATTACTCTACTACTACTCCTATTTCTTCTGTTAATAATTGCAGATAGATCTGCCATATGACCCAGCTATCCCACTGCTGGGAATATACCCAGAGGAATGGAAATCATCAAGTCGAAGGTATACCTGTTCCCCAATGTTCATCACAGCACTCTTTACAATAGCCAAGAGTTGGAACCAGCCCAAATGTCCATCATCAGATGAGTGGATACGGAAAATGTGATATATCTACACAATGGAAAACTACTCAGCTATAAAAACGAATGAAATACTGCCATTTGCAACAACATGGATGGACCTTGAGAGAATTATATTAAGTGAAACAAGTCAGGCACAGAAAGAGAAATACCACATGTTCTCACTTATTGGTGGGAGCTAAAAATAAATAAATAAATTCACACACACACACACACAGAAAAAAACCGGGGGGCGGGGAAGAAGACATAACAACTGCAATTCCTTGAAGTTGATAGATACAACAAGCAAACAGAAAGGACATTGTTGGGTGGGAGTGGGGAGAGGGAGAAGGGAAGGGGGTTTCGGTAAAGGGCCACAATAATCAACCACATTGTATATCGACAAAATAAAATTAAGAGAAAAAACAACAACAACAACAAAAAATACAACCACCATGATTGTTACTACTGTTACTACTCTTACTATTATCATGACAGCAATAAATATCATGAGATGACCCTACTAATAAACAGAAAAAGCCTCTATGAAGAAAACAGAAAAACATCTGAAAGGGGAAAAAAGAACTGCATTAAAAACATATGATGTTTTTGGATTTTAAAAAATGAATTTTGCAAAAAAAAAAATCTATTCATACTAAATTAATTTATAAATTTGCTACAAGTTTTACAAACTTGAGCAAAATGATCCAAAAGTTTATCTGGAAGAATAAAAGGGAGAAAATATCAGAAACATTGTTTTAATGGGGGAAGTCTGACGGGAACTTATTCCACACGCCATTACTATGAAGTATTCATTCATTCTTTCATGAAATACTTAGTGAGCCTCTTACTATGTAATGAGCAGTTATGACACAGCAGCAGACAGGGAAAGTTTCCTCCCTTCATGAAGCTTGCAACCTAGTTGACAAGATAGAAAATAGACAAGTCAACAAATAAGTGAACAATATAATTATAGATTACAATAATTTTTATGAAGTAGATTGTAGGATTCTATCAAAGATAGAATGACCAGGATATGACTTTTTGAGTAAGCGACATTTGAGCAAAGACATCACATGAGAATTGAGAATTCGCCAGCCCTTTGTGAAACAGAGAAGCATTTCCTTAGTTCTGGATGCATGATATCAGGCAAGTCTCTTAATCTCTGTCTTGTTCTTCTCCTGGAAAATTGTGATGCTATAGTATCTACCTCATAGAGATGTTAGGAAAATGAGCTATGATGTTCGGAGTACATAAAACAGCAACAGAAACATATTACATGTTCAATAAATATTGACAAGCTTTTGATAAGAAAATCTCTGAAACTCCACTAAAAATAGATAGACATAAACAGAACATTTAGCCAAAATAAATCTAAAAAACTAAAAATTACTTTTTCACACAAATTATTCTCATTATCCATCCAAGAATAAATGGGAGTTCATATGAGTTTGTTCAGAATAAATTTAAAACCATTCTATCTAAAACAATATCAAAGAACAGACTTACAGAATTTAAAACAATTAACTATTCAGTTGCAAGGATTGTCAGAGTGATTGAATGGTCTTATCTTAAATCTTGGAGTGATTTTTATTTTTTAGTAGAATTTAATGCTTATTAAAATGTATTGCAAACCAGGGAAATCCAGTTATTGGAACATGTAGGCAGGAAGCAGGAAATCTAGTGTCCATTGTGAACCTTCACACAGAGTTTCTCAGCCTGTCACCTTGAAGCTCATTGAGGCTTTCATTCTTTTACATGCAAAAAGTAATAATAACATGTTGGAATAGAATGTTTAGAAACTTGTGACATTTCTCAGTATGAAATACTTTTGCACATCTCAAATCTGAATTTTCATCTGAGTTATAAATAAATGTTTTGGGGGATGGATAAATAAATGCCAACATGTTACAAGGAATGCTGATTATCATTTGAGACCTGATTTTGAGATTTTTTTCCTTTGAAGTTGCTAAAAGTATGTTAATTGTAGAGAAATAACAATAATGATAACAACAGTAATAATTGTCTCCTCTTAAGTATACCTGAGAGGAAAATACATAAAATTCATATATTATTTGGTATTTTCAGGACCTTAAGGATCCGGAATGATACTTTATTGCATACCTTGTGGAGATCACATATCTTTTGCAAGAATTCTGAGAATCCCTGAGAGTCACCACTGTTGTAATCTCTCTGAGACCAAGAAAAGAGCTCCTTATTCCCTTGGACAACCTGCATCCAATGATGCTGATAGAGCACAGATGTAAATGTCTTGCTATCTCAATTTTGGGCAATTCTTAAGGTGTGTTCAGTTCCAGAGATCCCTGGAGAATCATCTGAGTTTCTTATTGAAATTGCATTGGAGTTTAACAATTCTATTAGCCTAATCGTATGGCCTCTATTCTTCCAGAGTTTATTTTGAAGGCAGTCCTCAATAAACCTTCTAAGACCAAAACTCTGTTTAAGTCTATTTCCTGGAAGCCTTATATAAGAGGGTGATATCCTAAGTGGTTCAAAGAGGGGAGAACTAAAATGGAATTTTGGAGCTGAATCATTGGATAATCATCTAGTAATGAAGACCCCATCATTATTGGTAGGCAAGGCAAAATTAACCACTGGCATAATGTAAATGTTGCAATTTTAAAACTTTCACCTGTGATAAACTGGGATAGGATATTGGTGGAAGCAAATACACTGGCAGGTGCGATATGTCAGGCATATCAGAAGTTCAGGAGAAGTAAGAATGATGAAATTGGATGGCTATTGCTGGAGGTAACTGATGTACTAGAAAAAAACTAAGTACAAATATGAAATGACTTATCACCAATTAAGGACTGTGTATAAAAGCCAGAAGTACTCCTTAATAGTAAAGTACTTCCATTTCTTTCAAGTCTGTGGTGGAGAAAACTTAGCATCAAACACATAATAATAAGAGTGACAGTTTCAGAGGGGGCTGAATATTTAATCTGGAAATGTCTGGTATGCCAGCCAGAACCCTGATTGGGAAAATGTGAGGTGATGAGGCATGGAATAGGTACATCTGACTCAATGTACCAGAAAAATTGTGAATCTTCAGATTTCTCTGAATCTTGGCAGCAACACAAGAAAATTTTGCAAGCATGGTTCCTGGAAGCATGAGGAAAGATATGATCAACATTAAGTGATATAGAAATGCCATATCTTGTCTCTGTGGAAGACAGTAGAAGAATTTACCAAAGCAATAAAAAATGTACTGCTAAGAAGGACATCAGCACTGCTGAAAAGCTCAATTATGGTAGTCTGCTATAGGATAGGGCTGATAGTAAAAGATACTATTACAGATAGCATCAGAGCTGAGCTCCCTGATAACAACCCAAAATAATAGAGGTAAGATAGTGGTATTTAACTGTTGAAAGCAAGGTGGATGCAATTTTGTGACAAATGGCCAGGCTGGAGTTGCTAGTAGAGGCCTGGCCTACTGAGAGCTATGGAGATGGTTAACAAAATATGGTATCTCTAGAGGCAAGACAGAAGGGCCAATAAATCTGTTACTCAACTTATAACAACAGAAGTCAAGGATGGTTGGATGAACTAGAGACTAAGAACAGCCTCCTCAATAGTTGCTTGACTAGTTTACAGGATTAAGCCAGTTCTCAGATTTAAAATCACTTAGACTGAAGAACAGTCCAGGTCCCTGGCAGGGAGAAGTATACATATGGAGAAAAAGGAATATCAAAAAGTTTTAAAGTGATATTGATATCTTGAGAACCAAAGTCATTGTATTAGTCCATTTCTGTTGCTTATAACAGAAAAACTTGGAACTAGGTGATTTATAAGAAACAGAGATTTATTTGGCTTACAATTCTGGGACAGCTGCATCTGGTGTGGATCTCAGGCTGCTTCTACTCATGGCAGAAAATGGTGGGCAGCCAGTGGGAGCAAAATCACATGGCAAGAGGAAGCAAGCGAGAGAGAGGTGGGGGGGAGGTGCCAGGGTCTTTTAAACAACCAGCTCTCATGGGAACTAACAGAGTGAGAATTCACTCATTACCTCCCACATTAGGGAGGTTGTTAATCTATCCCTGAGAGATCCACCTCCCCTGACCTTGACCTAAACATCTCCCAATATTGCAATATTGGTGACCAGATTTTGACATGAGCTTTGAGGGGGCAACATATCAAAACTCTATCATTCCACCTCTGGCCTCTTAAAACTAACATCTTTCTCATGTACAAAATATAATCATTCTATCCCAATGATCCCAAGATTCTTAGCTTGTTCCAACAACAACTTAAAAGTACAAAGTCCAAAGTCTTGTCTGAAACCAAAGGCAAAATTCCTTTCAGTTGTGAACCTATAAAAATCAAAAACGAATTTATCTACTTCCAAGATACAATGATGGAACAGACATTGGGTACACATTCTCATTCCAAATGGGAGAAATAAGACAGAAGAAAAGAGAAACAGGCCCCAAACAAGTCTGAAATCCAGCAGGGTAGGCATTAAATCTCAAAGATGGTGAATCATGTACTTTGACTCCATGTGCAATGTCTTCTGCATGCTGGTGCAGGGGTTGGGTTCCCAAGTCCCAAGACAGTTCCACTCCTTGTTGCAGGTGAAGCTTTAACTCTTGCAGGCTGGCATTACATGCTGGTAGCACCACAGGTCTGGGGTCACCATGGCAGTCCCTTTCTCACAGCTCCACTAGACAAGGTTATGATGGGGTTTCTCTGCTGCAACTCTGACCCCACGTTTCCGCTTGGTATGGCTCTAGCAAAGGCTCTTAGTGGTGACTCCACCCTTCAACAGATCTCTTCCTGGGTCCCCAGACTTTTTCACGCATCCTTTGAAATTGGGATGGAGGCTCACAAACCTTCACAGCTCTGGCATTGTGTGAGCCTACAGACCTAACACCACATGGATGTTGCTAAAGCTTCCTGCTTGTATCTTTCAAAGTGGTAGGTCCAGCCACGCCTGGGGAAAATTGAGCCATGGCTGGAGCAGCAGGGCGTGGGCAGCAGCAGGCAAGAGGTGGCCCTGGGCAGCGAGCCCCTGGAGGGTGTCTCAAGCCTACTCCCCAAGACCATTTTGTCTCCCTAGGCCTTTGAGCCTATAATGGAAGATGTAGCCTCCAAGATATCTGAAATGTCTTCAAGGTCTTTTTTCCCTTCCCTTCATAATCTCTTTCTTCTGTATTAATCATCTTAGCAAATAGTCTCTGAACTACACCACTGAATTGTTCTCGTGAAAATGCTCTCTGCTTCTCTACCCCATGGCCAGGCTGCAATATTTATTTTATTTTATTTTTTAATTTTAATTTATCAATATACAATGTTTTTGTATTTATTTATTTATTTTTATTAGTTCACACAAAATAGTGGGATCATAAATTCTGGCTTTTTGTCATGCCTTTTGCTGCCATAACTCAGTGTAAGCTGTTACAAATAACCGTGCAGCTTTCTGCATGTTTTGCTGCTTAAAAATTTCTTCTGCCAAATACACTGTTTCATAACTCTTAAGTTCCAACTTCCACTATGTCCAAGGGCATGGACACAATGCAGCCAAGTTCCTTTCCAGTTCATAGCAAGGTTGATCTTTGCTCTGGTTTCCATAAAGCTTCTTATTTACATCTGAAACCTTTTCAGAATGGTCTTTACTGTTCATATTTCTATCAGCATTCTGGCACCACCATTTAACTAATCTCTAAAACATTCCAAACTTTCCCTGGTTTTCTTGTCTTCTAAACTTTGACCAGCACCGAGGCTTTCACTAGCCTGTTCCTCTAAATTTCTCCAGCCTCTCCTCAATACCCAGTCCCAAAGCTGCTTCCACGTTTTCAAATATTTATTATAAGCAACACCCCACTTCTCTGGTACAAATTTTCTGTATTAGTCCATTTCTAATGCTTATAACAAAATATCTGGAACTGGGTGATTTATAAAGTAAACAAAATTTATCGCTTACAGTTTTGGAGGCTGGAAAGTCCAAAGTCCAGGTAACACATCTGGTGAGGGTCTAGGTGGTTGCAACAGTCCAAGGGGTCTCACGTGGTAGAAATGGCAGAGAAAAGAGGAGGGGGGTGATATGCTAGCGTCCTTTAAACAGCCAGCTCTCATGGGAACTAATAGAGAAAGAACTCACTCACTACTCCCAACCCAAGGAAGGTCATTAGTCTATTCATGAGAGATCCACCTCCCATGACCTAAACAGCTCCCAATATTGGCACATTAGTGATGAGATTTTGACATGAGTTTTGTGGGTATAACATATCTAAACTATAACAGCCATGAATCTTTTCCACTCCCTTGAAGATTGAGAGAACATAGCAACAAGATAGTACACAGATACTTGGTCCAGGTCTAACTAACATTATGGGCCTCCCACCCCCACCCATAGCTATTTTTCCAGTTCCTGAATGCATAATTATAATGGATACTCTTGATCCATGGCACAGTCCCCATAAAGGTTTGTTATTCTATAGAGCATGGCACCGTCCCCATACAGGTTTATTATAATGGGAGGGTCAAGTCCAGAACTCTGAAACTAACACACTCCCAGTCAAGATTGTAAATCAAAAGTAATATTGCATAATGTTGGTGGGAGTGAGGTGGGGGCACATATAGTGTACCCCTTGAAGACAAAAGATGCAGTTAGATCCTGGAAGAGGATACAAATTTACCCACTGTTTCAGCTGCCGTTTCAGATATGGCATTTTTGTTATAGTAGATTAGCATGACTTCATATATATAGTATGCAGTCGTTGATCTGGTGAATCCCCTCTTTCCATCCCTATCAGGAAGAGGATTAGAAATACTTGAAATTCATTTGAGGCAGAAAGTAGTATATATTTATAGTTTAGCTTCAGGGCTTTATTTACTCTCCTGCCTTCTGTCATAATATATCCAGAGGATCCTGTACCAACTGGCCATTCTGCAGAATATTGCACTGGTCCGCTCTATTGATAACATCATGTTAAACTGAATGATCATAGTGTTAACTATGTTGTAGTTCTTGATAAGTCAAATGTGCTACAGAGGTAGGGGATACAAATATGAAGATTCTAGGACTGAATAGTAGTAGAGATTTTAGAGATACAGCTATTTGTTTCATGCCTTGACATCTCCTCCAAAGTGGAAGAAAAATTATTGCATCTCACACCCTCCTCCACTAAGAAGGAAGTATAACACAAGTTGAGCCACTTCAAGTTTTAGAGGTAGCATATTCCACACTTATGAATGCTGCTCTGGTCTTTTTTACTGGGTAATACAAAATGCTGCCAGCTTTGGATAGGTCTCAGAACAGAAAAGGGCTCTTCAGTAGATCCAGGCTGTGGAACAAACCGCCCTGATTCCTGAGCCATGGTACCCAGAAGTTATTTTGTTAGTAGAATATCAATAGTGGAAAAAAGGGCTGTGTGAGTTTCATGGAAAGCCCTAGTTGAAGAGTCTGGAGTTATTGGGGTAAGAATGCAGTTTAATGATCTTTGTACTGCATGTTAATGTGTGCAAGAGAGCATCCGCAATGAAAGAGACACTAAACTAATTAGAGAAAATTACTTGGCCAGTTGACAAAAGCCAGCATCTATAATTGTGCTGACTCGATGAGCACAATAATGGAAGCTCTATGATGACAAAAATAGAGGCTATGCATGGGCCCAATAATGTGGGCTCCCGCTAACGAAGGCAGATAAAATTACTGCCACTGATGATGTCCAATCAAAAGCATATCCAGTGCTGAGCCTCTGATATAGAAATCATCTTTCAAGGAAACCACCCAGCCACTTGGTAGGAAGTTGATTACATTTCCACTCAGAGTGACAGCAACTCATCTTGACTGTATTAAATCACATACATACTTATGAGTGTGTATTTTCTGTCTATGTGGCCTTAGCTGGATAATGGAGAGTTTGCTCTACCAACACTGTATGAGTAATACTACATCAAACCAAGAAATCCACTTTATAGCAGCAAAGGAAGATGAAACGAACACAGGGCAATGGAACCCACCAGTTCTATTACACATTGCAGCACTAAAAGTTGCTAGCTTGAGAGAATGATGAGATTTGTGTAACAACAGAAATATTTCCAAATGTCTGTTTTCAAAATGCTTTCTCTGTATTATAATTTTCTATTGAAAAGCCACTGCTTTCTATTATATTTCTATTTCTATTATAGAATATATATATTTCTATTTCTATTCCATATTATAATTTTCTATTGAATGTCCTCCTTACCTTGAAGAGATAGTTAAATGTGCAAAAACTGATTAAGTTATTTATTAGGTTAAACAATAATGGCAGCTATTTCTAATTTTAAAAAGCTTAGTAAATTTATAATATCTTTGGAATACGATAACAGAAAAATATGTAATTTTAATTGTGTTTACTGCTCTCTTAAATATTTTGCCACAAGGTATTTTCATGGTCACTTTTCATCTCATCATGAAGTACTGCAATATAATAAATCAACCATATTTTTCTTGCATTCAAATAAAACTTTATTTATAAAAAAATGTGCTATTGTTTTCTTATCCCTCCATGTTTGAATGAATCAAAATGTTTGGTTTGCATATATTGCAAGCAAAAGAAGAAGAGATGGCATGTTCTACAGTTCGTGGTATTTAAGTCTTTTTTAAATGAGATTATACACATTGGTGACATCCTTGTGCTTTTTTAGCTACTACTGAAGTACTGCAATGGTTTGTCTATGAATAATTTGGGAAATGAATATTTTATATAGTAGTATCTCTGAACATAACTTCAGAATCTTTTTTTTTTCTTTATTGCCTTCATAGCAGGCACACTAAAATGGTTAAACCATTTTCTCAATAAATGTTATTTTTATTAAAGATTCTTTTAAATTGTCTTTAGTACATCTTTATTTTACTGATCACACACAGAAAAATAATCTTTTTTGTTTTATTTTTGAGGCAAATTCTACCCAAATCATAATCTGAGACATGTTAGAAACATCTGTTCTTTCCTGCAAAAGAAAACCTCTGATTCTATGTCTTATTTTTTTTTCTCCAAATCTATGGAAATATTTTCTGTTTCTTCTAAAGTATTCACTGTAAAATAAATAATTTTGGTCTTTGTGCCATATTGTTTTTCTATGAAAATCTGAGTCATTTTTACTATAGCAAGAAGAAAAAAATGTTTATCCAATGGTATCAGTTTTCAAAGTTTAGTAAGTAAGATTCATATAACATACAATTAACCATGTTAAAGTGAAAAATTCAGTGGTATTTAGTACAAACATAGCATTTTGCAACCACCACATCTATCAAGCTCCAAAATATTTTATCTCCCAAAAAATCCCATACTCATTAAGCAGTTACATCTCATTCCTCCCTCTCCTCAGCCCATTGCAACCAAAAATTTGCTTTCTGTCTTCATGGTTTTAACTATTCTAGATATTTTATGTTAATGTAACATACAGTATGAAATCTTTTGCATCTGGTTCCTTGACTTAGCATAATGTTTTCAAGGTTCATCCACACTGTAACATATCAGGACTTTGTACCTTTCTAGAGCTGAATAATATTTCATTTTCTGTATGCATCACAATTTGTTTTTCCATTCATCTGTTGATAGACATTTGGATTGTTTCCACCTTTTTGCTATTGTAAATGTTGCTGCTATGAACGTGCACATATTTTTTTTAAGTATCTTTTTCAATTTTTTTGAGTGTATACTTATGAGCAGAATTGCGGGTCATATGTAAATTTTATGTTTAATTTTTTGAGGAACCAGCAAACAATTTTTCACAGCACCTAAAAAATTTTACATTCCCATCAGCTAAGTATAAGGGTTCCAATTTCTCCACATTGTTGCCAACACTTATTTTGTTTTATTTTTAAAAGTATAGCCATTTAAGAAGTGTGAAGTGGTACCTCACTGTAATTTTGATTTGCATTTTCCTGGTGACTGATGATGTTGGGCATATTGTATGAGCTTGTTGATAATTTGAATATAGCCATGTATTGTGTAGCAATGGGATACTTTCTGTGAAATGTGTTGTAGGCAATTTTGTCATTGTATGAACATCATAGAGTATACTTACACAAACCTAAATGGATTAGCCTACTACATATCTAGGGTATATGGTATAGCCATTTTCAATCTTGTTTCAGAACCATCTTATATATGCTGATTGTTGTTGACTGAAATGTCTTAATGTGGCACGAGTGTATACTCTTGGCAGAAATGTCTATTCAAGTCATTTGCCCATTTTAAATTGGGTTGTTTGTCTTTGTTGTCGAGTGTAAGAGTTCTTCATATGTTCTATACTAGATGCTTACCAGATATGTTATTTACAGATATTTTCTCTCTTTCTATAGGTTGTCTTCTCATTTTCTTGATAATGTGTTTTTTGATGCACAGAAGTTTTATTTTTTTATTTTTTTTTATTTTGATGAAGTCAGATTTATTTATTTAATTTTTGTTGCTCATGCTTCTGGTGTCCAAGATCATGAAGATTACCTCTATGTTTTCTTCTAAGAGCTTTATCATTTTAGCTCTTATATTTAGTAGATCCATTTAAAGTTAATGTTAGTATATGATATAAGGTAAGTGTCCAAATATATTCTTTTGCACATGGATATCCAGTTGTTCTAGCACCATGTGTTGAAGAGACTATTCTTTCTCTATTGAAGGATCTTGCATAGATACATGGGTTTATTTCTGGATTCTTTATTTTATTCCAGTGGTCAACATGTCTAGGCATTTCCCAGTACCACACCATTTCAATTACTCTAGCTTTGAAGTTAGTTTTGAAAGTGGGAAGTTTGAGTCCTCTCACTTTGCTTTTTCAATATTGTCTTGGCTATTTAGTACACCTTGTAATTTGCTATGAATTTAAGGACCAAGTTTTCCATTTTCTGCAAAAGAGGTCATTTGAATTTTGATAGGGATTGCACTGAATTTATATATCACTTTCAGTAGCATGGCCATCTTAACAATTTTAAGTCTTCCAGTACTTGTTCATGTTATATCTATTTATTTAGGTCTTCTTTAATTTCTTTCAGCAATGTTTGTGGTTTTCCATACATGTTTCTCAACTCCTTGGATAAGTTTATTCCTAGGCATTTTATCCTTTGGAATGCTACTGTAAATTGATTCGTTTTCACAATTTTATTTTGGATTGTCCATTGGTAGTGTATAGAATCACAACTTGTGTTTTGATCTTAAATTCTGCAAACTTGTTGAATTAATTTATTCTACTAAATTTTTTGTGGATTTTTTAAAGGATGTCTTATATATTGAATCATGCCATCTGTGAATAGAGATAGTATTACTTTTTTCTTTTAAATTTGGGTATTTTATTTATTGCAAATTATAAAAATAATAATACTGAATAATATTTACCTATGTAGTTACTTTTATCAGAATTCATTGTTTCTTCATATGGCTTTGAGTTACTGATTAGTGTTTTGGTTTTTTGTTTGTTTGTTTTGTTTTGTTTTACTTTTTATTTCAGTTTGGAGGATTTCCTTTAACATTTCTTATAGGCAGGTTAACTGTCAACAGACTCCCTCAGCTTTTGTTCATTTGGGAATGTCTTAACTTTCCCTTAAGTTTTGAAGCACAATTTTGCTTGATATAGAATTCTTTTGACAGTTTTTTTCTTAAGCACTTTAAAAATATAGTTCCACTTTTGTCTGGCCTCCATGGTTTTATATGAGAAGTGTGCTATTAATTTTATTGGCAATCTTTTGTACATGATGAGCCACTTGTCCTCTTGCCAAGTTTAAGATTCTTTCTACGTACTTGACTTTTGACTATATTATTATAATATGTATAGGAGTAAATCTGTTTGCCTGTATCTTTCTTGAATTTTGCTGATATTCTTGAATGTGTAGATTTTTGCATTTTTACAAATCTGGTAAGTTTTCAGCCATTATTTCTTCAAATATTCTTCCTGCTCTGTCTCTCTCTTCTCCTTCTGGGATTTACATTATGAATATGTTGTACACTTGATGGCATCCTAAAGGTGTCTAAGGTTCTGTTCATCTTTGTTCATTTTGTTTTTCTTTCTATTCCTCAGACTACAGTTTCACTCAGCCTGTTTTCAGGTTAACTGATTCTTTTTCTGCCTGTTCAAATCTCCAATTGCAAACTTCTAGTGAGTTTTTTTTTTTTCCAGTTATTGTACTGTTCATCTCAAGAATTTCTGTTTGTTTTTTTCTTATACTTTCTATATCTTTATACATATTTTCTATTTGTTCATTACTCATTCTCCTAATTCCCTTAGCTCTTATTCTATAGTTTCTTTTACCTCTTATAGGCACTTTTAAAACAATTGATTTAAAGTCTTTGTCTCATAAGTCTCATGTCTGTGCTTCCCAAGGGGCAGTTTTTGTTAATTTCTCTATGAGTGTGTCATACTTTCTTGTTTATTTGTAGCATCATAATTTTTGTTGAAAACCATAAAATTTAAATATTATGATGTGGTTATTCTGTAAATGATTTTTATCCTCAGGGTTTGTTTTGCTGCTTATGTAGGCTTTAGCTATTTGTCTAGTGCCTTTTTAAAACTATATTTTAAAGTCTATAACTAGTTCTTGAGTGTGATTTCTGAAGTCTTTGTTTTTTTATCTTGTGTTCAGTTAGTGTTTTGACAGAAATTTCCTTAAAAAATTGAAAGGGAGACAGACAGAAAGAAAGAGAGATGAAGAGGTAGAGGAAAGGGGGTGGGGGGGAGAGGAAGAGGGAAAGAAAGAAAAAAGAAAAAAATAAACCTGCCCTAGTATTTGTGGATGGCTTCTGTAGTGGAGTACTCCTTCACTGCTTGATCAGGCCATTTACAACTCTGCCTTAGCCTTTCCTTCCTCTGTGTACTGAGACTAGATGTCAGCCAGAGGTAAAAGATTAGGGTCTTCTCAAGACTTTCCTGAGCATGTGTCTTGCCCTAAGTAGATCCTATGACTTCCTTAATTTCCGCATATACAAGGTTGCTTTCCAAGGCCCTAATTTTCAAAAACAAAGCAAAAGAAAAACAAAAAACAAACAAACACAAAAATTTTACCCCGTCTTTTTTTTCTTTTTCTAATTTACCAATATACAATGTTTGTGTATTTATTTATTTATTTTTATTAGTTAACACAAATAAGTGGGAACATAAATTCTGGCTTTATGTCATGCCTTTTGCTGCCATAACTCAGTGTAAGCTGTTACAAGTAACCGTGCAGCTTTCTGCATGTTTTGCTGCTTAAAAATTTCTTCTGCCAAATACACTGTTTCATAACTCTTAAGTTCCAACTTCCACTATGTCCAAGGGCATGGACACAATGCAGCCAAGTTCCTTTCCAGTTCATAGCAAGGTTGATCTTTGCTTTGGTTTCCAAAAATCTTCTCATTTACATCTGAAATCTTTTCAGAATGGTCTTTACTGTTCATATTTCTATCAGCATTCTGGCACCACCATTTAACTAATCTCTAAAACATTCCAAACTTTCCCTGGTTTTCTTGTCTTCTAAACTTTGACCAGCACCGAGGCTTTCACTAGCCTGTTCCTCTAAATTTCTCCAGCCTCTCCTCAATACCCAGTCCCAAAGCTGCTTCCACATTTTCAAATATTTATTATAAGCAACACCCCACTTCTCTGGTACAAATTTTCTGTATTAGTCCATTTCTGATGCTTATAACAAAATATCTGGAACTGGGTGATTTATAAAGTAAACAAAATTTATTGCTTACAGTTTTGGAGGCTGGAAGGTCCAAAGTCCAGGTAACACATCTGGTGAGGTTCTAGGTGGTTGCAACAGTCCAAGGGGTCTCACATGGTAGAAATGGCAGAGAAAAGAGAGGGGGGGGGTGCTAGAATCCTTTAAACAGCCAGCTCTCATGGGAACTAATAGGGAAAGAACTCACTCACTACTCCCAACCCAAGGAAGGTCATTAGTCTATTCATGAGAGATCCACCTCCCATGACCTAAACAGCTCCCAATATTGCCACATTAGTGATGAGATTTTTTTTTTTTTTTTTTTTTAGTGATGAGATTTTGACATGAGTTTTGGGGTATAACATATCCAAAGTATATCAGCCATGAATCTTTTCCACTCCCTTGAAGATTGAGAGAACATAGCAACAAGATAGTACACAGAAACTTGGCCTAGATCTAACTAACATTATGGGCCCCCCACCCCCACCCATAGCTATTTTTCCAGTTCCTGAATGTATAATTATAATGGACACACTTGATCCATGGCACCATCCCCATAAAGGTTTGTTATTCTTTAGAGCATGGCACCGTCCCCATATAGGTTTATTATAATGGGAGAGTCAAGTCCAAAACAGCACCTTACATCCTTCACCTTGCCTTCCTTCAAGTAGCTCCCAGACCTGTTAGAATTCCTTAAGCATAAGGTCTGCTCTGCTCACTGTGCCAGGACCAGGGTCACACATTGGAAATGTGAACTGTGGTCTTTGAGATCATTGCTAAGCCAGCTAGCAGGGTGAGGCAAAAGCAAATAAAAATGCCACAAAGCTTTCTTACCATTTTTATGTTGCCTTTTTCTTGATTCAGCATTCTCTTGTTTCTGGAAAACTTTGTTTTTCAGAGTTTTAACAATGTTGATTCTGACAGTTTTGTTTGATTTTTTCATATTTCTGTAGAGACAGGTCTTTGCTTATCTGTCTATTCTGCCATGGTTGCTGACATCCTCGAATCCTTCTATAAGTTTTGTCTTTATTAAGTTCAAAATAGCAGAAGTGATTTCTAAACATGAGATTGGCTGACCTTTTGTCAATTGCATAATCATCATTAGGAATGAAATATCTGACAAAACTGGAGGTTTTTCTTCCTATTATAGATGTTGAACTTGCCATGCCTTGAAAATTGAAATAACTTAAGCTTTTCATTAGTGAGATCACCATTCAAAAGCAGTAAACACAGGTTTTAGTTTAGTTGACTGGTGTGTGTGTGTGTGTGTGTGTGTGTGTGTGTGTGTATCTCTTACAGAATGTTTTACAGGAGAACCAAGAGATGAACAGTTTACTTTGCTATCTAATAAATGCAGTGAATGATATTTTTCTTTCAAAATTCTCTTATTTCCTATCAAAAAAACACCCCAAAACATATTATTGGAATCCTAGTTGAAGTTACGTGCATGTAACTTTCTCTTATTTTTTTAAATTTAAAATGTCCTTGTTCTGAAGCTTGGCTTGTTGTTACTTTTTTTTCTTAATGATAGAATAGATCTCTGATGTAGAACTCTAGGTGTATCTATATCATACAGCTATTCGTCACTCCCCAAGTACCATTTTAGAGAGTAGAACATCTGTGTGCACTAAATTTGCTAGTGTAATAAAATTTTCTTTGAATTCTACTAGTGTTATAGTTTAATTATATGTGAAGTAATAATCTGATGATTCTAATAGTTGCTATATAAATATTGATTTCTCTACATGTGATTTTTAATTCATTTTTCTTTTCTTTTATCAAATATTACTTATTCTTCCTAGTCTTTTTTAAGGAAAAATATGTAGTAATAAAGCAAAAGAGAATAATATCAAATTTATCTGAAAGAACTTTCAGAGCAGTTGAGTGGACCACAATTTAAAAATGTAATCAAAAGTATTTTGAAAAATGGTGTTGCTTTATAGTGGGAGGTTGCAATAGTATCCAGGGAAATAAAATCGAAAATAGTCAATAGAGAGTCATGCAAAAATTTGACTTTAGAATTTGATTTTTTGAGTGTGTCATGTATTTGAGTATATTTGGATGTTGTCAGTGGTAAGTCTAACCCTCTTGAATAAGGTAGACATAATAGGAGACAATTATAAAGGCAGTTTTTTCTTTACTATCTCATAACTGGAAAATCTATGCTCAGTTTATAGTTTTTATCTTTGGAAAATACTCATAGATTTATTTCTTGTTTTTCAGTTATCCACAAACCCAATCTAGTATAATATAAAAACTCCAAATTCTCATCCATTTTAACACTCGACCACTTAATCAGCTCAGGCCTAACTTAGGCTGAGAAACCTGAGTTTCTCTGAATGGAAGAACAGCATCTGGTTTGCTTCGATCTCTCTCATTCTACCTCCTATCCTACTCAGTAGCGATGCAAAGGTTTTAAAGATGGAAGTAATGGAGAGAAAAGACTTTGAAAATGTTTTACATCATTCAACAAATTTTAATCTGGCCTTGGTTTTCTGTAAGTAAGTTTCATTTTAACTGGTACTTAAAAGTGAAGTGCTGTGTAAAACAAACTTAAAATATCTGACACTGACTTTAGGACCAGTCAGCTGAAAGATAGTAGGGTAATAAGAAAACTATTTATGAACTGTGGAATACCAGTGAACAAATTGCTATGATAAGATGGAGAAAGGGCAACTCATATTGTGTAGTGGTGGAAAATTAGTGAGATCATCACTTATAATAACTAGGAAGATAAAATGTTATTGGTAAGAATTTATAGGAAAAAACAAAGTGTCTTTTCTGCTCTCCAACACCACTCAAAACAAGACATCTGGCACTAGATGTGTGGGGGTTTTCTCCCCACAGACCAAGCAAGCAATTAGTTCACCAGTGGATACCAACTGGGTGTCTTAACAATTTATCTGACACTCTCAACCTGCAGATAGCATCGGATTCCAGAGGTTGAGGGATCAGTCTCACAAGACTGCCCCTGACTTCAGATGCCAATTGCAAGCAAAAGGTGCTTCTGATTAACCGGCTATAAATCGGGGTCCCTATGACCCCTTCTTCAGGTTTGATTAATTTGATAGGAGTATCTCACAAAATTTAGGGAAACATTTTACTTCCATTTATCCACTTATTATAAAGAATATTACAAAAGATACAGAACAGCCAGATGAGAGAGATGCACAGGGCAAAGTGTGGAGGAAGAGGTAAGGAACCTCTATCTGGGTGCACCACCCTCCAAGCACCTCATGTGTTCCGTTACCTGGAAGTTTCCCAAATCCAGTCTTTTCAGTTTTTATGGAGGCTTCTTTATTGCCCATTGATGATCAGGTTAACTTTAGCCCTTCTCCTCTCCCTGGAGATCGGAGAGTGGGACTGAAAGTTGCAAGCCTCTAGTCACACGGATGGTCCTCCTGGCAACCAGCCATATCCAGGAACCTCCAGCCACCAGTCATCTCATCTTCTTTCAAAAATGCACTTATCACTTAAAAGATTCCAAGGGTTTTAGAAACTGTGTGCCAGAAAATGGGGATAAAGATCAAATACATATTTCACAATATCAAAATTGGCTAATGAGATTTCTTTTATCAGAATGTTGATTCTGCCATTTGATGCCATTGTTTTGTGTTTAATACTGTAATTTAAGAGAAACATAAACTAACTAAGACACTATTTAGTTTCAAACAAAATTCAGAGAAAATATAGATGGCCCAGAAAAGTCCCTTCAGCCAAAAGATTTTTCAAGATGAGAAATGACCTCAGGGAAATCTCAAATTGATAAGGCAGCCAATAAAGTAGGCCTCAGAGTGAGTTAAGACCAAACCAAGAATATACCTGTATTTATTTGTTTGTTTGTTCGTTCGTTCATTCGTTCATTCATTCATTCATTCATTTATTGATTTATTGATTTATTGATAATTTTGGGCTCCCACTTATAAGTGAGGACATGTGGTATTTCTCCTTCTGGGCCTAGCTTATTTCACTTAACATAATTTTCTCTGAGCTCATCCGTGTTGCTGCAAATGACAGAATTTCATTCTTTTTTATAACTGAGTAGAAAGAAAAGAGAGAGAGAGACACAGAGAGAGAGAGAATAGAACTGTGGTTACTACAGGTGGAAAAGGGGGAGGGAGAGGGGGGTTAATATGAAATTGGTTAAGGACACAAAAAATGATTATGTTTTGTAATGATGAATATACTAATTATCCTGATTTGATCACCAAAAATTGTGTACAAGTATCGATATTCAATTCTGTACCCCACAAGTATGTATAATCAATTATGTTTCAATAAAAAAATTAAAAAATATAGGCATAAAACCCTTCCAGAAAACCTCAAAAAATTTTTAAGAAATGCTTTATATAAACTCTTAGCTAAACCAAAAGTTTTCTAACTCACAATTACCCAAATTAGATAAAAGTCTGACTGAAAAGAATTATGAATATGGCTTTTTGTGAATCAAATAAACCCCTATAAGAATAATAGGAAATCCACAAAGGTTTTAAGAAAATTTTATTAGCAAATGTGCCACCAGTTGATTAAAAGGAATAAATATAGGTCAAAATAAAAAGAGACCATAAAAATGTCCCAGCTTTTTATGGACAGGAAGCAAGCTCACAATGCTACTCAGCTGCAAGCATGTATTTTCTCTTACAGAGAAAGAAGTATATCTAAGAGGTAATAAACAAAACCCAGAGTGCTGAACCAGGAGAGCTGTATAAAATAAAAAATTATCAAACAATCTTCAGATAGCACAATTGGTCTGTAAGCAAAAAATATTTCTTGCTTCCAGAGAGAACTGACAACATGTACCTGGCTGAATTTCATAAACCTTATGAATTAGTAATTTCTTCCATGCTTCTCCCACCGCCTTCCACCCCCTTTTGAATGGGAGTGACTATTGTGGGAGACAGATAACTTGCCTTTTTAGTTCACAGGCTTCCTGATCAAGAGGAAATGCATCTCCAAGCATTAACTGCATCTGGATCTCATTCAGAGCATGAGATACTGTACTTTGATGACATAATCGAATGAGATTTGGGGGTATTATGAAGAGGTGAGTATACTTTGCATGGGTGGCCAGAGGGAAGACTGTGTTAAATTATTTCCAAAGATGGCTACTGTTAATTCTTACCATACCTGCACTTGTATATTAATCTTTTCCTCCCACTGAATCTGGGATTGCCTTATTATTGGTTTTGACCTATAGGATATAGCATAGGTGAGATCGTGCCATTTCTGAGCCTAGTCTTTAAGAGACTTACAGCTTCCAATTCTACTATCTTGGAGCCCTGACTAACATTTAGGAAGCCTGATTAGCCTGCTAGAGAGTGGGGTCCAGTTAGTGTTCAGCACTTCCCACCACTTCAGCTGAGGTGTTAGACATGTAAATAATCCATCTTTTATGTTTTAGGGCTAGCCAAGCTTCCAGTTCATTCCAGGTGCATGAGTGTCCCTGAATGACATCACAATGAGCAGCTGGACTACACAGCTGAGCCTAACAAATCCACAGAATCATGAGAAATTTAAAAAGAAAATTGTTGTTGCAAGACTATAAGTTATGGGTTGGTTTATTAGGCTTCATAGATAATTGACACAGAATATTTTGGGGAATTCTTTTATGCTCTGGGATGCTAGAAATTTCTCACCTATGATTCCTTTGACATGGGTGATTCTTATCCAGCTGGCTGCTTATAGACTCTCTACTCAACTTTCGTATTTCATAGTACATCCCCAGACACTTTTAGTCAAGGTTATCATTCTCCTGAAGAAATCACCTAAATTTTTTTTGGTGGCCAAACTATTCAGCAATTAAATATTTCTCCTAGAAGCAGGAGAATGGGAGGACTTAAAGAAAATGCATCACAGAGCAGCACTTCTTAAAACACTTTCATAGACAATTCTCCCTTTCTCCAACACTTCTCATTTATAAAGACTGCTAACAGTGTCTTCTTTCCTGTTTCCATGTGCCCTCTCCTTATCTCTTTCTTCTACCAATGCATTTTCCCTGAGAGGTGCAATTTCTCCTATGCTGATTGCTTTTCTTGAAAAAATATTCACCCTTTTATCCCTGTCCTAACCCCTGAGGTTTTAAAAAATAAAATTATCTGGAAATACAAGATTCAGGAAAATGTCTAAATAGTAGCTTTGGAATGTAAATGGAATCAAAGATGGCCATAAGCCAGGAGAATATAAGGTTGGAAAGGCATTCCTTATAAATATTTCCAAAGAATATTATTAAAACTACCATGGAGTAGAGACTAAACTAGGTTTTTTAAAAAAAGAAGTATTATTTCTATTATGTGATTAGAGACTAAATAAAATACTATACATTTGTTCCAAATACTATAATATCCATTATCAAATTTCTGGATAATATTTACATTTCAGTATGGTATTTATTTGAGCTAACAAGATAAATGTTTCTGTGTGTGTGTGTGTGTGTTCAAAATATTTCAGATCATCACATCATTAAATATTATGAAGTTATAATTGCAAATGAAAAGGCCTATTTAAGACAGTACTAACAAATGTTGATTTCCAAAACTGGAAGCAAATTGTGCCTCACAGAAAGTAATTTTTTCCTAGGCAATTAATTGATTTATTAATAGATTTTCTTTCTTTACTGAAATATAACTAAAATTCTAGAATTAGGGTGAGTGTGCTAGTCAAATATTGATGATGTAAAATAGCTATTTATATATACGACATATTTTTGAGGATAACCCATGGCACTAAATATTTTGTTGTTGTTGTTGTTACTGAAATATGAATGTGTTTACATATGAAATAAAAATTACTATTTTGGATTATTATTTTAACCCCCCAAATTTGAAATTCTAACATATATTCCTTGATATTTTCCTCCTGCCATTCTTACCCATTTGTCAAAATTTATCCTGTTTTGGGGCTGGCTAGTTAGTTCAGTTGGTTAGAGCATGGTGTTCATAATACTGAAGTCCAAGGTTTGATCCCTGTACTGGCCAGCTGCCAAAAACAATGAATAAATAAATAGATAAATAGATAAGTAAATAAATAAATAAAAACAAAAAAATAACTTATTTCAGAATTATTGGATGTCAATAACAAGAGAAGACGGTGGAAATTACAGGAAGCAGTGCTTGTGGTTGTCAATATCAAAGCTCATATGAGCTTAGACAAAAACTATGCAGAATTCTTTATGTGATAGTAGAGATGAGGAGATCTGAATTTGATGAAACATCTATCGGCTGAACTGATCCTTCTGAAGTTTTGAACCCTGATTTAGTTAAATATTCCAATAAACTGCTGCATGGAAAATGTCAGACTTTGTCTTGATTGTTCACACTTCAAGTCTAGTTTCACAGGTGGTGGAGATGTTTAATCTTTCTTTCAGGTTGGTAGAAGCCCCACGGTATTGCCAGCAACATCCTGGGGTTTCAATCCCAGCTTTAGTCTCAGGAACATAGTAATTCATATCTAAAGTGCCAGTGCTTTAAAATAATGGGCAAAAACAATTAAATTGTCTCTTTCATGTTTTAAAGCAGAATGAAAGTGAGCAATTAAGGCAAATGTCAGCAAAATCATATGAGGGATAATGAGAAGGGGAAACATTGAAGATAGAGTGCAGAATGAGGGTTTCTGCTCTTAAGGAATTTATAGTCTAGAAATTATATTTATACTTATCTAAGGCTTGGTATATCTTCTACCTCAAAGTTTTTATGTTTTGGCTTAGAAGTTCTTGCATAGTACTTATTGACTTTCAAGATGTTCCATGCATTTACAAAATATTAACTTAGTTATGATTATACTTCTTCTCTTTCACAAGTTGAATTCTCTTTTTCCTTTTTGTTCTTGGAAAGTATAAAATGACCTGGGATTAACTTCAATAATGTTTTTCTTTGCAGAAGCATGTAAAGTTAAAACTGATTTTAAAATACCTGAACATTGGCATTGGGCTAAAAATTACTCATCATTATTTAAAGGTTTTTGGTTATTTTGTTCATAGAAAAGTATCCACAGATCTAACTCTTTAATTAGATTCATAGATAATTTTAAGTCTCTAAATAATAGTTACTGACATAACCTTTTCTTATTTTGAGCCTTATAGTACTAGAGATCTAATTCATTTTAATAGTTAACCTAAAAGGACTTTAAATGTATTCTAAAATTGCATCACTAATAAGGACAGAATTAATAATGAAGGCCAAAGTGTAAAAATATAATGTTTGTTTTCACATATTTCATTTGTTTCTGTATTTCCAGTTTGAACTTTGAGTGTCCCAGACCTCAACCTTAAAATGAAACTATTAAAATTGACACATTCCTACTACTTAAAGATGTTATGAAGACTAACAAAAAAACCCCCATTATTTTAAATAAGAAAAGAATTTCTCTTTAGTGACAAATGCATTTTGCTTTTAACAAAACACTCCCATATTAAATATTGCTTGTTTTGCAACCATTTTTATCCATATGTGATTTTCTCGTTTTTTCAGATTAGATTGTGAAAACTTTTGAAATAGTATCTATTGTTTGTCTGACATTTGAACGTGCAATAATTTGACCAGACCAGTACTGGCAGACAGTACAATATTGGGAAGGTTATTAAATACTGAGAATCTGCAAAACAAATTAAGTTGAAGTTATTCAATACAGATGTTTTAAAAATCAGATCTATTTTGATATTTAACCATATTCACCAGCTTTAAATCTTATATTTGACATTGTTTGTAAAATGTATAAGACTGTCACATAAAAATAACAGAAATATTGCATATGATTCGGAAATCTGTTTTGTGTGAGTCTTCAGATTTTTGAAACACATGCATTTGCTTTCAGAATTAAATGAATTGGTACAAACGGTAGAGGCACAAACCAATTACTTGCAGTTGTCTGGAAATAATATTCATTTTAAGTCAAGAATACCTTCAAATGCCACAGCGTGGATCAATCTGTGAAGAAATGGTAGAGGTGGAAAAGAGGATTATACTTATTTCAGGAAGTGTAATAGTGTATTTGGCATTTTGTTTTTTGTTATTTATATTATGAAATAGAGGAAAATTATTTGTAAATTCTCATTTTACTACCAAAATTAAATTTTAAAAAAATTGTAAAATTGTTATGAGTAAATTCTTAAGAGTAAATAATGCCTTTGAAGAAGCTCAAATCTCTACCTTCAGCAACCATGCTTCACGAGGAATAGCCAGTGATACTGAAGTGATAGTTGGGATTCCATATACAAAAGCCATCACAGGAATATATTATAAGTGTGGTACTGCCTTTAGTTATTGCATTTGGTTCACTAAAATGTTTAAGATCCATTCCTCTATCTCTACTAACAGAAATGCTGGTGCTGTCCTTTACCACTTTGTAAAAAGTCTGTATATTTTTATTTTTCTAACACACGTATTCTCAGGACACACCAAGAGCTTAGTGTATGCCAAACCCACTTGATTAAGAAGAAAAAAAGATACAGGGAGTAAAAATATCTTGACAAAGGTCCAAAAAATATTTTTACCTGAGTCATTCTATTCTCTGTTTCTTTCTTCTATATTTGATTGGACAACTATGAAAATGAACTTCGATAGCTTTCTGTGAGTATAGATGATTAAAAGATATTTTTAAGAGAGATATACATAAATGTACAAGACCACATTTCTTGTTCGTTTGGCATTCATTTAGATTGGACTTTTTTATTGGTCCTTTTACAAAGGGTTGGTTTGTCATCTCTGAGTTGGTTCTTTCAACACTCCTACAGAACAAAATTTTCATCTGAAGATTCTGTTGTATCATAGAAATTGGGCTAAATTTGGATTCCTCTGAAGTTCTGTAAATTATTTCAGAGTAAAGCTGCCAAAAAATACCCAGTCATCCCTGTGGGTTTCTTGTGAGCTAGGCTAGATTATGGAAATAAACTTCTCTGTCCCCTCCCACTCCCACTTTCTACAATACAATGGCCCATCTGTGAGGTAAGAGGGACTAACTCCACTTTTAAACAGAGACTAAATTCTAACCACTCATGTGTTAGAAAAACTGTAAAATGAACGTCAAACTGCTTAGTCATTTCTTTCTTGAAATAATTGACCTAAAGTTCAGAAAAGGGTAAGAAAGGCAAATCATTAGGCACAGTAAGAGAGGGATTACATTCAAAAACAATTTTGTTTTAAATGATTTAAGTATTTCTGGTGGGTACAAGAGTTCCCCCTCCCAATAATTTCTCATTCAATTAGTCAAAGTTGATGCAGTAATTTTGATTATAGTAAAGTGTTTGGAGAAAACATCTACCAGGGTACTTCAAAAAGTTCATGGAAAGATAGAGTTAACAGATAACATGAATCTTTCCATGAACTTTTTGAAATACTCTGGTAATATCTTTCCATCTATCTAAGTACCTCTCATCTATCTCTATCTATCTATCCATTTCTCTATCTATATATTAAAAATAGGAAGGACAAAACATCAGGATGAAAAAAGGAAGATGAATGCCAAGTGATTTAAAAGTTAATGCATCATTTGTAAAATTTTGCTATAGCCTATTTCTTCTTTCTCCTAATTCTACCTAATTTAGGGATTATTATTGAGCTCTCTCCACCTCTGATACTGGAATACTGTATGTGTTAGGGGAGTCTGAGTATGGACAAAGTGTCTTCAGTCTCCCTTTGGTTATTGAGGTCTCAATATTTCAAATATTAGTATTGATTCTGGGTCCCCTGATTCCTGGAGATTTGTGGAGATATTAAGGGGTACCTATGAGCTTTTCACAATATTTAATAAAGCTCCATGGGCTTGAAAGATTGTTTAGAACATTTACGTTTTCCTAATCGGAACTCTCAATCAATTATCAAATTATCTCAGTTTCTCTGACAAATCAATACAGACAAATGGTTAATTTAAAATATTGCTACAGGAGTTTCAAGATGGCGGCGGCTGCGGCGGCTGGCGCGGAGTAGCTGAGGTGGAAAAGGTGGCCACTGGGCCTCAGGCAGCCGGGAAACTTGTGGACCTTCCTCTGGCCATCTCTTAAGGGAGGACTGCTGCTGCTGGCCGGTCGTGGGGGCTCAACGCCACTTTGCCCCCCGCAGGAGAGGCTGCCTCATTTACCGGCAACAGCTTTGAAGTGTGGAGCAGGAAAAGAACTGATTCTTAGCTGCAAAAGCGAGTCTTGAAACAGGGAACACGGCGCCAGGGCTGCTGTGGATGCAGCCAGGATCCCGGAGGCTGGGGCCGCACTGAAGGCGGCCAGCTGCCCTATTCAGGATTCGAGGTTTCAGGCCGGCATTAAAGAAGATTCCTGGGAGCGCCCGAGCGGCGCCGCGACTGAACAGCCTGAGGCGGCAGCGCCGAGAACACGGAGCAGCGCCGAGAACACGGAAGGCAACAAACCAGAGACAGAGCGAGCGCCCGACCTGGCACAGCACTGTGAGTGATCCCTGGCACAGCTCTGTTCGGGGGGTGGTTGCCCACCCGGCTCCCGCCTCCACCACCAGGCCACTCACTGCCCCAGTGCTGCCTCCATTTTCCCAGGTGCGGGCAGCTCCGCCCTGATCGGCCATCACTGAGCCCATTTGCTTGGCCTGGCGCGGGGCTTTCCGGACCCTGCGGGCCGGCCTCCTCTCCCACTCCCTCCGCGGTTCTCTGGCGGGGCTGGGGGTGTGGGGCGTCCCGACCAGTGTTGGGAGGGCTAGGAAATACGGGCGGGCCGACTGTCACTCCACCACACCCTGGACTCCGGCCCGGTAAACTTCCTGTTACTGGGAGGCAGATACCATCTCTGCGACCACCAGTTTGGAAAAAAGCCTAACGAATTTCTGGTTGGGAATAGTGTGGTAGGAGAGTTCCCAGGTCCGCTAGAACCTGCCGGAGAGCAGGCTGCAGGCGGGCACTAGACTCGGTTTATACCGGGGGGATACAAAGGTGAACAAGACCCGAGAAAGATCTACACAGTGCTACAAAGGCACCCAGAGAGACCAGTCGTCTGTGCCTAGCAGAAACCTGGTAGACTTCCTGGGCGAGGCGGTGCTGAGCAGGGTCTTGAAGGCCCAGCTGATAGACGAGGGGTGCAGAAGACACACCCCAGCCCAGCACAGTGTGCACAGAGGGGGGAGACGTGCGGCCAGGGAGGCGGAGACTCGACAGAAACCACACACCCGGTGGGGTCGCCACTGCACCATCTAACAGCCTGGGCCAGAGCACACGGAACGGGGAGAAGTCCTGTACAGAAAGTGAAAGCTCAACAGAGATCACACACCCTGTGGTGCGTGATCCACCAGCCCAGCAGAGTCCAAGCTGACCAGAAAGGTGGATCCCCGGAGAAGCCCAAGACCCGAGGCAACCACACACACAAGACACTAGAGGCCAACTGAGCAGTCACGGCGGGAGCCATACCAAATTGGCAACCACAGCAACATCCTAGTTAGTCATTAGTCTCAAACCGGTGGACTGTGAAACCCCCTGCCACAATGAATAAACACCAAAAAAAAGACACCAGAAATACAAAAAATCAAGAAAGTACACCACCAAAAGTTAATAAATCTCATACTCTAGATCCTATAGAACAAGAAGCCCTTGAAATAACTGACAAGGAATTTCGAGTGATAATTCTAAGGAAACTGAATGAGATACAAGAAAACTCAGCTAGACATCATGATGAAATGAGGAAAAGTATACAGGATCTGAAAGAGGAAATATACAAGGAAATCAATGTCCTGAAAAAAAATGTAGCAGAACTTGCTGAACTGAAGAAGTTATTCAGCGAAATAAAAAACACAACGGAGAGTTTAACCAGCAGGCTTGTCGAAGTTGAAGAGAGAACCTCTGAACTTGAAGATGGGCTGTTTGAAATAACACAAGCAGACAAAAAGAAAGAAAAAAGAATCAAGGACATGGAAGAAAATCTGAGAGAGATATCAGACAACCTCAAGTGCTCAAATATCCGAGTCATGGGTATTCCAGAAGGGGAGGAAAATGGAGATTCCATTGAAAACATATTCAACAAAATAGTGGCAGAAAACTTCCCAGGTATAGGAAAAATCACAGATCTGCAGATCCAGGAAGCTCAACGATCTCCAAATGTATTCAACCCAAAAAGGCCTTCTCCAAGACATGTCATAGTCAAATTGGCAAAACTCAGAGACAAAGAGAGAATCTTAAAAGCTGCAAGAGAGAAGCGTCAAGTCACCTATAAGGGAGCCCCAATCAGGTTAACATCAGACTTTTCATCACAAACCCTAAAAGCTAGAAAGGAATGGGATGATATTTTCAAAATACTAAAAGACAAAGATTGCCAGCCAAGAATACTCTACCCTGCAAGGCTATCCTTCCGAAATGAGGGGCAAATAGTATATTTCTCAGACAAACAAAAACTGCGGGAGTTCACTACCACAAGACCACCCTTACAAGAAATCCTCAAGGGAGTACTGGGTTTGGTTCCTGAAAAATAACTACCACTGCCATAAAAACCTAAGAAAAATCTAAACCCGCTAGTACAATAAAAATGGCATTCATGAAGAGAAAACAAGCTAACAAAAACACTATCTACAACCTAAGGAACCAACAAACACAGAAACCAAACAGTAAATCAGAAAGCAAGGAACAAAAGACACCTAAGACAACCAAACAACCAATAAAATGCTAGGAATAAATCAACACCTTTCAATAACAACTCTTAATGTTAAAGGCTTAAATTCCCCAATTAAAAGACACAGACTGGCTGACTGGATCAAAAAGCAGGACCCAACTATATGCTGCCTACAAGAGACCCACCTCACCCATAAAGATTCACACAGACTAAGAGTGAAAGGATGGAAAAAGATTTACCATGCAAACAGAAAAGAAAAACGAGCTGGAGTGGCTATTCTTATATCTGACAAAATAGACTTTAAACTAAAAACCATAAAAAGAGACAATGAGGGACACTACTTAATGATAAAAGGACTGATCCATCAAGAAGACATAACAATCATAAATATGTACGCACCCAATGTTGGAGCAGCCAGATTTATAAAACAAACTCTATTAGACCTAAAGAAGGAAATAGACACTAATACCATAATAGCAGGGGACCTGAACACTCCACTGTCAATATTAGACAGATCATCTAGGCAAAGAATCAGTAGAGAAACACAAGATCTAAACAAGACTCTAGACCAATTGGAATTGGCAGATATCTACAGAACATTCCACCCAACAACCTCAGAATACTCATTCTTCTCATCAGCACATGGATCATTCTCCAGGATAGATCACATATTAGGTCACAAATCAAGTCTCAATAAATACAAAAAAATTGGAATTATCCCATGTATCTTCTCAGACCACAATGGATTAAAACTAGAAATTAATAACAAACAAAACTTTGGAAACTATACAAACACATGGAAATTAAACAGCATTTTACTTAATGACATATGGGTCCAAGAAGAAATCAAGCAGGAAATCAAAAAGTTTATTGAAACTAATGAAAACAATGATACATCATACCAAAACCTGTGGGATACTGCAAAAGCAGTATTGAGGGGAAAATTTATTGCATTAAATGCTCACTTCAGAAGAATGGAAAGATGGCAAGTGAACAACCTAACACTTCACCTTAAAGAACTAGAAAAACAAGAACAATCCAAACCTAAAGTTAGCAGACGGAAAGAAATCATTAAGATCAGAGCAGAACTGAATGAAATTGAAAACCAAAAAACAATTCAAAAGATCAACGAATCAAAAAGTTGGTTTTTTGAAAAGATAAATAAAATTGACAAACCATTAGCATGGCTAACAAAAAAAAGAAGAGAGAAGACTCAAATAACAAAAATTAGAAATGAAAAAGGCGATATTACAACTGATTCATCTGAAATACAAGGAATCATTCGAGACTACTATAAACAACTATACGCCAACAAATTTGAAAATCTGGAGGAAATGGATAAATTTCTGGACACACACAAGCTCCCAAAACTGAACCGTGAAGACGTAGAAAATTTGAACAGACCAATAACAATAAAGGAGATTGAAGCTGTTATCAGAAGGCTCCCAACAAAGAAAAGCCCAGGACCAGATGGATTCACAGCAGAATTTTACCAAACATTCAAAGAGGAATTGACACCGATTCTTTACAAACTATTCCAAAAGATTGAAACGGACGCAAATCTCCCAAACTCATTCTATGAAGCAAACATCATCCTGATACCAAAACCAGGTAAAGATATAACCAAAAAAGAAAACTACAGGCCGATATCCTTGATGAATATAGATGCAAAAATCCTCACTAAAATACTAGCAAACAGAATACAGCAACACATACGAAAAATTATTCATCACGATCAAGTGGGATTCATCCCAGGGATGCAAGGTTGGTTCAACATACGCAAATCAATAAATGTGATACACCATATTAATAAACTCAAACACAAGGACCATATGATCATCTCTATAGATGCTGAAAAAGCATTTGATAAAGTTCAGCACTCATTCATGACAAAGACCCTCTATAAGTTAGGTATAGAGGGAAAGTATCTCAACATAATTAAAGCCATATATGACAAACCCACTGCCAATATCATCCTGAATGGGGAAAAGCTGAAAGCTTTTCCTTTAAGAACAGGCACTAGACAAGGATGCCCACTCTCACCACTTCTATTCAACATAGTGTTGGAAGTACTAGCCAGAGCAATTAGAGAAGAGAAGGAAATAAAGGGCATCCAGATTGGAAAAGATGAAGTCAAACTGTCCCTGTTTGCAGATGACATGATCCTATATATCGGACAGCCTAAAACCTCTACAAAAAAACTGTTGGAATTGATAAATGATTTCAGCACAGTAGCAGGATACAAAATCAACACACAAAAATCAGTAGCATTTCTTTTCTCCAATAGTGAACATGCAGAAGGAGAAATCAAGAAAGCCTGCCCATTTACAATAGCCACCAAAAAAATAAAATACTTAGGAATTGAGTTAACCAAGGAGGTGAAAAATCTCTATAATGAGAACTACAAACCACTGCTGAGAGAAATTAGAGAGGATACAAGAAGATGGAAAGATATTCCATGCTCTTGGATTGGAAGAATCAACATAGTGAAAATGTCCATACTACCCAAAGTGATATACAAATTCAATGCAATCCCCATCAAAATTCCAAAGACATTTTTCTCAGAAATGGAAAAAACTATTCAGACATTTATATGGAACAATAAAAGACCACGAATAGCTAAAGCAATGCTCAGCAAAAAAAATAAAGCTGGAGGCATAACACTACCTGACTTTAAGCTATACTACAAAGCTATAATAACCAAAACAGTATGGTACTGGCATAAAAACAGACACACTGACCAATGGAATAGAATAGAGAATCCAGAAATCAACCCACACACTTACTGCCATCTGATCTTTGACAAAGGCACCAAGCCTATTCAGTGGCGAAGGGACTGCCTCTTCAGCAAGTGGTGCTGGGATAACTGGATATCCATATGCAGGAGAATGAAACTAGATCCATACCTCTCACCGTATACTAAAATCAACTCAAAATGGATTAAGGATTTAAATATACACCCTGAGACAATAAAACTTCTTAAAGAAAACATAGGAGAAACACTTCAGGAAATAGGACTGGGCACAGACTTCATGAATACGACCCCAAAAGCACGGGCAACCAAAGGAAAAATAAACAAATGGGATTATATCAAACTAAAAAGCTTCTGCACAGCAAAAGAAACAATTAAAAGAGTTAAAAGACAACCAACAGAGTGGGAGAAAATATTTGCAAAATATACATCTGACAAAGGATTAATATCCAGAATATATAAGGAACTCAAACAACTTTACAAGAAGAAAACAAGCAACCCAATTAAAAAATGGGCAAAAGAGCTAAGTAGGCATTTCTCTAAGGAAGATATCCAAATGGCCAACAGACATATGAAAAAATGCTCAACATCACTCAGCATCCGGGAAATGCAAATCAAAACCACATTGAGATACCATCTAACCCCAGTTAGGATGGCTAAAATCCAAAAGACTCTGAGTGATAAATGCTGGCGAGGCTGCGGAGAAAAAGGAACTCTCATACATTGTTGGTGGGACTGCAAAATGGTGCAGCCTCTATGGAAAATGGTATGGAGGTTCCTTAAACAATTGCAAATAGATCTACCATACGACCCAGCCATCCCACTGTTGGGAATATACCCAGAGGAATGGAAATCATCAAGTCGAAGGTATACCTGTTCCCCAATGTTCATCGCAGCACTCTTTACAATAGCCAAGAGTTGGAACCAGCCCAAATGCCCATCATCAGATGAGTGGATACGGAAAATGTGGTACATCTACACAATGGAATACTACTCAGCTATAAAAACGAATGAAATACTGCCATTTGCAACAACATGGATGGACCTTGAGAGAATTATATTAAGTGAAACAAGTCAGGCACAGAAAGAGAAATACCACATGTTCTCACTTATTGGAGGGAGCTAAAAATTAATATATAAATTCACACACACACATACACACACACACACACACACAAACCGGGGGGGGGAAGAAGATATAACAACCACAATTATTTGAAGTTGATACAACAAGCAAACAGAAAGGACATTGTCGGGGGGGAGGGGGGGAGGGAGAAGGGAGGGAGGTTTTGGTGATGGGAAGCAATAATCAGCTACAATGTATATCGACAAAATAAAATTTTAAAAAAAAAAATAAATAAATAAAGTTCACATTTTAATACTTAAAAAAAAAAATAAAATAAAATAAAATAAAATAAAATATTGCTACAAGAGAAGTGACTATTTTTTCTCTATTTTTTCCATCTTGCTTTTGAAAGGCTTGCAAATTAGAATTAATTCTACAAAGAATTAATTCTACTAATTCTACAGAGTTGAACAAATATCTTTAAACACTGGTTTTTAATGTGATAAAATAGGAAACATACCACCAATTTTGCTTCAAATTAAAGCTCTACGTCAGTAAATCTGTCATATACTATTACATTTTGAATCTGTGTATAAACATTAGCAAGAACTGACTGAAAGGTGGCCTGGAAAATAGTGCCATTGAAAGTCTCCTAGTGTGAAGTTGGAGGTAACTGAGGTGGATCTCTTATGGCTTTAGTCTGCTCCCTTTGATTTGTAGTATTATCCATCCTTTCACTGAGTTCATCTCCTATAAATCCACAGGCAGGTTCCTGGGAGGCTCTAGATCTGATACCTAGCTACTGGCTGGAAAGGTTAAACATACTTATGCCTCACCACCCAACTACTAAGTTTCCTTCCATAGACATTAATTCAGACTCAGGTTATGCTTAGTTGAATAGTGGCCAGAGGAATTCAGACCACGGAGTACAGAAAGCATAAGGTAGTAATGACTCTATTCACCCAAGATGCTCTGCCTGAAAGGATCTTTTCACAGCAGTTAGAAGGTCTGAGATGTGACCAGAACGTAGGGCCTGCTAGACTGACTGCATCATTTCTCACCTTCTAGAAGAGTATCAGGCCACAGAACTCTCAATAAATCAGGAGAGCTATTGAGAAACAATTGGAAACACCATTTCTGCATGTTGCTACAAGCATTGTAACTCTAACTACTGAATTGGTTTAGTACTCTGGCAGCCTCACAAATACGCATTTCTAAACTGGTGTTCATTTCATACTTTACATTTAAGAAAAGACCTAGAAAATAAATTTAAAAGTATAAAAATAATTAGACAGAAAAGTCAGGCTTCAAAGAAGTTTGGAAACTGCAAATACATAGAAAATCTTCCATTTGTGAGATGACGAAAGCTAATGAAGATGATAAATTGACCTATATTTTGACTGTAAGGTTCTTAATTCATAATTGTACATTTCAGGCTCAAATGCAATATATTAAACTATTTTATTAAATTATGTTAACAATTTGAGATTGTAATCTGAAGAGCTAGTTGGTGATATCTCTCTGTAGCTGACATAAGGTGTCCCAAACATTCTGCCAGCAACTTTACAAATATATTGTTTTACCTGTGATGTAAGAGGCAACGTTCTTGATGAAGGAGTGGTTCTTTATCACAAAGAATAGATTCATATTGATGGTATTTTCTAGTTGCTTTTCTCATTTTACATGCCTCTGTTCATGTTGTCAAACAATTTCATTTTAGAACTCAATCTAGTTTCTGATCACCTTTCTTCCAAATCTTAAACTGTATGACGAGAAGATTTAATATAATCTGATGGGTCATAAGGCATATTTTGATGACTAACAGAAAATTAGGTTCCTAAAGATTAGTGACAGCTATAGAATTGAACATACATACCTGGTAAACTCAGTTGAGGACCCTTAAGCATTTAAATGTCTTTAATAGTCAAAGTACGCCCTGGTTAAGGATCTCAGTCTTTGTCAACAGAAAAATATATTCATTCATTCCACACATCTCTATTGAGTAGCTAATGTATGCTGGCACCCTGCTGGGCACTGTTCCACAAAATCTTTGAAGGAACCATCTTAGGAAAATTAAGGAGCAAAAAGGAGTCAATAGGATTGAACAATTTGAAGGTGGAAAAAAATGACCAGAATGACCAAGGAATCTATATTCCAGGTTTAAAAGGATTATTTCGAGGATGGAGTAAGTAGGGAGGGCATTTAGAAACCTGCTCCTTCTTATTACTTTTACGGTGGAGTGACCGTGTTTTCAGTTCCTGAGGCTGAGGCCAGAGCCAAAGCCAGGCCTTCTTGAGGAGCTGTGGGCCTAGATGCTTGGAGATTATGGCTAGTTGCTTTCCTTGCCTTTTCTCTTCCATCCTCTGCCCCCTTTTATGCTGAATCAGGACAGAATCAGTTGGAAAATTAAATTACTCACCCACTTAATGTCACCTCCCATAAATTTCTTTCTCTTCCTCTCTCAGAGTACAGTTCAGCTCTTTAACAGGCAAGCCCCTGAATGAATCTAGTGCTGAATTTAAACTTTTAAGAAACCTGTCAGTTACCGATCTCCAAGGAGAGCTTCCCTACAAGCTCATACATAGGTTTTGACCCCTAGGGTTCTTCCATCCCACCTTCATTCCTTTCCTCTAATTCTCTGGTTAAAAAGGAATAAAAATACTTTTCAGAGTAGGCAACGCAATGAGTCCGTTGGTTCCACCTCTGCCATGCGAAGCAGATTTTTGCACAAGGATAAGGTTACGGCTGCCAGCCCGGGACTCCAGCGGTGTGGCCGATCCGACGCTGGGCTCCTCCCCTCCCCCGCCGACGAACGAGAGGCTAAGAGACCGATGCAAGTAGACAAGTAGCTGTTTTTATTGAATACAGAAGCTCCTTGAAAACTCCGTGTGCTCCGGGCTCTCCTGCAATTCCTTTCATTCCCAAAGTGCTGGAGCCAAGCACGCGTCCCGCGTAACTCCCTCCCACTTCTCGGGGGTTTGGGTTGGAGAGGAGGGAGGAGAGGAGTGGGCAGATGGGGGCGGGGGTGGGCTGGGCTTGCCCGGAGTCCTGATCCTTGGGCAGAGGGAGCGGGGGGCGGGCTCGGGACCGCCCGAGAGGCGCGTGATTGGGTCTGACCCTCCGCCTGCCTGTCAGTTTCGCCCGGGGTAGGGGGAGCGCGCGGGGGGGAGGAGGGGAGTGGGCGGAGGAGGGGGCTGCCCAGAGCCGTCGTCCGGCCCACTGACGGCATGAAACCTTTACGGGCACGCAGTGCTCTCAGCCTTTTGGTTGAAGCCCCTCATCTGCCTTCAGTCTGAAGGCAGGGCCCGGCAGAGGACAGATCGGAGGGTCCCGGCCGGAGGGGCCAACCGAGAGGGAGAGGTGGGGGCGAGAGACAGGAAGGAAGCAAACCATCAAATTTGAAAGAAAAAGCCCTTTGACTTTTTCCCCCTCTCCCTCCCCAAATGGCTGTGTAGCAAACATCCCCGGCGATACCTTGCAAGGGACGAAGTTGGTCTGCAATCGCAATTTCGTGGGTTGAGCTCACAGTTGTGAGTGCGGGGCTCGGAGATGGAGCCGTGGTCCTCTAGGTGGAAAACGAAACGGTGGCTCTGGGATTTCACCATAACAACCCTCGCACTGACTTTCCTCTTCCAAGCTAGAGAGGTCAGAGGAGGTAAGAAAAAATGGATTTGGGGAGGTGGGAGATTGCCATCGGTCTTTCTCCTTCTGCGCCCCTCCCCCTCTTTACCCTTCCTCCCGCCTCCTCCCCCTCCCCCCAAGGGGAAAAAAAAACTCCCTTAAATAAAATCCAGATTGCAGCTGCCATCAGGTTGGAAGGGGAAACTGGAGAGAGAGAGAGAGATGGATGTAGGCGGGACAATAATGGGAGAGGAGGTAGGTAGCAGGAGAAAAGATCTGTCAGGCGCAGAGCCTGCTGAAAATGCCCTTCACCACTTTCATGCCTCTTTGAAAAGAGGAAAAATATTACCTTGAACACAAGGGCAGTTGTACAAAGCTTTTGTTTGAGGAACAGTCCTTAGACTGCTCTTTGAACACCTCTTCTGGTATCTTCAGATTTTAAGTACTGGGAATATCTTTTTAAGGGTGAGTTGAGGAGAAAATATAGAGGAAAGGGTATAAAGTGAACCTTGATAAAGTTCTTTGTCAGCAACAAAGTGAGAAACAGGGTATTGTACTTTTGAGGATATAAGAGAAACCAGGGGGATGAACCTAGAAAACTGAGAACACTTTGTGTGTGTATATGTGTGGCAATTTGAAACTATTTTAAGTGGACAAAAAATTGGCAGATTATAAGGAACGGGTTCAAAATAGGGAGAGCACTTTTCCCTGAATTTCGGTCCTCTGCTCCCCTCTGTGACCCTCCCCCCCCCGCCCCTTCTTCTTGCAGGTTGGACGTGCAGTTCTCTTGGAGAATGATGAAAGTCGCCAAGCAAATGGGGTGGGGGCGGAGGAATAGGGACTGGGAAGGAAGGGGAGGGGGCGTGGGGTGCGGTGGGAGGAGAGAGGTGAGGAAAAGTTCCTACGTGGCACCACCAAATATTCAATGACCAGACCTGCTGGGAAGCCTGCAGCCCTGTCAGTACCCAAGGAGGGAAAGCGACTTCGCTCCTCCCCTCCGCCTCCTCCTCCCCTTCCCCGCCCTTTCCTGAAAAGGCATCTGGCTGCAGCGGTCCGTTAGGTGCTGTAGACGCGGCTGGCAGGCGGACGCCTTTGGAGTTGAGGAGCCCAAGCAGCTTAGAGTAGAAAGCAAGCTTTGTCAGGAGTGCAGAGAGCAGCTGGAGATAGGAAGGAGGTGGCGGGAATAGGCTAAGGGAGAAAAAACTTGTCAACCCCAATGCGCAGGCTTTAGCAGAGAGAAACTCGAGTCCGGCCCTGGGGCTAGATGCCAAGATCTGAGATCTCACTTACGGGAGTTAGCGCTCCCGGAGGCCGAACTCTGCGACCAGGTCTGTATTCCGTCCATACCCTTGGTGGCTTTCATCACCCTGAATACAAGTCAGAGCTAGATTCTTCCTCCGTGGACTTTTCCTGGTGAATACAGAGCCTCATTAGTAGTATATTTGAGTTTTAAAATGAGTTATGTTAATTACGTTGACTCATTCATTTCCACATTTTCTAAGATAAAGAAGAGAGGTTTTTGAAAGTGGAATCTATCACAAAGTTTGCCTTTTACCTTTGGTACCTGGTCACCAGTTGGATTGGTTAATTCTGTCAGCAGTTCTGCCCTCTGCTGGTTTTATTTATTATTTGGAGTTCAGGCATCTGCCACAGTAAATGGGCCTTTTAACGTCTCTCTACAGTGATACTGGAAAAGGACACTTGGTTATGAACAATGATATACCATTTCTTTTTCGGCATGTCACACACACGTAGACAAGAGAAGTGTAATGGTAACTGTTTATTTAAAAATATAGAAACCGAGAAATCCTTCAGTGAAGACAAGTATTTCATGTGTCTTCACTGAACACCGTTGTATGAATTCATTGTATGAATTCAGCTCAACACCATTGTATGAATTCAGGGATTATTTAGCTGATGATATTTATGTTTCTTTTCCACATTGGGCCTTCCTATGAAGCTCTAAGAATATCAGAAGAATCAAGTTTCTACACTTTTAATGCATAATTTTCTATTTATAAGCTAGCTACATACCTGAAGCACTTTAAAACAAATGTCTCAGTACTACATTGAATAAATGGTGCAAAAATAACTTTCCCTATTGTTATAAAGCCAAGTGATGTGAGAAATAGCAAAGTATAAGGATCAGATGTTGGGTTTCTGCTTGTCATTTCTGATGAAATGAGTTGAAAGTTGTATGATAGTTCAGATATTCATCTTCTGATTTTGGCATTTGTTTTATCAACTTGCTTGGTGTGTATTGCTTAGTGGAAGGCCACATGTTTACCTAAACCTACTCTCGTAGGCATTCTTGTCACCTAATGAACTTCAAAAAGGAAGTAATAATATATTAATGCTTGAAAAAGAAACACTGGTTTCTAAGCCTGAATCACCGCACAAGGGAAAAATAAACCCAGTGTCCAGTTCTAATACTAGCTTTTACATTTGTAGTTGAAGTAAAGTAGGATTTTATACCAGTTTCTAAATAAAAATATTATATTCCAGCATCATACTGTGGCTTACTGATTTCACTGAGGTGCAGTGGTATGGTTCAGTTGCTAAACACAAAGGTAATTTAAGACAGAGTTTATTTTTAATATAAAATTAAAACATTAAAGTCTTGAAAAGTTCTGGGTTCATAATAAAGTTAGACACCAAAGAAAATAATACAGAGGAAGACTCCTGGAAGTGACTGGATTAAAGAAGTATATGATTTCACACGCAGTCATATTACTTTACTTTGAAAATCCAAACTATAACTTGGAAATCTTTAACATACTTATTTAAAGATTTCAATCTTTACTATGATTTAGTATAAAATACTTAGGTGTTATTTTAATAAATACTCATTTACATTAATTTAAATGTTTGTTTCATATATTTGGCTATGGTTAACATATCATAAATGTTTTAGTTCAGGAATTTATGGATTTTTCTTTTTTCGTCAGTTGGTTCATGACTTCTTATAGATAAGATCTGAGAACTGCCTGGAATTTGTAGTAACAACAGTATGATGGTGTTAAGATAGATGGTTCTATGTAAGAGTTTTAAGTGAGTTTAAGTAGGGGTTAGCTGTAATCGAATACTAGGAAAAATAAAATCTACTTGAATAATCTCTTCTTAACTAGAATGGTAGTCAACCTTTGGCAGTTAAGACAATACTGTGTCTTGCAAAAAGTTGATCAGTTTTAGGAGGAGCTTTCAAACCTTGTCAGCAATTGGTAGTGAGCCCTGCATAAGTGTTGTTTTGAGTGCCCGGGATCAGCAGGTGAAATGGTGCTGGCTTCCAGAGTATGTGCTAATCCAACCTTGCAAAGAGATCAAATTTTTCCTTTTGGTTACTTAATCAGAAATCAATTACAAGATAAGATATGCTTCTGATAACAAATGCAGTGTTTGGTAGGATTATTAAACTGTGTCCCTCCATTTGTTTTTTAATTCAAAAGTGACCAAGTCTGTCACAGAGAAATAAAAAAGAACAACAGGTAGCTCGTGAGAAACACCTTCCCGCATGCTTTAAACAGATAGCCTCAGTTTAGGTGACACATGTATATTCAATTAATTACAGACACTTTCATCTAATTTTCTATTAGTTTTGAAATTGAGTTTATGAATATCTTAAAGTGACTATTTGCTTCATAATGAATACTTAACTAAAAAGCTACTTTATAATAAAGTTTTGAACAAAATTATGAAGTTGTAAAACGATAAATATATTTACATAGTTTGATTGCTTACAATTTAATTAAAATATTAAGGTTCCCTATTTCCCTTAATTTGTGACTAAAATAGAAGCACCACATTGTTCATGTTAAGTTATCCCTAAAGTACAGCATGGCAAACATCATCTCTTTTCCAACTTATGTTTTGGATTTCTATCTGACGAAAATGTCAATAGTCACCTTTCTTTTATAAAGGTTTGCTTCTTTTCTGAGATAAATTCTCTTCACCCTGGTTAATTTATTGAGGTGCTGCCTGTGTAATGATAACTAAAATTCAAATCAAGCTTGGTTGAGAGTGTCTATCTAATAAAAAGCTGAAGTTTTCAAAGGAAGAAAAGGTGTTTAGATGAGATTTTTTTAAAGGATAATGCTAGAACTAGAAATTATAGAAATTTCTAACCAATCCCACTTCTCAATTTACTAGTGAGGAAACTAAGGCAGAGAAAGTTATTAGCTGAATGCTCTTTCTCAAAGAAAAAAAACATAAAAATATCCGTATAATATTTAAGATTTTTCTGATTGAGTAGGATGAAGATCTGCAATTGTGATAAAAAAAAATCTTTGAATAATAGAAGTCTGAGAATCAATGGAATGAACCAAAAAATGTATACCTGCTGAAGTTTAGATTAGTGAGAAGATGGATTAAGTGAAAATGCCTGATTTAAAGAAAACTGGATAGGAAATAGAGTTATAGAATGAATTTTAAAATTTATCAATTTCCTAAGTTTGCAGAGAGGTAATTTTTGATTATTTGATTGTAGGTATATTGTTCATATAGCTAATTGTGTGATTCTATAAGGTTATCTGTATCAGAGTAGAAAGCATAATAGTTTCTAAAATATTTATTGTATAACATTTGTTGCTGAATTAAGAACATTCTGTTTCTCTCTAAAGTTGCTAATGAAAGATCAGGCCAAACTTTAATTTCAAAGAAATGAAGAAAATTATATATTTATTTCAAATGAGAAAAATAATGTCAAATTTCTTATCTTTTTATGTTAATTTTAATTGATTGGCTTTTATTAATAAGCCAGATAATTATTATGAGGCACTTGATGTGTGCTGTTTATTTAATAAACAATCTTTTTCCAAACAAGTGGTCAACTTTAGAATAAAACAGGAAAGAACCTAGTAGTGTGAATTCTAATTCAAGTTTTTCTTTTGGATTGCCAAAGCATCTGAGACTACATAAATACCTTTTACCTCAAGAATAAATGGAAGTAAATTTATAGGAAGTACTCATTCTTAATAAACTACCATGATATCTGTTGTGCTGTCAACAACCATGGCAAATTTTGTTAGCACATGCAAAATTGTGAGGAAGTGAGGGAGGAAGAATTTGATTTTATATTTCAACATTTTTTTTCTAGTAGTCCAGTCTTTGAGAGCTGGTTTTTATACAAAATTAAGAGACTTCCCATCTTCAGGGAAAAACAATATATGTTGTTAGGTCCTGAAAATGATATTGACAAAGAATTTACCATGAGTTTTTATACTCGTGATTAATCTATCAACTTATATAAACATGGAATTTTATAGACACAGAACCATCCTCATCTTTTTATATAGATTTTAATGATTACGTTTAGGTATTTAAAAGCCAAAATTTTATTGGGTCCTGAGTACACTTTTCTTTCTTCTCTACCTTTGGAGAAGTAATTAAGGGCAGTTGGTGTAATCATTAGGGATTCAAGGCAACTTCAAAGTGGGGGCTGAGGGCTGGTCTGCATTTCTGCTTTCACTCCTCCACTTCCCTCATTTAATACTCGGGAAATGTGACCCGAGCTGGGAGTGGTGAGAGGAAACCAAACTTTTTCTTTCTGACCATTGAAGTTTTGTTCCTTAGCAAAGAAGAAAGAGAGGTACACACAGATGTTATAAAAAGTTGCAGTGTTCCTTAAACTCTCTCACTGAAGAGCCAAATTTAAATGCAATTTTCAGTATACTCTAATGTCCTTTCTTCTTCTAATTTCTCTTGTAACTTAAATCGAAACCTAAAGCTTTTTCTTTTTCATTTTAAACTGCCTTCTATATTAGAAAGCATCTAATATATTTATTTATCCTTCTTTGAAAACCCTAATATTTTATTTTATAGTTTTTTTTTTTTTTTTTTTTTTCCTACTTTCAGTTGTGTCAGAACTCAGCATGAAAAATACTAGCTGGCAGAGAAGATGAAAGACAAGTTTAAAGTGATTTAGTGAGAAATATCTATTTATCAGTTGCAGTCTTTGGCCTACTACTGACTTGGCTAGTGGTTCTTTAGACATTGGCTGATCACCAGACTTACTGTTATCTGGTAAAATAAACTCTTTGCTTGCTGCGCATGGAATTAGAGACAGTGCTATTAATTTAGGAGAAAGAACTCAGAGAAAAGAAAGGTTATCATATTTCAGAGTAAGAGACCAGCTTAAATACGACTGGACAATTGAGAACTAAAACAAACCTGTGTAAAAGTGCTTTAGCACAATCAACTTTTGCAATTCCCTCAAACCTTTTTTTTTTTTTTTTTCTTAAAAAGCATCTTTCTTATTTTAACCAAATTTAATTGCTCTTGAATGGCCCTGTACTGTACAGGCAAATGAAGGTCCCTATTCATAGAACTTGAGCCCATAGAGTATCAGTGGAAGCTTCTTTCCTCTGTCTGACTGGTAAACTGACATCCGGGCTTAAAGTAATGAACCTGAGACTGTGTGAGGTAGTTGGCTTTCCTTCTTCACTCAGATTTACACATACAACTTCCTGAAAGGATGACTGCCAGAAAGAGCAGTAGTTGCGATCCTTGACAAGGCTAATAAGAACTCTAGTACGCTTTCATACTTGCTGCTCTTAGATCTAGTTCTGCGGAGAAAAAAGAGCCATAAATATTAAAGTGTTTTTCCTTTACTTCTCTCTTTAGACTGGAGACTAATGGCGGAGCACAATGTACTACTGTCACTTTTCCTTTTGAATGCAAGTCTTCACAACACTTCACTGGCTTTGAGAATAAATTTATTGTCCAAATAGCTTAGCATGATGCAGAGAGATGCCCTTCAGTATGTGGCCTTTCTGCATGTCCAGGCTCATGACCAGCCATTTCTACATCCCCAACCTTTTGCCTGTATTTGTTGCTACCTTTGAACTCTCTCCCTGGAATATCTGCTCTTTTCTCCTCCATATATCAAACACCTTCTCATACTTCATACTTCAGGATTTAACTCAAACATCAGAGCTCATGAAACTTTCCCTCGTATCTCCAGGTAGATATAACTGTGAGAGCTAGCACTGAATGCGTGCTCATTATATACCAGGTTCTGTTGTAAGCACTTTTCATAAAGAATCTCATTTCATTGTGACAAATGTCCTGGAAGTAAGATGACATTAAAATATCTCTTTCATCCACCAGGCAACTGAAAAACAGAGAAATCAATTATTTTGCCTAAAGTCACAGAGCTAGTAAGTGGCAAATCGAGGATTAGAACACAGAGAATCTTCCTCCAGAGCCCTTGCTTTTGAACACTTGTCCATGTTTACTTTGTTAAGTGTTCTAATGCTTGTACACAGCTTCCTTGACTGGCCTTATGATTATGGTGTCCTGGAAACTAACATTAACACATTAATCATTCAGCTGCAACACAGTGATCAGCAAGTACGTTGTGTGAATAACTTGAGTGCTACCAAGGAAAAACATAAAGAGACTGGCAAAGGGTGATGGTACAATTCAGGTGGCTCTTTAGCCTGCACCTAAGTTCAATGGTGGAGGCGATATCACAGTTAGCATTTTATAGACAAACCTAAGCCTCAATGATGGTGGAGAATGCAAAGGAGAGTTGCTGGAAGCCATCATGTGCTAATTTGTTTCTTTTTACTAACTTAAGGAGAAGTCGACAGATGTATCTGGGGTTGGCTCAAGTCAACAGATGTATCTGGGGTTGGCTCGGTTTACTTATGACACGGTCTCTCACAGATTGCTGCGTGTTCTAATCAATATCCATTGCAAGTAACATCAGGTCTTATTCTACTTCTGAAGATCGATGTATGAAAATTGACTTATCATCTTCAGTATAAGATTGTCAGACCTAATTAGCTAAAAGTTATTTGGGATGTAATCAGCTAGGTGAATGTAACCGAAAAACACATGGCTTACAAAAAAATAAATCATTATCATTGCTTTAAAAAATTACTTATTTATGTCAGTCTTCCTCTAAGAGTTGCTGGGTAGGTAAGGACTGTGATCTAATTTTATTTGTGTCTTCAGTGCCAGAATGCACACTAGTACATGACATAGTCACTATTTAGGTTATTATCTTCTTTTATCACCCAGTGGATTGAAACAAGATTAAAATCTAATTAACTTGGAGTTGTGTGAGATGGAAGTTTTAGGACCTCCTCATGTCATGTTGTTAGGGGTAATTAGATTCCCCCTCTTTTTTTTCTTTACCTACTTTCTAAAAACTAATCTTTTGGAATTTATCTCCAGGTTTTTCATCTGGAAAATTGTTTTGCACATTGGCTTAAAAGATTCCTTTGAATATTTGTAGCTACTGATTGACTATATTACTTTATTACCTCTAAAACTGTGGTTTACATCAAGATATGAAGTGGTATTTTTGCTGTGACAGCATCATAAACCATCTTTTCAGCTTTCTACCTGTGAACAAGAAAGGAGAGTTTATTCCAAGAATGGTATCAATCTGTAAAAGTGGTATTTGGAAATATTCCTGTCCCCTAGTCATTTTTCAACCTTTTGTCTCAGTTTTGTATATTAAGGATTAATTGTCTGGCTTTGCTTAATAACTATTGTGGCCTATTCACATATATATACACATACATATATGTATATATACACACACATACTTATTGCTTTGTAATATATATGCATATACATATATATTGCTTTATGATTATTTTAATAAACTTGTTCTTTCTTCAGGTTAGAAAGTAATTTATATATTATACATGTATTATAATTATATTGTGAAGTACCATCTTCAAGCAAGAAGTATATAGAGTTTCAAATGCTTAATAATTTTCTGTATGTGTTGCTGTATTTTGTTAGCTAGTATTTTATTGAGGATTTTTGCGTCTATATTCATCAGGGATATTAGCCTGTAGTTTTCTATTTTTGATGTGTCTTGGTCTGTTTTTGGTGTAAGGGTGATTTTTTCCTCATAGAATGAGTTCGGAAGAATGGCCTCTGTTTCCATCTTTTGGAATAGTTTGTAGAGAATTGGCATCAATTCCTCTTTGAAGGTTTGGTAGAACTCTAGAGTGAACCCATCCAGTCCTGGGCTTTTCTTTGTTGGGAGCCTTCTGATAACAGCTTCAATCTCTTTAATTGTTACTGGTCTGTTCAGATTTTCTATACCATTCGCAACAACATGGATGGACTTAGAGAAAATTATATTAAGTGAAACAAGTCAGCCACAGAAAGAGAAATACCACGTTCTCACTTATTTATGGGAGCTAAAAATGAATATATAAATATACAAACAAACAAACGGTGGGTGGGCGGGGAAGAAGACACAACAATCACAATTCCTTGAACTTGTTACAAGTGAACAGATAGTAGTGGGGTGGAGAGGAAAGAAGAATGGGGGAAAGAGGGACAGGTAAAGGGACGTGAAAATCAACTATAATGTATATTGAGAAGTTAAAATAAAAAAATAAACAAATTTTTAAAAAAGACAAATGCTTAATAAGATTAATAGACAATAGTTACAGCGTTATTTAGGAAGCAAGTTACATAGTTTTGATATTCTATTTCTATCCATTGTATACTTTAGTTACACTAAAATCACTAGGACAGGTATCTTTATCTGTTTTATTTAGTGTGTCACCTTGAACAGAGCCTGTCACATAGTAATCATTTGATAAGTCTTTGTTGAATGAAGTGAGGGCATTGGTTGCAACTCTAATGACTTGATCTAAAATAACCTATCTAGCAACCTGTGATGTGATATATGGTTATGTGCACTGATTACTATCAATGTTTACAGAAGTATATTGAATCTATTTCTGCTGAAATTATTATGACTTCCTGAAAATATCAGTCTCTGTTTTGCCTTCAAGCTAAGCTATGATCTATATCCTGAGCACTCTCTCACTCTGCTGACCATATTATCTCCTCTAGGAATACTTCTCCTCAACCATGAAGACTGGGGTAGTTGACCTTGCATATCATCCTAAACACACTGTACCTACCCCAAACTCAAATGCTTATCACAGAATATTTTTGTTGCTCCAGTGAAAGCAGGAAATACATTATTTTTCACCTATGCAAGAAATTCTTGTATCTGGCATCATATCTGTAGCATAATAAGATGGCCAGTAAATATTTGTTGAATGAGCATATGAATGAATGAACTCACAAGCAAGGGACTTTCACTAAAGTCAAGAGGACAGGGTAATAATCTCTGGCTTGGTATCACAATTACTTCCCACTCCCACCCTGGGGATTTTGATTGAGTAGATTTTGTATGGAATCCAAGCACAGGTATTACAAATTCCACAGATAATTTTGATGCACAACCAGGGGTTTGTAAATTTTCTGTAAAAGGAAATAAATATATCCAAAAATGGGAATGTGCCTAATTTGTATAACAAGATACTGGAAATCAAGTGAAAGTTTATTTATCTCAAATTCATAATACCCTATTGCTAAACAGCAGTGGCTATGGAAGAACTGAATTGAGCAGATCAACTGATTACAATATAGAAAATGCTTTCTTTTAATCCTCCTTTCCGGAGCATATAATAAACCAAATGCCAATGACTATTGGCTTTTCTGAACATTAAAGTCAAATGAATGGGCTGGCCGGTTAGATCAGTTGGTTAGAGCATGGTGCTGATACCACCAAGGTCCAGGGTTCAATCTCTGCATCGGCCAGTCGCCAAAAAAAAAAAAAAAAAAAAAAAAAAAAAAAAAAAAAAAAAGAAAAGAAAAGAAATAAAGTCAAATGGTTACAATGAAAATATGATTTTAGTCTTATAATAAACCTTTTTAAATAGGCTCAGCCATTCATAAATCAGAAATGCTGTACTTTTTCAAATATTGCACTTTCAACTGGCTTTTGTTCTTTTCTTTACTCAGCATTGTGACATTATTTATGCTTTCAACTTTCAGTTTATATAAGCTTTTATGATATAAGAAAGTTCAGGATTGAGGCTATTTAACAACTGCAAAAATTAAGTGACCATCCTCTATGCAAAACCACTGTGTTAGGTGCTGTGGGTACAAAGACAATGTCAGTCTGTATTCTCATGATGTGCATGGAGTTACCATGAGAGTGACAGTGAAAAGGTAATTAATATACTCAATCATTCATTTATTCATTCAACAAATATGTATTAAATCCCTGCTATGTAATCATGCTAGGTTCTAAGCTCATTCCTTCACTCATTCACTGAATCACATATTCAACAATTATATGTTAGAGTCTTATATGCTCAGGGTACTTGCTGGACAAAGTTAGTCACAATCCTACCACATAGAGTTTATGGTCTACTAGATGCTTTGAAGGAGTGAGTGCATGGTTACAGGAGAATTCAGAACAGAAGCTCAGTGAAGTCAAAGAAGGCTTCTCTGAGAAAGTATCAAATGAGCGTTGAATAATTAAATGAAGTGAGGAGGAAAGAGCATTCCAGGCAGTGACATGAAGGCCTGTGGCAGAAGGGAAAATGACACCACAAGGAACTTGAAGAAAAGACTTGAAAAAAGGCAGTGTGCCTGGTAAAGAAGAAATGGGGATATAATATGAGATGGGCTGGGGAAGTGGGCAGGGGACACATAACACAAGACCACCTGGATATATTTTTCTACGTAGCACAAAAGCATGTAACTAATTAAAAAGTACAAGAAGGATGCTAAGTTATCGGAGTCTACATGTACTAGGTGGTCCCAGTTGATTGCAACCTTTGGATCCTCTGACAATAATCAGGGAACTGGGACCATGCTGCTTTTTCTGGAATAGCCAACCACTGTGAAGTGAACCAGGGGTTCTCAACAGTAATTAGTATATTTAAGTCACACTTTATATGGAGTTTTGGTCATCACAGACTTGTAAAATACATGTGATAATCTTTCCACGTTGTAAGGGAGTGCATGAAACAAGTGTGCCTACACATTTATAAAATCTGCTGTAAGACAAAGAAGTAACTTAACGTTTCTTAACCTTATGCGATTGTACTTGTTATTCCTCAAATTATAGCATCTTCTAGAACACAAATTGCAAATAGCGATTTTTGTTTCTGAGGATTAGTATATTGGACTATTTTCTCTATTTTGCTTATTTGCGATGACAAAATATTTACTGTAAGGATTTTTTAAGTCATAAAGATTTTTTTCAGGGGAAGTTATATCGAATACATTTTAAAAGTTACCATGTCATTAATTACATTGATTATAGCTTTGAATTACATTGGTAGACTATCAACTCTGGAAGTTTTATTTCTAGCTCAGATCTTTCCCCTGAACTCCAGACTGGCATACTCGGCTGCCTATTAAACAATTTCTAATGGCATATGTGTTCATCTCAAATTTAGCATGCCCCAAATTGAATTGCAGAACTCCTCTCCTGAAACTTGTTCCTTTCACAGCCTTCTTCATCTCACTTAAAGGTAACACAATCAATAATGTTTGAATTAAAAAACTTGGAGTCAGCTCTGACTCCTTTTTTCTCATATCCCATATCCAAGCTAACATCAACTCCTGTTGGCTTTACCTTCAGAATACATTCAGAATCTGGCCCAGTGCTTCATCTCTCAGTCCAAGAAAGCAACGTTTTATATCTGAAATGATTACAATTACTTTCTCATTGCTGTCTGATTCCATTCCAATGCCTCCGTATTCTGTTCTCCATACAGCAGCCACAGTGGTCTGGAAAAATAAGTTGAATGGGTAATCTCTGTACTCTCTTGTCAATTTTTCTGTTAACATAAAACTTCTCTAAAATCAGAAAGCCATAAAAATAAGTTGGTTCATGTCACTCTTTTCTCTTTAATCTACAAATCTAATCTCCCTGAAGATCCCACAGGACCTGTACAATCTGCCTTCAATATACCCTCTCCTTTACGTCTCTGACACAATCCCTTATATTCCTCTTATTCCCTTTGCAAGAGACACATCTGTCTCCTTGCATTTCCTCCAACATTTTGGGCCAACTCTTGTCTCAGTTTCTCTGCATTTTTTTGTTCCTTTTGCTTAGAATCCTATTATGCAAAAATATCAAGATAGAGGAACTCCTATGTCTTCCTAGACTTTGCTCAAATATCATTTTCTTAAGGCCTTTCCTGTCCTTCTTATTTGATTTTACAATCCATGCGTCCACAACTCTTCCTATACTCTTTTACTGATCTATTTTTCTCTTTAGTACTAATCCAATATTTGCCATGTATAAAAAATAATGATATATTTAAAGACAGAGATTATGTTTTAATGCTTTATATAATATGTAGAACTAAATATTTTTGGAAATGTATGTTTTATAAAACGTATTTTATATAAAAGTTGGCATTAGATATTTTTGGAGTATATGTATATATCTATATATATTCGGCTAACATATATCTATATTAGCCAATCTGCTATATATGTTAGCAGAATTTCACATATTGAAGCATTTGTTTAATTTGATGGACCCTGGCGACCTTGATCCAGCTGATCAGAGCTGTCCAGAGATGATAGCTGTGTGGAAATGGTAGTGTATGTGTATACTTTTTTCCTCTGGTGTAAGAGATCAATAATGATGATTGCCTAAAAAGTAGATGGGAGATATTCTTAGCTGAAGAACTAGAAAGCAATTATAGATTTGATATTGTCAAGAAAATGTACAAATATGCTGATATTCAAGGAAAATTCATTTATTATTTTTAAGGGTAAAGTCAGGATTCTGTATTTTATGCATTTTTCTCAATCCCTGGAAGGGTCACAATTAAAATAATAAACAGTCAACAATGAGATGTAGATATAATCAATTTTGATGAGAGTTATACTTTTTCTATTATTCCCCCTTCAGAATATTTCACTACATATTTTTTCTTGAGCTTTTCAGTTATGAACTTCACTGTGCAATTGATTTTTTGTAACTGATATTGTCACAGATTTGTAAGGAAGTACATTTACATTTGATCATTCAGTTTCTACTTTCTGAAAAGGTAGTACCAATTGGTTTGTTAGGTGCTTGGCTTGATGAATCTAACTATAAAATTCCTAAAACTCCAGGTTAGTGGTCATATTGCCTTTGCCCATATAATTCTCAAATTGGTGCTATTTGTTGTTTGAATATCAAATACTCATTTTTCCCAAGGTGACCATCAAAATCTTGAGCTTTGGGCCGAACCTGTGGTGCACTTGGGAAAGTGCAGCGCTGGGAGTGCAGCGACGCTCCCACCGCGGGTTCGGATCCTATATAGGAATGGCCGGTGCACTCACTGGATGAGTGCTGGTCACAAAAAAAAAAAAAAGAAAAAAAGAAAAAAAAAAAAAGAAAAAAAATCTTGAGCTTTGAGATACCTACATTTATTTTATTTGTATTATTTATGTGGTGTGTGTGTAGGGAAATATATTTAATAAACATGGTATTATTAGTGACAATACATTTTAGTTGATTATAAAATCCTTTGGGGGAAATTGAACTCTAGCTAGTATTATGGGATACTTCCCATATCCAGGAGTAATTAATGTAAACTGTACAACTGTAAGGGTTTCTTATACAATGTCACACTTTACTAATGTATTTAAGCAGTTTATTTCTCTCATTCTGCACTTTTTTTTTTGGATACAAAGATTATATTGCAGAATACAAATAAGACTGTTAATTTCAGCTAAAAAGGGTTTTGCTGGGACATAGAAAATTTACATCATTTATATTGACATTGTACCACATCATCATTTAAAGATGAGCTTCTATATTTTTTTCAATATGAGGAAATTTAGGTCAATATGTTTAATTTTCTAATACTTCATGTTGGTTTATAACACAAGATTGGTATGTGGCATATGCATATTTAAAATAAATAGAAGAATAGTGACAGAGGAAAAACTCTACAGTATTATATTTTTCAACCTTTTATTAAATATCAAGATTACTGTGTTTAAGCCACAGTTTTATCAATTTCTATGAAATGCAAATAAAAAATAATGAAAAGAAGTAAATGCTAATAATATCAGTGCATTAATGTCAGGTTGTTCTAAAGGGTGGCAATGGAGAGGTGAACATGAAAATATAGATTTGAGATCCATTCAGTTGCTTAAGCTAAGTCCCAGGAAACCTCCTGCGGTTGTATATGTCTAGAATAACATATGAGCATGCTGGACAGATTGCTAAGCAGTAGAAAATTTTCATGGATGATGTCTAATGAAAACTGTTCAATATTCTACTCTACTGCAAAGAGATTTCCCAGGGTAGTCAGAGGAAACAGGTAATAAGACTCAAGTTAATTATAGCTCTGGGGAAATGTGGATGATGTCCACTGGAACTATTGAGAGATGTTCAGAAAGGTTGAAATTATCAGGGGGTAACAATTTTAGATATTATTTTTATTGAGTATTTATTACTTACTGGACACAATCTTCAGAGGCTAAAATTCTTTATCTCATTTAATTCTCACAATGTGCCTAAGTTGAAGAAATTAAGTCTTGAAGGGGTGAGTAGCTTTCCTGAAGTCATCCAGATAAATACTAAATGTGGGTTAGAAATTGGGCTGTTCTAACTGCAGAAAGCAAGTTATTGATTGTTGTCTCTACACATGTCATATCCTAAGTTTTAGACTCTTTATTAAGAGCTCTCATGATTTTGAAATATAACAGAGTATTGGTAATAGGTAAATTATAATAAATAGTCACTTCTCTCTCTTCTTCTGTCAGTCCTACATCTCACCACCACATACACACAGTAGCAGTTGCTGGTACTCACCTGGAGCAGCAAAACATTTTGTGACTGGGTGGGAGATGGTTTAGAACTCTTTTATTGTTTTATTTATTTTTATTTCTTTCCATAATGGTATGCTTCTTATATAGCTTGTGGTGTGAGGTACAAGGTGAGAATAAGTGCCTGTCTAGAAGTTGGAAAAGGCCACTTGACACCTGTGTTCTTACCATACCTAATCAAATAATGGAAACAACCATAGTTGGAGAGCTCTGTTGTTTTTGAAAGTCACTTCCAACCCTCTCCCTTTACCTTCTCAGAATGGTGGGAAAAATGCTTCATCTCTGAGGCAGGATGTAGTTACTCATCCATTCATTCATTGAACATATCTTATTTAATGTGTTTCAGCTGCTGTGCCTTAGCAATAGCACAGGAATCTTACTGCTACTGGTGTGCACTGTCACAGAGTTTACAATCCATCAGGGAGGCAGATGCTAAACAGTAAATTACATGCTTAGCAGAGAAGGGGGGAGAGAGAGAGAGAGAGAGAATGAATATTGGGTGATATGAGTATGTAATAAGAAAATCACTAGCATAATTTTGACATGCTATGCCTGAGAATATAGCCTACAGTCAGAGTGAGATAATTAAGCAAGCAACAAAATAGACTGTGGGGTTATCCAAGGGAAATATAGGGCACTTTGGATCATATGAGAGGGCCATATATCCTGCCTGGAAGGGATAAATAAAGAGTTCCTGGAGGAAGTCATGCTTAGTTTAGACCAAAAGATTTAAATCCACCAGATATCAACCCTGGTAGCACATTAGACTCATCTGGGAAACATTTTAAACACATGGATGCCTGGGCCCCACCTCTATCATTCTAGCTTATTAGTTCTGGGGTGGGTCCCAGTATCCATATATTTTACAAGTTCCCCGGATGATGTTAATGACAGTAATTGAAAAATCGGTCAACTATCCTTAGGCAATTGAAGAAGGATTGGAAAAAATCTTCACATAAAGGGAGCAAGTTACATTCGAGGAACTGAAAAAAGTTTATTCCAGCTAGAACAATAAATTTGGGGGTGGGCAAGTGGATAGGTGTTATTGTAGGTGGCTCACTTGGAGTTTGTAGTGGTGAATTATGATGGAGATGTGATTTTTCTTCAGAGGTCTTCCACAGTCATGGCGAATCCAGGGAGAATTTGGACAGCTGAATTTGTTCAGTGTTGGTGTCTTGTTGGGGGAAGCATGGCTGCTTTCATTTCCTTAAACCCTGTGCTCTCTTGTTATCTTTACTGCCATATTTGCTGTTTCTTTCCACCTTCTCTTCACTGATGAACTATTTATTTTTCAGGACACACATAGCTTAAAAGGGCTAAAGAGTAGATATTTTAGTCTTTGTGGGTCATACAGTCTCTGTTGCAGCTAAGCAACTCAGTCATTGTAGTGCGAAAGCAGCTATGGACAATATATAAGTGAATAGGTGTGGCTATGTATTGATGAAAATTTTATTTATGAACGCTGAAATTTAAGTTTCATATGGTTTTCATGTGTTACAAAATATTCTTTTTCTTTGGATTTTTTAAACCATTTAAAAATGTAAAACCATTCTTAGCTCATACACCATATAAAAATAGGCAGCAACGAGGTCTTAGTCCATAGGCATAGATTTCCCAGCCATAGATTTCTAAGGCATTGTTACAAACACCAACTCAATTCTGACAAAAACTCTTGGCGGCTGATATTTTTATTATTCTCATTTTACGGATGTGGAAACTGAGGCACAGAGCAGTTGAGTAATGTGTTCAAATCACACAGTTGCTAAGTGGCAGAGGTAGAATTCAAAAGCAGTCTGGTTCTTCCACACTGCATAATGCTGCCATGCACTGTTGGGCATGGGAGTGTCTGAAGGAGCTTAGTGGAGGAATTAGAGATGAAGCAGTAAAAACATTGTGACTTATTAGATCAGTAATCCATGTGGATGCTGAAGGCAACAGGGAGAAAGGATCAAAGACCTGGGATAAAACTGATCAGTGAATGAATGGGGGCATCCAAGAGGTCAACAGAACACAATAGAAGGGACATATTAGAAACACAACAATTTTTCTTTCAACACTAGAGAGCCCTATGGACCTCAGAGAAAGTTGTTTTCATATATTTTCCCACTGTTATGTTTCACACTCAGCCAACATTTTATATAGTCCTAGTGTGAGGAAAAAAAGCCAAGTATAGGTAAATAATTAAAACCAAGTGTGAAAGGTGCTATAATAAATATTACCACATCTAATTCAGCTTTGGGTGATAAGGAGTGCTTTCTGGAGGAGACAGCATATCAGTTATATCCTACTTAATCCTCAGGTGAGGTGGAACTAAGTGTTTCAGACAGAGGGAGTAGGATTTATAAAGGTCCAAAGCCAGGCGAAAGTACATGTTGGGTTCTGGGAAGTCTCAGTTCATCATGGCTAGGGCACTGAGTGAGAAAGGAATTAGTGGGTGGTGAGAGACAGGAATGAACATGTGGTGGGGAAGGAACTGGGAGGATTAGTGGGTATGTCCAGATCATCAAGATTTTATATACAAGGAATGTGGATAACATCTGGAAGACAGTGGGGTTCTCAGAAGGAATTTTTAAGCAGCAAAGTGACATGAGACATGAAATTTTGGAAACTCAAACAAGCTGAGGTATGCAGATTGATGGGAAAAGGCATGGAAGCTAGTTAAGTTGCTATTGTAGTACTGTACTGCATTGGGCTCTAATAGCCTATTCTCCCATTTAATAAGCATGTAGGTATGCAATGAAAGGAATAGGAACAATATTATTGAACAAAATCTTTTATTGAATTGGATACATCTGAAATGCTTAATTATGGTCTGTACCACCAGTTGTCAATACTGAAACACTTAAAATATTAAGGGCATTTAAGAATTACTCTGAATATGGCAATTTCAATTTTTAAATGTACTGTATTTAGCCTTAATTAATTACTGTTTTAATCTTTAAACAGTTGCAGTTCAGTTAACAAAATATGAAGAATAGTTTTCCCACATACGAAGGTACTTCAAAAAGTTCATGGAAATTTTTAATTCTATTCGCAAACTTTATGAAGTTCACAAACTTCATGTGTGTGTGCTATGATTATGAGGATTATGAGATCAAATAACAGGCAGAACTTCTGTGTCTTAATTTATTACTTAGTTCACTTCAAAGAAAAAGGTAACTTTAAGACTTGATTGTGTTTTAGTTTCTTGTAACTTGAAATGCCTTTTTAGGAAAAAAAAAAGCTTAGTTGAAATCTTTATTGTACGTTCCTCTTTTTTTTTTTTTACTGTTTTTTTAGAAGTGAATTATTTCATATCATGTGTTTCTACAAAGAACTTTGTCAGACTTTAAAAAACAATAGAGCCCTTATTTTGAATCCTGTAGAGGGAGTGTGTTTTTATCACCTTAGTTTCAAAGTAGAAAGGAACAAATGTGCCAAAGTCTGTGCTCTTGGAAATGGTCATTGTGTTAAAAGATACTTCGGAGTGAAGGAAAATCGTGGTCCATTTTATGTGCTGTCTACCTATGCCCAGTTGTGACCATGACCGTGGTGCTGCCTTCTTTTCTTTACAGAATAACTACAACCTTCATAGCTGTGTTCATGTTTATACTGGAGTCTGTATTCAGCTCAACTTTTGAGAATGGCTTCAGAACAAGAAAATAAGATAATATGAGCAGATAAGGTGCTGTAGCTTTCAGAAACATTCTCCTTCAGATTAATTTATAACATGAAACATGAATTGAGTTTAATTTAAAACAAATATGAACATCGGGAATCAATTAACTGGCTCAATGAAATATGACTATATGAAATGTGTTTTAAATTTCTTTTTGCAGAGTTTTTATTTGCCGGGAATAGCAGTGAGGGTGGTGAAGTGGAAAGAACGTAGACTTGATATTTACACAGGCTTCACAAGTATCCTTAGTTTGCTCTCCGATTCTTAGTTCCCTCATCTACATAGTGGGGATAAGAGCATATGGTTTGTGAGGCTTAATGCCTGTAAAGGACTTAGCCCAGTGACTGGCATGTATTAGGCTTTCTGGACATGACAATATTATAATTGTTATTTTCTTAGTTATAAGATAAAAGAAAACAGTGTGAATGGTCAGATATCCTACTGGCCTAAAAAATGGCCATTTTGCAAGCAGGACAAGCACAAAAAATATGTTCTCGAATACAATAATGATTTTTGAAAATATTCCAAGTTTGAACCAAAGACTACCATATTTGATAGAGCTAATGATCCCTTAGTATGTCTGATTTTCTCAATTTTTCTTTCTTTTTAATAATTTGGAATGATGTACATTCTACTGGATAGTATGTTAGTTTTCATTCAGAAGCTTGATGAAATAGGTAGACAGGGGCTTTATTATTATTATTATTATTATTCAAAGGAAAGTACATTCATTATACTGTGCAAGGCACATAACAAAAAGCTTCATGTATAAATATTTGTAGATATAGAAGTCAGTACCCCCTAAAATTTAGTAAACTAAGGAAATGATCAGATGTACACTGTTCACAAACCGTCATTCAATCATTCATATATTCTATAGCAGACTGGTAGTTACTATAATTAAATATTTGTTGAAATTGTAATTCTCAAGGAGCAAAACCCTGCTGCAGGTCACCTTCTACTTTGTGGAGTTTGAGAAATTGTGGCCATGTTGTTTCCTGATTCTAAAATAAAACACAACATATTCTAAAATTTGATGGAAATTCTATTTGACTAATTAAAACTTAAACTTTTCAAATCAATATTAGTTCTCAATTTCAGCCAGAAGTGGTCTTTTTCCTTCTGAACGAAATAGTGCCGTTTACACCTATATAAATTAGATATTGCCTCTTACATAGATGTTGGGTTATATATAGTGCCTCCTCAATTAGAATCTACATACATGAAGTAAGTACTATATCTCAGGCACGCTGAGTGACACATTGGCCAGCATGTGACCTGCTCTGAGTATATTGTTTATTTTTGAATACCTATCGAAAACCAATAAGATATAGCGTATTGAGTAATATAGATTCTAAAGTCTGTTTTCATAACAACGCTTACATCATGATTCATGTTTTGACTTGCTTAGTGAATTAAATAGATATGTAGCTGTGGAGTAGAGAATTTGAGGGTCTAAAAATAAACTAAGTTTGACCTTTTTGGTCTGGTTTATTTCATATGGCATAATGTTTTAAAGGTTCACCTATGCTGTGGTGTGTATCAGGACTTCATTGCTTTTTATAGCTGAATAATATTCCATCATATTTACCTCATTTTGTTAATCCATTCATTTGTTTAAGGAAACTTAGATTGTTTCCACTTTTTGGAATTGTGAATAATGTTGCAGTGAACATTGGCATACAACTATTTGGTCAAGTCCTGGCTTTCAGGTCTTTTGGGTATATACCTAGGAGTGGAATTGCTGGGGAATATGGTACTTCTGTGTTCAGTGCTTTGGGGAATATTGTATGATTCCACTTACATGAAATTTATAGATTAGGCAACTTCACAGAGACAGAAAGTAGATTAGAGGTTTCCAGGGGCTAGGAGGGGGTAAGGAGATGGGAGTTATTGCACAATGGTTACAAAGTTTCTGCTTGGAGTGATGAAAACATTTCAGCAACAGATAGTAGTGACTGTTGCACAACGTTGTGAGTGTAATAATTAATGCTATTGAATTGTACACTTAACAATGCTTAAAATGGCAAATATTCTGTTATATATATTTTACCACAATTTAAAAAATTAATAGCAAAATATACCAAAACTGATTAAATTGTACACTTTTAAATGGTTGAATTGTATGGAATATGAATTATATACCGATAAAACTGTTTATCCAAATAGGCCATACTTACAAAAGAAAAGTTTAAGTTTCCAAACTTATTTTATATTGACCACTTCACAGTAGCTGGAGGTCACTGTAGTAAACTGGGTTTGGGAAATGTGCTTCTCCCCCAAAATAGCCCTGTGTTAGATACTACAGCTGCACAGAAACGGGGTGGGAGGATGGGGGGACGACACAATTACTTGTTTCCAGGGACTTTCAATCTATACCGTGAAGCATGAAGCGATGTCTATGAAGTAACTCTGGAATATTTAGAGGGTAAAAATCAACAAATTATAGATGGATACATATATACATGCACACGTACACAGGTATATAAACCTTCACACACATATTATACCATATTTTGTGAATGACTAACATAAGAAAACATGCAAAACAAGGCATTGTATTGTGCTGACTATTATTTTTAACATCTTTCTTTTAACTTCTCTTTGTGTATGCAATATGGCTTAGTAACTGCACATTTTACAATATTTACATATAATATTCGTTGTAAATTTGAATCTTCAAAATCACTTTTGTTCAAGATATAAATACTTGAATAGTATCTCTATTCAAAAAATATTGGGATATCTACAGATGTTGGCTTTCATTTCAATTCAAAATAATGTTATTATTTGGAATTACTGAAGATTTTATAAATTGCAATTGAGATACATCTGAATGTTTCTAAATTCGTATATAGGCTATATTAAATTTCAAATACACACCACACATATCTTCTGTTTTGCTTCCCCATAATTTGATTCCAGATTTGAGATATTTTTCATTTGAGAATGTTGTTATGATTTATATAATTACCTGCTTCCCTAGTCCACAAGCCCCCACCCTTGTCAGGGAAGAATGGCAAGTGATAAATAGATTTGAAAAATGGGTTGCCATAATATTTCCTGTATTAAAAATACTCTTTTTTATATTGGAATGTTTGTTCAATTACTATTTTTTACTTATTTTTTAGCTGCTCCAGTTGATGTACTAAAAGCACTAGATTTCCACAATTCTCCAGAGGGAATATCAAAAACAACGGGATTTTGCACAAACAGAAAGAATTCTAAAGATTCTGATACTGCTTACAGAGTTTCAAAACAAGCACAACTCAGTGCCCCAACAAAACAGTTATTTTCAGGTATGCTCACTTATCTCATTATTATTATTATTACTGTTGCTACTAATACTATTTCTTTGCAAATTATTATCATGTGATGTAATGTTCAGTTATAGACTGAGATATAGTTATTTCATATGTCAGACACCAAATATATTGTGGTCACCAAAGTGGTGTAATGACGATAACTAATAGTTTAATAATTTTTGCCCATCTTAATTTAGCACAGTCACAGAAAATATGCTCATTTGAACATTTAATTATTATTATTTTATTTCAACATGACAAAATATGAAGACAACATTTTATGTATAGCCCAATTTTGTATGTAATCGTGTTGAATTTACTTGTGAGTGTTTGGAGATAAATTTCACCCTTAATGACTACTAAGATTAATTTAATCAGCATGTAGACAGGCTTCATGAATGTTTTCTTAAAATGATGCAAATGTTTCTGTTGAAAGAAACACTTCTTTCATAGATGTTAATTTTGCATTATTTTTGCAAGCTCTTCTTATCTGAAATATAGTAAAAGTCACATCTCATATTTATTGGGAATTCCGGGACTAGAGATTTTGTAAGACTTCATCTGGCTGGTTTTCATAATGGTAATGAAAAATTCTTGGTGAATATTTTCATTCTTTCCATGAAAGGACTAATTGGCCTAATAACACTAATTATCTAGAAAAAATGATAATGTGGGAAGAGGTAGTTGAGTGATGAAATGACAATTTCTGAACGTCACATTTTATAAGCAGAAAACTCATTACATGTACTTGTCTGCAACTGATACATGTCAATTATTTATCCTTACAAGTTCGAATTGGTGTCCACATTCTTTTAACACAGGAGAAAACTGATTTTCATAGAAGCTCTCTGTCTTGACCAAATTATGTGGGGGTCAATATTTAACAATGGTCTGGGCTGTTTCAAGGCCATTATTTTATATATTATCAAGTATTCCATTTTGGTGATTTGGGATCTTCTCAACAACAATGTATCATTTAAATTTTTCTCCTTGCCTTATACTTTACCTGAAGGGGCTTGAGTTTCCTATTTTTATATAAAACTGTTTTCTAACAATAGAAAAGATATAAATCAAGGGATTAAAAAATTACAAAACAACACAGTACATTTTTCATGGAAGGGACTTTTAAAGTATTCTGAAATCCCATTTATTTTGATTATTCATTGTTTCTTTCAATATATTTTTTGTTTTGCAGTAATTCATGGTGGATAAAAACAGCAAATTAAATATAAATAATATAATGTACAAATTTTCTGACTTTAAAAATAAAATAATGAAAGTTATTAAATCCACAAAATATATTTAAATTAAATTTTACCATTTTAAATAGTAAAACTATAAGTTGCTTTTCTATTTGTGGGCTGTCTGATGCATTTCGTAATGCATCCCTAATAGGAAAGAGGATGGGGATTCTAAGAGAGAAAAAACAAAGAAAAATAGACTAATAGAAAAGCTTTAGAAAAAGTTACAGTTTATAATTTTTTATACTTTGGCTCATCCTCTGAGTCAGTTTATTCTGCATTCCAATGTGAAAGTTAGTTTGATTAATTTAGTGATTTCTGTTGTTTTACTCTTGGAGAAAGAATACGATGTATGCCTCTAGGATCTCTTTCCACTCCAGTTAACAAGTTAACAGAATTCATCTGTATCAAAGTCCCCCCGGACCCCTTACTCCTGACCCTGGTATTGTGTCTTAGGCTTATGTTTCTTTTTCTTTCTCTCTCTCTCTTTTTTTTTTTTTTGGTCGGTAAGGGGATCGCAACCCATGTGCCGTGGTCTGCACCATGCTCTGCCAGTAAGCGCACCGGCCATCCCTATATAGGATCCGAACCCAGGGCCTCGGCGCTACCAGTGCCACACTCTCCCGAGTGAGCCACGGGGCCGGCCCATGTTTCTAATAAAGAGTATTTCAGATAAGAAGAGACAACTATGATAGATACCTCATTTTTTCCCATGCTACTAATTACAAGCTTACCTTCCTGGAGAGCACAGCTTCCTATCAATGGTGCAAAATGGCAGTTAGTACAAATTAGTAAGGATAAGATCACCATTAAAAATATCTAAACAGTGAGTATTGTTATTTGTAAAATAACTAAAAAAGATCTTTGAAAAATAGATTTGGAATGTCCTTTTTTCCATGATAGGAAGACATAAAAGCAACCTCTTTTCTAATGAATAAAGTAAGCAGTAGTATTGGAAACTTCAGTATTCATCACCTGGGTGGGATAAGGGGTTGTCAGTTGTATGCAGTAATTAAAATATTCTAGGGGAATTAAGATATATGTCTTTGAAAGTCCCAGTTTGAGACCTATAATTTAAAACTCTGAAAATGTGCATGGGAACTGAATAAATCTGTAATTTGCAAATTCTATCTGCCCTCTTTAGAACACCTGCCATGGGACAGACATTGTGCCAGAAACTTTACATGTATTGACCTGTGTCTTCATAATCATCTGGGGAGGGGAATATTTAAACTCAATTTGTGAATTTGGAATTAGAAATGTGAAGTATTTGCTTATAATCACAGAACCAGTGAATGGGGTAAAGCGGGGAGACAGTCCTGGTCTCTCTTACACCAAAGTAGACTCTTCCTACTATGCAAATTGGTCTCCCCTCCTCAGTTAAAAAACACTACTCACCACTAAGCAGGGATTGCAGTTAAAGAGAGATATGTTCTCCATGAAAAAATATTGAACACAATCAAAAAGTTAAAATCAAAGTTATGTGACTTTTTCATATCAGATATATTCAAAGATGCAATAGAAAAGACCATTTTAAGAATCACTATTGAATCTGTTATACTCAGAGTGAATCTCAATGACTGTTATCACACATACATGTGATTTTATGTATAGACACAGAAAAGGTGCATTTTTTTCATTGTACATGTTTGTGGGGTACAATTTGTTGTTTCAGTACATGCGTATATTGTATAATGATTTGATCAGAATAGTTAGAATATGTGTTAGCTAAACATTTATCATTACTTTGTTGTTATAACATTCAAGATCCTCCTTTCTGGCTATTTTGAAATATATAGTACAATATTATTAGCTATTGTCACCCTAGAGCACCAGAATCTATTCTTCCTATCTAACTGTAAGTTTGTTAACTTTAAATTGGTCTACTGACCTTTCCCCAGCACCTTCTTCCCCTTCCCTTTCCTGTCTCTTTCTTTTCCTCCCTTTTTCTTTTCCTCACTATTTGTTTTTCTTTTTTTTCTTTTTCTTTTTCTTAATTGACCCAATAATAGTATAGTTTATTTATTTATTTTCAAAAATTCCTTTCTATTGAAGACCTTAATAATTATTATCGCTTAAGAGTAATAGTATTTTTTAAACAACAATCATTTAATATCCTTTATTCTTTGTATTTCTACATTTCAAAATATGGATTATTTAAGCTGAAAAAATCCCAATTTTATCTGTACCATATATACAGATTACTGCTATTTCAAATAGAATTTCACATTTTAAGTGGCTGCATTTCTGTTGTTGAACTGCTATCATAGTGAATTCATTCGGACAAATACAGTCAGCTACAAACAACTTTAGCACTTTATAGGAAGGAAACTGGGGTAGGGTGCCTAGGTTAGATAGAAAATGGGGTGAAGTCATGATTTTTTAGATAGGCCAAATTTTATTTTTCAGGTATAATAGCTTAAAGATTAAAGATTATAATAAAATCTTATTGCTTAATTTTAAATTGGGAAATTCTTTCAGATATATAAGATTTTAGTTGTTAATATAGTAAGAAGTTGAAGGTTTTCAAAAATGCTGTACAAATTGGATGACTAATTAAAATATGTACTAGTCTAAAATTCCTCCTTTTCTAAATATCTCTATGTAGACATTTATTAAGTAATGCTTTTTGCAAAATGGAAAAGACTTTTTTTTATCCTAGGTCATAACATTTTAACATTGTTTTCTTTCACTGTATGAGATCTTTAAAAAATCAAGATACAGTTAGGGTAAGAATTCCTATGATTCTCAACATTCCAGGCTACTCATCTGAAAAAAGAGTATTTTGTCATGGACCTGCTTCAATAATAGGCTGAATTTCCTAGATTTATATTTATAGTATAGGCAGGTATAAAGCATTTTGTTAATCGATGTGCTTTATTACCTTTCCACTTTATTTCCATATTGTTTTTCTTCTATTGATTTTTATAAATATAAAATATAATGTAAATTGGTTGTATGTCTCTGTGACACTTAAGTTGAGCAAAATCATATATATATATGTATATTTACTTCTTTTGTTATGATAACATTGAGAGTTTTAAAAATATAAGACTTGTAATAATCTGCTTTGATTCTTAAAAAAAAATATTAAAGATTGAAATAACAATGCTTTGAAAAATTTAGTCACAATGGCTATAACTTCCTATTTAGTAAAGAAAATGTCCAGTTTAAAAGACTCCAAAAATAATTTTATTGATAATAAATACAGGCAATACAGTTCTTCTAATTTAGCTTTTCCTCACATCTTTGAAGCATATTATCGAGCTGGAAATGGCCAACCAAGACTGTTGATTAGTGTTGGTTTGACATTTTGTGCCTGTGTGAAAGTATTCATCCATTCAGATCATGGTCCAATTATTAAAGTCTGTACCCAGATGCTACCCTCTGTCTAGAGGGGGCAAATTAATCTAATCTCTACAAGGTACTTTGTAAACTAGCAGTAACCCAGGAAAGAAGTAATTCATTTACAAACCAAAAAAAATCCCATTAGGACTTTTGACTGATAAATGGGTCACAGTTAATCACCCACATGAAGACTGTACAAAAATGTTTGATAATACATTTTTTATAAGTTCCACTTAAAATATTTTTCTACTACGTTATTTTAAATGGCTGCTTAGGATTCCATTATGTAGATGGTTTGTATTTTATTTAACTAGCTTCAATCATTGAAGCCCATTTTAACATTTTACTATTATAAATAGTGCTTTCATGAATTGACAACATAGTATCTTTAAACATTAGCATCCTCTTCCCACAAATTCTTAGATGTAGTATTTCTAATCTATAATATTTTGACTTTGATTCTGTGACAGTCATATTCATAATTCTTTTATCCTTTTATAATATTGCTTGTAATAGAACTTGGGATAAATGGATTGAATATGGAAGCTCTTGATGTTGGCCCAGATATTGTTGATTAAACAGGAACATACACACCAGTTTTGCAAATGGACAACTTTGAACTGAAGTAACCTCATCCATCAAATAATAATGCCTGCTTTAATTTATGTGCCAGGATAGCGAGAGGATCAAATAAGATGTATTTGTAAAACATTTTTGAAAAATGAAACCCACAATTTAATATGCAGTGTTTTTATAAGACATAGTTATTGCTTAACTATCTGAGATATATTTGTGATAATTACTTTACTGATTATTTATTTAACAAATGCTTAGTAAGCACCTATGTAGATCCCGCTGGCTGTATGGGATATGATCACTAAAAGCAGGGAAAAAAAAAAAAGTCAGCTTTCTTAAATTTAGAATTATGTTAGCTAAGTACCTAATAGAACTGATTTATAATGATATGTGGTTTTTTTTATTAGTAAAACTGCATTGTGTGATAGCAAAAACTGTGTAGCTTTTGAAGGAATGACGAAAGCATACCTTTGTATTTTCGTACCATTACAATGCCTCTTTAAGGAGAGAAAGTATGATTGTGGACTAGGCAAAGCCAGAAAATACAAACCTTACAACCAAAAGTGGTACTTAAATAAGTGTTTTAAGAGTGCTTGCTTTGTATTTGACATTGTACTAGTACCATGATCTTGTTCCCTAGTTTTGAGTTCAATTTCACATAATCATTGTGCTTTAAATGAGTGGCTTTAAAGTTTGAATATAGCCTGGATCAATATTGCAGGGAAAACTTAATAGAATCTACCCACCCCCACCACTGTTTGTTTATTAATCTGTTAACGTTTGAACTTAAGGACACATAGAAAGTTCAAAAATAATAATGTGATCCAGGAACAACCTGGAAAATTGGAATTTCTAACTCTCGGCCTTCTCTTCTCAGGTGAAACTTTTCCAGAAGATTTTTCAATATTATTTACAGTAAAACCCAAAAAAGGGATTCAGTCTTTCCTTTTATCTATATATAATGAACATGGTATTCAGCAAATTGGTGTCGAGGTTGGGAGATCACCTGTTTTTCTATTTGAAGACCACACTGGAAAACCTGCCCCAGAAGACTATCCCCTCTTCAGAACTGTTAATATTGCTGATGGAAAGTATGTAACCTATTAATTAAATGCTTTATCTATGTTGAAAGTAATAATTTCATTCAGTCACTCATCAAATATTTATGAAGTGTGATACAGTTTTTCTAGGGGCTGGTGAGAAAGAAATGAACACAATAAAATACCTAAACTTATGTAGTTTGCTTTACAGTCTGGGCAGACAAACAATGGAAATTAAAAAAAACAACAAACAAAAAAAAAACTAATAAATAGTATAGGAGGTGGTGATAAGTGAGAGAGAAAAAGAGTAGTGAAGAGGATAGGGAATGGCAGAGGGGGGTACAATTTTAAGAAATGAGGTCCGGAAAAACCTCACTAAGAAGTCAGTGCATGCCATGATGATAATCAAAAGCATACTCTTCCAGCAGCACACTTTTCCAGGAGGAGGGGGAAGCAAGTACAAAGTCTCTGATTCCAGGGTGTGGCTGATTTGTTCCAAGCCACAAGGACAACAACATGGCAGGTGCATAATGGGATGGTACAGGTGGAAAAGTGGTGGGAGGCCAGATGCTATAACACATTGTAGGAGGTTGTGAGCACTTTGGGTTCTACTCTAAGTGAAACAGGAAGTCACTGGAGGCTTTTAGAGCAGAGGGCTGATCTGATTTGACTTACGTCTTACCAATAGTATAAATATCGGTGATCTTAGGAAGCCTTATATAATATTTAGTATGTGCTTTGTACTGTTCTAAGCACCTTATGCATAGTTAATTCATTTAACTTTTCACAGTTCTTTTAAGAGAGTAATGTTAATAAATCCATTTTACAGATAAGAGAAATGAGGCACAGGGAGTTTAAGTAACTTGCCTAAGGTCACATAATTGGAAAATGGCAGAGATGGGTTTAGACTTAGGTGGTCAGGCTGACACTATGGTCTTCTAAAAATCATGCTGAATTCTGAATTCTGTGTTGTGATCATTGTCTTTCTTTTAAGGAGCATCTTAATACAAATAAATGCTTATTAAATTTTTTTTACTCAATATTTTATTGCTGAATCCAGACCTCTAAAAATAACTTTATCAAAAATAAGACATTTGGTTACAGACATAAGAAGAAAATGGCAGTGCGTATGGGAAGAAAATCCATACTCATTGAAACTTTGTCAGGACTGTGGAGAAACCTCGTCTCATTGCCAGAAAAAACTATGCTTTCACAAGCAATTAACATTTTTATCTTATGAACATATGTAATATTATATCACATTTGTGTTTCTGTTTTTGACCATTAGCAAACATCAAGATAAAATTTTAGTCCATATTTAGTAATTGTAGAACACATTTTTAATTCATCTTATTATTCAAACCTTATTTTTCTTTAATCCTGCTTTCTTAACTGAAAAACAAATCAACTTATTACAGCTCACATCCCATTTGAAAATAATAGGCAGTATTTTAGTCTGAACAAATCATCAAAATAAAACATGGGAAATGCTCAATACTTTTGATTTACTATCAAACAGAATAAGAAGTTATATTTACATGTCTCACAATTGTAAAATATTACATTGACAGTGTATTTTTTTCTAACTTTTTAAAATTTAATTGAAACATTTGGGTTGTACATATTTATGAAGTACAGAGTTATGTTTCAATACATGTATACAATTTGTAGTGATCAAATCAGAGTAGTTAGCAAATTTATCATTGCAAAAGTGTATTTTATTGTGTGATGAGAACATTTAAATTCTCTTTTAGCCATTTGACAACATATGATAGTTTACTTTAAATTACAGATGCCCAGCACTACTTACTTTGACCATATATTGAATAAAATTAATACTTTATATTGTTTAATCACTATTTAATTCATATATTCTTTTAGTAACAATTTTTTAAATGCTTACTATGTGCCAGGCACTATACTATTCACTTGACTGTTAAAATGTGAGGTATTTGTTGACTTTAACTGGCATAAAAATGGTTTAAATTCAAAAATTGTTGATATTTAAACACACTTCAATTTGTTAAAAACAATCATGACATTCATCATGAATGGCCATTCATTGCCTAAGTATTCATCTACTAGCTACCCCTTGGCCAGCAGTCTTCAGGGCACAGGAGCTGCAGCAGCGAACAACCCAGGTGAAGTCTCTCTACTCCTGGAGTTTAAATTCTATTAGAAGAGACAAACAATAGACTAACAAACACTTAATATGCAAAGTGCTGATAGTGCTATGAATAAAAGTAAATCAAAGTAAGGGATGTAGGGTGAACTATTTTGATTGGACAGTCCTCTTTGATGAGGTTGCACTGAGCAAAGTCACGCTGGAAGTGAGGGAATAGCTATGTGGGACATGGAGGAAGAGCACTCCTGGCAGAGTGAAGAACATGTGCCGGGAACAGTAGGAGGCAATCAGGTAGCTGGGCTGCAGGGAGTCAGAAAGCAGAAAGTCAGACATGAGGTCAGAGAGGGCCAGGGGTCACTGCTGTGAGGTGAGATAAGGACTTCAGCTTTTAATGTATTTGAAAGTTTTTAGCAAGGCAGTGACTTGATCTGACTTACATTTTAAAAAGGTCACTCTTTGCATAACGTTGCCTAATGGCGGAAGCAGAGACCGGTTTGGAGTTTAGGTGAGAGAGATGGCAGCTTGGACAAAGTTGAGAGATACTGGAGTCTAGTTAAGCTTTGAATATAAGATTTTCTGATGATATGAATGTGGAGTATGAGAGAAAGAATAATCGAGAATGATTTCAAAACTAAGTATTAATGTAGTATTTTGAATGTGATATGTGACACCATGATTATGGCATATTATTATCACAACTTAAATTAATTCAACAAAAATACCAACTTTAGTCTAATCAGCTTTTAACAATTGAAATCATTTTTTATTTTCTGTTAATGAAAATCACATACCTACAATACTGGGATGGTTTAAGTTAAGATGCAGGCTTCTTGGCATAAAGTATGTGTAAATTTCACTCTCACTGTATTAAGTGGCTCCTTATGTTAATCTTTGCTCAACTCAAACCAAGCAGATGCCTATGCTAGTTGAATGTGCTAGTGGAAAGATCAAAGATTAAGTGTATATGGAAATATACTTGGTCCTCATCAGTAGCCATGCCAAGTCACATGAAATAGACATTTTAGGAAGGCTCTTGCAACTTTTTGGGTACTTTATTTTATGGATCTAGTCCTAGACACTTCTGGAATATTAATCTAGCAGTTTTCATTTGGAAAAAAAATAAAATATAAGCCAGAGTGGCTTGCAGAATCCAAGTGAGCTTCACTTACTGGTTTATGTTAGCACCAGATATTGTTAATAAAACCCACCGTTTTACAGTATGGTTAGGGTATGTGTATTTCCAACAGGCTGGCCATGTCTCTCCCTTAATCCTGTCATCACTGTGTTGAATTAGCTGAAGCAGTAGCTGCAGAGTGAATTGAGACTCTCACTCCACACATGCCTTGACTATGCTTTCTTTCAGCTTTCCCACTTCCTGCCAACCCTGGAAAGAAGGAGAGATATTGTGTCTCAGTCTTGGATCCTGCCCACAGTAGTGATCTATAACTGTCTTGAAATTAAAGTGGAAAAAGAAAACGAAAGCACTTGAAATAAATGTGAATAAAGACAGAGTAGCACATTGTGTTTTACAATTAGAACGTTCAGTTGCTCCAGATGGAGCAGTCATTCAATTAGTAGACATACCCTTTTACCACCAATCTCTGGGGATCACTGGAGCAGAATTTTTTAAAGTGGAATTCCACTTTGGAAGAAAGCATTTGCGTACATGGAAACTATTACTTACCCCATATCCACCCTAATCTCTATCAAATACCCTCATCAGGACAGAGTGAGGTTAAGCTTTTGTTGCTAAGGCACAAAGTGAAGCAAAGAATAGGCACTTCCTTATCAGCATAGACAGCTAATCCTGCTGTGCATCTTATGGCTGCTTGTGTCCTTTTGACTACCTAGCACTGTACTGGGTAAACAGTACGTAGTCACCTGTTTATTGACTGATTAATAAATAAGCCTACATTTTTGTTCTATTTCAGCTCACTTTACAATTTAAAATATACAGTATCTTAACATGAATAATGGTTTAGCACACAATGTCTTTTAAGCTTACAAATGAATTACTTTGCTTTTTTAGGTGGCATCGGGTAGCAATCAGCGTGGAGAAGAAAACTGTGACAATGATTGTTGATTGTAAGAAGAAAACCACAAAACCACTTGATAGAAGTGAGAAAGCAATTGTTGATACCAATGGAATCACGGTTTTTGGAACAAGAATTTTGGATGAAGAAGTTTTTGAGGTAAAAATAAACCAAACATTAATTTTAGGCTGAATATTGTTAAATCAGATGAACTGGGTTAATAACAATAACAATATATGTTATAAAGCAAATTTGAAAACACGAAAGGGTGACCTACTTTCTTTCTCTGTGGGTGCAGTCGTGATGTTTTCCATTGTTCAGTAAGAGAATGACTACACAATGGTGACTGTAACGCCTGGGAAACCTTCACAGAGATTGGTTGATTTGAACACAGGCATGCTATTCTCCTGGGAAGGACAAATAGCTTTACTATTAGTACTTTGTATGATTTCCTTTGGAGAAAAGAACATTTTCTTCACTTCTTTCTCTGAGAGATTGATTTAGGGAAATGTTCAAGTCATATATTCTGCCTTCCTCTGTTCTTCGTGAATGTTTCCAAGGCAAATTAGAGATCATATTGCAAAAGATGAACTTCAAGTTTTTAAATCATTTTTTAAAAATAATGTGACGTTTATGGTAAGAAGCGTCCTTCCAATTATATTTCACTAATTATGATAATTATATTCCTTCTTTTAATACTTCAGTCACTGGACCTGGTAACTCATGCTTTAATTTTCATTGAGTCCTTTTTTAACAGAACAAACAGACCTGAGTCTTGACCCAATCGAGGGTGTACTCCTGAGACATTATTCATTGCTTTGGTGATTGTTTTTATACAATTTCTGAGTCATTAATTTTACAAAGTATAACAAAATAAAGCTGTATAATGTAATGCAGATCAATAGTCATATTTCACATGGGAGATTTACTGTATTTTGTTGACATATGCGTATATATATTCATACATATGTGTACACATACATGTATATCTCAACATACACACATACAGTATTTCCATAAAAAGAACAATGTAAAGCTAAACTATCACATTCCTATACTTATACACATAACCTATGGCATAGTTTTAAATATAATTAACACTTGTAACATTTTCAGTTTATTTATTTGGGAGAATATTTGTTTCTGATTGTTCCCAGTGGTGTGTACCTAAGCCTTTGATTCTACATAAAATATTTCAATCCATTATATCATGCTGAATTAGACGATAAACTGATTCTGGTAATATGTAATGTTAACACACTCTCAGATCTACCAGTGCCATACATTGATTGCATACATATGATGATAAACAACTACTTATTTACTTATTAGATGAATGAACATTGTAAGCAAATTAGTATAATTTCTAGTCTTGCAAAGCCTTATTTTAAAATAAAACTATTTTCATAAACATCAGTTTTACAGGCTAATTTATTTTTGTAACCTACACAAACTTATTATCCTCAAACATAAATGAATGATGTGGGAGAACAATATCAGTATAATTTCTTTCTCTTTTTTAATTGATTTTTAACTTTATAATTTCCTATATCACATTCTAAGTCATGGAGTAACTTCAGCTCTTTACTTGGAAAAACCATTAAAATATGAAGAAAAATAATTTTGAAAAGATTCTTTAATGAAATCCTTAGTGAATAAGACAGTGAGTAGTGAAAAATAAGTTTATTAAACTGCTCTGCATCTTGGAGTTTCATGAAACCCAATGAAGCTTTAAATAAAATATTTATATACTATGAAGTGTAATTAGATTTTAAAGTGTGAATGAATGCAGAACCTTTCATATCAGGTTTATCTTTTACTATCTTTGACCAATTAAATAGGGAAAGTATTTATTTTTACTTAATAAAATAATTTGGATTATATAATTTCAGCATAGCAGAGTGATTATAAGTATTGAATCTGGAAGGAGAAAAATATGATTTTCAGTCTTAGCAACTCACTTAGTATTCACCTTTCTATGTGTAATTACTTTATGTAAGTTTCAATTCCTCATTTTTCGAATGGGAAATATAATAGAACCTCCCTCATAAGGATTTATAAAAAAAAAATTGAACTGATCTATATAAAATGCTCAAGATTTTGGCATGAACTTTTATATATACACGCATAATATATATATGTGGTTGTATGTTGTGTTTAATTATACATTAATGTGTAGTTTTCTTCATTATTGTAACTTTTTCCTTTTTATAATTTTATAACTATATTGACATTACAAATATTTTTGTACATTCTTGATATGGGTGACTAACTGTGACCCATTTATCAGTCAAAACTCCTAGCTGATTCTTTTGTCTTGTAAATGAAGGACTTCTTTCCTGGGCTACTGCTAGTTTACAAAATACCTTATAGAGATTAGATTAATTTGCCCCCTCTAGACAGAGGGTAGCATCTGGGTACAGACTTTAATAATTGGACCATGATCTGAGTAGATGAATACTTTCACACAGGCACAAAACGTCAAACCAACACTAATCAACAGCCTTGGTTGGCCTTTTCCAGCTTGATAATATGCTTCAAAGATGTGAGGAAAAGCTAAATTAGAAGAACTGTATTGCCTGTATTGATTATCAATAAAATTATTTTTGGGGTCTTTTAAACTGGTTAATTTCTTTACTAAATAGGAAGTTATAGCCATTGTGACTAAATTTTTCAAAGCATTGTTATTTCAATCTTTAATATTTTTTTTTAAGAATCAAAGCAGATTATTACAAGTCTTCAATACTTTTAACAAAAAAACTGTCTTTGGGAAGATTGTTTATTTCATTAAAGCAATTAGTGGAATATAATGGCAATATGAGGGGGAAAGCTTGTAGATGGAAATTTTGCATCTCTCCAAACTCCTCAGAAAAGACTTTTGAATTCAACTGTCTGTGGAGAAATCAATGAGTAATACTTTATAAAAGCTATGCTATTTTGATAATTCTGCAAGGCCTGAAGAAATCTTACTTTAAAATAATAATAGCCATCTGAAATAATTTATTAAGAGTTGATTATTGCTTTTTAATATCCATGTATTTTTTACTGCATATTTTTTCCAAGGAACATGCTTAAAATTTATATTGTAGGAGACGTAGTTTTTTTTTACAGAAATATATAGTAGGATGGAGGTAGGTTTTCCATTTATCCACCTTTCCCAGTCTAGATGCATTTAGTTCACGGCCCTTCAAAATGTTTTTTCTCAATTTACTTAGGTATGATTGAATTATAGTAAACTGCAAATGTTAAAAGTGTACCATTTGATTCGTCGTGACTTATGTATATACCTGTGAAACTATTATTATAATCAAGAAAATAAACATTGCCATATCACCCAAAAATTTCCTTATGACCTCTTATATTTCATTCCTTTATCCACCCTAACCCCAGACAATCAGTAATTTTCTTTTTATCACTATAGCTTATTTACCTTTTCTACAAATCATAGTGAATGTAGTCTTTTCAGCTTGGCTTTTTTCACTCAGCATAATGACTTTAAGATTTATCTATGCTTTTGTATGTATTATTATTTTGTTTCTTTTTTATTGCTGAGTACGATTTCAGTGTTTGGATAAATCAAAATTTGTTCTTGTATTCTCACTTAGTGAGCATTCGGGCTGCTTTCAGATTTTGGCCACTACATGTAAAGCTGCTGTAAACATTTATGTATAGATCTTTGTGTAGTCATTTATTTTTGTTAGTCTTGTTTAAATAATCAGAAGTGGAATGTCTGGGTTATTTTGTGGGTGGACGCTTAACTTTTATAAAACAAAGCAAACAAAAAACTGTCAGACTAATTTCCAAAGTGGCATTAACCATTTTATATACCCTCCAGCAGTATATGGGGGTTCCAGTTGTTCTACATCCTTGCTAACTCTTGATATGGTCAGTCTTTTTAATTCTAGCTATTCTAAGTAGATGTGTAGTAGTATTACACGGTGGCTTTAGTTTGAATTTCTTTCATGACTGATGATATCAAGCATGTTTTTTGGTGGTTATTGGTTAAAGGTGTCTTTTCACATCTTTTCCCTATTTTAAAAAATTGGGCTGTTTGTCTTCTATTACAGACTTTTAAGAATTCTTTTTATATCCTGCATATACTTGTTTGTCTGATAGATGTTTGCAAGTATTTTTTTCCATGTTGTGACTTGCCTTTTTATTTTCTTAATCCTGTCTTTTAAAATGTGAAAGCCCTTTATGTTGATAAAGTTTAATCATTTTCATTGTTATGGTTTGCATTTTTTGTGTTCTATGAAACCTTTACCTATAACAGGATCACAAAGATTTTTTCCTATATTTACTATGAGGATGTTGTTTTACGTTTTATATACAGGTCATGCCCCATTTTGAGTTAATATTTGTATTTAGTCTGAGGTCATCATTTATTGTTTTTACATAAGGATATCCAATTAATCCAGCATACTTTATTAAAAAGATTCTCTTTTCATGCATTGAATTGCTTTGGTTTCTACATCAGAAATCAATTGACAAATGAGTGGACCTATTACTGAACTTTCTACGTTATTCCATTGATTTATTTGTCTACATTTTCACTAATACCAAAGCAACTTGATCACTGTAGTTTTACCGGATGTTTTAAAATCAGATGGGGAAAATACACCTACTTTTTATTCTTTATAAAACACGACTTTAGTTATTTCAGGTCATTTGTACTTTTACCTGCATTTTGGAATAAGCTTATCAATTTCTACAAAAAAAGTTGTGATTATAATTGAGATTGTGTATCAGTCCATTTCTGTTGCTTATAACAAAATACCTTGAATTAGGTGATTTATAAAGAAAACAAAATTTAATGTTGGAAAGTCCAGGGTCCAGGGAACATGTCTGGTGAGGGTCTTTGTGGTGGCAACAGAAACCCACAGTATCACATGGCAGAAATGGCAGAACAGAGAGGGAGATGGCCTCTCCTGCACTGTCCTTTTACAGCCCTCAGAACCATGTCCATGACCACCTTTTTTAATCCATTCACTAGGCGTGGTCCTCAGAATTCTAATCATCTCCCCACCTTGCAATTACCAGAATAGGATTTTCCACCCTCTTAAAAGTTACAGTGGGGATTTAAGCTACAACAAGGTTGAGATGTGGGGGGAGGTATCCAATCTATAAAAGATTGCATTTAAACTACAGATCAAAATGAAGAGAAAGGACATTTTAAATAATGTTGAGTTTCCTATTTTCTTAACATTAACATGATAGAATTCACCATTTATTTTGGGATTCTTTAATTTCTTTCACAATGTTTTGTAATTTTTAGAGTAGAGATCTTGGAAATCTTTTATTTAATTTGTTCCTAAGTATTATTTTTTGGTGCTACAGTAAATGAAATCATTTTTTAGCATAATCTTTCAATATTTTGTTGCTAATATATAAAAACAATGTTTTTTACATTAATCTTGTATCTAACAGCCTTGTTAAATTCCCTTATTAGTTCTTGTATATCTTTAATGCAAAGACTGATATAATCTGAAAGTAGAAACCATTTTACAACTTTTTATCTTTATGCTCTTCATTTATTTTTCTCACTTATAACAATGGACAGGAACTCCACTAAAATGTTGAATAGAGATTGTGAAAGCAGGCTTTCTGACTTTTTTCCCCTGACTTAATGTGGAAGAAAATTCAGTCTTTTGCCATTTAGTGTGATGTTGGCTGAAAGTTTTTAGTGGAAGCCCATCATCAGTTTGAAGGTCACTACAAGTCTTAGTTTTCTGAAAATTTTTTATAATGAATGTGTAGTGAATTTTGTCAAATGCTTTTTCTACACCGATTGAAATGATCATGTGTTTGTTTTTTTTTTTCTGTTTGCATCTTAAATTACACTGATTGGTTTTCAAATGTTTAAAAACAACTTTTTATTTCTTAGACCCCATTTGTTCATTATGTATATTATCATATTTATATAGTGTTAGATTCAATTTGCTAAAAATATTTAAAGATTTTGGGTCTGTACTAATGAGGGATATTGGTCTACAATTATCTATATTTTTAATGTCTTTGTCAGGTTTTGACATGAGGGTTATGCTGGTCTCACAAACTGATCTTGGCAGTGATTTCTCCTCATCCATATTGTGAAAACTTTCATATATGATTGATGCTATTTCTTTCTTGAATGCTGGATTGAATTCATCAGTGAAAATGTCAGGGGCCTAGTTTTCCTTTCAGAAATGCTTTTTAAAAGATACTTAATTTCTTTACTAAATACATGTATAGGTGAATTCAGTTTTTCAATTTCTTCTTCTGTCAATCTTGTAAGTTTTTTCATGGCCATTCAGTTAAAATGTTTTCCAATTTTTATTTTATCTTTGACCCGTGAATTATGTAGAAGTGTGTTTTTTAATGTCTAGCTACTTGAGTATTGTTTTTAGATATTATTATTGGTTGTTATTATTAATAATTTTAATATCATAAATATTATTATTAATTATAATAACTCTATAATTCTGTTGTCATCTGAGAATAAACTTGGTGTGATCTTGATCCATTTATATTTATTGGGATTTGTTTTATGTTCCAGAATGTAGTCTGTTTTGGTAAAAGTAGCACATGTCCTTAAAAAGAAAGTGCATTTTGATATTGTTGGATACAGTCTTTTATAAATGCCACTTAGATCTTTTACGTCTTTTATTCATTTATTTTTTGTCTATATGTTCTACCAGTTGTTGAGAAGTGGTGTTAAAATCTCCTACCATAATTGTAGAATTGCCTATTTTCTTTTTCATTTTGCCAATTTTTGTTGCATATATTCTCTTCTTAAGCACATGCACATTTACAATTGTTATGCCTGTCTACTTTTCACTATTTTTTATTCTGAAGTGTCACTCTTTATTTATTATAATATTCTTTGTATTGAAGTCTATTTTATGTGATATTAGGGTGGCCACTTTTTTTGTTAACTTACTGTTTGTATGGTACATATTTTTCCTGTTCATTTACTTTCAAACTATCTGTGTCTTTATACTTAAAATATGCCTGTTGGAGGGTTTGGCTTTTTATCCTGTCTGTTAATTTCTGCCTTTTAATTGGTGTGGTGTACTTTCCATGTACATTAAATGTTATTGATTTGTTATTGACATGGTTGGATTTAGTTCTACTATTTTACTATTTGTGTTTACTTTGTACTCTTTATGCTCTAGTCCTTTCTCTCCATTTTCTGCCTCCAATCTTTAATTTTTTGCTGGTCGGGGGCTTATTTGAATATGTTTTAGTATCCTATTTTATTTTATCTGTTGAAGTTTTTGCTATATTTTTTATTTGTGGGAGAGATTCTTTAAGAATTACAAAATGTATACCAACATTTTATGATTTATTTCTTGTTAAGATTGTACTATGTTATATGTAATGTAGAAATCTTCCAATCTTCTACTCACACTGATCTTTATATACTTGTCATATTTATTAGATCTACATACATTGGAAATATCACAAGATGCTTTGTTTTTTGCTTTAAAGTAAAAAAAGTTTTTTAAACCTCTTAAGAAAAAAAACAGTTTTATATCTAACCAAATATTTACCATTTCTGTTAATCTTTCATTTCTAAAAACCCAAATTTCCCTGTGGTATAGTTTACCATCAGTTTGAAGAGCTTCCATTAGGCTTTCTTGTAGAGTAGATCAGCTGTTAGTTTTTTTGTTTGTTTGTTTGTTTTTTTATATGTGAGAATGTCATTCTTTTTCTTTCATTACAAAAGTATATTTTCACTGACTGTAGAATTCTGTATTAACAGTTTTATTATTCTAGCACTGCAGAAATGTTGTTTCACTGTCTTTTGGCCTCCATGCTTTCTGATACGAAATCTACATTCAAATTGTTGTTGTTCTGTATTTGATGTACAGCTTTCTGTAACTGCTATCAGGATTTTTTCTTTATGTTTGCTTTTGAGCTGTCTGATTAGGAAGCATCTAGGCATGGTTTTGTTTGTATTTATTCAGTTTGGGGTTCATTGAAGACTTTAAATCTGTAAATTAATGGGGTTTTAAAAAACAAATTTAGGAAACTTTTAGCTTTTAAAAATAGTTTTTATTTGTTGCCAACCACTTGTAACTTCTCCCCCTTTTTTTTTTAAATGGTGGACCTCTTTGCCTCTTGGAGAAGATTTATCATTTCAGTTTTAAAGACTCTTTCTGAGAGTTTCAATGTTTGGGTCATCTTAGGGTTGGCAATCATTTATTGTTTTGTTGTTGCTGTGTTAATAAACAAACTATTTTTTAGAGCAGGTTTAGGTTCATAGCAAAATTGAGCAGAACGTTTGATAGTTCCCATATATAAGTACTCCCTGTCTCATCTGCCTTCCCACCTTCCCCACTGTCAACATCCCACACCAAAGAGGGAATTTGTTACTATTGATGAATCTACATTGATAATTATTATCATGCAAAGCCCATAATTTATGTTATGGTTCCCTCCTGGTGTTGTATATTCCGTGGGTTTGGAAAAATGTATGACGTGTATCCATGATTTTAGTATCTTAGAGAGTAGTTTCACTTGCCTAGAAATTCTCTGTGCTGCCCCTATTCTTCCCTCTCTCCCTTGCAACCTCTGGCAGCTGCTAAACTATTCACTGTCTCCATAGTTTTGCCTTTTCCAGCGTACCATATCGTTGTAGTCATACAGTATATATCCTTCTCAGATTGGCTCCTTTCATCTAGTAATATGCATTTAAGTTTCCTCCTTGTCTTTTCATGGCTTGATAGCCCATTTCTTTTTAGTGCTGAATAGTATTTCATTGTCTGGATGTACCGCAGTTTATTAAGCCATTCATCTACTGAAGGATATCTTGGTTGCTCTCAAATTTTGGAAACTATGAATGAAGCTGCTATAAAATCATGTGCAGCTTTTTGTGTAGACATAAACTTCCAAATCACAAATACTAAGGAGAATGATAGTTGTAAATATGTTCAGTGTTTTAACAAACTGCCAAACTGTCTTCCAAAATTTCTGTACTATTTTGCATTCTCATTAGCAATGAATGAGAATTCTTTTTGCTTCACAACTTCACCAGAATTTGCCATTGTCACTATTTTGGATATGGCCACTTTAATAGGTGTGTAGTGGTATATCATTGTTGCTTTTATTTGAAATTCCCTAGTGACATATGATGTTGAACATATTTTTATATGCTTACTTTTTATCTATATATCTTCTTGTATGATATGTCTGTTCATAACTCTTGTACAGTTTAAAATCTGATTGTTCTTTTCTTATCGAGTAATAAGAGTTTATTTTGTATTCTGGATGAGTCCTTTATTAGATGTGTCATTTGCAATGCTTTTTTCTGGTCTGCAGCTTGTTTTCTCATTGTCTTGATACTATCTTTTGTAGAGCAGAGGTTTGCATTTTAATGAAGCCCTGATTATCAATTATTTCTTTCATGGAAAGTCATTGTCATACCCAAAATAATCTAAGATTTCTCCTGTGCTATCTTCTAGAAGTTTTATAGCTTTGTGTTTTACATTTGAGTCTATGATACATTTTGAGTTATCTTTTGTGAAGGACGTAAGGTCTGTATCTAGATTCATTTTTTTTTTTTTTGCATGTGGATGTGCAGTTGTTACTGCATTGTTAGTTGAAAAAATTACCTTTTCTTCAATGTCTTGCCTTTGCTTCTTTTGTTCACTGAATTTATGTGGATCTCACTATTCTATTCCATTGATTAATTTGTCAGTTCTTTCACCAATACCACACTGTATTGATTACTGTAACATTTTAATAAGTCTTGAAATCAGGCATTGTCATCTCTGTCTATTTTCTTTTCCTTCAATACTGACTTGGTTCGTTATTCCGGGTCTTTTGTCTCTTTTTATAAAGTTTAGAATCAGTTTGTTAAGATTCACAAAATAACTTCCTTGGATATTAATTGGGATTGTGTTTAATCTATAGATCAATTTGGAGCTGACATCTTGACAATATTGTGTCTTTCTATCCATTAACATAGAATATCTCTTCATTTATTTGGTTTTTTGATATTTTTAAAAAGACTTTTGTAGTTTTCTTCATATAGATATTGTATATATGTATATTAGGTTAGATTCACACATACGTATTTTATATTTTTTGAGTTCTAATATAAATGGCATTGTGTTTCTAATTTCAAATTCCACTTTTTTTATTGCTGATATATAAGAAGGTGATTGACCTTTGTATGTAAACCTTGTATTTTGCAACCTTGGAATAATCACTTAATCACTTATTAGTTCCGGGAGTTGGTTTTTCTTTTTTATTCTTGGTCAGTTCTTTTGGATTTTCTACACAATCATGTTATCTGTGAACAGAGACAGTTTAATTTCTTTCTTCCCAATTCCTATACCTTTTATTTCCTTTTCTGGTGTTATTGTATTAGCTAGAACTTCTAGTGTGATGTTGAAAAGCAACGTTGAAAGAGAACATCTTTGCCTTGTTTCTGATATTAGTGGGAAAGCTTTGGGTTTCTCACCATTAAATATGAAGTTACTTGTAGTATTTTTGTAGATGTTCTTTAATGAAATTGAGGAAGTTCTCCTCTATTCCTATTTTGCTATAAGATTCTATCAGAAGTGGGTGTTGGATTTTTTCCAATGTTTTTCTGCATCTGTTAATATGATTATTTGGTTTTTATTTTTTAGCCTGTTGATGTGATTATATTAAGTGATTTTTCAAATGTTGAACCAGCCTTCCATACCTGGGATAAATCCTACTTGGTAGTGGTGTATAATTAATTTTATACATTGTTGGATTTGACTTGCTAATATTTTGTTGAAGACTTTTACATTTACATTTATGAGAGATATCGGTCTGTAGTTTATTTTATTTTAATGCCTTTACTGATTTTGCTATTAGGGTGAAGTAGCCTCATAGAATGAGTTACGAAGTATTCCCTTTGTTTCTATCTTCTGGAAAGATTTTTCTTAAATGTTTGTTAGAATTCACCATGAGCCCAACTTGGCCTGGTGCTTTCTGTTTTAGAAGATTATCAATTTTTGATTCAATTACTTTATTGGTTATAGGTCTATTGTGATTTTCTGTTTTTTGTCTGTGAGTTTTTCTAGATTGTATCCATTTCATCTAGGTTATTAAATTTGTGAGTATAGAGTTTTTCATAATATTTTTATTGTTCTTTTAATGTCCATGCGATCTATAGTATGCACCCTTTTCATTTCTGACTCTAGTAATTTGTATCCTCTTTTTTTCTTAGGCTGGCTAGAGTCTTATTAATTTCATCGATGTTTTCAAAGAAACAGCTTTTTTTTTTTTTCCCGGTAGTTTTCTGTATTAATTTTTATTTTCTGTTTTATTATTTTGGCCCTATTTTTTTTATTATTTCTTTTGGCCTGCTTACTTTGGATTTAATTTGCTCCTCTTTTTCTAGTTTCTTAAGGTAGAAGCTTAGATGATTGATTTTAGATCTTTTTTCTTTTCTACTATTTCCATTTGATGCTATAAATTTCCTTCTAAGATAAGTTTGTATTTTCATTTGCATTTTGTTCATAATATTTTTGAATTTTTCTTGAGATTTCCTCCTTGACCCACGTGTTATTTAGAAGTGTGTTTTTTAACATCAAAATATATTTGGCTCCCCCAGCCAGCTTTCTGTTATTGTTTTCTAATTTAGTTCCATTGCTGTTTAAGAGCAGACATTGTATGATTTATATTCTTTTACATTTATTAAGAAGTGTTTTATGGCTTAGTATGTGGTCTAAGAATGTTAATGTGAGTTTTAGAATGATGTGTAATGGGCTCTTGCAGTCTATAGATGACAAATATATCCAGTTGATTGATAGTGCGTTTTAGTTCAACTATGTCCTTATTAATTTCTGCCTGCTGTATCTGTCCATTTCTGATAGAGGAAGGTTAAAGTCTCCAAGTGTAACAGTGTATTCATCTATTTCTTTTTGCCATTCTATTAGTTTTTGCCTCATGTATTTTGATGCTCAGTTGTTATGCACATATACATTAAGGACTGCTATGTCTTATTGGAACATCGACTTCTATATTGTTATTTAATGTCCCTCTTTGTTCCTAATAAATTTCCCTGCTCTGACGTTTGCTGTGTCTTAAACATATATAACTATTTCCATTTTCTTTTGATTAGTATTAGCTTGTCATATCTTTCTTCATCCCTTTACTTTTATTCTGTTTGTCTTTTTATTTAAAGTGGGTCTGTGGTAGAAAACATGTAGTTGGAGTTGGGTCCTATTTTTTGATCAACCCTAATAATTTCTGTTTTTAATAGATGTATTTAGATCACTGATTTTTAATGAGGTTAATGATATAGATGGATTAATATCTACCATGTTTGTTCCTGTTTTCTATTTCTTGTACTTTTTCATTTCTATTTTTTCTTCTGTAGTTTTTCTACGTGTTATGGTTTGAATTGAGCATCTCCTATGATTCTATTTTCTCTCTTTACTTAGCATACTAATTATATTTCTTTTTTCAAGCTTTTTAGTAATTACTCTAGATTTTGCAATATAAATTTACACATAATCCAAGTCAACTTTCAAATTATACTACACTGCTTTATAAAAATTTCTAATGTCTCCTTCCTGTCCTTTCCATCATTTCTATCATTTATTTCACTTATATATGGTGTATATAAGCATATATTTATATAATAAAATACATTGTTATTATTTTGAACAAGCTGTTACACCTTAGATCACTAAAGAGTAAGAAAAACAACAAAAAAATATTAATTCCTTGAACATCTTCCTTTATTTATGTAGGTCTGAATTTCTCACCTGAAGAATTTTTTTTGACATTGCTTTCAAGGCCGGTCCCCTGGCAACAAATTCCTCAATTTTTGTTAGTCTGAGAAGGTCTGTTGTTTCTTCTTCACTTCTGAAAGATAATTTCTCAAAGTACCGAATTCTAGATTGGTGTTTTTGTTTTTGTTTTTGTTTTTTGCAAAACTAAATATTACACTCCACTCTCTCTTCCTTGCATTTCTTCTGAGGAGAAGTCGAATATAATTCTTGTTTTTGATCCTCTGTAGGTAAGTTGTTCCTTCCCTCCCCTGGCTTCTTTCAAGATTTTTAATGTATGTTAGATTTTCTGATGTTTGATTATGATATTCCTAGATGTAGCGTTTTTTGACATTTATCCTGCTTGGTGTTCTCTGAGCCTCCTGGATCTGTGGTTTGGTGTCTGACATTAATTTGGGGAAAATTCTCAGTCACTGTTGCTTCTGATGTTATTTCTATTCTTTTCTCTCTTTCTTCTTCTGGTATTTCCATTATGTGTATAATACGTCTTTAGTAGATGTCTCACAGTTTTTGTATATTCTTTTCTGGTTATTTTTCCGGTATTTTTTAGTTTTGCTTTTCAGTTTTGGAAGTTTGTATTGTTTGATCCTCAAACTCAGAGATTCTTTCCTCAACCATATCTAGTCTAAGAGCACTCTTCATGTCTGTTAAAGTGGTTTTGATTTACAGCATTTATTTTTAATTCTTTCTTAGAATTATCATCTCTCTGCCTGAAGTATTCATCCGTTCTTGCATATTATGTACTTTTTCATTAGCATATTAATCATATTTTTAAAAAATTCCTTGTATAATAATTTCAACCTTCCTGCCATATTTGACTCTGGTTTTGATGCTTGTTCAGTCTCTTTAAACTGTGTCTTTTGCTTTATAGTATGCCTTGAAATTTGTTGTTGAAAGGTGGATGTGATGTACTGAGTAAACAGAATTGTGGTAAACAGGACTTTAGTGATTTGGATGTAAGGAGGAGCATTTTGTAGTCCTGTAATCACATTTCACTCTTTTGGTGAGTTTAAGCTCCTGGTTTGTGAACTTTATCAGTGCTTCTCAGTCCCCAAACTCACCATAAGTGGGATGAGATAGATGGAGGGGGCTGGAGTTGTCTGTTTTCATTCTCCCATGTGGAGGCTGTAGGGAGCTGGAGTTGGGTATTTCCTTTCTCTCACATAAAAGGGTAATGTTGACTGGAGTTGAGTGTTTTCCTTTCTCAAGTTAAGTTAGGCTCTAATGAAAACCCAGCAGATTAGGCTCTCATTAAATAATTTCTCTTGGGGGTATGCTTTGTTAAGATCAATAGAATGTTCTGGTGTATGCCAAAATGATTCCTTGTCCCCTTTCCCTTCCAAAAGCCTGAAGGATTTTTTTTTTTCTGCTGCTCATTGTGAGGATCTTATAGAGTTCCCCTAAGCAAAACTCACAAAACTGTTTCCACCTGTGACTGAGTCTCCTTGAAGTTTTTAACTCTCATTGTTTTTAATCCTCAGAATTTTGGTTTTGTCTGTCTCATGGAGGGTAAATTCAGGAACTATTCTGAAACTTGTGTAGGTAGTTTTAATTTCAGTTCAATTCTTTAAGTTTTTCCTAAATTGGTTTGGGTCCATTACACATGCTTAACTCTGGAGATAGTCAGAGATTTATGTGGTTCATACACAAAGTTAGGTGATTTTCTTCTTCATTTTTCTCACCTCAAATTCCCTGCATACTCTCCAACCTGCATTTTTTTTTTCCTAGTTACTCAATCCAAACACAGTGTTTCTTTCAAAGTTTTAGCCACAGCACTGTTGCACTGCTCAGCCACAGGATTCCACCCTTGTGGCAAAACCTTGAGAAAATTTTTATCTTTATAAATATTTGGGAGATCTTTTATAAAATCTGAACTTTAGGAACAGAAAGGTGGAAGTGAGTGGGCCCAGATGATTACATAATTTGTATTGTTTCACTTGGGAAATGGAAGATGAAGGCAAAGGCATGCATTATTCAATATCTAACAAGGGCAGGAATGGTTGAATGAAAAAAATTATGATAATGATGATAATTAAGTGTTTGCATTTTTAAATCACATCCATAGTAGTTAGCAATGTTGACTCCAGAGTCATACAACCCTAGTTTGATTTGGGATTTGGAAATTAACTAGCTTAGAGATGATGGGCAAGATACCCAATCTTTCTGTCTTTTTCCTCATCTGTAAGATGGGATAACAGTACTAGTTACTTCATAGAGTCAATTGAAGATTAAATGAGTTAACATCTATAAAGTATTTACATCTGTGTATTGCAATATTGAGTGATTTATAAGTGTTTGTTTAAAAAATAAACTTTAATTTAATTTCTAAAATTAGGTGAAAACTGCAAATATAGTTAACATAGCAGGCACATTTGGTTTCATAAAAGACTCAGTTCATAGTTTATTATTTTAAAGAAGTCTTCAGTACCTCAAAGAAAAAATAAAATCTTATTCTGAAATGGTACGTTATTACTTACTGTGTCAAAGCAGCATAAAGTCAACAGAAGAAATAAGCAAGGAAGTGTTGAGTTTACTTATGTTTGTTTAGTTTTGCTCTTGTCTGTACATCTTTGGTTAACATGTGCATTTGGGAATGTAGCTGCGGCTTCTTAAAAAATTGTTGAAAGCATTGTCTGGAGTTAGTTTTGTGACTCATGTTTTGTGTAATGTATTAAGTTACCAAAATTATTTATTTTCTAAATGTCAGGAAATCCAAGTAACGTACAATGGTAAGAGAAATAACAAACACTGGATAACAAATATGAGGATAAAATTTGGTGGAGTTGATGTTCACACACAGTTCATGTCCAAATTGAGTGAAACAAACACAAGTTCAGTGCAGATTAGTGTTAAACTTTGAGGGGACACTACATGGCCAGGTAATAATAGGGTCAGCAATAGCACTGCTTTAAAGACTCAGTGGATTCACGGACATTTTGAGTTTCTCTAATATAGAATAACAATATATATGTCATGTGTAATTCTTTCTAAAGAGGAACTTAATGGCTTTCATGCAGAAATAGTCAAATGAATCTACATAGCAGTGTCTTATGGCACTAGTATTATAAAACATAAGATTTTTTCTTACTGTAACAAGTTTAGCATTTTTCAGATTTTATTTACAACTTGGTGTTAATAATCAATTATTTACCAAGTTGAAATTCCAAATATGATTTTTTCCCCTTTGATTTTCCTGTTTTTAGGAGATATTTAAGTCCTACTGCTGACCACATGTGCAGGAGTACACTGGGCCACCACAGTGGTTTAATCCTTTTTTGATAGTTATCCTTAGCAAGACTGAAAACATCTGGTTTGGGCTCTTTGATGTGTGTTTACATTCCTTATTGCTGCACACTGAGCTGGTCTGATGAGCGTGGTGAAGAACAACACACGAAAATGTGCCACATTATTTATGACCAATCTTCAGTGATTCTGTAGGACATTTCCTCAGTTCTCCTTTCTAGATGCTCCTGTCCTTTATTATACAACAGCCATGTGCTATTCTTTGCCAGTCAGACCATGTGTGATCAGATCTGCACTACAGCATTCTGATAGGCAGATGAAAAGCTATTTTGGGGGGACTATATTGATCTCTTATCATAATGTCATATTTAGTAAGATTTATGGCTAAAACTGTTTGAAAAAAACTCTAGGAAGCATTTGAGATAGATTCTGATGTCATAGCTGTATACAAATCCAAAGTATTATTGTATACAGGATATTGCTTGTCCTCTAAAAGAAGCATTGCACTTTTTGATTCAGTTTTCTACTTCGTTGGTTAGTGCATCACTGGATTAGTGTTGCCAACAATGCGTGATAGAGTGACACACATTTTATATTGTCCCTTTTATAAATTTTGCCTCTGTATAGAAAACCCTGGTGAAAGGTGATACTTGTCTTCATTTTTTGTTTGTTTTTCTTTTAAGATCTATTATTAGTCTGCAGCATTTTGTTAAATTTTCAAAGAATAAGCCGTCTTGCATTTGCATTCTTGTTTTCTTATCTCTATTTCCATCTTGTCTTGCAATAATTTTCTATTATTGCATAGCTTTCTCATTAGACCATAAATTCCTTGACAGCAGGATTTATATTATATTAATTTAGATACTCCAAAAGCAGCATCACAAACAGCATTTGGTCTAGTGTTTATAGTCAATGAAGATTGGTAAATGCATGAATGAATGTTTTACCTGGAAATGTTTATGATTTATTAGAGGTATTGGGGAGTAGAAAGGATAGGGAATGTTGTAGGATAGCATATTTCATTTCAAAGTTAGTTGTTTAAATAGTTGATTATTCCCTGTTGAAGAAGAATAAATATTATAAGCCAAACATTGTGCTTAAGTAAGGGATACAGAGACATTAATAATAGTAGTAGTAAAATATGATTGTGTTGTACAATAAAAGCATAAAATGTTCAAGGGAGAGAATGATAGATAGATTCAGAATGATGAAGAATAAAAGGATATTAAATATGAGAACATATTTGCAAAAGATTAGTTTGGAATGAGCACAGCAGTTCTGAGAAATGTAATGTGGTTTGGGAGCATTTGGGAGGTGATCTAGTTGGGCATGTTAGGGCCTGTTATGAACAGCCTTTTACACTATTCTGGGGGGAGAGGGGGAGGTTGAACTTTAAACGATAGGCCATGAGAAGTTTCTTTAAGTAGAGTAGTTAAACATTCAGAATTTTTTTTTCTTTAATACTTTTTGTGGCAGTGAAGGAGTTAGTCTAGTATTAGGTGAACCTGATGGAAAAGAAGAAAACATGAGATATTAAATATTACTTCAAACAAAAGGTACATGAGTAGAGACAAGGCCTTGTCAGAAGAAATGGAGAGAAGGGTCCTGCTTCAGGATGCTAATGTGGGGTAGAACTGGTGGTTTGGGGGACTGTTAGGATACATGCAGCTAAGGGAGAGAGTAACTTTAGTCTTCTAGCACTGATACATAGGTAGTAAGTAAGTGTTATTTACTTCTTAAAGGCATGAACTGTTTGGAATTTTAGCTAAGTTTTAAAGGGCTTCAACTCTTTTTTCTATGATTTATGAACTCTATGTTTTTAACTGAGCTTTAAATTAGTAGAAGGCCATAGGATTATCCTACACAAAAGAATCTTATTTTACCATCTTTTCTATACTTCCTGAGTTTTACAGTAAACTCACAGTTAATGAGAATTTATTATTAGCTCAAAACAGCATGATAAGAATATGATAGATTATTTAAATTGTTGTCTAACTAGACATTTTTAAGAACTTGATCTTTTTAAGGCATGGTATAGTTCATTTCTGTTTACAATATGACTATATATAGTTGTTAGAAGAGTGGCGGGTATATAGTAAGTTCCCACTAAGTGTTTTCTGTTATAATAACTTTTAATATTATGTGTCTTGGATAATTGTAAGTGCCTTTTAGTTGATACCCCTTCTTCTGTCTTTTCCATCTGTTGGTCTGTTCTCTAAGCAGCAAGACTAGAATAGCAAGACTATTCTTTTCGAATAGTACCTGGAGGAAAGAATGAATGAGTGAATGAAGTATGTCACCTCTTTTCTCATAACCGTTCAGTGGCTTTTCATCTCTTTTACAGTATAACTTAGAGTTCTTTCAACAGTCTGCAGGGTCTGTTGTTATCCAGACCACACCCTCTTCCCCTTCTGTCTGTCTCCATCAATGGTTCTTCTCCTTGCTCTCTCTGGTCCACAAAGTGTCCCTTCCTTCGACATATCAAGCATGCTCCTGCCGTGGGGCTGTTTTTGCCTCGAGGCCTGGGCATCCACTTGTCCTTCTGCCTGGAAGATTCTCCCCTGGAGATCTGCATTCTTTTATTCCTCAGGTACCTTACGTATCTCTGTCTCAGTGTCCCTTAATCAATGAAACTCTCCATGATCCCACTTCATAATGTAGCTTCCTACCTTCTGACATATATCTCTCTAATCCTTTATTGTTTTATATTCTTTACAGTGCTTATTATTTTCTCACATGCTACTTATTTTGTTTCTTTCTTTAGAATATAAGCTCCAAGGGAGGAGATTTGTTCTGTACCCACAATGTCTACAATAGACATGTAACATGATTTTGTTAATGGATGTCTTAGTTCGTTTTGTGTTGCTATAACAGAAATACCTGAGACTGGGTAGTTTATAAAGAACAGAGGTTTATTTGGCTTACGATTCTGGGACAGCTGCATCTGGTGCAGGCCTCAGGCTGCTTCTAGTCATGGTGGAAAGTGGCAAGAACCTGGGAGGTACAAGCAGATTGTATGGCGAGAGAAAGCAAGAGAGACAGAGAGAGGGGAGGTACCAGGGTCTTTTAAACAACCATCTCTCGTGGGAACTAATAGAGTGAGAACTCACTTAGACTGTCCTCCCCCAGGGAGAGCATTAATCCATTCATGAGGGATCTGCCCCCATGACTCAAAGAGCTTCCATCACTGCCACATAGGGGATCAGATTTCCATGTGAGTTTTGGCAGGGACAACACATCCAAACTCTATCAATGGATGAATAAATAAATATACTTTCTATCACTTATTAATTCAAGGAGCATAGATTATCTACGGCAAATAAGGGAGCAGGAGTCAAGGTCTGTTGCCCTTTTTCTAAACCTTTTAATTAATTAATTAATTAATTAATTTGGTGGAATTATGCCTTATCAGTAGTTATCCTTCAGTAAGAATCCTTAACATTGATAATTTAGAAAATATAAGATAAATGTGCAAGTTTTTGGTAGTGTTTTACACAACTTTAGGCATTTTCTGTAACACTCGGTAAATAGTGGTTGAATTAGAAATACATGCAGGTAACATAAAACGCTGCTCATTTTCTTAAAATTGGTTTCTTAAGCTGGTTTGGGACTGCCATGTGGATAGCAGTTCTGTCTGTGATTATGTGGTTTCCCTCATTCTTTCCTTTCAATTATGGTTCAGATGCAATATCTGATGCATTTTTCAGTTTCACTAATACTCTAAGCATTTTGACAGCTTTCCTTTACTACACAAAATAGTTGAGAGAGAAACTTTAAAGTATGGAATGTTTGAGGAAAATGATGAGAATTAATGACTTGGCAAATTCAGAAGTCTGAGTAGACAGGAAGCATAGGTTTTCAATTAATCTTGTGATAATATTAGTTACTTCTTAAGAATTTTATGCCATGTTTAAGATTTAATGTCATAGGATATTCCCTGGAAACCTTGTTCCTGGATATGTAATCAAAAACCTCTACCAAGACTCACCATACTTTTCAACAAAGCTCTAATATCAAATATGAACAGAAGTTTTAGTGTCCAGGGGATATTTTATGGAAAGAGTGTAGAATTTTGTTAAGCTATTGATTTTCCAGTGGCTCATGCTAGACTGCTTAGCTAAATGTATTATCCTTTTTTTTTTTCTATTACATTTGTTTTCCCTGGTGGGCGTGACTTACAGAATAATGACTATTGAAACTGAACTTTTTTGGAACTTATTTTTGTAACAATTATGAATGGATTATATAGGAATAAAATAAAATAAAAATTTTATATATTTTTTTTTAAATTTTATGGTGCTGAGACACTCTTTACCCAGTGTAGTCTGCCATTGAAAGGTGTGTTCTCCTTTAATTTTCCTCAAATACTATAATAAAAATACCTTATATTTATGCACACTTTACAGTTTAAAAAATACTTAAATCTGTATTTTTTTGGTTTTAGAATTTTTGAAGAAATACAAGTAATAGTATTCTTAATTTACTGGCATTAAAATCGAGTCTTTTAATGGTAAATAAATTATTTGCCTGGAGATACATTCATTAAACATTGATTAAGTATCCACTATGTTCAGGCCTAGTCTAGGAACTATGGAAATGTCAGAGAACAAAACAGACAAATCCCTGCTCTCATGAAGTTTATATTCCAGTAAATTTAATTGAATAAAATAGATTGATTGCTTAAGTAGAGGAGCCCAGATTATAAACTGTACCCTTTGTTTTCTACTAGAGACACTACTTTCCTGGCAAGACAGACATATAGTGATTATTTGAGTCCTTGAACTTAGAGTATATATAGATTCATATACACGCTATATATAGCCAGTTGCTGTTTTAAGGAATTTCATGTACATGGTCTTTCTGTAACTTCTCATATCCTTTTTGAGTTCACTCTGGATTGCAGCAGGAAATAACTCGGATGATTTCAGAGGTGTGAGCAGAGAGGTTGAGAAACCTAGTGATTAGCATTATTTTCCCTAGGGCTGAAGGTACAAGAAACAAAAATAGTGTTACAGAGCTTGATGAGAGCTTGAGTACTGCCTAAGTACTTTCCAACAGTGGCAGTAGTGGTCAGTGTGCAGAACTCTGTGACAAGCCAGGAAATTGTGAGGGAAAACTACTTCCCCCTTCCAAACTCCTGGTGGCAACTTCCATTGTCTGTCCTTAAAATAAACCCCCAAGAGGCTGGTGATCAAGTTACAGGAGTCAGATTATTTGAGCACAGAGTAAGAGAGAAGAGTGTTAATCATAGTATTTGGGGAGCCAGCAGAGAATACTAATTATCCCTATATATATTTAAAAGAAAAACTGGATGCTTTGTTGTAAATTATTTCACTTATGCCAGGCACTTTTGAATAATTTCCCTGGTTTTCCCAGATGAAAGTTGTTTCCACATCGTCTCCAAATTTCTTTCTTCTTCATAGTTGGAATATAGTAGGTAGCAAAGAAATATGTTTCTTATATATTATGTATTTGTGTATTAATCTCAATGACCAGGCTGTAAGGTATTTGAGAGTAGAATCTGGGTCTCATTTGCTTCTTTATTCCATTTTCTTCTATGCATAGTGTCAGTATGATACTTTGCCTTCATAAATATTTGTTGAATGAATGAAAGATGAAGCATTGGTAAACAGTCAGGGATGGAAATTCTGAAAGTGATCTTACTGTTAATTTCTTGTGCAAGTTAGAATTAAAAGTTATACGAGAAATATAATTGTTACCTTATTTATGATGTATTTGTGCCTATTTAACTTATGCTAATGCGTAAGAAGAAAGATGTTTTGTTTGAGGAAAAATATGTAGTTTGCCCTAAAATAGTAAGATATATAGTGCTTCCTTAAATTAAAAATGCCATATGTCAGGTTTGCTTTTGCCTTCAACAAAAAGCTAGTGTTCCTCAAATACTCTCATTTCAATAGGGAATTCTGGCTTTATACTTTGAGCATGTCCCTCATCTTTTACTGTTCAACAGACGATACATGTTCAATGAACAGAATGACTACATTCTGTAGAGCAAGAAAGTTTTCACATTTGATACTAAGAAAACATTTTTGTTCTTCAAAATTAAAAAGTAAAAGATATATATCTATATCTTTTATATAATTACATTATACTACATGCACATTGTACTACATGCACATCTATGTATAATGTAATTATACATAGATGTGCATGTAGTACAATGTGCATGTAGTATTAAATCCACTTTATAGATTTCATAAAATGGCCAATTTTGATTTAATGAGACTTTGATTCACTAAAGGAAATATATCATTCATTGTGATTGATTAGAGGAGTGCAACAGAGTAAAAATAAAGAAATATTTTTAGAAGATCTGTTATGTCTGGGGCAGTACTGTTTTATGTAGAATTAGAATAATAAATGTATTAAAAAGCTACTAATTCTTTTTCGTTCTCTATCAGACATTTTCTGCAAGAGATCTATAAATAGGAAGCAAAAAAAAATGCTTCTAAAATTGATATGTAAAAAAATGATCCCTAAATATCTGGCATTTGGCTTGGGTTGGGAGCAGTAAATGTGGCCGTCGACTGTTAAACTGTTTACGAAATGGTGAAAATAGTCTATCATTTCTTTTCATATTCCAAAGACAATAATTACTTTAAAAATAAGCCTAAAATTTACTGCCAAGTCACAGGCTGTGAAATATAAAGTAAATGTCAAATTCTATTGTTAACTTTGTGTGACAGGCAGTGAAAATCATACTTAATGTAAAGGCCGTAATTGACCTTTATGCCGACATTAGTTTTATGAACTTGTACTTTGAGTCTAAGTGTTAAAACACAAGTTAGAAATCCTGCATTATACCTAATGTTTCCTTTCGTATGAGTAATATTTTTCCTCAAGTTAATTTTTAAAAATAAGGTTTCAAATCATTTTCATTTTATTTTAAAATACTCTTTTCAGTTTCTTAAATGTTATTTCCAATTATATTATTTTTGACAATAGATGTTTGTAATAAGTATTAATTTATTTTGGAAGGGGGATCAAACTGTGGTGACATTTTCTTGTATTTATTTATTTATCATTATACATATATGTGGGGTATAAATTGATTTTCAATTTTGTGTACAATGTGTGATGGTCAAATCAGGACAGTTAGCTTATTCATCACTGCAATACACAAGCATTTTGGGTCCCTTAACCAATTTCTCTTTAAACCCCCTCCCTCTCTTCCTCCCCTAACCATTCCCACTTCTCATAACTGTGGTTCTTTTCTCTCCTTCTAACAGTTCAATGTATTATTGTGATTGTTGTTTCTTTCTCTCTCTGTCTCTCTTTGTTATTTATTTGTTTATTTATGGATTCAGCTCCTGCTTATGAGTGAGAACATGCAGTATTTGTCTTTCTGCTTCTAGGTTGTTTCACTTAGGATAATTTTCCCCAGGTTCATCCATGTTGCTAAAATGGCAGAATTTCATTCTTTTTTCTGGCTGAGTAGTATTCCATTGTGTATATATACTACATTTTCCTTATGTAGTCATCCATCATGAACATTTAGGTTGGTTCCATTGTCTGGCTATTATAAATAGAGCTGTGGTAAATATGGGAGTGCAGGCATCCCTTCGATGTGATGATTTCCAATCCCCCCAGTAGTGGGATTGCTGGATCATATGGTAGTTCTATCTGTAGTTGTTTGAGGAACCTCTATAGAGTTCTCCATAATGGTTGTAATAATTTACAGTCTCACCACCAGTGCAGAAGGGTTCCACTTTCTCCACATCATTTGTTATTGTCTGTCTTTCTTATAATACCCAGTCTAATTAGGGTGAAGTGATATCTCAAAGTGGTTTTGATTTGCATTTCCCTGATGATTAGTGATGTTAAGTATTTTTTAATATACATGTTGGCAATTTGCATGTCCTCCTTTGAGAAATGTCTATTCAGCTTCCTTGCCTATGTTCTAATTGGATTATTTGTCCTTTGTTTGTTTGTTTGATTTTGCTGTAAAGTTGTTTGAGCTCTTTGTATATTCTGGATATCAATCCCTTGTCAGATGCATAGTTTGCAAATATTTTCTCCCATTCTGTAGGCTGTCTTTGTCTTTTGTCTGCTGATTGTTTCCTTTGATATGTAGAAAAGCTTCTCAGTTTGATATAATCCCATTTGTTTATTTTTTATTTCATTGTCTCTGCTTTTGGGGTCTTATAAGGTTTTTGCTCAGTGCTACTTCTTGGAGTCTTTCCGTATGTTTTCTTCTAGGAGTTTTAAAGTTTCAGATCTTATATTTAAATATTTAATCCATTTTGAGTGATTTTGGTATATGGTGGCAAGAACAATCCAATCTTAAATTAGTAGATGGGAAGAAATAATTAAAATCAGAGAAGAACTAAATGAAATAGAGACCAAAAACACCATTCAAAAGGTCAATGAAACAAGTTGTTTTTTTGTTTTTTTTTTGAGAAGATAAAGAAAATAGACAAACTACTAGCCAAACAAACAAAAAAAGAAGACAGAAGACCCAAATAACAAAAATCAGAAATGAAACAGGAGACATCACAACTAATTCCACAGAATACAAAGAATCATTAGAGGTTACTATGAACGACTATATGCCAACAAATTTGAAAACCTGGAAGAAATGGATAAATTTCTGGAGACATACAAACTACCAAGATTGACCTAAGAAGATATAAAAAAACCTGAATAGACCAATAACAAGCAACAAGATTGAAGCAGTAATCAGAAATCTGCCAACTAAGAAAAGCCCAGGACTGGATGGCTTCATGGCTGAATTCTACCAAACTTTTAAAGAGGAATTAATAGCAGTTCTTACCAAACTATTCCAGAAAAATTGGTGACATATTTTAAATGTTGACTACTTAAAGGAACTTTGAAATGAAGATTCCTGCTGTAATCTGAGCATCATTCTTAGTATTTTTTCAGTACTTTAATTTAAATTTTTATGTAAGAGTTCTCTTAAATCAAGAAGGAATTAAGCATGCTGTTTTAGTCTTAATTTACATTAATATGAGCTGATAAAATGAAATGCAGAATACAAAAATTAACTTTCTGAAATGTATATTTATATGTATACATAATTCACATATAAGAACATTTTTCTACCATTTATTTCTTTTTCATTGTTTACATTAAAGTAGAATTAGAATATAACTTAATTATTGTGGAATTAATGATGCAACCAAGAATTGTTTTAACTTTTTACTAGTACAATGAAAACATATTTAAAAAATAGTCACGTGAATATATGTTTAAACTTGGTATCAACTTTAGCATATTTAATTTGATAAAATTTTTTAAACCTTTGTAAGTGTACTTAAAACTTATTCCCTTCAAATTCTTGATTTATACTTGGAGTCAAATTTCTTATCATTCTTACTTTCTATTACTTACAATGGACTGAGGCATATTTATTCTCAGATGTAATTCTGATTACCCTCAATTCTCTGTTTGCCAAGTTAAATCAGCCAATATTTCTACAGCATCAACTTAATACCACACCCCAGGCATAGTCTGTCATTACATCTGTTATAAATAAACAAAAATCCATTTTTTTTGTAGTGCCCTTCATTCTGTTATGAAGACAAAACTTGAGAGGTATAAATAAAAACAAACTAGTATTAATTCAGTCTGTATTATTTTTCTAAGGCTGCTATAATAAATTACAGTACCACAGACTTGATGGCTTAAATAGCAGAAATATATTTTCTCACAGTTCTGGAGGCTAGAAGTCCAAGATCAAAGTGCTGACAGAGTTGTTTTCTTCTAAGGCCTCTAACTTTAACTTGTAAATGGCTGTCTTCTCTCTGTATCTTCACACGGTCTTCCCTGTGCTTGTGTGTCTGTGTCCTAATGTCTTCTTCTTATAGAAGACCTGTCAGATTAGATTAGAGCCCATCCTAATGACTTCATTCAACCCTAGTTACCTCTTTTAGAAAAAGCAAAAGATTGATAAGATCTGGAGAGAAACCAGAATATACCTTAATTACCTCTTTAAAGGCCTTATATCCAAATGCAGTCACAATCTGAGGTACTAAGGCTAGGACTTCAGCATGAATTTGCTGGGACACAATTCAGCCCATAGCACTCAGTCTGGGCAAGTTCATCTTGTCCTTGATTATTAATGAAAAAAAGTGGGTGTAAGATTGCTATAGAAAGAAGTGTGGGCTCTCAGATTAAAGGGAAATTTTCTGCTGATCCTTACTGATTCTTGTAACTTGGTTTGGCTTCTGTGATACAATCTGACAGTCTGTAGGTAGAGGAGGAGCAGAAATCAAAAGTAAATAAAGATATTTTTTCTTTAATGAAAAAGTGAACTGATTCCAGAAATGGCCATTAACTATCATTCTATTTCTTACATTGAGACTTTGATCCCCAAATCTTTTCCTTTTATTTTATTTCTTATCTGAGTAAATGGCTTTGCCATTCTACTGTTGCTTACTCTAGAACCTGTGAAATGGCCCTACACTCCTCTCTAACACACTATCCTTCATCTCTCCTTGATGTTCCTATCCAACTTCATCAGCAGCATACAGTTAGTCTCCAAATCTCTCAGACATTTTTTCCCTAATATCTCTACTCTCTGTCTCATTTATGCCATTCCTGCTACTGCTGACCTGGTTTCAATTCTCGACACTTTACTGCAATAAACTCCTAATGGCTGAATCTCATTTCCAAACTGACTGCTTCCAAATCTCCTTCCCTATGTTGTCAAAGTGGTTTTGTTAAAATGCAACATTGATCCATTTATTCCATTGTTCGAAGTCCTTGAATGACACTCCATAACTTTCAGGATTCAGTTAACACACAAGGCTTCCCTTAGATTGGTTTCTTAATTATCTTTTGCTTTTTTTTTTTAACCTTATCTCTTTTCACTCTCTACCCTCACTACTCATCATGATATATACTTCTCTGTATGTGTCATACAGTTTCATGCCTCAAAAGTTTTGTTTAAGATGCATTTTCTGTTAACTGCTATTTTCCTCTTTGTCTCACTCATCTAGCTAATTGCTATTTGTTTATAATATAGTTACCAAAATTGTTCCAAGAAGTATTTCGTAAAAGTGTTCATTTCTATTGATACCTACATGTTGCAAGTTAATGGAGAAAAATGTGTGCTGCAGGAAATTTGAAAGCTAGATAATTTTATAAACCAAAGTTGAAGCTGTGTGATTTACTCTAGCACTAGAAGGCATGAAATATCCAATTCTAGAAGTCTCTGAAATTTAGTGAAATACATAGTTAATAGTTTTTTGTAGTCTTCTTTTGCAACCGTACCAAAAGTAAATTGCTGAAAGAAAGAAATGTCCAAGTTTATTATTAAAAGTTCGGATCTTCCAAGATTTAAAACTTTAAATCCTTATAGAATTGTACAGTCACTAGTTACTAGATTGACATTCAAGAGAGACCATCAGTTTTTAGTTACAGTTGAATATTGATCCAACATCTACATTAGTTGTTTTGGTTATATCTGAATTTCCTCTACCTTTCTTGATCCTATTATGTACCAAGCACATAATTCATCCAGAAGTCACATTATTTGACCAGATGGAATTGAATACAACAGTTTATCAAGGCTTGGTTTTCCTCAGCTTATTTTCTAGAGTCAGCTGCTATGCTGTGCAATTCAGTGGATGTTTGGGCTGGGAACTGGTCTCAACCAAGTACTAGTTGGCTTCACATAGGATGAGGAGTTGAATCTGAAAATTCAGATCCTTATCACTGACACATTAATATGTCATCTTAAGACAGTAGACCAATTTTATGTACTTTTTTAATAAGTGTGATTTTTTTTGCATATAACACACAAAGCTAAATTTGTTTTTACTTGTGTATTTCATAGAGCATTATGTAATTACTTACGTAGAACAGAAAATAGAAATAGCTAGGCCTTACAGGGACTATATACAGATGATCCCTGTACTTTGAATTATGAATTTTGATCTTTTCCTGGGTAAGCAATATGTTGAATCTCTTGAGATTCTGGGTGGAGGCAGCAAACTGCAGTTTCCAGTTAGCCATGTGATCACAAGGGTGAACAACAGATACTTTACAGAGTACTGTGTTGCCAGGTGAATTTGCCCAACCGTAGGCTAATCTAAGTGTTCTGAGCACGTTTAAGAAAGGCTAGGCTAAGCTGTGATGTTTGGTAGGTTAGGTGTATTAAATGCATTTTTGACATATGATATTTTCAATTTATGATGGGTTTATCAGGACATAACCCCATAAGCTGAGGAACGTCTGTATATGTCTATATAAAAAGAAAGTAAAAAACAAACCAAATGAAAAAATTGTTCTCAAGTGCATTCTTTTCTGAAAAGAATGTGAAAGAAAGATACACTATTACCTATAAAGTTGGTATTGTTAAAAAACATGGTGGGATTCTTTTACAATGCATGTGACATTCAGATAAGCTACATCTGTATAGACAGTTTCAATTTGATTTTCTTATATTTGCTTTGCTTTACTCCTGTAGACCCATATTATCTGTAGGAAAATACTATAGTATAGACCCAGTTGACACAGCTGCAGATCACAATGTAATTGCATCAACTCTATCCTAATCTTGGCTTTGAATATCATTATACGAAGAAGATGCCTTTTCTATCTATGCCTTGTGAGCTCCGGCTGCCAATTTTACTTGGTAACTTCATCCTTTTCCAGCTGTGGACATTTTTATGATGCTATTCAATCTAGATATTTATAGTTCTTTCAACCTGTCACGATGTTTTTGTTTATCTACAGACTGACTCACAACATGTCATATGATTAATACAAAACACTGTGAAATGCCTTCTGGGGAAAACAGTACTGTAGGTTTTTTACTGAATTTTCCAGTGTCTTTCCATTAGTATATTTTATGACTGACTATTAAACACCTGAAATAAGAATTTATAGTGGAAAAGTTGGTAGGATTCCATTTAATGAAGTAAAATACCTTAAATAGAATAGTATGTAGTGAAGAAACTAGTATTTCTCTCAAAAATATACTACTTTAAAAATACATGGTAGGCAACTTTTTTTCTGTTGCAGCACAGAAAATTGGTTTATTATACTTCCTATGCAATTCACCTCGAAATTCTGTAATTTTTAGCCTGCAGAGGACCTTAGATCTCTCAATGAACTCATTTCACAAATGGTAAATTAGTTTAAGTGATGCACAATTTCAGGTAGCTAATGGCAAAGTTGGGAGGACATTTAAGAATCAGGGTCTGTAACTGAAACTCTCCATCATGCCATAACTCAATGATGTATTGAGTGTGCTCAATACTCATTATTATTATTTTTAAAACATTATTTTTTAATAGCAGAATGAAAAATTGTGTATTCAGATTTCTGTTTATGTGTAATTATCCATTTATTTTTTACTCATTTATTACTATGATTATTCATTTGTTCAATCTGATCTGATTTGTTGGTGTTTAAGAAATGCCATCAATATATTTTAATAACTTGTATTCATTTGCTATAAGCCTGATTTAAATCAGTAGGCATTAGATAATATTGGAGACTCCTATATATTTACAAAAAATTTTGAAAAAAAAATCTCTAAAATAAGCTAATTTGATTGATTATTTACCTATATTGCCTCATGACATGTGAAAATAAATATTCTCTGGTTGGAAATACTGATAATTGTATGACCTTTATAAACAATGTAGTTTTCTGGATGGATATTTTTGCTCTTGCTGTATTTCATGTTTTAATGGAAATTAAAGTACATATTTTCTATCTGGGTGACCTGTACATTTTTTTAAAGCACTTTTTTAGTGGATAAATGAATTAATTAATAATTTAATGAAATGAGTAAATAACTTGAGTAAATGTAACACTCTGAGAGATCAGTGGAGAAATTTCTGAATTCAACAAAATTTATCACAAGGATGACTAAAACTTGTAGTATTTTATGTCAGCGAAATTTTTATTGGTGGATGTATGTTTTGAGTTTTAAATTTTGCTCATTTGTCTGGTGATAATGAGATTCTAGATAAACATCTTTAGTGGCTAGTTGGCAATGTTAACTTGAATGTCAGGATATACAGCAAAAAAGAGGCAGGGGAAAACATTAAAAATAAAAAGGTTGGAAATGAGAAAAGCTCCAGTATTCTTCTGGTGATCTAGAAGACTTGTGTGCATGTGCAGGAAAGACCTGAGGAGGTCCCAAAATTTTACATATTGCTTGAGGCTCTGCAAGCATGAACTGAGAGTTGTAAACTGTTGGAGTGTTAAAGGAGTGCTCCAGTGTATACACAAAGCCTCTTGAGATACTTTTGGTTCAAGGTGTTTAAGGAAATCTCTGTCCAAGCTCTTGTCAATCACTAACTTAACCAAGCAGAGACCTCAGTGGCCACATGCAACAAAGTATACAAATTTCAGAATTACCTCAGGGAAGTCACTGAACAAATGAGCAACAGCAACAGCAACAATAAACAGAAACAACTCTAAGCCTGGGAGAGGGGAGCGTAGAATCTCATTTCAAGAGTCATCATTTAAAATGTTCAGCTTTCAACAGAAAAACCTTCAGCATCATGAGATAGGCAAGAAACAGGAAATTATAATCTATACAAAGGAAAAAGAAAAAAGGCTATGAGGGACTGTCTTTGAAGATCCAAAGGCAATGGACTTAGCCCAACAAAGATATCAAATCATCAATTTTGAATATATTAAAAATTAAAGAAAACCATGACTAAAGAACTAAAAAAAACTAAAGGAACTATCAGAATTATGTCTTATCAATCAGATAATAGTAATAGTGATAGAAATTATATAAAAAAGAGAACCAAATAGAAGGTCTGAAGTTGAAAAGTATAATAACTGAAATGAAAAATTGACTACATGAGCTCATCAGAAAATTTGGGCTGATAGAAGAAAGAATCAGTGAAACTAAAGATAAATAATTCAAAATTAGTGTGAGGGAAATTTTTAAAAACATGGAAAGAAAGTTGACAGAGCCTCAGAGAACTGTGGGACTCCGTCAGACATACCAATGTAGGCGTAATAGGAATCCCAGAAAGAGTAAAGAGCAGAAAGTATGTTCAAAGAAATAATATCTGAAAACTCCCCAAAGCTGATGGAACAAGTTAATCTATACATCCAAGAATCTCAATGAACTCAATGAGATAAACTCCTAGAAATTAACACCTAGACACATCATAATCAAGCAGTCATAAGACAAAGACAGAGAAAATCTTCAAAGCTGCAAGAGTGAATGACTTATCATGTGCAAGGTATTCTCATTAAGATTAATAGCTGATTTCTCATGAGGTATTAATCAGTGACATATTCAAAGTTATGGAGAAAAAAAAAAAGATTTCAACCTCAAATTTCTATAGCCAGCAAAACTATCCTTCACAAACAACAAAAAAATGAAGACATTCCCAGATAAACAGCAACACAAATTATCACTAATAAGGCTGTCTTTCAAGAAATTTAAGAAGTCCCTTAGATTAAAATGAAAGATCACTGGACAATAATTCAAATATACACAAATAAGTAAAGAAAACTGGTCAATATATCTTAATAGGTAAATATAAAAGACAGAATTTTTTTGTGTTTATAGTGCTTTTTTTGTCTGATCTAAAACACAATTGAATAAAACAATAATTATAAAACTGTGTTAATGGACTTACAATATATCAAGATGTAATCTGTATAACAATAACAGCATAAAGTAGGGAGGAGGGAATAGAGCTACATGGGAACAAATTTTTTGATAAGACTGAAATGAAGTTGGTATTAATTTGAAAAAAATTCTTGTAAATTAAGATGATAAGTTCGAGGGTGACCACAAAAACAAACCTTTAAAAACACAGCAAATAAATAAAAGAATTAAAATTTTACACTATTAAATAACTATTTAACACAAAAGAAGGCAGTAAGGAAAAATGTAACAAAAAAGTCATAGGACCCAGAAACAATAGCAAAATAACTAATGAGTGGAAAGAACTCAAATCTCCAGCAACCCATGAATAGGTAAACAAAATGTGGCATGTCTATACAATGGAATGTTATTTGAAAAGAGAAATGAAGTACTGATACATGATACAGCATGGATGAACCTGAAAATATTATGGTAATTAAAAAAGCCAATCACAAAAGGCTAAATGTTGTATGGTTGCATTTTTATGAAATATCCAGTGATTTCTGGGGGCTGGAGAAAGGGAAGAATTGCAAGTGACGGCCACTGGTTGCAGGGTATCTTTTGGAGATGATAAAAATTTTCTGAAATTAGAAAGTGATGATGTTTGCATAACTCTGTGAATATACTAAACTCACTGAATTGTAAACTTTAACAAAGTGTATTTTATATAGGAATTATGTCTCAATGAAGCTGTTATTTTTTTAATAGAGAAGTGTAGGGATGGAAATAGAGATTTTTGATCCATGAGAATAAATGCTAATTCTAAGGGTGAGAATGTGACACTTTTTAAGACAGAAGAGAAAACAATGAAAACAAAAATAAGCACCACACCACAGGTGGTACACAGTATTTAATAAAGAATCGTCTGCTAGAATTAAATAATTTATATCCTTTCTTGGCACTTTTCATGCCATTTTGCTAATATGTTTTTCAAGTTATGAATTTTATTCTACCTTTTATTACAGTTTCAAATATTTTTAACCAGTAGGTTGCACTCCCCAAAGATCAGAGAGTATATTACATTTATGTTTCTATATCACAGTACTATGTTCAGTAGTTTGTGCATAATACTTTCTCGGTAAACATTTGTTGGTGAATAAATGAATGTGGTAGTATAAGTGTGCTATGAATTCTTTGCTAACACTAAATTTTAGTGATTTTTGCAATTTAATGTCCATATTTTCAACAGATCCTAAGTGACTTATATTGCTAAGGTATGAAAAAAGCTTCAATGACTTTGAAATTATTCAGAATGGAATCAGGAGTTCTATGAATCAGACTTATGTATTCAAAGTTACCAAGTAGATCCACGTGGAAGTAGATTGCTTCAAGAGCAGAATATTTGGATTTTTCTCTTATTTGGATTTTCCAAAAGCTCCTGAAATTAAAATGCTTTAATAATCTTATTATTAAATATTTCTAATCTTTGTCATTTTATTAGAGTCATAGCTCTAAATAAGTAACGTTTAATGTATGCTCAGTTACTCCTTTTTTTCCTTAATAAAAATTTACTAAAGCCCATGTTTTTTTTTTTTTTTTTTTTAAGTTTATAATTTGGATTTTTCTGGTGTCTTCATTTCTCATTTATCTATATAGGTAGGAATTTATTTTGGTACTGATTCTTCTAACAGAACATAATAGTTGGACGCATATTTTTACTTAAAAATATAATATAAATTTGCTTAACAATAACAATTCAGTTTAAATTAATAGAGCTGTCTAGTAGTTTAGTATTGGAACTACATTATTGTCTTTATATATTAACAGTTTTTAAAATGTATTACTTTCTTTATCAGCCTTTTACATACATTTTTATTTGTCCTTTACCATGCAGTAAAATTCAATTTTAACAAATAGATGAATGTAATGCAGATTTCCTGAACCAGAAAATAATGTAGAAAAACATCTTAATATTTACAACTGATTTGTAAAATAGATGTGTTTCTCTCTCAATGCTAGAAGATTCTTAACATTGAAATTTAAATAAGTGATTTTTCTTCAGATACTTTAAAATATACTGCACATTGTTTTGGATAAATCTTGCTTTAGATACATGTGTGTCGGCATGTGTTGACTACAACCATGTTTGTTTTCTTGCAGGGGGACATCCAGCAGTTGTTGATCATAGGTGATCCCAAAGCAGCGTATGACTACTGTGAGCATTATAGTCCAGACTGTGATTCTTCAGCACCCAAGGCTGCTCAGGCTCAGGAACCTCAGATAGATGAGGTGAGAAGCCCAAGTTCAAGGCAGGTCCTCTCAATTCAGTGATATGGATATAGCCTTGCAGTTTTTGGACTTAGACTTAGTTATTCAATTTTAATTAAACTATACTTTGTATTTAATAGTGTTTTAATATTTCTAGCAAAAGGTGACTTGAAGATATTTGTTATTTTTTTTTCTCTTGTTTAAGCATTGTTACTTAAATTTATTAGAAATATCCTGTGTATATGAGCATATTTCATTTTGGGAGGATGAGAAAAAGATAATTTCTAACTGCTATGTTTCTGCCCTTGGCGTTTAAATAATTAACACAGCCTCAAGATAAGGGCAACGTATCTTCTGCTGTAGTTGCCATTTTCCCAGACCTTTGGCAGTTCATGCAGATGAGAAAGTGACATTAGAACTATCTTAAAGTTCTCAGGCTGTGTTGAATAATTAGAGGCATTTTTTTCTATTTCTCATATGGAAATGAAAAAGCAAAGCAGGTGAACTGGAAGGGATTTAGGTTTCAGTCTGGAGCAAAACTATGTTTTTATGTTTTTTTCTCAAGACTAATAATGTTAAATTTTAGAAACGGGGTAGAAATTTGAAAGCATCAAGACTATTTTCAAATTAGCTCAAATAGTATTTTTCCTCCCTTCTAAATATGCTATTATCTGCTGCCATTTGAGTTTTACTACTTAGAATAGGTTAAGATCTTATATTTTAATTCATTTTTATTTCTGAAAGGAATGCAGGTTGGATTTTTTAATTTAAATGCTCGAAGTATATTTTTTGACACTATTTGAATTTTTAGGGTATGATAGTGAATTTTGTTGCACTGATCTTTTCCATGACTTAATATTAGTGTTTTCTTTAAAACAGGGTACAATCTTAAGAAGCCATCAGGAAGGCAAATATGAGAGAGCAAAGAGAAATTACTTGGATATTTTGTTTGCCTGTTTCACAGTTCTCAAGTGCTTCATTCTTTTTATTCCCTCATGGTTTACTATATACTGTGTGTTTCCTGTGAATTTCAAGATGATAGGTAAAATACACATTAGGTTTAGTGTTTTTGTATCTGAAAGGTTATATGATGACTTAATATTATTATAACTTATAGCACTTAAGGTTGATGAGATTTATTTTGCTCCATTTTTGAAAAGATAACGCTTATTCGTTTTAGCAACAGATATGGCTCTGAATTTTGGAAGAAAGAAGATATACAATTTTAACATATCACTTTGAGGTGTTTTGTTTCTGTGTTTTAATTCTATTTTGTCAAGTAAGGTGGTTTATTTTATATCCAGATAATTTTTATCCATCTTAAGTTCATTTAAAAGTGAAGTTGCCTTTCTCTATTTTAGTTGTTGGTATGCATATGGTAAGAGAGTACTTCAAAAAGCTCATCGAAAAATAGAATTAAAAGATGTTATGAATCTTTACACTTTTTGAAGTACCCTCATATTTAACACGCTGATGATATGTCAAACTTGCTTTTACTAGAAGCATTTGATGAGGAAAAAAACCCCCAAAACTTTGCTGTAATAGAAACTGCATGAAAATCTGGGTGGTTAATGCAGCAATAGATAACATTTGTTAATAGTTTCTATTTTGACTGTGTCACAATGAAAAGATTTTTTTTCAGTTTTTACTTTTTTGGAAGAATCAGATCTCACTTTTTCTCTGACTCTAAATTACATCAATATTTCAATAATAAGATAAACATTCTTTTCTAGTACTTAAAAAAGTTAATCAAATTGGTAAGCAATCTCTATATTAATTTTGAACTGTATTCATTAATATGTCTTATATTACAAATATGCAGCTTAATAATTGATCACCAGATGTTTCGCCTGTACAAAATAGTAATGTAGTGCTACTTGCTGCAGAATAAAGAGCATAAAAGACAATACAGAGCATCAAAAAACACATGTTGCACTTTATATTGCTTAACTTTCCATTAATAAATTTATGACATTGTATATTTATTATTCTAATTTAGATTAATAAATATGTCAATTTCTTTAAATAATTAACCCAAGTGTGCTTTTTCTAACTTGTAATTTTGTCTATTTAGTCTCCTCTAAATAACACATTCTAATCCATTCTTAAGATTCAATTGGTTATGTGCTTGGCACAACTTTGCATCACCAAGTGAGAGATGTATAATGTAGATAGATTTTAATACAATTTGAATTCTATTTGAACCTACACAATGCCATTTAAATAGAAGAGTAACTAATATTAAAATTATGATGATTTTTGAATTTTCTCATCACATTAATTATCTTCCTGTCTTATAAGAAATTAGATGTTAAATTTATATGATTCTTAATATATCACACATTCTGTAATGCCTTACATATAGAAGACAATTGATATTCTTTTTTATAAAGAAGAAAAAAAGAAAATGAAGCAAAAGAAAGACAATCTTTTATAAAGGAATTTAAAAAACAATTTCCCAAATTAATTTCCTTAATCGTCTTTTCACTTAACATGCATCATATATTCTAGTTCTCATAGATGCCTAGGTTTTTACTGACACCACTATCTTTCTAGCAAATTAAGAACGGACTTTATGACATTTCCAGAAGATCCTTTCTCCTCACATACTCGAATGTTTGCTAGACTACTCACAGATTAGGCTGAAATCATTCCATCACTGCATGTCTTTTTGCATATATTCATCTGATTACAGCTAGTTCTTTTTTCTCTATCTTCAAGACATTCTCAAAATTCCATAGTGTGAAGGGAGAATCAGCTTTAAAAATGGGTAGTGACGTTTCATGTAGACTAGCAGTGCCCTAGATATACTCCATTCCAACAAAAGGGGAATGCTGTGTGATGAAAAATAAGGAGAACAGAAGCAGCAATTCATTTCATTGACTCCTAAATAAGTTCTAAGAGAAAAATGTGCTGTAATACCTGAGGAGGTGAGCATGTTATTTCTCTTATTATTCCACAACCAGTTTGGTTAGTCTTCACTTGGAAAGAGTTCAAGTAAAGGAGAGACTTATGGATGTCAGAAGAGGTTTCCTCCTACAAGAGAAAAACATGATATAAAGTTAATTGGCTACTTAGGTGCAGGTTTATATATCCCCAAATACCAGGCTTCACTTATAAATGCATTTAAATTGTCCATTTATAAAATTGGTCTTTTATGCCTTTATTTATTGTTTCTCATTTTTACAATTCGTTAAAGGTAGTCCATGATTCTGAAAGTCTGCTTAATTTTAAACCTCTAACACATAAAATAGACTGGCAAATCTTTTTTTTTCCTATGTTTTTCTTTAAGCTGGCAGCTAGTAGGTATAAAAATCCTGTGTTTCTTATTCCGACATGGGACTATAACTGCAGAAAAATTACTTATTAGATAATATTCAATCTCTATTAATGTCAACTTAATAGGTGGTTAAATTTGGTATTTAAATGTTTTATTTACTGAATGATATTAATAATGCTTACATTAAATTTTCTAGAAGTAGTTGGCATTTTGTCTTGCCTACAAAGTTATGAACAAGCAAAAATGAAGTACTGCATACATGCATTTTTCTATTTTACCAAATTCAGTATAAATTCTAATAAACATAAAGCTTTGCTGAACTGCTTCCAATGTATATTCATTGATAATGAAGCTATTACTAGAGGAATACAATTATGAATCTGTTTATTAGTTGTATTAAATTGGAGTTTGACAATCATAAAGAACACTAAAGACATGTCTATGCTTATATTTCAACATGACCTTCACCTGAATCATTAGAAAACTTCACTCTAGTGGGTTTTTCTTTAAGGGCCAGATGTACAATATTGCTACAGGACCAGTTTTGGACATGTCTCATACATGTCTTTATGAAATTTGCAGAATTCGCATTGCTTTATCTAATAGAGCTTATTAAATGGCATTGTGATCACAATTTTCTAAAAGAAATGATCACAATTTTCTAAAAGATATGTTGTCAATAGTTACTCTGAAATGCCAAGACAAGTCCAGTTGGGACATAATTGGAATTTTATCAAATGCAATACTTAGGGAATTACATTTAGGTTGCTTTTAGCATTTATATGTGTATTTTTAGGGTTTTAGCTTGTTGAGCGTACTGCTGAACTTTTTGTGCTATATATGACCTTAGTGTATTTACAGCTATTTTGATTAAAAACAAAGATTAATATATGTTTCATAATACCAATATTCATGACTGAAAATTGAAATCTTCATTCATATATTTACTTTGGAGGTGAATTCATTATTTTCCTCATCGTCCAATATATATGATTGTCTTTCCTGCCCTTCTATTAAGAAATGTAACTACTTTTCCCAATTAGATTCTTCTTAATACAGAAGAATCTAGTATCAAATACTATTTTCCATTGTGAATTGAGTTTAAGTAGTTTAAGATATCTGAGTGGTATGCTTTTTTTACAATAGAGAAAAAAGCAGTAATTTCAAAGACTGAAATAATGTATTAATTATAAGCATATCTAATTTTGAATCTTTTAATACTTCACAAGTATTTTGTGCTCATTTTGAAATGAGAGATTTCTGGATAAATTTTAGATTTTACTTTTCCATTGAATACAGCATTCCAGATAGAATATAGATTTATTTCATGTTCCTTATATTCTCTTTCCCTCTTCTCTCCTTTCCCATCTCACAGTAGATATACCAGACCCCTCACCCCTGGGAAGACTACTCTTCATATTTTTATTTTTACAGATATAGTTTAATAATAAAAAAGTACCCATTGAAATTGCTGTAGAATTTTTATAGAGGAACCTTGCATAGCAATTTTTACAAATCAAATTTAACATGAATATTTAGTAGCTATATCCAAGTACGTAATTGCTATATTTGCATTAACATTCAGTAATTAAAAGTTTGAATTATTATTCAAAACTTTTAGTTTTTCTCACATTCCTAACAACAATTGTGCTCTTAGAAAATGTGCTTTGTCACTTATATGTTATTATACTCTGTATAAGACAGTATAATACTTCTATGTAATCAAAATAACTTTTAAATAACAGTATTTCCTTGTCTCTTAACATTTACACTAAGTAAAAGTTAAGATGATTCCCACTTTGTTAACAGTATTACTTGCAACTAACAAAATTGCCTGATATTTTTTCCTTTGCAATGTAGTATGCACCTGAGGATATAATCGAATATGACTATGAGTATGGGGAAGCAGACTATAAAGAGGCTGAAAGTGTAACAGAAAGACCCACTGTATCTGAGGAGACAATAGCACAAACAGAGGTAAAAACAAAATAGCACCTTTGTACGTGGTGTCTTGCTGTTCCTCATCCTTTGGTTCCTTATGTTGACTGTTCCTCAGACTTATCATAAATCTTTCATTCATCTTATTTCTATGAACCAATAACTGTGATTTTTATTTGACAGTAGCTGTCCTGAAGGAATGACACCCATTTTGCTTTTGCTTATCCTTCCTTTCGTCCGTGCTCTTTATTTTCCTTTTCACTTTATTTATGTTTTCTATCCTATCTTCCACTACATTTTACAGAAAAAGAAATCCAGTTTCAAAAAGAAGATGAGGACAGTGGCCACTAACTCAAAGGAAAAGCCCAAAAAGTTTACACCCCCCAAATCTGAAAAAATTGCATCCAGGAAGAAGCAAAGTTATCAAGCAGCAGCTAAAGCCAAACTAGGGGTAAAGGTAGCAAAGAAAAAGCAATCAAGATCTATCCTAGATAAGCTGGAAGATCTCTGATGATGAGTCATAGTCTTAACCCAACTAGATAAATACTCATTTGGCTAATACTATGACCCAATTAAGTCATGATTTCCATACATTTGGAATTACCTTACATGTTTACTAATTGTTTTTCTTCTGAATTTATCATTAGGCAAATATTGTTGATGATTTTCAAGAGTACAACTATGGAACAATGGAAAGTTACCAGACAGAAGCTCCTAGGAGTGTATCAGGATCAAATGAGGTAATACACATAGACGGTATTAAATCACAATTTAACTTTTTAAAATGTGTAATATATTTTGATATTCCTCACTCTGGAAGAATCTATAATCTCCACAATGTTTGATTTTTTTTTTCTTTTACTGTAGTAAAAGAAACAGTAGCATTGATTGGTTCACTATTACTAAAAACAGTTCATTTGAAATAAAGGTTAATTCAGGTTTTGCATGACTCTGCTTCACGCAATTGTTATGTTGATCATAGTGAACTGGCTGCTGTCATTTTCTTGGTTGCTCCTGGGAGTTAGCAGGCTTTTCAACATGCTGTGGCAAAGGGTACATACAACATGATCCTTCTGTGAGAAGAATCCTCTAAAGGGAAAATTGTATCATCAAATGATACAATTAGAATTTCATTCTATCTGACCAATAATCATGCATTTTTATGACAGCAAGCATTCTGAAAAAATGTGGTCTTTAGTAGATTTTAATAGCTACTTATGTTTTCAAATCTGTGAGGAATGTGATGTTACTTATAGATAAAATAATATATTTTACCGTTTTCATTATTTTCTATGAAAATGTTCAAGTACATATAGATAAAAATCAAATAATCCTCCTGAATTTCATATTGCACATGCATTCTGGTCATGAAAAAATCAGTATACAATTCAGCTTAACTTTGTTAAATACCTGGTGTATATTTCTTTGCGATTTTATCAGAAAAGGAGTATAAAGAATATGTCATTTACTTATTAGAATATTTGTATAAAGTGTGTCCTAATGAGACAAACAAAATCGGTATTGCTTTACATGCAGTAAATAACTTAGAATAATAAAAATTTAAGATGAGAATGGATTTTAAGTTTCATCTAGTTCAAATTAACAATTTTTCAGAAATGGGTATTATGATTTAAGATGTTTATTTACCTACCCAAATTCATCTAACTTTTTAGTTCAGATCTATGAACACAGTAGTATGCTGACCCTGGATAATTTGTATCCTCTTTAGAAAGTATATACTTCTTTTCAAAGAGTCCGAAAAGATTATGGTTATTGGACATTTTATTTTAGTTAATAATTTCTAAAATTAAGCATTTATCCACATATTTTTATTTAAATGATTTTGTGTAAAATTATTTATTTATTCAATATTACTCTATTATCTAGATGTACCATTTCATAGAAAGCCTGTTACTTAAAAATAAAATTCAAAAAGAAGCAAGATAAATTATTTGAAACCATAAGAATCATAATAAGCTAAATATTTACATATTAAGTATAATTCAGATTTATATATTAATAAGGAATTACTTATGAGAGAAAAAATTATACTAGGTTTATTTTCTATACCTCTGAAGAAGTATCATTGATATAATTTTTACCTTAATATTTACTCTCTACTCTTTATGAGATTGTGTAGTGGTATTTTATATTTCATTGTCTTAAAATCTGAGGACTATAATTTATATGTAATTTGTTTTAAGGAACTCTTTGGTGAAATAATGCTTCCCTACAAACAAGATACTCTGTGTAATCATTGCAATGATAAATACTAGTTGATATTGGCATTATTATTTTATTTTGGGGATTGACAGCCAACCTTACATGGCTTATCTTTACAGCAATTGTATTTTACAATGATGTTGTATGAAATTTGAAAATTAACAAAGCTTTAACTAAATGCATAATTTATCGTTCAAATCTTAAACTATAAAATAAAAACCAAATTGACTAACGAAATTTTTTCAATGGAACAAGCAAATACACATGAGAAATTCATGTGAATATTTGCAGTTTATTGGAAAAAATGCTTTGAAAGCAATATTTCTTTGTACATATCAATGTACAAGTATATTTCTTTCGATAATACTGGAAGGCTGCCTTTCCACGCCTTCAGAACTGCTTGAGTAGTAATAAAATCACTTTCCATCATATACCATCAAACTATAATTGCATACGCTTACATTGCTTTACTAATAGTAAACTTCATGTTCTCCAATTCCTTGCGACTTAAATTAATAGCCAAATCCAGTTGAAGAAGTATTCACTGAAGAATATCTAACTGGAGAGGATTATGATTCCCAGAGGAAAAATTCCGAGGATACACTATATGAAAACAAAGGGATAGACGGCAGGGACTCTGATCTTCTGGTAGATGGAGATTTAGGCGAATATGATTTTTATGAATATAAAGAATATGAAGATAAACCAACAAGTCCCCCTAATGAAGAATTTGGTCCAGGTGTACCAGCAGAAATTGATATCACAGAAACAAGCGTAAGTTGTCACTACATTCTGTGTCATTGTATGTCTTATTTTGGAGGTAGTTTCATGTTCATCTTAATGTCTTTTCAGGTTTAAATTACAGGTTGAGTTCTTATATAAATTATGACTACTTATCACTACTAAAACACCTTGATAGATTCTGGGAATCTTCAGCAGTTGTATCTCCAGCCATACTACTGGAGTCTTCATTCAAAAGTATATTCTTGAATGGAATTGTATCAAAAATTTCTTGTCATTGATAACATTAGAATATAATCATTGTTATTCTGAGTAGGAAGTCTAAGTTATGATTTTTAGATTATTTTCTTAAATTTAATTTGATGACACTTCTTCATGCCTTGGAATTATAACTGAAGTCTACAGATGTCTTTACCTTGCTATGTTTTTAAGAAGCAATTGTTCAATCTCATTTCAAGACTCAGTATTAATGTTTATTATATGCTCCCTTTAATTTTTTGCATTATTTAACCCTTTAGTAGATTTCCACTTTTTAAAAAATCATATTTTGAATGCATTTAGATGACTACATTTCTTTTCTAAAATTGAAATGGCCTTATTTCCTTTAAAGACATTTAGGCTATTTTGAATTTTTCACTCAACAGATAAATGGACATGTTGCATACGGAGAAAAAGGCCAGAAAGGAGAGCCAGCAGTGGTTGAACCTGTAAGTACTGGTGTGAATGTGCAATGTAAAGATTGGTACAATTGTTTATATTATCGACCACTGTCACCTTAAATTATTAGGTATGTTCATGTACTATTAGTTTGTTTTTGTGTGGCTATAAAAGAATACCTGAGACTAAGTCACTTATGGGGAAAAAAAAGAATTTTATTTGGCTAGTGATTTTGTAGGCTGGGAAGTTCACAATGGAGCAACTGTATCTGGTGTGGGCTTCAGGCTGCTTCCACTCATGGGGGAAAGCAGAAGGGAGCTGGTGTGTGCATAGTGATCACATGGTGAGAGAGAAGCAAGAGAGGCGGAGGGGAGGGGCCAGGCTATGTTTAACAACTAAATCTCCAGGGAACTAACTCACTCCCTTGGGAGGGCATTAACCCATTCATGAAGCATCCACTCCCATGACCGAAACACCCCCTACTAGGATCCATCTCCCAACACTGCCACTTTGGGAATCTAATTTCAACATAAATATTGGAGGGGCAAATATACTCAAACTACAGCAATGTATTACCACTGAAAATCTTGATAAGCAAGTGTTTATAATATGCCACAAATAAGTAAGTTAGTGAGTCTCTTTCTAGAAAGTAGAATATCAGTAAGCCAAAAAATTTTAGAGATACTAAATTTCAGCATTTGAAAGTAACTCATATTTTTCGTGTCTAATTCTCTCATTTTACAGTTAATGAACCTGAGATCTAAAGGGTTAAGAAACTTTCTTGAGGTTTCAAATGTTTGGTCATTGAAATATAACAGGATTTCAGCTTTTCTGGTTTCCAATAACCGAATGCTTTTTTCCCTCTAATTTCTGTGATTTTGCATTATTAACAATAAATGATTTGACATAGATACTTGTTTCTATCCAAATTGCATCATGCAATAATAAAAATATATTTTTTAAATTCACTTGCTCTTCATTCATGGGAAAAAAGCTCTAATTACTACAAAAGTGATAGTGGTAAGAAACAAATTTTACAGGAAACAATTTTACTATTGCTCCCCCTCATCAGAAACCTGGTAAAACTGATGTATTAGAACCAAAGGTAGTATATTCAACTGTTTGCCTCAGGGCCATGAAAATCATTTCAGAAATTGTGAGAACATAAGAATTTTTAAAAAGGGGGAAAAAGATAAAGATTAAAAAAATATAGCTTTAAGGATCTTGTTGGCCATTTATTCAATTACTAGAAAATCATGCCAAGATGCCCACCAAAGACTTCACAAATATTTTTTTTCGAATGAATCTGTCCTTGTTATAAAAATTATAACCAGCTTTTCAAATGACATCATAATTTTCTGCAGTACAAAGCTTCAGTAGAATCATAAACTTTTTGGAACAGGGTTCTTTTCTTGAAATAGTACTCTATTTTCTTGCTTGTTTAAGAGCTTATCTCATATTTATCCTCATTTCTTTTTCCTGGACTTTTCTCCCCGTCATTGAGTTAAAGTGCTTATGCTCCACTATCATTCATTCATTCACACAGCAAATATTTATTAATTCCTGCCTTATGTCAGGCATTATTCTGGGTGCTAGGGAAAACTTCATTTAATGTCTTACACCCTTCCTGGGAGCATATAGCATATTCTCCTTTGTAATATTATTTATTTGAATATTTATTTCCTTTCCAGTTAGTTCACAGATTCTCTGAGGGAAGGGACTATGTCTTATATCATTTTGAACTTCTCATCCCCATGCAAAAAATATTTGTCATTGATTTTATGTGGTAGGAATAAAGAATTCACTTTTTAAAATGTATCGTTGTAGTGCTTCCTTATAGTCATTTAATTAAGTGGTTGGTGTTACATTTCCCTGGTAAAGACTTTCTGTCTTTTTTACTATAGGGCATGCTTGTTGAAGGACCACCAGGGCCAGCAGGACCTGCGGTATGTGAATGTTGTAAGATTATTTTTGTCTTTTTTTTCTTCTTCTTATAATTGTAGATAAGATTTCTATTATATTATTCAATTGTGTCCATTAGACTAATTTGAATATTGAATTACAGAGGCAAACATTTGTTAAGAAGAGGACTTGAATAGCCTTCTGATTTGGCTATCCGAATGATATTCTTTTGAGTGAACTTGAATTAAATTTTGTTTTAAATATTTTTGTTGCTTAAATATATCTCTACATCTTCTAACCTCATTTTCATCTTTCTACTTGAAAATAATGAAAATAAAACCATTGTTATTTTTATTAACGAGATGAAGCTATATGTCATTGAATGGAATTGAGAATTCTAGGTAAACTGGTTGCCTTATCTGTATTGCTGCGTGGACTAATTATCAGATTCCATTGTCATTTTCCAATAAGACTAATGGCACCCAGTTTGCCTTTATTCTCAGGTGGTAGTACTGGTCATACTTTGTAAGAAATCTCTGTCTTTTGTGAAATTAATCAAATTCTTGACATCTGAAATAATATTTGATACTGATGTCTTTAAATACTTTTATCCATAAAAGAAAATATAAAAATTTGTCCAAGCTAAATGAGTTCTACATTTTCAACTTCATTATCACATTTTTGAGGTTCGATTTCATGAGAGTACCATTTTTTAAATAAGAACTGGGAGCTGACTTCTTCCTCAGGGACTTTACATTGGCATACTCCCCTTTCCTGTTTTTCCTTGCAATGTTTGCCTCCACCCTGAGAGCAGCTTCATAGAGGAACAGTTGAGCTAGCTACACAGTGGTTCCTATATGTTGTCTTTTCATTACGAAGATAAATAGGGCAATTGTTTGGGAGACAAGTGTATATTTATGAAATATAAATGAGCTCTTTGCTTTTAGTAGGATGAAATTGCCTGAATAATAATGAGATGAGGAATCTAATTTAGATCTTGGTTTGTTTCTCTATAGGGTCTTATGGGTCCTCCAGGTCTACAAGGCCCCACTGGACCTCCTGGTGACCCTGGTGATAGGGTAAGTGAAAGGACATCTCATTACAAAGCTTGTAACACAGATTGAAAGAATTAAAATATATTTTACAAGTTTTCCATGTTATCCTTCTTGTGGGTAGGAGAAATAGAGGTGGGAAATCTATGAATTCAGTGTTGTACAACATTATTGTTAACCTTTGGTTAAACACTTTTTTAAACTCTCATTTAAAAGTGAAGATAAAAAATGAGCATTTATCTATGGTTTGATTAGTAAGCAATCTTTTATTTTCAATCTATTTCCATGTTGACATAAACTCGTTACACTAGATTTAGTTTTTCAGATTTGAACCCCAGACATATTTTTCAGGCTTTCCCATAGATATATAGTTGAACGTTGACAGAATGAGTTAATAAACCTGAATTCTACTTCAAAGATCAGGTCCTGGGTTACATAAGGGGAAAAAAAATTATGCTTTTTTTTTTTTTTAATTGCCTTTGGCCTTTTAAAATAGTGGATAAGAGATGCAAATGAATGACATACTTTTTATATATTTACAGTTAGTTTAAAGAAGGCAAAAACTGTAATTTAAACTTGAGTGATTTTAAAATATTCGTAAATTCTGGTCTGGGTGAGAGCTATTCAAGCAAGGTTAGAGGACATAAGCAGTTTATTATTAAAATGTTATCTTTTCTTACATGGTCTGCTGACTTAGTATCATATATCCAGTTTGATGCAGACATTTATTTGTAATCAGTCACCTTAGATAATATTTTCATAGTTTTAAATTCCACCATATTTTCATAAGATATTTTTGAATTCTATAATTTATTGACCATAAAACTCTATTCTTGGTTATAAATTTATCTCTTTAAAATATGCAATAAAAATATAGACATATAAATGATCTAACAAATTTAGGGAATATTTTATTAATGAGGTATTATACCTATGAAGCTAGATTTGTTAGGATTTAAAGTAGTTTATAGAAGCCATTATTTGAACTTTGAAAGTTCTTTAAATCCTGTAAAGAACCTACTGAAATAAGACTTTAAATGAAGTATAATCTTAACAGTCTAGAATCAATGCTAACTCTTTTCAGAGTTAACATTTTACAAGAAATTAACATTTAAAAAGTGCCTCTATATTTTTTTTAATACCAAGTAGATGACTTAGTTATGGATTAACTTTAGAATTTATCCCCTTCCCCACAAAGTATGACTTGGCTGTGTGTGTCAGTCTTCTTATATTGACAGCTTGTGGATATATACCTCATATCTATGAGTCACCTGCTCATGCACAGAGGCATATATATTTAATATTCTCTATAATCACACACATATCTTATATTTTCAGACACCCATACATTTCTACATGTGCTAACATATAAGTATAGGTATGCACACGTACACACACTAAGTATATTTCATTAGTAAGCGTTCAAAATAAATTAGTGGATATCTATGATTAGCAGTGACATGTTAATCCTAACATGTAAAGATTAATGATTATCTTAATAGATAAAGTGCTTTTATCTTGAAGAACAATACTTAGTGTATCTAGAAGATAGATACTTAAAGTGTCTATTTAAGTAACATATAAATAGACACATTTAAGTGTCTATTAAAGAAAACAAATATATCTCAAACTCATTAATTTAATTTTAAATAAATCTTTTATAATTTACTTAAAATTTGTCTTTATCTAGCCATAAGAATCAAAGTAGAATCATTTGCTTTTCTCACATGATTTCCCCAAATATATATGAACTCTCCATCTATGTAGTTTGAGGCTGCAAATATACTCTGAGCACTATTGATAACTGGATTATACATTAATAACCAAGTATTATTAAAATTTTCTAAAATGAGAGCAATGAAATACAACCCTTTCCAGGTATGCTTACTAAAAGATTAACCAAAGTGAAGAGCAAGTGCAAATTAGATAATGTAGACCTATGTTATTATAAGCTATTCTACTTCTAATAAATTTTATTAGTTTAATATTTATTTTGATTATTTCATTTATTTTCCTAGGGGCCCCCAGGACGTCCTGGCTTACCAGGGGCTGATGGTCTACCTGGTCCTCCTGGTACCATGTTAATGTTACCGGTATGTTTTTTTATTGCTATAAAGGGACTTAATATCTTGTCATCTGGTTTCTGAGAAATATTGTTGAACCAGGTTATGAAGTAATCAACTAAAATTCATTCTGTGAGGTAGAGATACTTAAAATCAGCCTTCAAAAATAAGGGACATATTACTAAACAAAATTCTGGTAAATATCAATGTCTGCCTTAGAAATAAAGTTTCATTATTTAATTACACTTTTGGCAAAAAAAAAAAAAAAATTTCTTGCTATTTTCAATCATCAATCATGTTGTTTATCCTGGGTTGTATTATTAACATGCATTTCATATGTTATTGAACATAATATTAATATACCATTTACCACCATAGAGATGATAGTTTAATCTTTTTAAAGAAGACATATCCATAGTCAGTTTTTAGCCTCAAAAATTATTTGCTTTATTATAAGATTTCTTTGTAAAGTTTTTGTTGCTCTCGTGCTCTGGAAAAAAATGTATTTGACTTATTAATTTAAATGTAAAGAACAAAGTTTCAAAAAATAATCACTTAGAGGGAAAATTTCACTCATGCTGCATTTTGAGTTAAAATTAAAACAGCTTTAGAATTTTATGGAAGAATATTAAGGAGGATTGGTTTTCTATATAATTACTTAAGGATGGGTAAAAAAAATAAACATATCTTAAGGAAAATTTCTTCTGTTTATGGAGATTCCAAAAGTTTTGATCAGCAAGATAGAGATTGATCTAGAACCATCACTGAACTTCGGGTAATTGGAAATTTTACAATTGAATGAATAATATGGATAGCATTTGTGCAGATAAAAAAAGGTGTAATGGTTTATTTCAGAGGAGATGTGGTGTAGAGAACTTCCATAAGACGTAGAAGAAGAATTAAAAAAAAAAAAAAAATATATATATATATAGGCCTCATAGCTCATTACGAAGTTACTTTGGAATTTTGTAAAAACCCGTTGTTTTACATGTTTTTTTATCTAGTGATCAAGGCATTTAATTTAACATACGTGACAAAGGCTAATTTTGAGCTTCTTTATGTTATCTCTTAGTTTCGTTATGGTGGTGATAGTTCCAAAGGACCAACCATCTCTGCTCAGGAAGCTCAGGCTCAGGCAATTCTTCAGCAGGCTCGGGTAAGAAAAGATAAGCATGTATTCCCAAAAGCTGATTCTATGTCAAGTACGTGGGTTTGTGTGTGCATATGGAGGATGCAATCATTATGAAAAGGATACTTGCTTCTGAATAGCATATTAAATTTAGTTGAAAAAATGCTAAAATTATATTTACTTTTCCAGTAGTGATATTTATTAATTGAATATTACAGTTAAATCACTGTCTCTGTGCAGTATTGCCATAAATAATTCTGGCAGTCTCCCTCCATAACACACCAGATTTCTATTATCTTTTTCAAAGAGTGTTGATGGATTAATATCTAGGACTCCCTTTTCTCACATCCAGTTTTACCCTGCTAAGGCATAAATCAATGATTGATGGACACAATTAACAAAAAAAAATTTGAAATAAACTTTTTTTCCTTTAATCTTCTGGATTATTTAAGGTATCCCAGATAATCCAGAAAATAGTTTCATGGACCTTCTTGTATATGAAAAAGAACTTTCATATACAAATATGTATTCTAAACTCTAATCTTAATATTCTACAATTTGTTTACAAAATTTGGTCGGTATTGACACATATTCAGTTTATAATTTTTTGTCAGTTTAAAGCCCTCACTGTCTGTGGACTTATAAAACATATGATTACATTCATTTTTTTTTTAATTAGCTTTATTGCAGTTAAAATATACATAAGAAAATCAAAAGAATAGACCAGGAAGAAACTGGAAGTACTGTAATACTTATTCATAGTATTGGTTTTCTTTTTAAGGAAGAAGGAAATAAAGGATTTATGTTTGGTATGGATATGGTTACCCACTTCCTAACCAATATAAATCATTTCTGTAAGAACTTTTTATTCATCATCATGAATTTATATGTATATGAAATATCTGAAAATATAAGCAAAGGCTGTAATTTACTCTCAGTATTTGTTTATGTACTTCATAAGACTATTAATCTAAAAAGATGTCATTATTTGGTTACATGATATATAAAGATAATGAAAAATTTTAATATTTGTTTATTAGACTTTGGCATAATACAAATCTAAAGATATTTAAAATAATTTATTATGATTCCTATAATTTGTCTTATAAATTATATTATTTTGAACAATTTTATGGTAATTATTTGAACTTCAATATTTTATGAGGCCATTGAATTCCTCATTTTTTAGTCCTCTTAATCTACTTGAAAAATAGGTAGCAAGCATTAAAATTCCAATTTTTCAGATATTTAATCTCAAGGATTAAGAAGTGTATTGTCAAAAATCTCATGGTGAGTCAGTAGTGGTACTTTGGAGATCCTACTGTTTTCATCTCATGCACTTTTCTAATATGATTTCGCATTTATTTCTACTACAGTGTCATTTTGGATATCTGTTGTGATAAATCTAAGTATTCATCTTCTGAACTCTCTAATATTAAAAAATCACACCATACTAATTTAATATCTTTCAAATTTTATCTTTTGCACTCTATATGTTTCAGTTTTTCGAATATGCTAATTTCACATTTCTAATATTCATTGTAACAATAGTGCATGTACTCAGTTTACTATGCATATGATTATGCAAAATAAATATTTCTTTCTATATAACATTAAATCTAAGATTTGTTAAGAGACGTGTATCATGATACTTACTGACTAGTTTTGCTTTGTGCTGTCTGGTTTTAATTATCATAGATTTTGCTAAAATATAATTGGAAAAATTTTATTTAAAGCTCCTCAAATTGCTCATCTCTAAAAATATTTTCAGTGAGAATTGCATCTGTGTATTTGAGAGAAAAAGTTATTGTGAAGTAAACTTCAGCATAGAAAATTATCAGATACTAGATTTATTCCAGAGTTTCAGATATGATAGAATTTTAAATTGAAAAGGTGAATTTAAAATTGAATTTAAAACTGAAAAAATCATATGTTTTCTTAAGAAAAGACCTCTGTAGGATTCAAACCAAGGTTGTCATTAATTTTAGAATCAATGGAATAATTAGATCAAATCTATTTTAACTTTTATTATTGATTAAACCATAATAATATATGGTACAAGATTGTATATAAATCGAAACAGTTTTTAAAATGTCTGTTGCTTATTTAGGTCTTTTGTCATACCAGAAACTTGCAGTTTTTTCAGTAACCTGTCACTCTTTCTAGCATGTAGCTATTATACCTGTGTTGATCATGTGTTACTTAAGTGTACCTTGTACAAACAAATGTTATGTTTTAATATGCTCTTCCAGGACAGCATTTCTGAAGTTGGTATATTTTATTTCCTAGATTGCTCTGAGAGGCCCACCTGGCCCAATGGGTCTAACTGGAAGACCAGGTCCTGTGGTAGGTTACCCAAAAAACCAATGTATGTTAAAATTCCTAAGTTAGCAGTTACTTGTGCAACTTCTGCTAGATATTGTTCATATGTCTGGCTGGTAAAAATAGTTTACATATACCTATTCATGCCTCATACTGTTTTTATTTTAAAACTCTCTTTCAATTCAGTTTTTAGTATATTTTGTTGTAAAGTTTCAATGAGAAGTTTTTACATCAAATCAAATAAAAAATATAATTGAATCACATATCCAACTATTAATTTCTCAAACTATAATTTATTTGCCTATATTCAGTTACTAAAATGCAATTTTACATTAAATTCTTGATACTCAATTTTACATTAAATGGAATTTTTATTTAAAAAGGAAAATATATTTGAGGACAATGAAAATTATTACACAGTCTTGGGGCATGCAAGTTATTTAGTTTAAACTGCAAGTTGCCTCCATATTCCACAAGAAGTTTGAGATATTAGAGAAATATTTTCTCTTTTAGAAACTCTTGGAAGTTTTATTTTTTCCTTACAGGCATGATAACAAGCTATGATATTTCAAATAGTTTTTCTAAAATATATTTAAACATTTTGAAATTTACCGATGTGAAATGAACAAGGAAGTAATTAACAAAAAACAAAGGTGCTTTTCAAAACACGTTTTTTCTTAAGAAAAAAATTTGTAAAATTCAAACCAAAGTTCTCATTAATTTTATAAGCAACAGAATAATTTTCATTTTAAGGATTTGTTTTTTTAATATAAAAGCTCTTTCTACTCTGCTTTTATATAAATTCATATGATTTCAATAAGTTTTATAAAGATATTTATAGAATATATTGTTCCGAAAGTTAAAATCTTATTTGTGATGGACTTAGTAGGCACTTACAGTAAAACTATTGTATTTAAATTTGAATCAAGTATTTAGTCTTCTAATTATTTAAACTGTTTTACTGATCGTATTAGGATGACAAAAAGTTTTCTTTATGTATTTTTGTTACATAGTTTTCCATAAGTTTATATTTCCTTAATTCAGTCTTGAAATTTGACAACACTTTATTTTGAAGCTACACATTTAGTCATATGAGCTCATATGGAACATAAGTTCCAATAATATGTTTCACAGAATTTAAACTGTACATATTCCTAAACAAATTATCAAGTGTTTATCATATATTTTTATTGTTCTGCTTTTCAAAATGCAATAAGGAATATAGAATATTCTATGCTGCATAACAATGGAGGAAATATAATTAACATTTAATTGCTTGTTAGTGACTCAAATGTACATGATTGAGGAACATCAGTTGTAGTAAGCTAGTGTTTTATAAAATTTGGGGGCAGAAGAATTACTTGGGAATTTTATTAAAAATAAAATTTCCCAGGGCCCTGAACTTGAAAATCTAATAATGTAGATTCAGGAATGGGACTGGTGTACTGTATTTTTAATGAATGAACTAGGTTGATTCTTATGGCCAAGCATGTTTGGGAAACACTGTCATGTACTATTTAATTTACAAAGATCAACCTAAGATCTCTAAAACTGTATCATTCAAAAAATTTTATTACTTATCATCTTGACAAACACAAGCAAATGAACCTGTAGCGGGTAAGGGCAGTGATGAGCAGACCCAATGGAAGCATATGATGTTAGCAGTTTCTGTCTTCACCAAACTACCAATAAGGGTCAGCCCTTTTTTCACAACACGTTGGCAAAGAGAAAACATTGACAACCATGTACACATTCACAATGTCAATTAATTCTCAGTGTCAATTAACAGCCAAGGTCAACTAATTTTATCTAATTATTTTTTTGCAATGGAGAGTTTTAGCTTCCTAAAAAAATTCAAGGTAGGCATTGAGAGAACTAAAACCACATTGATCTTTTCACCATTTTTCTCTTCTATTATATAATGTTCCAAAACATTAAATTATTATGGACTTTCAAATATCTGTTAATCCTAGAGTCCAAGGAAGTACTTCATTAAAATTTAAAAATGAAACAAAGTCTATGTTAATATTTTGACATAAATATGTACATTCTTTTAATGAAAAATTATTTTATCCATTTGTTTTTATCGAATTGTTTTAATAGACAAATGGAAGTTTGTTTTATAAAATATGCAGGGAATGTAGAATTTTTTTTCCTATTTTATTATTGTCAATTATTGTGTGACTATTTTTAGAGTAAGTGTTTGGGCAAACTAATTATAATCAATTCAGTAGGTAGTACTTATATACAGAGGATATAATTCAGTCAATTAATTAAAAATAAGTCAATAGTTATATAATGCATTCAATTCAGTGATGAATAATCTGACTTAATGTAGAATACCAGTTTTTCTCTTGTTTGGTTGCAGAATTCTTAATTAGAATTTTGAAAGACATCATTCTTCTAATTTTCAAGATTAGAATATTCTTAGCATATTACAAATATTACTTGACTTCCCATATTTTGGTGGGGTCATATAATTAATTATTTTACTTTGTAGCCACCAGGAAGCTCTAGACAGCTAACATATTCACACTTTGCATAATGTTAATGTTTGTTGTACTTGGACACAATGCACTATTTAATAGAATGAGTACTGACTTAAATAAATTAGAAACTTCTTAAACACCTAATGTATACTTATTCAACATGAAGTAACTATAATCACCATGTTCATCTTTAACGTTCTGAAGCTTTTGGGGGGTATGAATGGCCTAGTGTTTATTTTTAATATGTAAGAGGTGTTTGTTATAAAGATTTATTCTCGTGGGTAAAAACAAACAAATCTGGGAAAAAATGCTTTCATTTTACATCATTTTAGGATAATTATAATGATAGCAATAGCATGTGGTCTTGAAATTTTATTACTATAGAATTCAGCTTCTGAGAAACACCTGAGTTTAAAAGCAGTAACATTTTGCCATGTCCTCTCTGGTATAAGTGGATTCACTGCATACCTAATTCTGTAAAAATGTGTTGCTGTAGTATTAACACTACAGTGTAATGGCAAATAATGAGTTGTGTATCATCATACATGCTCTGACGGTGTACACATTAAAGAAAATTTCAACATAATTTCATGAGGTTGGCTACCATATAGTTATATATATAATAAAAGGGTGCTTCAAAAAGCTCATGGAAAGATTCGTATTATCTTTCAATTCTATTTTTCCATGAATTCTTTAAAGTACCCTTATATAGCCCTTTAAATATACCTCATACATTGGAATACAATAAGTATGCTGAGAAGAGAAGACATACTTCAATCAAAGGACTTGAAAGTTTTATTGTATTAACTACTAAGATCATATTAATTTAATTAAATATATTTTGAATAGGTTTTAGTTCTTTCAAATGAAAATAGTAGGATAAAAGTGGATAGGGAACTGCTAAAATAAATGATATATCCTCACTTTTTCTCTGCAGGGGGGGCCTGGTTCTTCTGGGGCCAAAGGTGAGAGTGGTGATCCGGGTCCTCAGGTAAAACAAAAAAAATTGTTCTTTTATTCTTGACTTTATTTTACCTAGTAGGGCAATTGAAGTATCTGCTGTTTTATGAGTAAAAAAAAATGTTTATGTTATCATTAAGCCCACATTACCCTTTTAATTAAAAAATTATAAGTGGTCAATTGACTAACAATAACTTACTTCATTTAAACAGTATTAAAAGAAAATAATGAACTAGGGTGGGAATAGGCTTGAGGGGAATAAGCCTTCTGAACAGTAAATGGGCAGAGCAGAGCAAAACAGTTGCAGTTGTACTTACAGTGGTCCTGCTACATGCCTATGTTTTCTATCAAGAGTAAATTTACCACATTCTCATATAAAGGATGTTTAACATACTTAAGAGACGCTAATTTCAAAACCTTCATAGAGCTGAAGAAATTAAGAGAAATTGTGAACATTTAAGTTGAAAATTTTTGAAAGATAACAGATTGCATTTACATGGTACCAAATTAAAAGTATTATTTTTCTCTTAATGATGGTAAATAGATACAGACATTCCATTATGCAATGTACTTATTCTAGAAAATAGAAAAACAAAAAGTGATGTATTTTTTAAATGAATTCATTTTAAATGCAAGTTATTCCTCAAGTATTCAACAAATATAAATTCAGTGTGGGCTGCAGGAGCTCTCAAGTGTCCATTTTTTTTCTTTTTACATTAATTTCATCTTTAAAATATTATAAGAAAATTAAATTACAACACACACACACACATATGTAGTTCAGAAACACACTGTAATCATGAGGATAGAGATTAGTTCAATTTCTTGGTGTTACCTCTTATAATCATACCATCTCCCCACCCCTTATACCTGGAAACCACCTATATGTTCTTTATCACTACAGTTTTATCTTTTCAAGAATACCATATAAATGAAACTATACATTATGCAGCCTTTTGAGACTGGTTTTTTGGAAACTTCGTAATGCTTTTGAGATTTATCACAGCTGATGAGTGGATCAAGAGTACATTCATTTTTGTTGCTGAGTAGCAGTATTCCATTGTATGTATGTACAACAGTTTATTTTGAAATGAGAAAAAACTCCAAAGAAAATTGGTAAAGATATTAGGGTGTTCAGGGTGTCCCAGTCTTTTTCATGCTGGGTTAACATTGCCATAAAAGGATGGGAAGCATTTGCAGTTTAACTGGGAATTGCATAAAAATATTGAAATTATACTACATGAAAATCTAGGGAGTTCATTCTTTTGCAAAGTTCATAAACTTTTTGTTCAAACTCTCCTATTTACAAAATAGATGAATCTAAAAACATACTGCAGTAGTTTTCATGGATTTTGCAGTTTTCCTTGGCTCCCTAAGTCTAAAGAGAGAGGTGTAACATCAAAAGAAGGATAATTTTCATTAAAAACTAACAATATTAATTCTGTTATTATTGCTCTTTTCCTTCCTACTGAGGATGAGGGTAGAGTCCTCTCACTACAATTATCGTTTTAAAAAGTTTTACTATTTAACCTCTAATTACTAGGCAATCCTAATTTTATATTTCTAGAATCAGCATTTTACAGTGATCATAAAAAATTATTTGTAATTTCAATCATGGATTTCATTTATCTACCAGGCTCGTTATATGCATATCATTTAAATTAAATTAACTTTAAAAAGTGTGAACAGTCAGTTAAATATAAAGAACTATAGAATAATTATACTGTAACTACATTTGTCATATAATTAGCTGTGAACATTTGTTTTAAAACAAGTATATATTAATCCCTACATGAGGTATATATGGATAGAACATTATTTTGTACTGCTACTAAACAGAAGGATAATATAACATGTACTGATAATTTTTAACCTTTAATGGTATGGTGCCAGTCAATAATTTGCTTAAGAAATTGCCAAGTCATCCTCCAGGTTTTGCAGATGAATGAAGAAACAAATACCGGTCACTGTGCTAATTTGTAGGAGTAAATGCGGAAAAATATAGATGTAATCAAAGACTTTGGCAGTTAATTAATCTAATGAGAGATTCAACTATGAGAAGAGGCAATTACAATCCAACATGATAAGTGCCATGAAAGAAGAAATATGTAGGAGAAGCAAAAAATTAAGAGAAGGTGAAGGAAAGGGGGTTGGAAAGAAAAGACAAATGGGATGGATGGTTAAGAGTGTCTTCAGTCAAGGGAAATGGAAAATACCAAGGTTTTGAGACTAAAATGAAGTTAAGGATATTTTTAAAGTTTAAAATATCCCAGTATATTTCTTTTGTTTAAGTGTCATCACATGTTTACGTATAAACTTATAAGTAATATGATCTTTTTGTAAGAAGCCATTTAGAGAAATTGATTCTCTTGTTTTCTCTTTATCTGGACTTTTACATAGAAATAATTTCCTTAAGTTTAAGTGATTATAGATAAGCTAAAAGGATATCAGTTTCTAAAACCATCTCTCTTGGTGTTATTGACTTTATTGATCATATAATATTATTGTATAATATTATTTAATTATGATGTTTTGAAATAGGGCCCTCGAGGTGTCCAAGGTCCCCCTGGTCCAACAGGAAAACCTGGAAAAAGGGTATGGCTGATTTTTGTTGTGTATTTTGAGGACATCTGCAATGATCAGTTCTTTAGTTTTCTTTATTCTCTACTAGTGGGAATCCCTTTTGCTTAATCATGTTCTTGACATCACCAGGGCCGTCCAGGTGCTGATGGAGGAAGAGGAATGCCAGGAGAACCTGGGGCAAAGGTCAGGGGCTCATATATTTATATATTTAGATCTTGTATGTTGTTTCACCCAGAACATTTTCTATTTTAAAATAAAATTTCTGGATATAAAAGGATACTTTGAATTATAGTACACATCTATATGGGAATGTGATGATGATGATTATTATGATTTTACAGGGAGATCGAGGGTTTGATGGACTTCCAGGTCTACCAGGTGATAAAGGTCACAGGGTAAGGTACATCTATTACTTTTTTATTCAGAGATAACAGGAAGGTCATTTAATATTTTAGAATGGATACAATTGAGGAAACCAGAAGAAGAATAAAATAATTGTAATATTTGTGAATACATTTAGTAAATTATTACATCAAATTGATAGTTGAAAAATATAGATAAAATTATACATGCGGCAACAATGTAAGCTCTTTAATTATTTTTAGACATTAAAATATTCCTTGTATTCAAACATAAGTCAAGGATGGATCTTTAGGTACATGTATATGGAAAATATCACATTAATAGAAGAGCAAGTGTGGAGATTAAATTTTGCTTCTAATTTTTTATAATTGTCTCAATTTCTCGCACATTTTTCCTGTGGAAACATACACAAAAGAAGATATCTGTAGGCAGTTTGTCATTAATATAATGATTTACTGGTACTATATTATTTCTTTGTGATGATATGAATTTCAGTCTAATTCAAGAGCTTATGATTTGCTAAGGCTAAGTAAACTACCATGCTGAGCAGCAATTCAATAGATATTTTTAGTGGGAAATTAAGCAGACACATTCTCTCAAAAAAAGAACAGCTTTGGATCTTCCCATCTTCTTTACCAGAAGTTCAGAATGAAGGTAAAACAAGCTTTAGGTAAATTGGAGAAAAAAAAATAGAAAAAGAAAAGAGAACCCTATCAAATATCTAGTGTATGCCTAACATGTCGACATAGATGTATAATCTTATTATTATTTTAAAAAATTCAAAATCCCTTTTGTGTTTTTGAGTTGTGCTGACAATATAAATTATTTAGAAGTAGAAAATATTTAAATTAAAATCACCAAATCATATCTTTGTTTAAAAAACCATCCCTAGCAAAATAATGTTCTAAATGCTTTAGATTACAGTAATTAAATATCTGAAAAACATTTTAGGTATTTATTTTATTTTAGCCTTTTTATATTGAAAATTGAGGGAACATTTTTCCTAGCATACTCATATGTACAGCTGGTTAAATTTGTAAAATTATAATTTTTCTGCACAGTTTTCTGAGGAGGGCAAATAAAGCTAAGTTTTCTCTGTTGTATTTTTTAGTGTGGTTACCAGATAGATTTGTAAACATTCTACTTATGTCATATACTAATCATATTTGTACTTATTTGCTAGGGTGAACGAGGTCCCCAAGGTCCTCCCGGTCCTCCTGGTGATGATGGAATGAGGGTATGTTAAGACTTATTTTCTTCTCTTTAAGAAATATTTAAAATTAAAACATGAGAACAAAGTGATATTGAAATGATACATTGTCTAATTGAACTAACCTCCCATTCATTTTGTCAATGACAGGGAGAAGATGGAGAAATAGGACCAAGGGGTCTTCCAGGTGAAGCTGTAAGCAACTCTCTTTCTTTCTTTCTAAATAATAATATGTCTGTTTTCAAGAAGTAGGGACTGCTGTTACACACATAAAGACAATGGCAAACACAGGTAAATATATCAGTCTTACTTAAGCTAACCAGGTAACTGTCATGTTAAAAAAAAAAAAAAAAAAGAAGGATATATAGCGCTCTTCTTTTGTCACAGAGAAAATCTTAGACAACGGAGAGAAATAACTGTGGAATGTCACATCTTGCAAGCCACAATCCCTTACCTAGTTTCTCTTGCTCTTTCTTTATTTTCTTTCTTTTTTATTTTTTTTTAATTTTATTTTATTTTGTCAATATGCAATGTGGTTGCTTATTGTGGCCAATTACCAAACCTCCCTCCCTCCTCCCTCTGCCCCCTCCCTCCCAACAATGTCTTTTCTGTTCACTTGTCGTATCAACTTAAAGGAATTGTAATTGTTGTGTCTTCTTCCCTCCCCCCATCCCCAGTTGTTTGTATGTTTATTTATTTATTTTTAGCTCCCACAAATAAGTGAGAACATGTGATATTCCTCTTTCTGTGCCTGACCTGTTTCACTTAATATAATTTTTTCTAGATCCATCCATGTTGTTGCAAATGGCAGTATTTCATTCTTTTTTAGAGCAGAGTAGTATTCCATTGCATAGATGTACCACATTTTCTGTATCCACTCATCTGATGATGGACATTTGGGCTGGTTCCAACTCTTAGCTATTGTAAATAGTGCTGCAATGAACACTGGAGAACAGCTATCCCTTCGACTTGATGATTTCCATTCCTCTGGGTATATTCCCAGCAGTGGGATAGCTGGGTCATATGGTAGATCTATGTGCAATTGTTTGAGGAACCTCCATACCATTTTCCATAGAGCTCCACCATTTTGCAGTCCCACCAACAAGGTATGAGAGTTTCTTTTTCTCCGCAACCTCTCCAGCATTTATCATTCATGGTCTTTTGGATTTTAGCCATCCTAACTGGGGTGATATGGTATCTCAGTGTGGTTTTGATTTGCATTTCCCGAAGGCTGAGTGATGCTGAGCATTTTTTCATGTGCCTGATGGCCATTCGTATATCTTCCTTTGAGAAATGCCTATTTAGCTCTTTTGCCCATTTTTTAATTGGGTTACTTGTTTTTTTGTTGTAAAGTTGTTTCAGAACCTTGTATATTCTGGATATTAATCTTTTGACAGATATATATTTGGTAAATATTTTCTCCCACTCTATTCTCTTTTAATTCTGTTAATTGTTTCTTTTCCTGTGCAGAAGCTTTTTAGTTTGATATAATACCATTTGTTTATTTTTCCTTTGGCTGCCCGTGCTTTGGGGGTCATATTCATGAAGTCTGTGCCAAGTCCTACTTCCTGAAAGGTTTCTCTTATGTTTTCATTAAGAAGTTTTATTGTTTCAGGCTGTATATTTAATCTTTTACTCCATTTTGAGTTGGTTTTAGGATATGGTGAGAGGTATGGGTCTAGTTTCATTCTCCTGCATATTGATATCCACTTATCCCACCATCACTTGCTGAAGAGGCAGTCTCTTCCCCAGTGTATAGGCTCAGTGCCTTTGTCAAAGATCAGATGGCTGTAGGTGTGTGGGTTAATTTCTGGATTCTCTATTCTATTCCACTGATCAGTGTGTCTGTTTTTAAGCCAGTACCATGCTGTTTTGGTTATTATAGCTTTGTAGTATAGTTTAAAGTCAGATAGTGATATGCCTTGAGCTTCATTTTTTTTTTTTTTTTTGCTCAGCAGTGCTTTGGCTATGTGTGGTCTTTTGTTAGTCCATATAAATGTTAGGATAGTTTTTTTCCATTTCTGAGAAAAATGTCATTGGAATTTTGATGGGGATTATATTGAATTTGTATTTCACTTTGGGTAGTATGGACATTTTCACAATGTTGATTCTTCTAATCCCAGAGCATGGGATGTCTTTCCACCTTCTTGTGTCCTCTTTAATTTCTATCAGCAGTGGTTTGTAGTTCTCATTATAGAGATTTTTCATATCCTTGGTTAACTCAATTCCTAAGTATTTTATTTTTTTGGTGGCTATTGTAAATGGGCAAGCTTTCTTGATTTCCCTTTCTGCATGTTCACTATTGGAGAATAGAAATGCTACTGATTTTTGTGTGTTGATTTTGTATCCTGCTACTTTGCTGAAATCATTTATCAACTCCCAGAGTTTTTTTGTAGAAGCTTTAGGCCGTTCGATATATACGATCATATCATCTGCAAGGAGGGACAGTTTGACTTTTCCAATCTGGATACCCTTTATTTCCTTCTCTTCTCTGATTGCTCTGGCTAGTACTTCCAACACTATGTTGAATAGGAGTGGTAAGAGTGGGCATCCTTGTCTAGTTCCTGATATGTTGAGCCAACGTTGCATACCTAGGATGAATCCCACTTGATAATGGTGTATAATTTTGCATATGTGTTGCTGTATTCCGTTAGCTAGTTTTTTATTGAGTATTTTTGCATCTATATTTCTCAAGGATTTTTGCCTGTAGTTTTCTTTTTTTCTTTTTTTTTTTTTTAAATTTTATTTTGTTGATATACATTGTGGCTGATTATTGCTCCCCATCACCAAAACCTCCCTCCCTTCCCCCCTCCCCCCAACAATGTCCTTTCTGTTTGCTTGTCGTATCAACTTCAAGTAATTGTGGTTGTTATATCTTCTTCCCCCACCCCGGTTTTTGTGTGTGTGTGTGTGTGTGTGTGTGTGTGTGTGTGTGTGTGTGTGTGTGTGTGTGAATTTATATATTAATTTTTAGCTCCCACCAATAAGTGAGAACATGTGGTATTTCTCTTTCTGTGCCTGACTTGTTTCACTTAATATAATTCTCTCAAGGTCCATCCATGTTGTTGCAAATGGCAGTATTTCATTCGTTTTTATAGCTGAGTAGTATTCCATTGTGTAGATGTACCACATTTTCCGTATCCATTCATCTGATGATGGGCATTTGGGCTGGTTCCAACTCTTGGCTATTGTAAAGAGTGCTGCGATAAACATTGGGAAACAGGTATACCTTCGACTTGATGATTTCCATTCCTCTGGGTATATTCCCAACAGTGGGATAGCTGGGTCGTATGGTAGATCTATCTGCAATTGTTTGAGGAACCTCCATACCATTTTCCATAGAGGCTGCACCATTTTGCAGTCCCACCAACAATGTATGAGAGTTCCTTTTTCTCCACAGCCTTGCCAGCATTTATCGTTCACAGTCTTTTGGATTTTAGCCATCCTAACTGGAGTTAGATGGTATCTCAATGTGGTTTTGATTTGCATTTCCCGGATGCTGAGTGATGTTGAGCATTTTTTCATATGTCTGTTGGCCATTTGGATATCTTCCTTAGAGAAATGCCTGCTTAGCTCTTTTGCCCATTTTTTAATTGGGTTGCTTGTTTTCTTCTTGTACAGTTGTTTGAGTTCCTTATCTATTCTGGATATTAATCCTTTGTCAGATATATATTTTGCAAATATTTTCTCCCACTCTGTTGGTTGTCTTTTAACTCTTTTAATTGTTTCTTTTGCTGTGCAGAAGCTTTTTAGTTTGATATAATCCCATTTGTTTATTTTTCCTTTGGTTGCCCGTGCTTTTGGGGTTGTATTCATGAAGTCTGTGCCCAGTCCTATTTCCTGAAGTGTTTCTCCTATGTTTTCTTTAAGAAGTTTTATTGTTTCAGGGTGTATATTTAAATCCTTAATCCATTTTGAGTTGATTTTAGTATACGGCGAGAGGTATGGATCTAGTTTCATTCTCCTGCATATGGATATCCAGTTATCTGTAGTTTTCTTTTTTAGTTGTATCTTTACCTGGTTTTGGAATCAGGGTGATGTTTGCTTCATAGAATGAGTTTGGAGGAATTGCTTCTGTTTCAATCTTTTGGAATAGTTCATAGAGAATTGGTGTCAATTCCTCCTTGAATGTTTGGTAAAATTCTGCTGTGAATTCATCTGGTCCTGGGCTTTACTTTGTTGGAAGCTTTCTGATAACAGCTTCATTCTTCTTTATTATTATTAATCTGATCAGATTTTCTGCATCTTCTTGGCTCAGATTTGGTAGATTGTGTATGTCCAGAAATTTATCCATTTCCTCCAGATTTTCAAATTTGTTGGCATATAGTTGTTTATGGTAGTGTTGAATGATTCCTTCTATTTCAGATGTATCAATTGTAATATCACATTTTTTAGTTCTAATTTTTGTTATTTGGATGTTCTCTCCTTTTTTTTTTTAGTTAGCCATGCTGATCATTTTTCAATTTTATTTATCTTTTCAGAAAACCAACTTTTTGATTTGTTGATCTTTTGTATTGTTTTTGGGGTTTCAATTTCATTAAGTTCTGCTCTGATCTTAATGGTTTCTTTCCATCTCCTAACTTTGAGTTTGGATTATTCTTGTTTTTCTATTTCTTTAAGGTGAAGTATTAGGTTGTTCACTTGCCATCTTTCCATTTTTCTGAAGTAAGCATTTAATGCAATATATTTCCCCCTTAGTACTGTTTTTGCAGTATCCCACAAGTTTTGGTATAATGTATCATTTTTTTGATTAGTTTCAATAAATTTTTTGATTTCCTGTTTGATGTCTTCTTGGACCCATATGTCATTAAGTAGAATTCTGTTTAATTTCCATGTGTTTGTATAGTTTCCAGAATTTCAATTGTTTTTGATTTCTAATTTTAATCCATTGCGGTCTGAAAAAATACATGGGATAATTCCAATTTTTTTGAATTTGTTGACACTTGATTTGTGACCTAATATGTGATCTATCCTGGAGAATGATCCATGTGCTGATGAGAAGAATGAATATTCTGAGGTTGTTGGATAGAATGTTCTGTAGATATCTGCCAAGTCCAATTGGTCTAGAGTGTTGTTTAGATCTTGTGTTTCTCTTCTGATTCTTTGCCTAGATGATCTGTCCAATATTGATAGTGGGGTATTCAGGTCCTCTGCTATTATGGTATTAGTGTCTATTTCCTTCTTTAGGTCTAATAGCGTTTGCTTTATAAATCTGGCTGTTCCAACATTGGGTGCATATATATTTATGATTGTTATGTCTTCTTGGTGGATGAATCCTTTTATCATTATGTAGTGTCCCTCATTATCTCTTTTTATGGTTTTTAGTTTAAAGCCTATTTTATCAGATATAAGAATAGCTACTCCAGCTCGTTTTTCATTTCTGTCTGTATGGTAAATCTTTTTCCATCCTTTCACTCGTAGTCTATGTGAGTCTTTATAGGTGACCTGGGTCTCCTGAAGGCAGCATATAGTTGGGTCCTCCTTTATTAATCCAGTCATCCAGTCTGTGTCTTTTGATTGGGGAATTTAATCCTTTTACATTAAGAGTTGTTATTGAAAAGTGTTGATTTACTCCTAGAATTTTGTTAATTTTTTTTTTGATGTCTTAAGTGTCTTTTGTTCCTTTCTTTCTGATTTACTGTTTGTTTTCTGTATTTGCTGGTTCCTTGGGTAATAGATAAACTTTTTTTTCTTCATTGTTACCATTTTTATTTTACTACTGGTTTTTGATTTTTCTTGAGTTCTTATGGCAGTGGTAGTTATTTTTCAGGTACCAAACCCAGTACTCCCTTGAGAATTTCTTGTAAGGGTGGTCATGTGGTAGTGAACCTCCACTGTTTTTGTTTTAGAAATATACTATTTGCCCTTCATTTCGGAAGGATAGCCTTGCAGGGTAGAGTATTCTTGGCTGGCAATCTCTGTCTTATAGTATTTTGAATATATCATCCCATTCCTTTCTGGCTTTTAGGGTTTGTGATGAAAAGTCTCATGTTAGTCGGATTGGGCCTCCCTTATAGATGATTTGATGCTTCCCTATTACAGCTTTTAAGATTCTCTCTTTGTCTTTTAGTTTTACCAATTTAACTATAACATGTCTTGGAGAAGACCGTTTTGGGTTGAATACATTTGGGGATTTTTGAGCTTCCTGAATCTGAAAATATGTGTCTTTTCCTATACCTGGGAAGTTTTCTGCCACTATTTTGTTGAATATGTTTTCAGTGCAATCTCCTTTTTCCTCCCCTTCTGGAATTCCCTGACTTGGATGTTTGAGCGCTTCAGGTTGTCTGATATCTCTCTTAGATTTTCTTCAATGTTTTAAATTTTTTCTTTTTCTTTCTTCTTTTTTTTTTTTTTTTTTGGTCTGACTGTGTTATTTCAAACAGCCCATCTTCAAGGTCAGAAGTTCTCTCTTCTGCTTCTGCAAGCCTGCTGGTTAAGCTCTCTGTTGTATTATTTATTTCATTGAATGAATTCTTCAGCTCTGCAAGCTCTGGTACATTCTTTTTCAGGGCATTGATTTCCTTGTACATTTCTTCTTTCAGGTCCTGTATACTTTTCCTTGTCTCATCATGTTGTTTAGCTGAGTTTTCTTGTATCTCATTTAGTTTCCTTAGAATTATCACTCGAAATTCCTTTTCAGACATTTCAAGGGCTTCTTGCTCTATAGGATCTAGAGCTTGAGAGTTATTACCCTTTGGTGGTATACTTTCTTGATTTTTCATATTTCTGGTATCTTTCTTTTGATGTTTAGTCATTATGGCAGGGGATTTCACCATCCACTGGTTTGACACTATTGTCTGGCTAGGATGCTGCTGGGGCTGCCAGTTTGTTATGGCTGTCTCAGTGTCTGCTCAGTTGCCCACTAGTGCCTTGAGTGCACGGTTGCCTTGGGTCTTTGGCCTCTCTGGGGAGGTGCTTCTCTGGTCAGCATGCACTCGGTGGGGCTGTGGATAGAATTGGCGGCGGTGTCAAGGCCTACCTGCTGGGTCATGCGCTGGCACCGCAAGGCACATGGTCTCCACGGATCTTCGGCTTCTCCGGCTGGGCGCCTCTCTCCTTTGTTTTCTTTCTTTCCTTCTTTTTTATATGTATTATCAATTGCTCCAGAATTATTTATTTATTTATAATAAATGAATCTCATTACCAGAAGAAACAAAAGAATGGGTATTTATCAGATATAAGGTTTATATCATTTTTTTCTCCACTAAATATATTACTAATGAGGAAACTGAACTAGGAAGGTTTCCTCAAACCTAGGTAACAAAAGAACTAGACTAGAAACAGGCCTCCTAATTTCAGTCTTAGTTTGCCACATTAAAGAGCCTGTCAAGTCAAATAAGTTCAAGGAAACAGGAGAGACAGTAAATTATTGTCTTGATTTTTGTGAGCAGGTGTACGAGGGGGAGAAAGAAGAGGAGAAATCAAGATTAAATAGCAATACTTTAAGAAATACTCTCTCAAAAAAATGGTTTACATACAGTTATCCAGCTGCTTGTTTCTTTCCCTCACTGAATGCTCTCTCAAGATGGAATTTGCCTAAATGTAAAATAAACGAGAATCAGGACTCTTTGCTTGTACTGTCTATCTGACTAATAAGATTCAATAAGATTCAGTATTGTCATTCAAATCAGAAAATGACACAAATGGGCCTTATTTAAAGTATTATATTATTTCTTATTTTTAAAATTCCCCAAGTGATTCATGTGAAAATTTATAGAGTCAAAGATACATAGTTTCTGTGCTAAAGTCTCACTGTTATTCATTCTGGTTTTTGGATCAGTATAAACACTAGATACTTATGTTACAAAAAAAATGGTATTTAAAACATCACTTTCAGTGTGTTAAGAGAAGATGTGCAAATATTTTTACTCTAAACATTACATTAGAATTTCTTCAGAAGAAGAGGTGCATTTTGAGGGCATTTCTTATGAGGACATGCCTTTTTTTTTTTTTTCTTTTTCTTCTAGGGTCCACGAGGTTTGCTGGGACCTAGGGGAACTCCAGGACCTCCAGGGCAGCCTGTATGTATTGGTGGAAACATTCAGAATTATCTAGGGAAAGCTTTTTGCGAAACTCTTTAAAGCCGGGAGGCCATGAAAAGTTTTCAGTAGACAGCCAAGAGTTTACTGCCTTGTTATATTCTAACAATATTGATGCCGCCTGTCTATTTAACTGATAATTCCCTCCCCATTTCTTTCTTTTTTCTTTCTTTCAGTTTATCTTTCTTATTGTGTCATGATAAGTCCCCAGCACCCAGTGGAAAATGCTACTAGATTGTCCCAATGTGGACATGGATAGGAGAAAATATGCCTTTTTTCCTTATTTCCATTAAATCCTAAAATGATTTTTAGTCACCTTAGGCTAGTGGATGTCATGCTATTAGATCAGTCTTTTTGATTTTCTGTCTTAGCATATAAACTTACAAACAATTATACTTATATTTTTTCTTCATTGAAGGGTATCGCAGGTGTAGATGGCCCACCAGGACCAAAAGGGAACATGGTATGTAGCAGATATCCATAAAATAATTCATCTGCAATCTGAACACTAAAAACATTTCTGTTGGTAAATATAAAATAAAGATTTCTTACAACATTTTTGCTAAGTACATTAGCTACTACTAGCATTAATATTTTGCAATATTTTCCAGATTCTCTTGTGGGAAACCTTGTTTGGGGACTATTTTCCATTTGAGAAGAAAAAAACCTGTTATGCGAAATAGCCCTGTTAAAGACTCTTTATATTTTCCTATGGCAGGGTCCCCAAGGGGAGCCTGGACCACCAGGTCAGCAAGGGAACCCAGGACCTCAAGTAAGTCAAAGCTATTGCAGCTCCTTTGAGATAATGGGGTAAGATGGTATCTTTTCAGAAGAAAATTGACACCCTCAAAATTTTTTATGGAGGCTAAAAATGTTTAAAATGTGATAGTGAGAATATGTCTTTCTTTTTCTTTTTTCTTTTTTTTTTTTTAACTTGAGCAAACTTGTAGAGGCTCCTTTCTTCCAAGAAAAAAACGAGTCATTCAGCTTTCACGGAATGCCAGGACGAATAGTCACACCTGCAAGAGGGTTCTGAATAGGATCACATTACAGTCCTTTTTCAAAAAGAGCAGCTTGTGTAAAACTCCTCATAGTGTTCCAAAATTCTACAGGGAGTGCAGGGGTTATATATGTAGTTTCTTATAACTCATTTCAGATGCAATAGAGGGCTAATAATTTATTATTTTAAAAGTTTATTCTTGTGATGTGATTCCTGACCAATGAAATAAATTCTTTTAAAATAGGGTCTTCCTGGTCCACAAGGTTCAATTGGTCCTCCTGGCGAAAAAGTAAGTTACTCAGTTGTTCTGGTAATGTCATGTGAACAAGCTTAGGTTAACAACTTTAGGCAAGGGTAAGGCCTGCCTTCTGATTTTGTTAAGATATCTAGATGGCTCAGCACGTAAGGAATAATATGGATTTAAACCGTGAGAGTACAGTGTGGAGAGAATTCATTCATACATCTTTAAACTATGAATGATAAAATTTCACAGTTATCATTTGGACAGCTTCCTAATGTGACATTCTCAGCTATATTAATTTCAAAAATGGTATGAGTGAATGTTTTCTCATTATTTTGGTTCTCCTCTTCTTTCTCATTATTTAAAAAATGTAATTAGATTTGCTCGCAACAAAGGGTTTGTAGCAAGATCTGATTAAGGGAAAATTGTGAAGCTGTCCTTGCCGCCATTTCTCATGTATAAATGGCAATGCTGCTCTTGTTAATAACTCAATGTCTGGAGCAAAACAATAATAAATCTTTAATTAAGGAGACATATTTTTACCTGATCTTCTTTGCCAGATTCTTTAAGTAATATTTTCTGTCCTTTGTAGTTATAGCATAATCATTGCTGGCTTTTTCTAACACCTTTTAAAAAATTTTTTTTTGTTGTTAATTTCTATGAGCATATCAATTTTTTAAAAAACTGAACAGCTTTATTGAGATGTAATTTACATATCATAAAAATTGACTTATTTTAATTGTACAAATCAATGAATTTTAGTAAATTTACAGAATTGTGTCACAATCTAATTTTTAGAATATTTATACCACTCCAGAAAGAACCCTTGTGCCAATTTGCAGTCCCTGTTTTCTACTCCTAAACCTAGACAATATAACTAATCTGATTTCTGTCTCTAGAGGTTTGTCTTTTCTGAATATATTATATGAATAAAATATATGAATTAATTTAATATATGGATTTATCCATATGAATGAAAATAATATGTAAACTTCATGTCTGGCATCTTTCATTTATCATGTTTTTGAGGTTTATCTATGTTGTAACATATATCAGTACTTTCCTCCTTGATATAGCCTAAATAAAACACATATAGTATAAGATTTTAATTTGATTAGAACATCATCTTACAGTGCAAGAGTTTTAATATTTCTTGTCTACCCTCCAATATATAGCAACAAAAAAAAAAATCATGTAGATTGTCCACAAGGTCATTTTCATAGAAATATTACATCTGTTGATAAGAACTATTAATTGAGTAGTTCTGTGTTTGAGCACTACATTTTGTTTTGAAGAAATAAGACTATTGTGTTGAGAGCAAAAGATAATTTAAGTGACAAGTGAAATGGTGTGATTAAAACTTAGTGTTTTCTAATAACTGTTACATAATGTTAAATTGCTTAACTTAATATGACTTTGCAGATTGGTGAAGGGGATTGAAAATTTTAAATCACTTAAATGAAAAGTAATTAATTCCAGTTATAAAATGTAAATTGTTCAATTTAAAGGTTACCTTTAATATTTTTTTGTTCCATAATGATTTAATTGAGGCTTTCTTGTAAAACTCTGTAATATCAGTCTACATGAATACAACTCTTATGCTAAATACTCTCTGAGAATGGAAAAACCCTAAACTCTGTCCAGCATTTAGGCTTCTAATATAACCTTACCCTTTCAGTTGTTTCTAAATCCTAGCTAATAACTTGACTTGGCTCGGGGACTTGATAAAGTTAACATTTCCAGCAGTGCACCTGCTTTTTCCTCAAGAAAGGGTCTCCTTGCATTGGTGATTCTTACCATGTTCCAAAATTAGCAGTGGTCAAGTTAAATTAGCTTTGAAACTCTCCATGGTTAAACAGGATTTAGAGTGATCTGTTGAATAGTTTCATTGTTCTTATTTGTTAGTTGCATGCTAAGATATGCTCTTTTCAGATGAAAATAGATTTACTTTTCTTCATTTTCTGTGAAAAATTATTACACTCTAACGTTTATTTCTGAAAATATTTTAATAATTTCTGGTGTTTCATCAATTTTTACTGCATAATTATTTGAACTGGCACTTATTAATATTATTGATAGAAATATTCCATATTTACTTATTCAATGATATAAATCAATGTATTTCTGACCTATATTGTTTTCCTTTTTATTCTCTAAGCTCCAGTTTGTAGTGGTATGCAAAAACTAACTTGCTAATTTAAAAAGAACACATTCAGGACTACTAAGCAGTCTAAACGCTTGCCTGACAAGCTAAATTTGGTTTTCATTTATCTTTACATATCATTTCTTCCACACGTCAAAAAGTTATTTAAATATTTATTACTTATAAATAGAAGCCAGTGACTCAAGTTAAGAATATTATTAGGGGCCGAGCCTGTGGCGCACTCGGGAGAGTGCGGCGCTGGGAGCGCGGCAACGCTCCCACCGCGGTTCGGATCCTATATAGGAATGGCCGGTGCACTCACTGGCTGAGTGCCGGTCACGAAAAAGACAAAAAAAAAAAAAAGAATATTATTAGTAGTATATTCCCACATACAAGACAGAGCTTTGTATTATTTTCATGGTTTTAACTGAAATATTCTCTTTCTTTACTTGATAAGGGACCACAAGGAAAGCCAGGGCTTGCTGGACTTTCTGGCGCTGATGGGCCTCCTGTAAGTAACAGCTGCCTGGTCATTAAATTTCTACATATTATTTTTAAAAATAGATTTTACATGTATTTTAGGAATGATTATATGAAGTCAGTAATAAAACTAAATTGAGTCAGTAATTAAACATTGGTCTCTCTAAAACTCCATTTCATCATGTCACTTCCATATTGCAAAACCTTTAATGAGCTTACAGTTGCCTTTCCATAAACTTATTCCACAGTAGGCCCAAACCTCCCCAGAATCTTTTATTTTCCTGCTTCCTCATGACCGTTAGCTCCACATAAACAGGTCCACTCCTGTTTTCTCAGCATGCTTTAAATTATCTATCACTATGTCTTTCCTTATGCACATTTCTTTTCATAGAAAGTCCTCCTCCACCTGCTCCTCTTTTTCAAAGTTCATGTTTCTGAGCCCCTGTGAAATTCCTCACCATTCATAAATCTCCTCAGACAGCCCATGAAAATTATTCAACCTTCAGTGATTTCCTCTTTCTCTGGAAATATAGCAATATATATTATTTTTATTCACATGATAGTAAATAATGTAATTATGTAACCTCCACAGTTGTTATTTTTTAAAAACTGTTTTTTATGCATTTTTTCCTCTTCAAACTACTAACTCAGATTTTTGAGAGCTAGTAGGATTCAAGATTTCTCATCTTGCCTCTACTTGTTGTGGAGTATAATTGTGATATAGGTATACATTCTTATTTACTGAATCTCAATAACTTGATTATAAAACTATTAGTATTTATGATCCTGCTATATTTTCAAATGTACCATCCACATGCCTTAGTTGCCTTTTGAAGGTACATGTATTATCATTTGATCAATATACGAAATATAAGGAAGATTTAAATGTGTTTATGTAAGACTCCAATGGAAACTGGGATCAAATTGTTAATGAACAATATGTATTGTATGTCCTTTTCCAAGCTCTCTCAAATGCATTATGTATTTGATGAAACTTACATCCATCAAATATAAGCTTATTATGTTTATTTCCAAATGCCACAGTTATTTAAAGGCATATACTGATGCAAAAATGCCACAATTTCCAATGTTATTTAAAGGCATGTACACTGATGCAGAAATATTCAGTATTTTTTGAAACATTGAGTAAGATCTCAATCAATTTGTAAACAAAAGAAACAATTTCATAGTATTATCAACTGACATTAATATTGCATCTTATCAGTATATATTTTTGCTAAATATAGGGTCACCCTGGAAAAGAAGGCCAGTCTGGAGAAAAGGGTGCTTTGGTAGGTTCCAAAATATTCATTTAATTGTCTTTTCAACTTAATTTGAAAAAATGCCTTAATTTCTTCATCTTTATAATATTTATATTCTTCTGTGATCACTTGGAGATATGAGTATCAGAAATAAGTACTAGAAAATATTTCATCTCCTTCTGTCACTATGTCCTTACTTTCTAAAGATTTTTTTTTTAACATTTAAATATAAATTCTGTTCCTATAGTTATTTTTGGTGTAATAAACAGGTGTGCCTTAGATAGATAACTTTTAGTTTTGTATTGGCAATTTTGTAAATTAGACTGTGTCTTCTATTTTTAAAAAATATTCTCATGGTCAGGTCCACATTCTGCATATGTATTTTATGTGAAATAAATGATCATAAATTATAACAATGAAATTGACAAGAATTACTGAATATCATTAAACTGCTTATGTAACCCCAACTTTATTTACTTATTACTTTCTGGTAACCTTTAGCTAAGAGGATATTAAATTTTAAGAGCAATAGTTATTAAAATAGCTAAGTGAAATACCATAATAGAAGCTTATTCAATGTTAGTACTACATTGGATTACAGTAGCAGGGGTAGGATCATTCTTTGTTTAGAGTTTCTAGTTTTGGATTCCTTTAAAATAGCATTAAAAGTCTCAGCATTACTATGGAAATTGTAAATTATGTTTTATATAATGTTTCCTTTAGGAAGACTACAGAAATGAAATTGTGGTGGAAAATATATAATTTTGATCATATTCTTGATGATGCGAATGCTACAAATTTATACTAATTTTTTATTGGATATTATTAATCCTGTTGGTTAATCTATATTGTAGACATTGAACACAGATTTTTTTTCAGGTTAAAAAATTAGTTATTAATTACCTATTTGTTACATTATTTTACATACTTACGATATTTGCCTTAGTAGCCTATTTTGGTGTCTTATTTTGAGCATGAATATAAAATATGGTAACTTTGGAGTGGGTAGTGTTAGTATCTGACTCTAGAAACAAAGTATAAACAATTTAAGAAAAGTTTACCAAAAAATATTAGAAAAATACCATATTTTTATAGATTAGTTGGTAGTTTATAGTGAATGAATGAGTAGCAATCAATGTATTATATATTTAAGTTGCAATGAATCTTTTTCAGGGTCCTCCTGGTCCACAGGGTCCTATTGGTTACCCTGGTCCCCGAGGAGTAAAGGTAATTGTTAAATTGTTTTCACATTATTTACTTTCAATGTGCAATGTTATAGTCACTCAATACTTCTAATTTATTCCATAGGGAGCAGATGGTGTCAGAGGTCTCAAGGGATCTAAAGGTGAAAAGGTAATATATAATCATTTAGTTGATTTTATTTTTTATGTATCTATTATGTCAAAATTTAAATTTATTCAACCACAGATTTATTTCTCAAATAAGGAGTGATTACATACATACCACACAATGCCAGTCTAATTTTGTACCCTTTACCCTGCAAACTTTTTAAAAAATAATGTCTTGTATCTTCACATGAGGGCTAAATTTTAAAACAGAAGCAAATGTTTGTCATAAAAATAGTTCTGCATCCCTTTTTTTCTTACATGTGTTTAACTTTTGTAAATCATAAAATTGGCCTTATGAATGGATTTGCTGCATGGTTTGGACAATGTCCAGTGAGATGCATAACAAAGCAATATTTATTTCTTTTTTCTCTATTGAAATCTGCAAAATTAGTAAATGGAAATGCAGTGCAAAACATGAAAGTTAGAAGTGCCCTAAATCAATTGGGAAAGAAGTCTTCCTATGTGATACTACATGCAAAGCACATCTATTAATAACAAGGAGATAAAATTAAAACTAGGCAGAGGTAAATGAAAGAATCTATCTAAGACTATGAATTAACATGGCATCTTTTATATCGCATTTATAGTTTAATTGGCTTTGGCTAAAGAACATAAAATTCAGATTTTTTGGTAAATATATTAGTTCATTTTCTGTTGCTTATAATGGAACACCTGAAACTGGGTAATTTATAAGAGAACAAAGTTCACTTCTTATAGTTTTGGAGGCTGGAAAATCTAAGGTCCAGGGGACATATCTAAGGAGAGCCTTATACTTGCTGGAGATTGTACAGAGTACAGTGGTGACGCAGGGTGTCACGTGGTGAGGAGGGGGAAAAGCATTTTTATGTGCTCACTTGCTCTCCTTATATAGCCACCAGAGCCATTCCCTGATAGCCCATTAATCCATTAACCCACTAATGGATCAATCCATTAATGAGGGCAGGGACCTCATGATCCAATCACTTCCTAAAGACCCCACCTTTCAACACTACCACATTGGAGATCATTTTTCCACATGAGCTTTGGAGGGGACATACATTCAACCCATGTCAAGCCCCAAGTCTTTCAAAGATTATGTTGAGATGCAAATGGAATCCCATTACTAAGTATTGGATTCTTAATAGAAAACTACATAAAAAATATAAAACAGCAGATAGGTTTATAGTATAAACTGTTGGTAGATTTGGTGACATATATAAGGATATTAACCTTATTGTTAATATTAGTATAACAATATTGATTTCAAGGACGAACATTTATTTTCAAAATTATAATATTTTCAAAAAACCTTTGTGTACGTTTGGTAACAATAAGGAATGGATTACAAGAAGGGATGGATTATTATATCCATTATAATTTATTTATCTGAAAAAAAACTACTGAAATACACTAAATGTATACAAATATACTATCAGTTTTACTGTATGAAAAATGTCATGCATTTTATGTTAATGCAGCTAATTCATGATAGTCCCGATTCATTCTGATCATCACAGATGAACTTGACAGTGTATTGTTTTCCTGTTTTGACCTCTGAGCATGGTGATGGTTCAGGCAGTATTGAACTTGTAATTATTCGTAGGCTGCCTATGCTAAAACCTACTGTCTCAGTTTAGAATTTTTCTTATTAAAGCATTTAAATACAAATTCAATTTTCTTCTCTGGAATTTGCGCTCAGAAAGGATTTTTTGGGGGACAGAAACAATTATTTAAAAGAAAGGTATTTAATTGGGGTGGGGATGTTGTGAACTTCCTAGAAGAAGAGATAATTGTAGAGTGGTAGAGGTACATAAAATGATAGATGATGAGAAATATGTGAGAAGAAACATCCACAGAAAAAAAATAGATATATATTGCTTTTATTTAGAAAATATCTTGAGATTATTGGTTGCTTTAAGTGGTGTTTGGTCTCAGAAGCAACAAATATAGAGAGAAAAATAACTAAAATTTTAAATTGGGAGTCAAAAGCTCTAGGTTCTCATTCTAGTTCTCATACTAACTAGATGTGTAAATTGAGAGATTACTTTCTCTGAGACTCATTTTAAGTCTGTAAAATGATGAGGAGATTGTCCTTTTAAAAAAGTCTCAGTGGTATTTTTTAGCTATATCTTTTATTCTATCCAGTATACCAATCAGTAGTAAATTAGGTCTCCTGATTTAGAGAAATTCTGTATAAATGTTAATGGAATATTTTGTAATGGTAAGAATCCTCCATGTTTTCAAACTCTGTGAGTTTGAGGATCAATAAATTGGTGAAATTTTAATATACATTATTTATTTTCGTTTTCTGAGTATGCAGGGTAATAGACCATTTACCCCATGTGAGATAAAGAAGGAAGTTGAACTTTTTCCTTTATATGTAATTAACTAAAGGTGAAATGGCAAGTGGATACCCTAACTATGATTAAAATTCTCCATTTTTTAGACTCAGATTTATCCCTTAAACCTCAAGCAACACAGTCCAATAAAACAAGTGGCATAGGTGAATTCCTCTTTTACATATCTTCTAAGACTATGTTTCTTTTTTTCTTACGTTTCCTTCAGATTTTATCATTTTAGTACTGGAAATCTCAATAACTTGATATGTCACTTGTTAAAAAGTGACATTTATCGTTAAATATCTTTCCTGATTTCAAATATGGTGAAAACAAAGACATGACAGAAATAGTGTCCCATCTGCTGAGTTTTCACTTTAAAAAATACACAAATAAATACATCTTTGCCTGCAATTCTATCAGCTGTTAGTGATCTTTTGACATAGCGCGGAACATTCTTTAATCTAAACTTGGCAACTATGTAATTACCTTTCTCTCTAGGGAGAAGGTAATGAAGATAAAAGTCAATAAGAAGTTAAGTGGTCATTTTCAGCTTTTAAGCCTCTGCCATTGCCCAACTGTATTAAGTACAGAGAGAATCCTGCTCCTGACAAGGTCACTTTACAACCAAAATGTTGAAAACGTGTGTTCTTTTCTCTTGAAGAAAAATTCTAGGCCTGTCATAATTCTTTGGGTTAGATAAGGTACAGTTTGGATCTTTTTTACCATGTTTAGGTCTATGTATCCATACTTACCTGGTATTTGGCATTATCTGGACTTTAAAATACCTTGCAAAACACACCTGAGGCATTTAGCAATGTTTGTTGAGCGTCATGGTTGTTGAAGGTCAAACACGTATTAGGCACTGTAGACTCAGAGGTTAATGAGGCATGAGTCTTGTCTTCCACCATTTATTGGAAAGCATCTTCTGATCCACTGCGTGCAGGATGACATACTGTTGCAATAATGAATGTTCAGTGGAGGCGCACAGAATTGAGAACTTAAGTTTAGGAGGAAAAGTTTGATGTCAGGGAAAACTTCATAGCAGAAACATGAGCTGAGTCTTGAAAGAAGGATAAAGTTTCACCAGATGGACAGAGAGGGGAAGGGATATGCAAGTGTGTAACAAATGAAAATATAAGTATTACAGTTTTTCTAGAACTCAACCCAAGGGTCTTGGGTGGGAATGGATGGGAGATTCAAGAAAAAAGACTGAAGAGGTAGACAAGAACTAGATCATGGGAAGAGGGGACAGGGAGGTGGTTTATATTCATCATCAGCAATTTAGAACCATTGAGGTATTCTAAACTGATGTGATCAGTTTTGTGTTTTAGTGAGGTCATTTTGGCAGCAAGGCATGGAGATATATATGCCTGTCCTTCCTAGCTCTGTTTTCATACCAGGCCTGAAATGTTCTTTTCTCAAATTCTGGAAGTTATAGCCACTTCCCAGTACCAACGGAAATACCAAATCCCCCATCAAACCTTCTCCTGTTCACTTCTTGCCTTATCAGCACCAGCACCAGCACCACCACCATCATCATCATCATCTTGCCTTTCTTTTCTTAATATCCATTCTACTTAACCTGTACCAAAAATACTGCAAATGTACTGCTTTTTATCAGTGAAACAAAAATCTCAGATACTTCACAGTACTTCAAACAGAGTACTCTATTAATGTTATTCAATACATGAATGATTATTTCTCAGGATTTTTTTAATTAAGAGATAGAAAGTTTATTCTTGAAGCCAGATTAGAAATTTTTATTTCAGTAAAAAGAGTAGGAAATCCATAGCCAAAATTTCTCCTCTCTTTATAAATGGATGCCCAGTTTTCAGCAGCTCTCCTCTGTGCATGCAGTATCACAATGAGCAATCTCTGCATGTAAAGAATATCATGAATTTTCCTTTTTTTATAATTAATTTAAACAACATGTTGATCTAGAAGACATTTACCTAAAACACATGATATAAAATTGATAGGTATACGTTATTAAATTAAGGGTATAATATTTTTATTTGATAGTTCAAAATTCTTGTAATTAAAAGTTAAAATGATAATTATTTAAATACTTCCAATTTTATGTGTAAATAGCATAGGATGCATGCTTTAAGAGAATGGTTATTTCTTCCATTAGATAAAGAACATTTAGCAAACACACTTGAGAAAAAATTTTAGAGTAAATTTGTAATTTTAGAGTAATAATTATGGAAAAATGAGAGAATGGCAGGGATAAGGCTGTGTGGTCAGAGCTGAAATAAAGGGGAGGAAGTTTTACAACTAAAATTCACACTTCTCCAAAACAATTTTCCTTAATTATAAGCACCCACTTTACACAAGTGTACTTCAAAAAGTTTGTGGAAGAATAGAATTGAAAGATAATACAAATCTTTCCATGAAATTTTTGAAGTAGCCTTGGTTAGCCATATTTTAGATTCTTCCAAATGACTTATTGAACTCCTGTTTTATTTCTTACATTTTTTAGGGTGAAGATGGTTTTCCAGGATTCAAAGGTGACATGGGTCTGAAAGGTGACAGAGTAAGTAAAGAGAAAATTTGCACTAGTATATAAAATTATATATATACATACTTTTTTCTTACCTTTAAATATAGAAAGCACAGGATAAATAAAATGTTTGTACTACCTGAGACTTCGCTCATTTATGTTATTATATAAGGATTAGGCATTTTAATTTATGTGGAGATAGTGTATTATAAATTGTCTTTTAGACGTTATATTTCCATATGTTCTATAACAAACGTGTGCTCTCTCTCTCTCTCTCTCTCATACATACACTCTATACACACAAAATTTAGGAAATTATGATCCAAAGAAGTAATTTGATAAGTGTGTTTTAAATTTTGTTTATACACGGTGATCTGTGGTGCCTGGAAACTGTCTTCAAATTTTATGAATTTTCATTATATAGTGACCTTGAATTTTTGAGTGTGAAAATAGTATTTTTTTCTGGTAATGAGTTTTAAGAAAAAAAAAATAATGAGTCACCTAAAGCAAATTAAATGCTTTATTCTTTATTGGGAAGGTTTATTTTGAATGTAATAGTACCTAACATGTCTGAGTAAAGAAGCACGCTGTAGAGCACCTTTGTTTCCCTAGCATTCACATGAAGCTTGCATGCAGGCTGAGAGGCAATAACTTCCACATCTCAGTTCCTAACACCTAAAAGATCAAAACCAAGTCCAAAATGGAGACATTTTTCTTGTGTTCCAAACAGTCATTTCTAAACTTGCTAAGTAATCTTTTTTTTTTCTCTTTCCTTACAACACAGATGTTTAAAAAGTAATTTAATGTCATTTAATGTGGTAGCATTGGGCTTCTCTACAGGTATTCGAATATGACACTATATTCAGTGGTTTATTCAGCAATGGAAAGACTGATAAAGTCAAACACTTTCAAGCCTCTTTGTCGTAAACAATGCATGAGTAAACAAGAGTTGAAGAATCTGACTTTCTGATAGACTGTGATCTCTGCTTTTCAATGTCCAAATATCTTTTAAGTTACAAGAATGTTGTTATTCTGTATTTCAGGGAGAAGTTGGTCAAATAGGCCCAAGAGGAGAAGATGGACCTGAAGGCCCCAAAGGTCGAGCAGGCCCAACTGGGGACCCAGGTCCTTCTGGTCAAGCAGGAGAAAAGGTTAATAAACCATTTTCAATCCAAAGGTCCTCTTGCAGACGATGCTTCGTTGTCATTTTAAAAGATTTTTAATCATTGGTGTCAGAAATATAGAGGATTCCATTAAATTTCTATTAAATACTACTAAGAGGTAAAACCGTGAGATAGAGACATTTATCTTTCCTCACTCATCTTTATTTTCCTGCCCCCTTTGCTCTCCTTAGCCATGCAGGGTCAGCCACTCTTACAGCTCTTCCACATTAGTTGTTGAGAATTAGAATGTAATTGAAGGATGAAAGAATCAATGAAAGATGGTCTGTGTATGGTTTTGGACCAAGCAGTATCATCTTTGCCCCTCAAAACAAAATGTACATTTTTCACTTTTCCACTCTTAACATGTATTTTTACAGGATGAGTATTTTAAAAAATACTGATGTTCACGCCCAACCTCAAGAGATTTTCATTTTGATCTGGATATCGCTATGTTTTAAAACATCCCCAGATAACTTTAACAATCATCGGTTTGAGAGACACTGGGCTAAACATATTATGTCAAATATTTGCAACATTTACATTTAAATATAATATTATGCAGCATTAAAATTATGCCTTTGTAGACTATTTAGTGATATGGCAAACTTTTTATAATGTATGGCGAAGTTAAATTAAAAAAAAAAAAAACTGGAAATGTCTATGGCAAGGGTCATCCCATTATGTACGCTAAAGCAAACTATAAATAATTATTATCTCTGGGTGATATTCTTTGAATGGTTTTATTTTTTTATAGATGTATGTCTACATTTTCTGCAATGAGTGTGCTATTCTATTAATTAAAGAAATTCTATGCTATTTAAGAAAGTTATAATACAGAAGGAAAGGAGGATAAATTATATAGGTATTATATATAGATTGTGAATAGACAAAAAAACCTGTTTCCTCTGTCATTATAAAACATCTGATGTGCCCATCATACCGTTTCACACATTGAACCTTCCATAGTTTCACACTTAGAAAAAAGCTGCCATTTGTGAATTGATGCACAGTGCCCTAGTGTTCAGGCAGCAGAAGGAAAGACTGGGTCAAAACAAGGACTGAAAAGTCCTTTAGACCCTTCCTCTGAAAGTGCTCCATTCCCAGTAGTTTAATGTTATTCTTGGAACTTCCTTTTTCATAGCTCCACTGTATTATGTGTAAATGGCCCCACAAACTGTTTTGAGGCATCAGAAGTTTGCTTCTCACTCTTCTTTACATTTCATTACTATTTGTCCTTTTGTTGAAGTTGCTTATCACTGTATTGAAAATATAGACAAATTGTATGTCTGGGTTTATTTTAAAATGACTCTGAAATGAATGAGTATACATTGTAATGTAGTAATTAACACAGAAAACAAATAGCTTTGTGATCATAATTAAAGAATTTCATTAACCTTGAAATCAATGGTATCAAACAAGCTCTGATAACTTAATGTATCCAAGGGGACATCACTATAAGTATGCTTCTTGGGGTTTGTTCGCATGTTTTCCATCAGAAGCCTATTTATCTATGCAATGCTGATCATGAGTTAGACAACTCTTTGGTTCAATCTGTAATCACAAGGATATAAACTATGTTCTCACCTTTTTGCTTAGCTTCATCCAGGAAAATATTTATTTTTGTTCATACAGTTCTGCTTATCTTTTAACAGCGTGTGTACTAATTTGGACTTGTGTTTCTTTCTATTCTTAACAAACACAAGTCCAAATTATTTAACTGTACATTGGAAATAATAATACTTTACACTTACTAATTTTTAAGACTTTTATAAATAATATTTACTATATGAAGTGTGCTTTTATAAGTATCTTATTAAGGAAAATGATTTACAGTTAAATTTTACAAAAATATTTTATTCAATTCTTTTATTTTAATTTATCTCTCTACCTGCGTTTTCTTATTAATGCTTTGTTAGAAAGAAATTTCAGAGGGTTTATTTTGTTATTATAACTTTTTAAACCTCTTAGCATTTGTTACCCATTGTTGAACTTCATTATAACTTAAAATTTGTTTTAAGCACTTTCATATTAGGAGGTAACCTGATTGCACTGAAACAAAATAGTTGCATATTGAAGTAGTTACCTGCTTGAATTAACATTCCACAAAAATCATCATTACTAGCTATAGCTCTCAACATATAGTATATTTATTAGCTCATAGATATCCAGATATTTTAATAAAAGAAAAAATTTTGCTCAAAGTTTAGTTTAGAATTTCTTCTGAACTAATGTATAGTTATTTAAACTTTGCTTACTCAATGAAAGAAAGTCAAATGACTCATGATGCCTTGCTTTATATTTACACTGTGAGAAATGAAATAACTTTATTAAAAAAAATTTACTCGAGTTAGTGTGATAAAACATAGTTCCATTTACATCAGCTAACTTAAAATAGTATTTAATGTAGTAGAAGCTTAGGAGCTGTTTAAGTAACGCTTTATAGTTCACAAAGGGGTGTAGAGTTCTCTTTAGCACGGGATTCTATGTCCCCAAAGAAGGTAAGATGACTTACACAACAGAGATTTTTTGGCAATATTATAGCATTAGAAATATGTCTGAAGCAACAATTTCCTTATTCACATGAAGAAATACAAGGGTACTTCAAAAAGTTTGTAGAAAAATAGAATTAAAAGGTAATATGAATCTTTTTATGAACTTTTTGAAGTACACTCATATAACAAAAGTAAAGTATGGTTAAAAACTTGTAAATCTTCCCTTCAAGTGTATAAATATGTGGTTCTAATATCTAGAAAAATGATTAACATTGTTATTCAAACAATTCAACTTAGAATATTTATTTATTTATTTATTTATTTTTAACTTTAGGGGAAACTTGGAGTTCCAGGATTACCAGGATATCCAGGAAGACAAGGTCCAAAGGTAAAACAATTAGCTTGATTTTTTACAACGTTTTGCAAAAATACTCAAAATTAATCACCTATGGTTATCTTACAGTTTGTAACATACAAATGATGCTTCCTTAAAATATGATTTCAGAAGGAAAAATCATAGAGTGTGTGAGCACCTGGAGTGCAGGGAGCTCAGAGAGCCTACGTGATTACAGATTGGAATATTTTAAGAGACAAGCTCATTAAAGGAAGGCATAGTCGGTACTTCCTAGTAATTGGAATAAGGACTTTCCAGGGAAGACCACTAGTATATTTAGAAGTTATAAAGTGGATGACATGTGATGGATAATAGCTTTTGATTTCAATTCTATTACTCTAAGGGTTTAAATTACCACTTAATATTTTTAAAGAAAGAAATTTTATTATATCTTTCACCCTCTCTATTGACCCTCATTTCCATGAGTATTTGTTTCCCAGGACTGCAGTAACAAATCTCCATAAACTTGGTAACTTAAAATAATGGAAATTTACTCTCTCACAGTTCTGGAGTCCAGAAGCTCAAAATCAAGATATCTGCAGGGCCACACTCCCTCCAAAGAATCTAGGAAAGAATCTGTCCTTGCCTCTTCCAGCTTCTGGTAGCCCCAGGCGATCCTTGGCTTGTGGCTGCATAACTGTAATCTCTGTCCCCTTCTTCACTATGCCTTTCCTTTCCTGTGTGTCTGTGTTTTCTCCTCCTCTGTCTCTTATAAGGACACTTTTCATTGGATCTGGAACCACCTGGGTAATCCAGGGTGATCTTATTAATCAAAGTCCTTAATTTAATTACATTTGGGAAGACTTTTTTCCCAAATAAGTTAACATAGAGATGGTTCACAGGTTTCAGAGAATTGAACATGGATATATCTTTTGGGGGTGGGCACCATTTCACCCATTACACTACTCAAATTTCTTTGAAATGTACATACTTTAAGTTTAAAAAATGATTTTAAGAATGCATGTTTACCTCGGTTAACATGAATTTTTCTCAAGCTAATCATAAGACTTTGTTAAGGCTGCACTTAAGGCACTGACAAGTTACAGTAAGGTGTTTAAATGAATTAAAATATAAATGCTGATTATTAATATTGGAGTAATTATACCATTCTTTTAATTATATACGTACATGAGACTATCTGAATCAATCTAGCTACCTGTCTACCAGTTTGACTCATTCATTCATAACAGGTATAGTAGATAAGGCAAATCCTGGTCATATAATATACTCAAACATATATTTATTAATAAGTTTTGCAGATAATCAGTGGCAGACAAAAATGTGCTTCCCCCTAACAAATATGAACTTCATGCACTTATGTTCACACACGGTTACATGATGATACTTTCATGCTTGCCATGTAGTTTTGTCTTATATTTCATTGAGTTTCCAGGAAACATTTATTTCCTTGGGTAGTAAGAGGGAAATATAGTGCTTCAAGTCCTTCTGTGATAAGATCCATGCCATCTATGATTTAAAAATAATACAGGCATTGTATAATTGTTTGTGGTTACATTCAGAACACTGATTAATAATTTTTACCTTTTAAATATTGTCCCTAATATTCTGCTCTGTCACTCAGTTATCTTCCTTTCAAATGTTAAGATTTTCACAAATATGAATAAAAGAAGCCATTCACTGTATAACATCGGACCTTAAGCTATCCTTCTTAGGTTACCTTATGAACTTTCGATCTATTTATTAAGCTGAATTGCAATTGTATTGTGTTTTATTTTGATTTAAAAACACAGAAAACTGCCATAATATTAATTGACTAAGCACAATTTTATTTTATGAATTTATTTGAAATTCTGATAATTTTCTTTTTCCTAAGTCAATCTTCTGATCAGCATTCTTTGAATTTTTTTTATTAACAAAATGCAACAGAATGACCAAAGAGAAATGTTTCTTTCAAGAGGAATCAAATATTTTTCTTTACCCTTTAACCCAAATGTCTGGAATTTTGGTCTTTATTTTTTTATATTGCTTTTCTTTATAACTCATTCTTTTTCTATGATCAAAAAGCTTTTAGGTTTCTCAGTTCTAAAACAAACAAGATGGGTGTATCAATTTCAAAGGTAGCTTCACATTTTTTCCCTATGTGTAAGCTAATGAATTTTAAGTATATTTAACTCTTTATTGTACTAAAAGTAAAATGTGACTGCTAATCTCTTTCAAGTAGCTTAAGGACTATGTAATTAGACTCTACAACATACACAATGTCTTAGGAGCAATGTAAACCATAATGAGTATTCAAAAGATGCACCACCAAACGAACTACAAAATGATAGCTCTTTCAAAAAGTAAAATGTTTTTTTAAGATAAGATGTGCTTATATTTCAAATGGCATTTCAAATAATTTTGAAAGTTTCACATTTATTTTCTGATCCAATATCACCATTAACCTTTGACTTTATGGCATTTTGTTTGTTTTTCTGTATAAAAGCAGGTAATGTCTTTTCCTAGAAATTGTATATTTTGGTGATAATTCCTTATGTGGGAAAAGAAAAATAATATCCCCACATATTACAAGCTGTTTCTTTGATAGATTGGACATTTCTATGCATTTTCATTAATTTCCTAGAGCAGAAACCATGTGAGAAAATAAATTTATAAAAACAAGATTGATGCATAAGAGCAGTTTGTTTAAATATACTGTCTAAAAGTAATGATTAGTTATCTATTCTAGTTGAAATAAAAATGAATATTTGTTCCCAATAATTTGATAAAAGTAAATTATTTCCCTACTAGATTATGCTCATTTGTCAAATTCCTAGAATAAATCTCATAGTAATACTCTACCAAATGTAACTTTATCTGTAGAGATAAAGTTTCATTCTTGATTCTTTGTAGAGAAAGAGAAGAGGCTTTGAAAGCCCTTCAAAAAGTGTAATTTGCAGAGATTTTTTTCCTCCAGTATGTGAATACTACACACCCTACCTAACAGCTGCCCTCAGGCTGATCACAAGTTAGCTTATAGGCATGAATCAGAATATACTGGGAAAACAGATCATGAAAAGAAACTTAGCAGTGCATACTTTGGGTTATTACTTTGAACAGCAGCTGGCACAGGACATCACATATAATTTTCCTGACCAGTTTTAATAGCACTTGTGGAAGAAATAAAAATTGGTAGCATTTAGCCCGCCTGCTACGTATATAAATTCACTACCTTCACATTGGGAATAGGGCTAAATAGTTACCTCCTGCAAGTAGGTAATTCTGTATACCTGGCTATTCTAATTGTATATGTCTAAGAATACCACTTTCAGGCTTTCTCAAATATCACAGTACATGTCACCTTGAGGGGTGCTTAAAAATGCAGATTCCTGGATCCCACTGCTAGAAAGCCTGTTTCAATTTCAGTAGGTCTAGAATGTGACTTGAGAATTCATAGTTTTAACAAAAACTCCAGATTATTCTGATATAAAGGAGCCATTTATCACATTATTTTTAGAGGTAGTTCAATGCAAATGATTGTATTCAAAAAGGCAAGGAATGCATTTGAATCAATGAAGCTTTCCTTACATTTCCCTTAATGCATGGGGAAGTGATTACAATTTGAATGTCTGCTACTCTTGCTAGGTATTTTACACAGTATTGTATTTAATCCATGCAATGGACTAAACAGGAAAAGTGAGTGTTTGGAAGATACTCACCTGACCCATCTTCTAGTGTCTCATAGTTAGCAAATTGAAGAGCAGGATTTGAATGCTAATTGCTCTATTTCATGATACAATGATGAGTCAAACCAACCACAGTAATGTTCAAAGTAATGTCTGAGTAGATAAAAATCTAGACATATGCACAAGGTGAAATAGGGAATTTTAGTTATTGGGAATTGCATTATTTTCTGTCTGTAAAATATGGCCTTTTGTGGACTAAATGAAATAATGCTTTTATTTTCTTATTGCATTTAAAAATAATCATTATTTATGTCCTACTATTATCATTTTATGCCTGGAATTCCTTTAGTCTAATCCCCCACAAATTTCAAAGTACATGTAAGATGTATATTATTGCTGTCATTTTGCAGAATTAAAACCTATACTCAAAGAGAATATTTAGCTGATGCATAACAAATATAAATATTAAATTTATATCATTTGAATTTCAAAAACAGATTTTAATCCTTCATTTTCTGACTTAGCTTCTCAGCTAGATCTAACCACATTCAAACACCAAGTAGAAAAGGTGGAGGAAGGTTTTTAGTCTATAAGATTTGATCCAATTATAAAATTGTAAAAATATTCATCTAAAAAGTGGTAGAATATTAATTTAGGAAAAACATTTTACAAAATCCCTTTTTTAATATTTGACCATTCATACTGTGAAAATAGGAATTTTCTTTAGAGTTGGAGCAAGTACACAGAATTATAAGTTTAAAATATATTTAATATAATGCTATTTTATAATAAGAGATATGATAATATTTGATTAATTATTTTACTTTTAAAGTTAAAAACTAAAATATTTTTTATCAATTCATGCCTTCAATGCTTCCAGGATTTCAGATGTCATTGTAAGTTCATTTTCAAATACATGAATAGATGTTGTATGGTACCTTAAAACTATATTTTTGTTTTAAATATTACCAGCTGTGTCCCAAAAGATTTACAGCTTGTGGCTGAAACTGTTAATTGCTATATTCATGTTTTTTTATTTTTATTATTGTAGGGTTCCACTGGATTTCCTGGGTTTCCAGGTGCCAATGGAGAGAAAGGTGCACGGGTATGACAGTGTTCTGAACCATCTAATATAAACGTCCCTGCATGAGTACCCATTGCTCAGCATCAGACTCATAATTTACTGGGATATACTGCATATTGAAACTCTTTGAACTGTCTTTGGCAGGGAGTAGCTGGCAAACCAGGTCCTCGGGGTCAGCGTGGTCCAACGGTGGGTGCCTTGATTTAAAATAATTGCATTTTCTGTTTTATATTTAGTTTTCCAAGGTATATTTTTTTTCAAAAATAAAACTTGATTCACTGCCTTTGGATTTGCTTGGCACTAGATCAGTTTCATCTTTTGCTCTCATATGCAGGGTCCTCGAGGCTCAAGAGGTGCAAGAGGTCCCACTGGGAAACCCGGGCCAAAGGTATTGTAAGCACTTGTTCCTGTTGTGCTTTTCTGTGAGTTCCTCTTCCACAGGGCAGATGCTGCAAGAAGGAATCAAAACTGATTTTTCTTTTTTTGTTGACAGGGCACTTCAGGTGGTGATGGCCCTCCTGGCCCTCCAGGTGAAAGGGTACGTATGATACAGCCACCTAATGTAAAATGAAAATGAATATTTTTGTAAGTGTTTAAATTTGGGGGAAAAGATATATGTGTCTGCAAATACATGTGCACCTTTATCCATTAAATCTACTCTGAATGAAAAATTATTATTCTTTTATTCACTCTCCTCCATCAATATAATCTTTATTATGTGCTACTCATTTTGCTATAGAAATGAGAGAAATAATATGTATAATTGGCTTAAGATATCACTCTTCAACACAAGCCAAAATACACTTTTCATTTTAAATATGCTTAAAACACCCTCTGCCCTCTCCTCTGTTCCTCTTCCTTTCCATGTTGATATTCATTTTGTCCATGGAGCTGGCAGCAGCATTATGCTGGTAAACAAGAGCTACCAGTAGCCATTAAGCCACAATCGATACACATTCAACTCAAGATTAAACCTCTATTCCAGTAAATAGAAAAACTATTTAGTAAATTGATTTTCAATTGATATAAAATAAAGCCAAACACAGATGAGCAAGCGTATCTTTGTTTGGCTTTTTTGGCAAAATATACCAATTTTACAAACAGATATTTTGTAAGCTATTCACTTGCAAAAATTTTAAATATGAAGATCTGTATTACCTTCAAAGAAGTTAGAATTATTTTTTTAATATTTTATAATAGTTTTTAGAATTATGCAGTCATGTTAATATATTTTATATATTATTATTATTTGAAATTTATAGTAGGTGTTTTACAAAAAAGAAAACAGAAACAGGCTGTGACGTATAACTTAAAACTGAGAATAAGTATATTTTTCAGTAGGAGCAATGAGTAAAACTTGTTTCTATTAGTGACAAAAAGGTGAGTAGGTAAGACAGAAGAATAAACATTTAATTAGATTGGTTTTAAGGCTTTAGCTCATATTTGATTAAGTTAAACTTTCCACTAAATGTTTCTCAATCTTAGTGAACTATTCACAAATTAAGTCCATTCATCCTTTGCATTTTGAGTTCATAAATAATACATACATTTGAAATATTTTGTGGTCAAAGTCATTTTAATAAGAAGATACAGTTAAATTAATCACAATGGCTGAATCAATAAGTGGAGTAGAACAATTTAACAAATTACAACACAGCTAGGAATTTTGTCTTTTAAAGCACAAACTATTTTGTCCTGATATGTTTTGTTTATCCCTTCCAAGATTTCATGATCAGCAATATTTCTTTACATATGAATGCACTTTTGATGATATTGAATTTTAATTTGGAACACAATAGTGTGATCCAACAGCATGCTTACCTGTTTTGAGAGTGAGAAGAGGATCACAATAAAGAGTTTGGGGGTATTTTTGTTTTGTTTTGTTTTGTTTCTAAACAAGAAAGATCCATTTTCAATAAACATTTATACATGTTTTCAATATCTATATAGGGAGAACATATTTCCTGTGTTCTGTGTAGATAATTAGACTTCCCCCCTTAATATGCCTTCATTTTCTACCAGGAATTTTTAAGTATCATGAACTATTTAGTTTGTCTTAATCACACAGTTGAAGAATGTTAGAAATAATGATGCAAACTATTTTCTTCCAAATAATGAGTTGAGAAGTTCAGGGAGAGAGTTATACAGTACCATTGCATTAGAAATAAAAATACCTATTGTTGCCCATTTCAATGAATTCCTTCTTTCACAATATACTTATATCTAACTATATATATAGTTAGATATACAGTATTAATATATATAAACATTCATTAAGATATTCTACAAATTAAATGTGATCTCTCATAATTGTGATTTGCATATCATGGATATCTGTTATTCAAAAGTTAGTTAATATAGCTTTTAGTTGGATCTGATGTTACCAGATTTAGGAAAAGCAAAACAAAAATAAACAGAAGTAAGACATCTAGTTAAATTTGAATTTTGCCTAAACAATGAGCAATTTTTAGCTTAAGTATGTCCCTTGCATTATTTAGAACATATTAAAATTATTCATTATTAATCTAAAATTCAAATTTAACTAGGCACTTGATATTTTATCTGGTGAACCTAATTGGATTCCATCACCATCTTTATTTACACTGAGTCTTTATGTATTTTTTTCCTCACCTGCAAACTATTTTGATTAATGCAAAGAGAACATATCAATCGTTACTGTGGAATTTTACAAAGAAAGACCTAAGTTTTTCTTCTTTATTTTCTCTGAAGTGGTGATTTTTGAAGTATTCCTTTCATAAAGAAATTTGAAATTAAGATCAAAGTCATATTTTATTTGAAAAGCAACAAAATTTTAGAAAACAAAGACATGAAATTTTAAGAAATTAGGAATATAGAGTTCTACATAATCTAAAGAAATACTATTTTTAAGCTTTTGTATTTAAAATGAATCTTTTAATAGTTTTTTTAAGTTATATGGTAAATATTTAAGAATCAAGGTTTCATAATTTAATGAGAATTAAACAATTTGTAAGTTCCTCAGATTTGCCCAGTGGTTTTGGTAATTTCATGTGACATCTATTTTATTTTTAATACGTACATGAGGGTACTTCAAAAGTTGGTGGAAAAGTAGAATAAAAGATAGTATTAGTCTTTCCATGAATTTATTGAAAACCCCTCATATAACCAATTTTTTTTTTTTTTTTTTTTTTTGGTTTTAAGATGCTGGTAATAGCAAAAGCTTGTGCTGATTTCTGAACTAGCATTAGCTTAAAGGATGGTAAAGAGATTTGCCTTGAAAAGACTAGACTGAGAAATTGCAAGGTAAATTCTATTAAAGAGCAACTTCAGTAAACTTTAATTTTGATTGGAAAATAGGTAAATCCCACCCTAATTGTATTACTGAAGAAATTTTATTTGTGTTATCTTTCATTTTCTATATCTTCCTTTTAGGAATATAATTATTATGTTCTGGACATGTAAAGGATTAACTTTTTTCAATTTCTTTTTCTGCCACCAACACAGTCACTCTAGTAGGGTCTACTTTAAACATTTCAAAGATATGTAAATATGAGAGTTGGATAATATAGTTAAGTAAGCCTCAAGCCAAGAATGGTATTATAAATGTGTATTTGGGCTGAAGGCTAATGAGAATAATTATACAATAAAGTTCTTTTGATCTTATCTACAAAAGAAGTTTATACATGAGTAAAATGAGGTATTGACATCCACAAAAATAATTATACTTTAAAAACAGAGGCCACTTAAGGCATTGTTTATGGTCTCTGAGACAGCCACATATGTTCTCTTTTAGTTCTGTATGACGAGAGCCAGAACATTTATGGAGTCAAATTTTAAAAATAATTTTTCTTTTTGGAGGGTGTGGAATAGAGTTTAATTTTTTTTTTTTTTTTTTTTTTGTCTTTTTCGTGACCGGCACTCAGCCAGTGAGTGAACCGGCCATTCCTATATGGGATCCGAACCCGCGGTGGGAGCGTCGCCGCGCTCCCAGCGCTGCACTCTCCCGAGTGCACCACGGCTCGGCCCTAGAGTTAAATTTAAATATCTTCCTTTTCTGAAAGTTTCTAGCCATTGTTAAAAGTAAAGAAGCTGCAAAACTTCTCGATACACAAGCACTCTATTCACTTCTAATAAGAATTATAAATATATACGATGCTCCTGAGGTAAGAACACTGATGTGTTGTGCGATTTCGAGTACATTTGAATAGTGTGAAAAATCATCCATTTTGCTTTTAAATTAGCACTGATTATTGCCATTGTTCTGTCACTATGCTGAAGAAGTGGAGTGCTACATTGCATCTGTTCAAATAAGCCACAATGTATAAAAATGTATCTTTTAAAGCATATTGTTAAATTTTCCCCACTGCTTTTTATTTTCAGGGTCCTCAAGGACCTCAGGGTCCAGTTGGATTCCCTGGACCAAAAGGCCCTCCTGTAAGTATCATAGTTTCTGCTTCTCTTTTTTCATTTGGTAATGTTTTTAAATTTTTTAGAGTCATAGCTTACATTTTAAATAATGTTTAGATATAAATATTGATAAAAATCCTTATAAATAAAACTGCAGTTAATAATGTGAAAGAAAGATTTTTCCGGTTTATGAAGTTCATAGATTGTTTCTGAATATAATTTAAACATCTCTTATTAAGTATTCTTTCAAAGTATATCACAGCCTAAAATAACATAAATATCGTTCTTGCAACTGCTCCTCTACTGCTAAGATTACTGATGGCATTAAAAATTGTTACTAAGTCTTAAATATTTGCTGTATTAAAATTTCCCCTTTATCTTCCATAATCAAATGCATACTTCTTCAAATATTACTCCCTAAACCCCTTCCAACATTCTGATATTACTGACATCATATTAAGATTTACTTATTTATTATTTCTAACACTATAGTACATTCTTAGAAAATGTAATGAGAATCCTTAATGAATCATATCTGTATTAAAATTTGTTTAGACCAACACTCTTGAATATCTTTATTAAACATTGTCACAAAGTTAATTGAAATGCTTTGTTTTCATTTTAATATTTGTAGAAACATAGGGTATACTAAGTTATTTTATTTTCTTCCTTTCCTTCTTTTCTTTTCTTCTCTTTTATTTTTTTGTTTATCCTATTCAGTTTCTTTATGAGACCTAGAATCAGCTCACCCACCTGTAAAAGGCAGTGGTTCTCAAAATGTAGTCCCCAGTCTAAAAGCATCCACCAGTACGTGGGATATTGTTAGAAGTGCAAGGTCTCACTTACCAAATCAGAACTCTGGAGAGAGGCCCAGCCTATGTTTTAACAAACCCTCTAGATAGTTCTGAGGTATGCTAAACTTTGTGAGCCACTGTTCTAGTCTAGACTAGATAATACTACCCCAACTTAACATGAATAAATTTTGGTAAATTACGTATTTTGAAATACCTACTTAAATTTTAAACATTGAGACAATCCTTAGCCTTTTGCAATAATTTTTAGACACTGTTTAAAGTATTATTTTAACACTGTACAGTTTTGCTTTATTGCTGCAAACAAATTGAGAACAGATTGTTATCTATATTATGGTGTAAATAAAAAGATTAATACAAATACCTAGTATTAAATATAAGATAATATTGATACTACCTGTGTATAATGTTGTTTACCCACTATGTCAGTTTGGGTCCAAATGTAACATTAAGTCTGTGCAAAATTTCACAGAGAAGTAAAAACACCGTTTCAAAAGTGATTGTACACATTTTTTTCATAGGTATTTTCATAAGTATTTTGAAGCCAAGTGCATAGATTATTGCTTAGCAACATAAAATCTAGTGATATATATATATATATATATAACCTCAACATTATACTATTTATATTTGTACACATTGTTAAGAATTGTTTGCCCCATGTAAAATAATTTTATTGCCAAAGAAAGCCATTTGACTCATTTTTTGCTTGGACTTTTTCAGTCCATTCCCTAATGTATCTTTCAAAAAGTTTGGAACCATTGACCATGTGTGCATGTTCTGTCTGTGAAATATTAGAAGTGTAATAAATGCCTACACTTGAGAAGCATGCCTTCTAGCTGGAGAGAAAAGACACTAAGGAGCATTGCTTTCACTGCTAAACAAAATGATTTTGTATTCTGTTTCCCTGATAAGTGAAACATTAGAGCATGAAATAAAAGTACCTATCATTTCTCTGGTGTGCAGTTTTATGAAGTTTGGAAAAGAAATGCCTTTACCTCTATGGTATTGAAAGAAGAAATTGGGGTAGAGGGATAGAACCTATAATATTATAATATAATATTTAATATATATTTAATATAATATTTAATATATAAATAGTATAATATATAAATATTATACACACTGGTTTTTTCCTGGTATAAAAAGTATATATCCACACACATATGGATTGGGTGCTTGGACAATGTTCCATTTAGATTCTGTTATTCTCATGCCATTGTCAGCATATTTTCAGAATATACAATTATACCATTTAAGAAAAATTTTAACATGAAGGGATTAAGATTTGTGGCCTGACTATTATTAGAAACATTCTGTTTATAGAAAAAAATAAAAACAAAATTCAGTGCCAATGAAACGTGAAAAAATATCCTTAAATTATTTATGTCTTTTCACAGATCGCCTTGCTATTTATACACACACTTATTTAGATGAATTTGTTCCTTCTTCTACCAACTAATCAAAAGGGCAGCCTATTTTGATGAATACAATTATGATTTTTAAATAAATTCCATTATTTGGTAATGCCTGCTTCATTTTATTGAATAGTAGGTGAGGCATAATAATTACTTAAGATTAATCACAATATTAGAAATACATACTTACATCAAGAAAAATGATGATACTAATTTTTTCTGTAGTTCACTCTCCCTCAGACTATCTAGAAAGCTGTTAAAAATCATGTTGCATTCATCCCGGTGATATCATTTAGATCTAAGATTGCTATTTCAAGGGATTATATATTTCAATGAATGTGTGATCTATATCGGCAGATATAACGAGATATTTAATTGTTTTATTCACAGCTTTGTTAGAAAACATGCACATTTCTTGTACTAATGGCAAAGCATATCATTTGAGAAGCATTACAGAATGGAGGGGGGAAAAAGCCAGGCACATTTATCACCCTTCAGCTGTCATGTTCTGTGTAAAAGTTTTATTATTGCCCCAAATTGGGAGCACATTTATTCCCATATGTATCAAAATAGTGGTAAGTCACTAAAATTGTTTTTATTTGTTGTTTTGGAAAACGACCTAGATGAAGTCTACTAGCAATTAACTACTTATTTCTTTGTTTCAACTAAGTAGTTGAGGACAGAGCTAAGTCTTATACATCTAGTGACTAATACATAGGTCTGTAATAAATTTTTTGAATGAAGGAATGGTTAAATGATGTCCAGGAATGTTTTGTGCCCTTGCTTAAAGCACTCCAGTTTGGGTCTTTTGGGGAGAAAATGGCACTAAAATCACTGAAGTGGTCCTGGAAACATGAACAAATCACTGAGCAAGCCATGATCTTGTGAGATATCATAATAGTTTTTAATTAGAGCTCATAATTTACACAGCAATGAGTGTGTCTATACAGATGAGATCAGAGAGCAGAGATGGTTCTAGCACTTTCTCCTGAAGAAAGCTAAGAAAAAGTCTTGTTCGGGTGGAAAAACAAGCTACCTGAAAATGATCTTATTTTGAAACAAAGCCTTTTATTCAATGTGCTCATTAGAAACATATATATATAAATAGATGTTTGAAAATAGATTTATTTAAATAATTAACATGCAGTGAGAGGTACATCTGTTGTCATTAAAACTGTTAGTATTAAGATGATCATTTCTTTTTATTTATCCAGAAGGTTGAGAATATTTCTCTTTACACCTAATATGCATGTTTTGAAATTTGAACTTGATGCCTAATAGTTTCTGAATAGAATGAATAATCCATAAGAGTGTCTAAAGAAGCAATGTATTTCTACTATGTATTTAAAATATAGGACCCTCACAGAATTGTTTACTTTTAGTACATAGTTAATTGCTTTATTTATTTCTTCAGACATGACAAAGACAGCATCCTTACAGAAAGTGATAGCATAGTAGATGTGCTCTCCAGTACTAATAGACATTATGCTTCCAAGAGGATATTTAAGTGAGCCTACTGGGAAAAATTGGTCCTGATGACTTCTAAAATGAGCATAGCACATTGTTTCCTTTATTTGAAGCAATTTGAGCAGCAAAATGCCATTATTTTTATGAGTTTGTATTTCTTTCACGTTCTTGTAAGTTGGAAGCTCAGATCGCCACAAGAGGGCACTATCTTTCTCTGTTTTCCAAGTTTTGATGCACAGGAAATAGAATTAGAAAACAAATCACTAAAAAGAGGGGAAAATATTCATTTGTTAAGTGCTGAAGAACTAATATTTGTGCAAAAATTAAAATACAAAGTTATGCAAATGTGCTTTTTAAAAACTATAGATGCAAATGAAATAAATTCTTTTAAATGTAAAATGTTCAGAATAGAGTTTTACAATTTTCTTTTGATCTCAATTATAGCTACAAAATTATACACACAAACTACCATATATAAAATCAACAGAAAATTAAAGCACAATATCTAATGAAAACATAAGAAAAGTGTTCAATGTATTACATTTAGAATATAAAATAATTCAGAAACATTTATGACGTGGTGGTTAATATTTGTGATTTCAGGGACCACCTGGAAAGGATGGACTTCCAGGACACCCTGGGCAACGTGGGGAAACTGTAAGTGACCCTGTTCTTCTAAGTGAAATTTTCCATCACTAGTACCTCATCAAATCACAGAAAGCTCTTTATTATTAGCATTTCAATTACCAGGTTGAAGATAATAGAGGAATTAATACCTTTGAACCCCTTATTAAAATATATAAATAAATATATAAATAGATCCATTTTTGTACCTAAGCACACTTATGCTAGAGGAAATAGGACATTAGTTGATGATTGCTCTTATTGTCAGCAGCCACACTTTAGGGATTAGCTGATGGAGAAGACCACATTATTTTTTTGACATCTCCACAAGATGTTACCTTGACCCTTTTACTGAAGTCTGCCTATAGATACATTCCACCCAAACCCATCACTAATCCCCTCTCTAAAGGCTACACATTACAGTAGGCCACGCACATAATACAAATTCTTCTATCCAGAACTAACGGATGAATAAATTTGCTAATGTTGGGACCATAAGGGTTTAATTGGTCTGGAACTGTGGCAAATGCATCCTTTCACATCGAGTAGAAAAATGTAAACTGAAAAATATGACTTAATTTTATTTAGAAACTAAAAGGAATATAACATTAAACAAATTGACTGAACAATTTATTATGTACATTATGATTTGGGCAGAGGGGAAACTAGCAGCTCAACTACGGCTTAAGTATCCTTGTGGGTTTGTTTGTTTATTTATTCTGCCACTGTTGCAAAACTGTGCTTCTGGCTATCCCAGGGGGTTGTTATTCCAATCAGAAATCATTACAGGGTGGCATGTTTCCATGGAACCAATTCTTGGTTTGTACTATTGATTAATATAATCCAAATTTTTTAAAGAAACCACGACACAGACTACCTTTGAGTATGTGGTTCAAAATCATGTTAGAGCATTCAACCATCATGAAGACATATTTGGAGTTGCATAGCAGTACACGATAACAAATCTGAAAATATTTTGAATTTTCTGCTGTGGAGAAACAAGTCTATCAACAGCAACCCTGTCTCACTCACCAAGTGACAATTCTTAGTTTTAGCCACATTGTAAACTTCAAAGTCTTGGATTTCAAAATCAGAATCAAGATAAGATTTAGTGACACCAAAGAATAAAATTGTTTGCGTTTCCTCTTGGGAATGGCATCAAGGACAATGACATCAAGGTCATTCCCAAGAGAGAATAAAATAAACATTCTAGAGGAGAATCCACACTCAAATTTGCAAATGCATTCTCATTCAAATCTTGCAGCCAATCATTTTTAATGAAATCATTGTGTAATGTCTTGGGAACAACTCTGGAATATTTTCAAAATGTCTTTTGAGGAAACGATACCTGGAGCTTTTGCCTATATCCAAAGTAATCATATTATATATAACATTTAAATTTACTTATTTATTTTATTTATTTATTTTTTTTTAAAGATGACCGGTAAGGGGATCTCAACCCTTGGCTTGGTGTTGTCAGCACCACGCTCAGCCAGTGAGCTAACCGGCCATCCCTATATAGGATCTGAACCCGTGGCCTTGGTGTAAGCAACACCACACTCTCCCGAGTGAGCCATGGGCCAGCCCATTTAAATTTAAACAAAGAAGAAAAATAACATATTAGCTAAAATTTCTAGAATGGATATCCTAGTAGTTTCTCATAGATGAAGACCAGAATTATTTCTGGGAAATTGTATTACTGATTTCACACCCACACATAAGATAATAGTGAATCACCCTATGGCCACTAACCATCCTTTCTCACCTTGTTCTATGCTGACTGGGATTCAAGAGATTACCCTGTACAAGAGTCAGAATCTAAAGAGGCTATGCTTTGCCGTTTATCATACCTTATTTCACAGAATGCATTATTTGTTTTATTTGAGATTTGTCCCCAGTCAAAAATCCTTGAAGTTTCATTCTGATGTCTTACATTCTGAAGCTTTTGAAGGCCACTATGAAAAGTTAGAAATAGTTTCTATTATATTGAAACGGCCCAGATTTATCTCAGAAACACAGTGCCGAATCCTGTATTGATCCTAAATTAACTTTGTCCCTTAGAGATGATCATAATAGGAGTTATATTTATGTTGGTTCTTACAACAAACATGGGTCGAACTACCCATGAATGTATCAAATTAGTTTTCAGTGACTTTGAAAAACATAATTTAACTTAAATTATTCTAAAATTAAATGGCAAGTGTATTTTTATTGTACAATAGTACTGAAGAAGCACACTCCACTCTGAACTATAAAAGTTTTCCTGTGCATAGTTTACTTATAAGATCCCTAGTGTCAAATTTATTAGATACTTGAAAACACTCTGAATGTTTCCTCTGAGCAGACATACGGACAATGCTCTCTTCCAGCTCCTCCCAAATCCGTCATCCACGCAAATAGGCTAGCAGCCAAGCTTTTCTCTTTCCCCTCAGAATGCATAAATGCAAGTCTGGGCTGTAAATTTTCCACAGACTTTCTTCAATTAACCACTGATATTTAATCAAGGAATTTTAGGCATTAATTATTATTACAATAATTTTTGTGTGTTATTCTTGCTGTCACTGTTACTAAGACAAAATGCCTTATAAGAATTTAAATCTTTTAAAGTTCAGAATTGCATTCCCATCTCCATGTCAAATTTAGTGATCAAAAATTGGGAGAAGGGTAATCCAAACAAGCAGCAGACTGGGCCCAGATTGTGTAAAACTTTGTCACCAATATTGCATGATATATGTTTAGCAATGAGTTGGTTAGATTTGCTTTTGTGATTCTGGCTAACATGGACAAGTAAGTGAACTGGATTTGAAAAATTCTGCAATGTTCAAGGAAAGAGTTGATTGTAGTTTGAATAAGACAGGTCTACTAGGACAATACAGAAGAAGCTGTATTTGAAAAAGTTCCTCATGCTAGGATTAAATGATTAATTGAATATGAGGACTGAAGGAAAGTCTGGGCTCTGAAGGCATTTCTTTAGTAAAGAAAGAGAACACAGGAGGAAATGAAAGATTCATTCAGTCAGCTCCATGTTGAGAGTGTGGAAGAGTGAGCATAACATACATTTGGAAATGTCCAATAGGTGCTTATTGAGAGAGTTTTAGTGTTTGGCACAGATCAGAGGTTTAGACAGAATTTAGGAGAGAGCAGTTCATCAGCATAGAGATAACAATTGTGGCCATGGAGGTTGTTGAGATAATCCAGGGAGTAGTGCATATATATGCACATTCATATACTATATACATACACACATACATTATGCACACAAATGTATATATGTGTCTATATATGTGTATGTCTATGTGTGTACATAAATCAATAAATCTGATTACAGATTTTCAAACCAACCAGTTGCTGAAAAGTAAAGTGCTATATAAATTCTATGTTATTTTCCCCCATAATTGATTGATTTTGCTATTGATAACAATAGTTCCAGTAGAACCCTAATGGTCTTAAGAATGAACGTCTTTTAAAAAAATCTTTTTTTCTCCCGTAACATCAATTACAATAACCACAAATACAGATTATTTTTTCTTTTATCTACTTATAAAATTATGTTATTTTAAATAATTCAATCATGGTTATCTGGAAAATTGTAATACAAATTTGGGGTGAATAGTTTCTACCTTCTTCTTTCCAACCTCATTATTTCCAGTCTGATTAGATGTTAGAGTGAAGAAAACTTTTGCAAACACTCTTTGCTTTAATTTAGTTCTCTGAAATGTTTTTCTTCCAGTATTTTCTATCTACTTTCCAACTGTTAAATGTAACAACTCACATAAAATAGAAATTTGTCTATTGTAATACAATTATACAGAATGAATAACCCATAAGCCTAAACAAATGTAGGTACTAGAAAATGTGCCCAACAGCTTTATTTAGTGAGTACATTTCATTCACATCAACCAGAGTATATTTTAATGACTGCATTATTTTCAAGGTGCATTTGAAAGTATATTCTTTTGGATTTTAAGAAAAAAACACTGATGAAATGCTGAAGTGATTACTAATCATACAAAGCATTGTTTTTATAAATACATTTTTATGTTTTATTTTATTTTATGAGGCTGTTGGAATTCAGTAGAAGAAATGCATTAATGTCACAGACTATATATTTATCTCTGTGTAGTAAATTAGTGGACGGTTCCAAAGAAATCTAAACCATCATTTATTTCATCCATAAACATTGCTAGGTTAAAATTCTATGTTGTTGGAAATGGTGGAACAAGGCTAAGAACACATTTTTGCTCCAGCTTCATCCTATTATCTTATTTGTTTAAGTTTATTGAAAGTAATCACTGCACTGCAATGTGAAATAGTGAAGATGGGAAATTTTGAGTCTTAGAAAGAACTGGAATATAATAACTCATATGTAAACCCTTGAAAATAAATATTTTTAACTAAAAGGTGACTTTCTTTTAGTGATACTTACTAAATTCTCTCATAGAATTTTAATTTATGCTTTATGCTGTGTGTAGCTTTTATAGATTATACTTTGCTTCCTTAGGGATTTCAAGGCAAGACCGGCCCCCCTGGGCCAGGGGGTGTTGTTGGACCACAGGTATGTTCCTTTTACATTGTTTCCCTACAAAGATTTATTTTTCTCCTTATGTTTCCACCTTCCTAATTTATGTAAAATCTGCCCATTTTATTATGATTCAAAGTGATGCATTTTTTATTTCAAATTGCATTTAAACAGCTTGCCTATATCTAGTGAAACTCAGTAAACTATTACTTAAGTAAAGCGATTTTTCAATTGCCTGTATAAACATAAGAGAAGAATAAAATACATAATAAAAATTAATCACAAAATTCACAAAAATTTTAACTATAAAGCCCAATCATGGTACCATTTACACACACAAAAATACATATATATATAATAGGTTGGCCATCATCTTTTTCCAGAATTTCAAAGTACAAAATGATTTCAGGTTTTTGAGTATAAATTAGATTTAGGAGTATAATTTAGTAGAAGTAAAATATAAAACTTTGAATATCCCAGCATTTAAAATTTAATATCTGTAACATATTATATGTTTCTTAAGATTTTTGTCTTAATATATTATATTTTTTATTATATTATATTATAAAATATTATATATATTATGAAATTATATAAATTATAAAATTATAAATTATATAAAATATAAATTATATTATAAAATATTATATATTTTTTATATATTATATATTTGTCTATATATTATAGAATTAGATTTACATCATAGATAAAAATTAGTTTGTTATCTTTGAGTATATGCAAAATAATGGCAAAGACAAGTATCTCTTTTAAGACAGGCGGCAGAAAGAGTCTGAAGTATTGATATAGATACTGAATCATAGTACTGAATAGCTATAGAGAGCAATTCATGGAAATAGAAAATAACATTTCTATTCTCTGGCAAATCATATTGAATAAGCAGAAGACATTTAGTTTACTCAGCTGGAGTTTTACTTCTGCTAATAACAAATTATAGCAAAAGAGCAAGAGCAGTTGGATACATATCTTAATTATTTAATTGCGTTAAATAGTCTTTTCTCAACCTGTAATTAGTTCTCAACACTTTGTAACTCACACACACACACACACAAACACTCACACACAAACACACACATACCCAAAAAAACAAAGAAATGCATATTTCTGGGAATATGCATGACAGAAGCAAAAATGGAGAATTCTTGGATTACCTAATCATTTTATTTCAGATATTAATTCTGAACCAAGGGAAATGTTAACTGTTTGTTTTATTATAAGGGACACATAGCATGCATGTAAGCATGCATACATTTTTGTGCTGAAGGCCTCCTTTTAACTGCTTGTCAGTTTTAACTTAAAAATTGTATATACACTCCTTCAGTAATCAAAAAGCTTCCTCCAAAACTACTTTTATTTTTCTGTTTAAAATACCTTCATCACTATTTTCTGTGAAAAAATTTAACCAGATGAATGATTCATATTACATTTAATATCCGTGAACAGGAATAGAATTAGATCCTAACTAGAATTTAAACATCATGGGCTTAACTGAATATTTCGGGACCACATACCTTTAAAAAATGCATCTCTGCTCAATGTGGATGCCTAAAAGTTCTAGATCTATGTTCATTTGTGTTCCCCTATTATAAGGCATAAAAGTATGCATCCTCATTTTGTTATTTTTCTTTATTGGTCCTTTTAAGAAAAAAAAAATCCAACCGCCTGTTTTAAGTGTAACCGTATTTTCATGTTAGTACAAAGGAAGTGGCTTAATGGGAGCAATATTGATTGCAATTTCACGTTTTTCTTTGTGTAGTTGCGGGGATCTCTCATTGTTGGTGAGATCACTATATTGGTGGTGATAGTTACTCTGTTAAGATCAGTTTTGTAGTACTTGCTGTTAAAGTCTTGGTGTTCATATATTAAAAAAAAAAAATACCTTTGGGAGAAATGTTTACACGTTAATGGTAAGCTGAGGACTTTCAGCAATTATGTGATTAAAAAAACTTAAACCTAGAAACGTACACCCAAATTTGGGCAGATATGTTCATTATCCAAGACCAAAAGGTTAGAATATGTTGCATTTTTAGAAAAATAACAGAGAGTGATATTCCATAAACAATTACAGTAACACATTCCAGTGTTTAAAAATCTTAGCACCTGGAAATTTTCCTTTTATATATCTTTAACTTAAATCCTTCATTTTGCTTTATTCTAAGTGGAGATGAAAACAACTGACCACCATTCTCTGTTTATGCTTGAAAGCTTATTATACTCTAGCACCACAAAGCAGCACCTCTCAGGGGACATGTAAATGACCTGATATTTTTCACTTTGGCATTTGCTGCAATTTAACGCAACTGGCTATTTGTTATAACCTTCAGCTGGGAGCAATTGCTGGCCCAAAGTCACTGCCTTCAGTATCCCCCTACCACATTCCCTAGACTTTGCCAAATGAATATAGATTAACAGTACAGAGGTCTCCATCTGGTGGAAGTTTCAAGGAGAACCACTTTGGTTGTTTGGGTTCTCAGGGAGCTATACTTATATCGAGTAGTGTGAGTAGTGATTCATTGTTTAAGTACCAAAGTGGCACCAGTGCCTCTTTACTCCTAAGCTGATTTGATATTATATATATACATAAAAGAATGGAATGAAACCATAGTTAAAAAAAACACATTTTTAACAGTACTTGAACTGGCCTTACTCTGAAGTGATTCTAATCATAAGCAAAGAAAACATCCCTGAACACTCAGATTATGAACGAGATTACACATAATCTTTTCAGATTCCTACCAGCTATGTTACTTTCAGTGCTTTATATGAAGTGTTTTGTAGGCCATCATGAGAATGATAAAATTTTGTGAAAGGGAGATATATGTATTTTGAGTTTGTGTTATCTTTGCCAAACATAAAAGATAAATCTGATGTGTTTTTGCTTATCTAATTTAGGGACCAACTGGTGAGACTGGTCCAATAGGTGAACGCGGGCATCCTGGCCCTCCTGGCCCTCCTGGTGAGCAAGGTCTTCCTGGTGCTGCAGGAAAAGAAGGTGCAAAGGTACAAACTGTTCAAGGAGTTTTCTTAGCTAAAAACATCAATTTATTTTTCACTGTACTTCTTACCAATTGTCCTCAGATTCTCTACACTTTGGCATAGTGTTTAAATGAATGTCAGTTTTGGCATAGTGTTTAAATGAATGTCTGAAAGATATGTCAGGAGAATATTCAGTGTGAATTTATTGTAGACAATAAACTTTAAGACATTACTGAATAATAAAATAAGGCCAATTATTCCACTGACCATAAAACTGTCAATTTATATACACCTTTAAATGTAGGTAGTGGGTAGCTTATTTAATGTACATGACTTTCCACACAATATTCTCATCATTAAATGATACTCTGATTTACAGTGGTTTAAAGGTATTCTCAATTTTGTTTGTAGAAGCAGGTATAGAAATTGCACCTTATTGATAGATGTATATTATACATCCTTAGGGTGACCCAGGTCCACAAGGTGTCTCAGGGAAAGATGGACCAGCAGGACTTCGTGGTTTCCCAGGTGAAAGAGGTCTTCCTGGAGCTCAGGTATAATCAACATATGGATAAAGCATGTGAATGAAATTTCTTATTAGAAGCACTTCCTGACATTCTTATTTTATCACTCAGTCTTCCCCTATTTATATTCAATTCACATTGATTCGTTTTCTTTGCTTTCTTTTCCCATTTTTCCCAGGGCGCATCTGGACTGAAAGGAGGGGAAGGTCCCCAGGGCCCACCAGGTCCAGTTGTGAGTATGATGATAATAAACAGCCATGCTATCCATGGTTACAAATCACAGCTCTTCTTTCATTACTGTCATGCTGTGATCCCACAGTGTGTGAGAGAGAAAATAAACACATGTCAATCAAATCAGTCAGTGCCTGGTTTCTACTAATTGCATGCACTAATGAGTTCAGAAACAGAAGGGTTTAGGCAATTGGAAATATTTGCTTCTGCTGCTGTCAGGAAGTAAAAGGAGCTAACTTGACTCTTATACTTCCCAAGGAAATAAATTATAATTATGAGTAATAGAAACTCATGGTCACGGAAGACTTGGAGAAGCTTTAGTCTGAATAATTTTTATTTACTTCATCTCTTTCCTCTCATTTTAAAATGAATCATAAGATTCAATTTTTTACACATTATAATTCTATCATTCATTTATTATAAAAACAGGTTTAATTTGTCTGTTACTAAGTAGTTGATGAAACTTGAATTTGTCAATGATACAAAAAAAATCCCATAAGCCTGAAGAACATAAATCTATTTAATATATTATCCAGATTGTTTTATTTAGTTAATTAACATTGTGAAATAATTGGCAAATAAGTAAGTATCAGATTTTTATCTCACCTTTTCTTTTCTTGGGACATATCAATCCCTCAGAAAACAATTAAATATAGCCTTCATTTTTTCTATAAGCTCATCTTTGTTCACATCTGTACTCTGAAAGCTCACTAAAATAGCCAATCTGCCATATTTAGTGGCCTCTTGTCACTGTCCATCTTACCTCACCAACCTAAAAAGCTGAAAGTTGTCTTAATTCCCCTTTCAATTTCCTCCCACAAAATTTTGAAGTCATATTAGTTCCACTTCCAGAGGTTTCTCTAATTTGTCCCTTGTTCTTCATTTCCAGCAACACTACCACCTTTGTTCAGACTCTTCTTTCTCTCCTTGACTAATAATGTCTTGGCTCATTTCTTTGACTCTAGTTTCTTACCCTCTTCAGTCAGTTTTACCTATTAATTATAGAATTATAGTTTAATACACAACCTTAACTATGCCATTTCTCTATTTATACATATCTCAGGGCTCCACACTGCCATCAGAAATCAAACTTCTTATCCTGACCAACAAGTCATCTTCACAATTTGGTCCCAGTCATCATGTCTATTTTATTTTCCTTCATGCCTCCCCTTTGATTCTACCCAACCTAATGCATTGGATTTCTTGCTTCTCAAACCACCATGATCTTTCCTGCTTTGAGTAAGGTATATTTTATACTTTTCCCTTTCTTCAAGGAAACTCCATTTTTCCTTTCTCTACTTGACCAAAATTGTAGTCATCCATAGAGATAAAACTTAGATGTTAAATCTCTATAAAGTCATCTTTGGGCAGTTTGCCTCCATTTCATTTATTAGTGAAATGTCTTCCTTCTCAGTGGTCTTTATTGAATCTTCTTTTCTAGAAATTGCACTGGAATATGATTGATCATCTCTCTCCTTAGGCTGTGTGTTTGCTGTATTATTTTGCCTACATTCACAGTATAGTGCCTAGCACACACAGTAATGATCCCCTACTTACCTATTTAAATTATCATAAATCCTGAAATTGGAATAAAGTTAGGACAGCATAACTATACTGAGAACACATCAAGCATAGCATTTTGCATATTGATTAACATTGTAATTAATCTGTAGATTACTCAATTGTCATATGACAATGATCAAGGTAATTTTGGACATCTGGTGGAGATTTTCTTTAAAAAGAAAGTAAGATATTTCAGTAACTATATCAGACTTCCCATGGAATTCATTAAATTACAACATTTTTGAAAATCCTCATAAGATAGTAGTGGTAGCATTAGTAGGAACAACAGTTGAATAAGACAAAAGTTCTTATTTGGACACAGAATCTTCAAAAATTTCTGTACAATACCATTCATTTAACTAGACTTTGAGATTGTAAAGTGATTTCTATTTTAGGGACAAATGATTTTTTTTAAGATCGATGGTCATTGAATCTGTGAAATCTGAATCAAGGATTAAATAAGTTACTTTTTAGGGCCCAAGCAAGCAAGTTATCCCAGGTTTTTAGAACAATTGAAACTGTGTATTTGTAGGGTCCATAATATGCCATGGACACATAAATTTCAGGGTATTAACAGTTGTTCAATTACATGTAGAATTATGTTAATTATAATATAAAAATCTAATATTTTTATTTAGTTGGCTTCAACAATCATTTATTTCACAATTACTACTTATTTTGCTTGCATAATTGGGCACATGGAAGATATCTTTTGACTTAGAATAAACAATTTTGAAAAGAAACACATCAAAGACTAAACATCACTATACGTTGGTTGGTGATTAAATGCCTAATGTATACAAACAGTACATGTTAATTCTATGAGAGGTTGGAAAGAGAAGAGAAATCAAGGGAAGGGTTATGCAGGAGTTGGCCCTTGAAATTGGCTTCACAGAGTGAAGAAGATAAAAAGCATTTAAGGGCAAGAAAATATTAGGAACGGGATATGGTATTTAGGGAAGACCTGGTCTAAAATTTGTTGAATTCTTGCCAGGAACCAGGCATTCTGCTAATTATTGTACATAATCTAATACTAAAGCAGAATATATAACACATTATATGATTATTGAAGCTCTAAAATTGCAAGTTAGAGTTATTTGAAGATTTGTAGTTTGGAGCAACTGGAGTTAAAAAAAAATAAAGTTTTAGGAAAATAAATTTGTCATTAGTGTGTAATATATAACAGAGATGGGAGAAACTAGATGAGCGTAGAAGTTCAGTGAACAGCGTCATGATATTAGAATGGGTTGATGACTAGGGCAGTGGAGAGTCGAAGGACATTGCAGATGTAGCAAACACTGGGAAGGCAGGATAGTAGGATTTTTCACCAAGATGAGATATGGGCAGTGAGGAAAGATGAAAACTGAATGATAACCTCAAGCTTTTGTCCTTGAGGGAATGACAGTTTAATTATGTCTTCCATGCCTAGAACAATTTTACCTGATCAAGAACAACAATAACAGCAATACAAAAAACAAAACACATTCACAGAAAAAAACCCAAACCTCTTGGCAGTCAAAGGCTTTAATACTTTACTAATAGAAATGCTCCACAAATAAATGTTGAGTTTATTAATTTGGAATTAGTACCTATTTTTATAGTAAATTCACATATCCAATTTTGCATGCATCAACCAATTAAAATTATTCCTTAAAGATGTTGAAAAAGGACCCTCTAAAAGGGAAGACACCACCTGCATCTGTTAGTTTCTAATGCAATTGCTGTAATTGCTGTAAATATACCAAAGAGGTTCATGATATGACTCCTAGTCCATAACAAGTGATAAACAAGCCTCAGTTTACTCCATTTAAAGCAATTATGTGCATGTGAAATTTGATTTTGGAATTTTTTTCCTGCAAATAACAGAGATTAGAACAAAACTGCTGGTTTTCTAGGTGTAAACTGTAACATTCATAAAATTAGTTCATGTTATTTCTTATTTTTTGAAGTTCAAAACTTACTATGGAGTTACCTTGCAATTAATGTTAAAAACAAGGAACCAGGGGTGGTGGCTTCTTTGGCAAGAAAGAAAACAAATTCTATTTTTCAATTCATTTTTAAATTTATTTTTTAATTGAAACAAAATTGATTTTACATATTATGGGTTAGAGTTGACTATCAGTATTTGTATTCAATATGTAATGATCAAATTAGTATTATTAGCATGTTCATCATTACAAATTGTAATTTTTCCTGTGTCCATTATGCAGTGTCTCCCCAACTCTCCTTCCCCTCACCATTTCCCACCCCTAGGAATCATAATTTCTCTTCTTCTCTTCTGAAAGTTCATGTATTACTGTGGTTTCTTTTCCTTCCTTCCTTCCTTCCTTTTCTTCTTTCTTTCCTTCTTTTTTTCTTTGCTCCCACTTATGAGTGACAACATGAGGTATTTCTCTTTCAGTTCCTGGCTTATTTCATTTAACATAATGTTCTCCAGGCTCATCCCCTGTTACTGCAAATAGCAGAATTTCATTGTTTCTTATAGATAAGTAGTATTCCATTGTATGTATACTGTACACACACACACACACACACACACACACACACACACACACCACATTTTCCTTGTCTGATCATCTGTTGATAGACATTTAGGTTGGTTCCACATCTTGCTATTGTAAATAGAGCTATGGTGAACATGGGAGTGCAGGTATCCCTTTGACATGATGATTTCTATTCCTTTGGGTATATACACAGCAGTGAGATTGCTGGATCATATCGTAGATCTATCTGTAGTTTGAGGAACCTATATACTGTTTTCTACAATAGCTGAACTAATTTACAGTCTCAACAACAGTGTAGGAGGGTTCCCTTTTCTAGGCATCCTCTCCAACATTTGTTATTCTCTGCCTTTTTGATAATAGCTAGTCTAACTGGGTGAGATGATATCACAATGTGGTTTTGATTTGTATTTCTCTGATGATTAGTGATGTTGAACATGTTTTATATACCTATTGTCCATTTGTATGTCTTCCTATGAGAAATATCCATGCGGCTCCTTTTCCCATTTTTTATTGGATTATTTGTTTTTTTCACCGTTAAGTTGTTTGAGTTCCTTGTATATTCTGGATATTAATCCCTTGTCAGATGTATAGCTTGCAAATATTTTCTCTCATACTTTAGGCTGTCTTTTCAGTCTATTGATTGCTGCTTTTCCTGTGCAGAAGATTTTTAGTTTAATATGAAACCATTTGTTTATTTTTTCTTTTGTCGCTTGTGCTTTAGGTGTCTTATTCATAAAGTCTTTTCCCAGTCCTATTTCCTGAAGTATTTCCCCTATGATTTCTTCTAGGAATTTTACAGTTTCAGGTCTTATTCTTAGGTCCTTAATCCTCTTTAAGTTGATTTTGGTATATGGTGAGATGTATGGGTCTGGGTTTACTATTCTACACATGCATGTACAGTTTTGCCAGAACAATTTACTGACGAAGCCATCCATTGCCCAGTGTATGTTCTTGGTGACTTTGTTGAAGATCAGTTGGCTGTAAGCAAATGGATTGGTTTCTGGGTTCTCTGTTCTGTTCCATTTGTCCATGTGTCTATTTTTATGGCAGTATCATGCTATTTTGGTTATCATAGTTTTGTAGTATAGTTTGAAATCTGGTAGTATAATGCCTCTGGTTTTATTTTATTTTATTTTATTTTATTTTTGCTCAGGATTATTTTGCTTATTTGGGGCCTTTTGTTGCTCAATTTGTACTTTAGGATTGTTTTTTCTATTTCTGTGAAGAATGTTGATCAAAAGGTGACAGTAAAATATTAGGGGTAAGTATCTGATCAGTTGGTGAGAGATGATAAAATTACGAGCCATGACGGATAAAGGCATAAGACTATCCTGTAAAAATCATTTATTTTTATAATGGATTCTTCTGACTTTATGTCAATCTCGTGTAACTTAACCTTTGGGATATTGACCAAGTAAGAGTAAGTGCAAAACAGAAGTTCTTAAGAATGAGAGAAACAGAGACTTTGAAGTTATTCTTATTTTGAAAAAATAAATATGATAATAAAGTGATGAGTTCTCTGAGGAAAAGAATGAGAATGAGAAATGTAAAGTCTAAAAAAAATAGAAAAAAGGAATGAAATAATATTAAGAATGTTTATTCTTCAACTCATGTTAGGTACTTTATATTCATGTTTTTATTCTTGCAAATTTGCTTGGTAACTATTATTATCATTGCACTTTTAAGGCAAAACGTATGACACTTATAGAGTGTTAACCCCTTGCCCAAGTTCAAAGTCCTTTATCTGAAGACAAAGTCCATGACAGCATGTTACATAAATTCATTTTCAGATATATAGATCTCTCACTCAGTAAACAACTGCTTAACTAAGTTCATTCTCTCTCTCTGTCTCTCTGTCTCTCTGTCTCTCTCTTTGTTGCATTTTTCCAAGTCCTCTTCACCCTTTTATGTCCTTGTAAACAATTTTGTCAAGAGTAAAAGAGTTAGAAGAGCTAATATTATAGATAACTGGGCTTTAATGTTCCCTATAACCATTGCTTATTTTGAATGAATCAAAGATCCAACTGCTTAAACTAATGTACAAGTTAAATTCTTAATGACTTTAGGTGTTTTTCAGCATACTATGGAATCCTTAGTTTCCTTGTCCTATAATACAGTTTGTAAGAAGGGTGGTTGTGCTGTGTTATTTCCGTACTGCTAGAGAAATAATAATTTCCCTCATTGCACAGAATAACAATGAACTAAAACTAAAAGCCCTAAGGAAGGCTTTAATCAGTTAACAGCTTCTGTTCACAGTGACATTTATAAAGTTTGTATGTATCACAATTATGTACCTTAACACACTATGTACTTTCTATATGTTCTAACCTGTACAAAGCAAAATATAATATTCAATACTCATCCATCTGTGCATGTTTCCATATGTCTATTGATTTGCAAGTATATTTGGCACCTATTTCTTTTATTCAGAATCCATTCAGTCCAAAGCATAGGTCAGGCCATTTGTATCACATTGCTATGACACCCTATAGAAGTGGGTTTGCTGAACTCTGCTAGGTGTAGCTGTGATGTCATTGGCTTATGTTCAGAGAAACTATGGTGTGTTATGCAAAATTCTATCAATCAAAAAGACCTGTTTGAAAATAAGGGAGATTGCATTATTCAGGGTCCTCTTTATGAACATCCTCAGAAGAAATTTCTTGCTATCATAGCTTTAGAAATATTTATAATTTCTTTTGTTATCAAGTCTGCTTCTTATGAATTATTTTTATTTTATTACTTTTTGTGATTTCTTGAGCAGTTAATTGATTTTTTTCTTTTAATTGTTATGGATTATGAAGTTTAGAATTCACTTTCTGCTTTGGCTTATAGAAATCATGGAGTCAAGACTGCATAATAATAGATAGGAACAATTTATGACTGTTCTTATAAGTTTGTGAACACAGCTCACTCTAAAAAAGTACATATGATGTACTTTAATATTGTCTGTTAAATTTTGTGTGAGTTAATTTTTTAAATGCTGGACAAAATCTTAAATTTATTTTGTAACCTACAGGGATCATGACGTACAGTGATAATAGCTGGGAAACACTGTGGTCTACATTATGCATTTTTAGGTTACTGATATTGGTTTTATTTTATGGCAACAAAAATTTACTTGACTACCTGATTTTTTTGCTTACCAATTCTTTTTTATATTCTCTTATATTTTATGTATTCCCTGTAAGCAGTATTGTCTTTTCTTGTGGAAAGACCATATATAAATAAATATCTGCTAAGTTGAAGTTATACTGGTTCATAAATTAGACTTTTCTTGCAAAGAGCTCATGGTTTACTGAGGAAGACAAATACTAAAATAACATAGTAAATAATAAGTGATATACTAAAAGATAGTCAAGAGAACACAAAGGTGTGAACAATAATTTTTGCATAAAGGAATTACGTTGCAATTGGAACTATAAATAAAAATCAGTTTTGTTTATAAAAAGAAGTATTTTTGTGTTCTAAATTTAGTCTTGAAGTGCTCATAACTGTTTTGGTCCTCTTAATAAAAGCTGGTATTTTAAGGTGTGGTTCTCAAAAGATTTTGCTATTACGAGTGAACGTATATTGAGAAATATTTTGTAGTGCTCCCACGTGTGACAAACATAAATGTACTAACAGGGCACTGTGACTTTGGGCTTTTAAAGTCTGGCCAAAATCAAGTGCTCAGTGTATACATGATGTTGTATCCAAGAGCTGATAATAGATGCCAATCCAAGCACAGACATGTCTGTGATCTTAGGGGGTTCCCTCACTTAGTGGATGTCTTGATGCACACAGACAGAAAGAAGCAAGGAACTGAACATCAGGGGAGGAGGGCAGTGCAGCACCTTTCTGCACGTTGAACATAAACCAGGTATATATTTCCTGTTTATGTAAGAATGCCATACATGCAAATATATCATGCAACAAATTCTCAGCTTTAACCTACTACCTGCATTCTCATAGAACAAAATCTTATTTCTTCTGATATGGAACCAACTCATGGCCAACAGTTATTTCTCTAAAAATGAGATTTAAACACATAAACTTATAGACTAGGGTATTTAGTAAAAGTCTTCCGTCTCTACAACATTTCTTTTGTTCCCTAGGAGTGGTGGGAGTGAATATGGAGAAAGTATACGAGAAAGGCCAGACAGATAGATGCCATAGGATAAGTGCCCAGAGTTTCACAGTTGTACAGTACAGCACTCATTATCCCTTTCATGATTGTCCCCTAATGATTCAGACTCTATTTTCCTCTGTGTGTGCTATTTCTTTCCTTGTCATTTCTTCTTTAAGAGTTTATATGCCCTTCTTATAATAATTCATATTTGTTTAACTTTTGTTTCTGCATCCTACTCAAGAGAACTTTCTTTTTAATGGCTATTACTTACTCTTCAAGTAAAGGGATACATAAGGTTTTAAAAGGATAACACCTACTGATTTATTGGGTCGTATACTACACTTTATAAAATAAAGCGTATTTTCTCTGTTGTAGCTGGACAGATCTGAGTGGGCTATTATGACATTCAAATGGGGATGAGCTAAGTATGGAAGTGATGGTGGGGACCAAAGACCAAAGTTTGAAGTGCTGTAGGACGTTGATTTGATCACTGAGTTTATGCTTTATAGTCTGGTAATGCATGATATTCTATCTGAATTTTGAGCTTTTATGATCTAAAATATACGTCGTTTGAAGAGTGGAATTACCTCATACTAATTTTGCTATGAAGGTCAACTTGGCCTTAAAAAGCCAAGGAAAGACATATTTTTGCCTTCCACGTGTATAAGAACTTTTTGTATTTAGGCTTCTATTCTCCTCTCTCGTGGACTGCATTTTAACTAAATGCCAATGAGATGATTTGTCTGCTTTCCACTTTCATTTACTTTACAAATGAAACACCTAGTGAAAGTGAATGATAAAATATTTATTTTGGCATTCCACTCTGTGTGAAGGGTTGGATAAATACCCACTGTTTTCATTGCTCCACCACTATAGACTGATGCTATTGCTTCTTTTTTCATTGCCATTGTAAGGTTTAGAGCAAGGTGCTGTAGGGTTTGGGGGAAGAGGCTGCAGAAGGGAATAAATCTAACATAACAGTAAAAGCAAGCAACTACATAAAGAAATTCAAATTCCTCCTTTTTAAAACACGTTTTAAAAAAACCACGTTTCCTGTAGTGTTTAATATTTAGTGCTGAAATAACAGAATAGTTATGATATTTTGGTCATTATAACTTATGTAATTCATCACGTACTGTTGTTGCCTTTAGGAAATTTTCCATGTGTCCATTGCTGTTTAAATTATGAAGTAGGAAAATGCTATTTCTATATTCTTTAGCCCCTCCTTCTGTGAATTCTTTCCCTCTAAGCACTTTTGGTGTCTAAAATATCCATCATTGCTGTAGGAAGACGAATACACAGTTAAATTAGGATTAATGATACTATGTTATGTGGAAAAAGCCCTGCCCTTTTAACAGTATGACCTTTGTTAGACCATATTACCTCCTGGATCTCAGTTTTCTCTTCTAAAAATTTCACTCCTTTAATTGTTTGAGATTATATATCTATTTTTTTTTAAATATAGCTGTTTATGTATAGTTTCTAATATCTATTCCATTCATACTTTAAGATAGACGTTGTTCAAAGAACTTTAGATGTGTGGCCACATTAAACATCACCAAAACCTGATGACAAACTCTTTCTGTCCCTATTTTATGAGCCATAGAGAGTTTGCTCAAGATCAAGAAGCTGGTGTTCTCAGTGACGGAAAGGGAAAGACCACACGTTCAACTGAAACATTTATTTAAGGTCTGCAAAGTGTCAGTAACTACCACAAGTGTTTTATTGACAAAAACAAGCAAAAATCCTACCTTTGTGGATCTATTATTCATTTAACCTATATTTAAACCTAAACATCCATTTAAGGTATAATTGTTTGTTTATCTGACAATTATAAAACCCTCTGTTCTTTACTATAACCTGCTATACAGCAATGACAAACTTTTATCACTATAGATGGGAAAAAAGGTATCTGTAGTGTGAGTTTCTCAAGGGCTGATACCTACCATAATACATTTTGTATTCCCAATCAATGTCACAAAGAGTAGAATTTCCCCATATTTTTGTCGAATATGTAAATGGCCTCCTTTTAATACTAGGTTTAGATTTTCATTTTTTTAAAAAAGGGTCTTCTCCAGTGATTCAGTGGGGTTAAAGTATCCATAAGGTTTATTTTTTTAAAGTTGGACTGGGAATATTAAATAAGATTTGCAATTTGCTGTATCATTTTCTTAATCAGTACATACCATCAGATTTTCATTTATAAATGCATGAAATAAAATCACCACAGAGCATGCTGTTATTATAAATACTTCAAAAAGTTCATAAAAATAGAATTAAAAGATAATATGAATCTCATATAGGCTTATGGAATGTTTGAAATAACGAATAGAAAAGGAAATTACAGCTGTACTTTAGGGCACAAATAAACATTAAAAAAGTTTCTTGTTTCCATCAATTGTGTCAAAGTTTATGAGCTGTGACAAGATTATAAGCAATGTTTTAACTACAGGAAAGTAATATATTTAGTTGCTAATTTTAGTGCAGTTTCCACAAGCAATATGGCAATCTGAAATTTAATCTTATGAATGCTCCAAGGGAAAATTAAAATAGTTAAGCTTTATAATAAATATATAGTATATAATATTTACAAACTACATACAGTGTCATAGAATCAAATCATTATGTATCTATTCAAGATGCATGAAAATAAGTATTTGAAAGATCTTGATTAATCTTAAATATTAAACCTACTTTACTGTAAATTGAAGGAGCATTCTTTTATTAAGTATAAGCCATGAGTTAGTCTCACATAGCATGTCAATCATAATTTATCCAGTTAAGATAACATATGTTTCTTTTAATTTTGATACCATACTTCTAGGGAAAATACTTTCCTGCAAATTTGGAAAAATTTCTATCGATTACATATGAGTATATTTAGAGCATAATTTTTTTTAGCATATTCAACATGTTCACATACTTAATAAAAAGACAAATGCATATCACTAATTTTATTATGTTCTATGTTTATTACTGTTATTTCTGTTATAGTTATCTCATACATACATTAAACATTTTTTTATTTGGAAATATTAATGAAGAGAGCATGGAGATATTTACAGGACAAAATTCATTGGCAAATGCTGCATTAATTCATTCAGAAAATAATGGTAGAGAATCTAGAGTACTAGGATAAATTACGTAGAAAATACATAGAAGTGTATCTCATGCTTCTAATTCTCAGAGAAATACAATTTTTTTGTTAAGATAGTTGTTAACCTGGGCCTGAAGAATGGCTGGAATTTTAAGAGAATAAGGAAACATCAAAGACTTTTGAAGTCAGAAGATAAGCATGACCAAAATATTCAGAGGTAAAAATGGGCACATTGTGTACAAGAGACAGTGAGAAATGTAATATTTTAGGAAAAAGTATTGTTCACGTTAGTATGCTAAAATATAAAATAAAAAAACTATTTCTGAGTATGTGTGTATGAATGTTGTTCTGGGATGATCAGGATAAATGTATTCTCAAAAAGGTACACTAACCCAGACTATTTCAGAGTTCAGCATAGATACAAAAGAAATACTTAACTTTTAAAATTAGAGGTACAACATGATGAAAAAGTCCCATAGTATCTCAGGTGATTTATGTACTGAATGGTTATCAATACTAAAAACAATTCTTTTATGTTGTTGCAAATTATAAATCAACTTGTAAACAGTAGTGACAAAGGGCAGCAGCAGTTCTAATGAATCGTGTAGCAGAGTCAAGTGAACTAAATGAATGAAGGAGGATGACTACTTGGATAAAAGAGATAAGTTCTTTCATCAGTTCCTTTAAGTTTTCTCATTTTAATGAGTGTTCAACCAATATAAGCTTGCTCTGGTATAAGGGGCCTTAGATGGCTATACTTTTTAAAATTTAGCACAGTATCTATGGATTTTATTTGTACAAGTTAGGAAAAAAAATTGTCACCACTTATGCGGTACTCAAACTCAGTCTTGCAGGAAAAAACTGTGGTGAATCAGGGCACATAGTCATTGAGCCTTATGGCCTTTACCTGAAAAATAAATAAATCATACAAGAATTAAGTTACATTACATATGAAAAGTACCTAGCACAATAGTTGTTAAGTACTAAGCTCAATAATTGGAAAATAGTAAATTCTCTTAATACAAGCCGCTTCCGCGTTCTAGTGATTTCCCCCCCTTTTGTTATTCTGATCTCACAGCTGTTAACCTCAACACAGTCTGCCAGGATATTTTCCTCGGGTTGTCTTTGAACAGCCAGGGTTTAAACAAGGTTAAAGAAAGAAAGATTTCATGGCCTGGATGATAAAAATAGAGTCTCTTTTTGCGTAGTCAATTACAGATACAATATCTCAGCCCTTGGATGCTTATTTTGCATTTGGTGAAACTAATGGGTAGTAGTCCTTTTCTGGGGTTTACAAATGAAATATGAAAACAAAAATGCAATAAGTCACCTTGTATGTACATTGACCCTCCGTAACTCAGCTTCTCAGATAGGTATAAATTCACTTTTAGGGGTGTTAATTTTAACCTGAATAAAACAGAATAACCCCAGTCACGTTATATATTATATGGTGTTGATGTTTTTCTATTATGAAAATGAAGTACTTTTACTAACTTTTATTACAGAACTTTTTCTTTTCTCTCTTGTTAGCAAACCAGGGGACATCTTTGCATTCCTCTCAGTTCCAGGGATCTTGCTCTTCCCCTTCTTTTCCACCTTCCACTCCTCCCCGTCATTTCCTCCCTCCTGGCCTCCCTCTTTCTAAAAATTAGAAGCAAATCTTTGTGTTCTTTTCACTTTTAGAGCAGCACTGCTTGAACACTGTTGTATTGTTGTTCTCTTCAGTACTGGCCTCTGAAATCATTCACCAGAAGTCAGCCAACTGGTTAACAGTTTGTACCACTTGCGGTTGACTCTTTTTCATTAAAATATTTTGATATTTTCAAATTAAAACGAACATACCCTCACAGGGAGTAGATGTTTATTATATAGATAATCCTAAGTGCAATTTTTGTCTGTTTTTTTTGTTTTGTTTTGTTTTTTTGTGACCCGTAAGGGGATCGCAACCCATGACGTGGGTTCGCCCGCACTGCGCTCAGCTCAGCCAGTGTGCGCACCGGCCATTCCTATATAGGATCCGAACTGGTGGTGGGAGCGCCGCTGTGCTCCCAAGCGCTGCACTCTCCCGAGTGCGCCACGGGACCAGCCCCTAAGTGCAATTTTGACTTGTGCCTGTAACCTCCTTTTTAGTGTTTGGAGTACTTGATTGGTAAAAATATAATTTTCACACAACTCTTTATTATTTTGCAAAATGAAGAATAATTTTTGTTTGTTTTTAAACTTCTACTTACTTATTACTCATAAATACCATGTTTTGTTTATATCAAGTTCAAATTTCACAATTTTTTAAACCATATTTTTGGCAAAGTTTCTCCAAATTACTCCTATCTCCTAAATTTAAGATACCCCATAATTACAAAAACTACAATCGTCTTAAACAAAAACTTAAAGACCTAATCACTTTTTCTTATGCTACCCATATTGTTTCTTATAACCTCAAATCTATTCCCCCTTCATTTATTTTAATTGCTTTAATATTTAGATAACTGGCTATATAAAAAGTATTCTACGCAGCTTATGAATTTAGCCAGAACAATAATGTCAGGAAATTAAATCATAAATTTATTTATCATCCTTTTGTAGTCAATCGATAGGGCAATGAAATTGAATAGATGTTGAATTTAAAGAAATTCCCAGTAAATAGCCATTGGGAGTTATTGGTATCCTCATTAGAGAGAAGAAATGGGTGGCTTTAAGGAAAAAGCAGAGTAGAGTCCAACGTCAAGGTTCCCTTAACTAATTATATAAGTATGGGAAGGCCAGCTAAACTTTTTGAGCCACAGATTCTTCATCCTTAAAACTGAGATGCTAGAATTCACTATCACCTCCCTAGAATTTTTGTGAGAGTAAAATGACTGAATGAAACTTATACTGATTTGTAAATTTTAAGCACTATGTACATATAAATTGTTGGTATTATTACCGTTGTTCTTATGGCCATATATAATTATCTCCCAAGCTAATAAAAATATAAATTAGAACAAAGTCAATAATTCATACTTATAAAATAACTTTCAAAATATGGGAAGTATAATATTAGAAAATAAGTGTTAAAATAATATATTTTCCAGCTTTTATATATCATTTCCTGTGTGAGTTTTGAAATGATGATGTCATTATCTAAATATATTAATTATTAAGGAAAAGCATTAATAATTGTATTTTCTAATATTCTACTTTTAGTTCAATCATGAAATAAAATGAAAATCATAACTAATCACCCATCTAGGAATGTAATCTGAAGACAATATCCTTATTATCCTTTATTAAATAAAATTAGAAATAATAAATAGATTATACGTGAGCTTTACATAACTTAGTTTACGTTTCTTTTATTCTTGCTTTAAATAACATTTTCTTAAATTGTTGATACATGTAGTTGACATGAAGGTAGTATCTACATAGTAATTTTTAAAAACTATATATAAGATTTAAAAAAAAAAAAATTAGTTAAAAGTATGTGACTTCATTCCTAAAACTCAATTGGACAAACCTAACCAAATGTGAATTATCTCATCAAAGTTGGTAATAAGACCTAATATTCCCTAGAGAACTCTAAGATAAATTTAAGGACTTATTCCCTGGGAAAATGTCCAAATTCTGGGATAGTCATTATCAAACTTTATTATGTAAAAAATTATATTTGTAACCTAATGCAGTGAGAATTTCCAAACTCATTTTTTTGCTTTTTGAAATTTTGATTCAGCAAGTTTGAAGTAAAGCCCAGAAATGACTTTGAGAAATGCTAGTCTAGGGACGTTATTTTGCCAATCCATTACAATACAGGAAGAAAATTATATAAGAGGTTACTTATTGTATATATATTTTATAAAGCATTGTGCACAATTGTGAACACGTAGATGAAAAAAGACAATGACTAAAAATATTAACTGTATATAATTTTGAAGTTTTTTTTGTTTGTTTGTTTTTAATCTCGTCAATATTCCCTAACTTCAACATCAGTTTTTAATATTTGCTCTAGAAAGTAATCTCACAAATAGTGAATACAACTGTTCCTCTTTGACAACTTAAAATTGTCAGAAAATTACTATTACTTATTAGACTACATTATTTACTAGACTGTTAAATTCTGTTTTTAAATGACTTTTAAGCCAGTATCACTTTTTCCATCATTAATAACAAAATACTTCTTTTCCCATGTAGGGTTCACCTGGAGAACGTGGATCAGCAGGTACAGCTGGCCCAATTGGTTTGCCAGGGCGTCCAGGACCCCAGGGTCCTCCTGGCCCAGCTGGAGAGAAAGGTGCTCCTGTAAGTAATGTCAAAGAGAAAATACATTATACTGCTACCCTGCGTAAGTTATTACTTTTTATTCGAGAATACTAGTTCTTCATACCCCACTGCATTCTCTCTGCATTTGTGCCTGACATATACACACACCTCCTTTATATTTATAATAGAGAAAATTTCAAATTCAATAAGAAGTGAGATGACATTTTCCCATACTCTATGAAACCCTAATACCCGTGAGGGAGTTGGATATTATTAGTGTAAAAGGCCTCTCATTTTGCTCCTTTTAAAAAAATAAAATTGGGAGTTTTGATTAAAACTATACCTCGATGCTTGATATTAGAAAAGTGTGAACTTTTCACACCTCTTGAAATACAACTTTAATTTCAAGAATTTCCATAGTCTGTAAATGAGACCTGTAGAAAGCGGCTGCCCTTCTCATGTAATTTGTGCTTTGATCTCCACTGAGAGGGGAAACATCTAACCAATTATTTCATCTGATATTTATTGGATTTTAAAATTTTATATTTTAATTATTATAGACTCTATTCTGTTTATTAGGTTTATGTTTCTTTGTCAACATTTCTTCTCTACTTTTGTTTCTGCATTTGATTTAAACACATTAATTTAAAAAAAAAATTCTCTCATTCTCCAAGATTAAAATACAAACTGATTCAGTAAAGTATATAAAAAATGCTGGCTAAAATACACAAAAAATGTAAGTTTAATACTTTTCTATGCCTGAAGTCTTGACACATACAATTCAGTTTAAACTTATTATTCAAAATGCTTCTTATCACTACGTCTTAAGTTTTAGCAAGTTGATTGTTCTCATTGTCTGTGCATTTTCTCTCCTTACTCTGTGATATTATTCAAGTGTTTCTGCCTTAGTTCATTTTGTGCTGCTATATCAGAATACTGCAGACTGGGTAATGTGGAATGGACAGAAATTTACTGGCTCATGATTTTGGAGACAGGGAAGTCCAAGATAGAGGGGCCAGAATCTGGTGAGGGCTTTCTGGTTGTGTCATCTCATGGCAGAAGGGCAAAGAGAAGGAAAGAGAGAGAAAGAGAGAGAGTAAAGAGGAGCCAAACTTCCTCTTTTATGAGGGACCCACTCCTGCAACAATGTACCCACTCCCGCAATAATGGCATTAATTAATTCACTCCACCCTCATGGCCTAATTACCTCTGTTTAGGCCCTCTCTTCCAACCCTGTTGCATTGGGGATTAAGTTTCCAACACATGCTTTTTTGAAGATCCTTTCAAACCATAGCAGTTTCCCAGTAAAAAAGATTGTTGTCTGTAATCCATGATTTTTTAGAAACTGTTAGAATGTTAGAATTGGGCCATGCCACCTGTGAATAGAATTTTGGGGTGACAAGAAAAGCACTTTTAATATGCTGAGGATTTTTCTTAAGGCAATATATTTTATAGTGTGCTGTGCACTGGGAAAGGATAAGAAGGAAGCAGATTCAGACCCTTTGATACAAGTTCACTTAAAAATCTACAGCACACATATCTGAGCACAATACAATAAAGAATATATACAGAGCAGAGGCATATGCCTTGCTTTTTATACAAATTGAGAATATACTGATTAGAGAGGTCAAGAGTTCTGTGAAGATAATATATTAAATGTTGGGTTTTAAAGTGGATAAATATCTTGGCTTTAGGAAGAAGTAAAATATTGAAACAAAGATCAAATATGGAAAAGCACTGAAAGTGATAATATTTGGTGAGACAGATGAGAAATTGACAGAAGCCCTTGAAAGAGCTATGATTTAGGCCTGTAGAGCTATGATATAGGGTTTTGTTGGTAATTTATGACGTGACAAGGGAAGGCAAAAGGGAACGTTCTGCTCACTCATCCTCACTCAGTTATCCCCACCACCAACACCAGCTCCAGGATGTTCACTCCAGTGTCTTTTGATTCAACAAATAGCTATTTGGAACAACTGCTAGACACTGTATTAGGTAGGATTTTTGAGGGAGGTGTCTGCTTAGGAACAGTAACCTAAAGTGGTTCTAAGAGTGTTTGGTGAAAGTACCCATAGATAGTCAAGCAGGGGTCTGGTGAAAACTGATGGAAATGTTAGCCAAAATGTTAAGTTCAGCCTTTCACATCTTCCTCTTCTCAAATATAAATTGTGGATCTTACCTCCTCTGAGTAGCTTGTGTTTTAAAAATGTCATGCAGTTATTAGTAGATTTAGGCTTGTACGAAGAAAGAGACAAGTGGGGCCTATGGAAGGCAAGTCCTTCGTCCACTTACCCACCCACCTAGCTTGTTGCAATGGAGAAAGCAAAAACTGAATACCCACATGACCTACTTATGGCAATAACTGTGGCCTAATCAGTGTCTTCGAATTAATCTGATTAGAAACTCTTGGAGATGGAGCTGGAAAGCAGGTAAGGAGAAGGGAGCCAGAACTTCTTCCGACTTACTGCGTTGACAGAAATATTTTGATATGAAGAATGATTCTTAAAACAAAACAAAACAAAACTATTAACTGTGTTAGGGAGATACTGGATGCAATGATTACAAATAGGAAGCCATGTATTTGAGGACAGTTGTAGAAATGAGGGAAGGAAGCTACATCCAAAACACAGTAAAGTCAGTGCCTTAACCGTAAATGGATTAGGCAATAGGATTAGGGATTTTAGGAAAAATATGCTCCAAATACTTATTTACAGCTTCGAGCATGTGTACATAATTATAGAGAGAATGGTCAGTGCCAGAACTGTAAATCTCTGAGTCACTCAGTGGTGGTAATAAAGTAAAGTGAATATACTCAAGAGATAACTAGGAGATAAAACAAAGTCATTGTCAAGGGACAGAAGATGGTGAGGGAAGGCGGGGAAGTGTGGTAAAGCAGAAGCAGGACGTAATGACTTGTATGTTCCCACTTTGTGTAACAAGAGGAAAGACAGAACCACCGAGTGCAATCAGGGATACTGTCTCATGCACAAGTGATGAAATTTTTATGTTTGGAAAATAAATTATTTTAAACTCTGAAGGAAGAATGTTTTTTGGGAAATGCTGGTTGTCTTCATTATCAAGGCACTAGTTTTTTGTTTTTTTGTTTTTTCCATTACACAGTGTAGGTAAACTTAGAAACAGGAAAATAATACCATAGTCAAAAAAATAAAAGCAAAAACAGAAAAAGCTAATAGCCTTGTCATTTGAATCAGTAAAAGAAGCAGAAAATTAAAATACCTAGGAAAATCAAAATACCTAGGAAAATCCATGGAGCATTTGTAAGTTTTTGACATAAAAAGCATATTGTAAGGTTAGACATTTGAGCAACTGTGTTTTATGATTTTTTAAGCCTAATATCCGCTGCACAGCTATTTCAGTGGCTCTAATGAAGAGGAATAGACGTTCAGCAAGATTCACAAACATCAGGCATCCGATTTGTCAATATATAATACTTGCTTAGAAAGTACATGTTAGAAAGAATAATTATGAGTCCTAATGGTTTTTGTAGACTATAGCCTGAGATTCATAAATGATATAAAAAGGTAGTATTGTTAGTCATGAGAGAATGTATGGACCTTTTTTTTTTTTTTTTTTTTTTTTTTTTTGAATGTATGGACCTTTTGTGTTATCATTTGCTACCTGACTTTTTTTAATCTTAGAAACAGTAAACAATTTCCTTGGTGAGTATGGAAGCTAGAATGTGACTGTTGTAGCTGCCCTTAATAAGTGTAGCAAACAGCTAATTGATAGATTTCTTACGGCAAATTAATAGTCTGCTGGATTTTCAATGCAGGGAGAAAAAGGTCCCCAGGGCCCTGCAGGCAGAGATGGTGTACAAGGTCCCGTAGGTCTCCCAGGGCCAGCTGGTCCTGCTGGCTCCCCCGGAGAAGATGGAGACAAGGTTGGTGTTCTGCACTTATGTTAGTATATCCTGTGAGAAAGTTTAGGTTTTTTTTTTAAGAATTCTAGAATTGATCGTTTTAAGATTAGATACCAGGTGGAAGGCTATCTTTTTCAAAGTTTCACACACCTTCAATCTGCTCAATGGTTTTATTTTGGAGGCTGAGGATTAGGATCCATTCCATTAAAGAGTTTGTGGAATATAAACAAAAAATGAAATAAGAGAACATGGCAGTGAGAAAAAAATAGTAGATGCCAAAATTTGTTATTTTTAAAAATAGGCTTTTGAAATAAATATAAAATAAATAATAATTACCTGTATATGTTTAGCCCTCATTTCTTGTACATTGTACAGTAAGACTTAAAACTGAGCTACATACTAGATAATCCTGTTCTTCTATTTACTAACATGTAAGTATAGACTCTAACCTCTTGATTCCAAATGTACGGTTGTGTTGTTACATGTTTGAATTTAATATTGTTGTAAAATACTATTAAAAAAAACCTTTGAACCAGCACTATAAAAATGGATAATGTGAATCATTTTAACATTTGGAAAACTGAGAGAAAAGAAATTTTTGATGAATGTGCAATTATATTTCTGTAAATCAGTGTATTTACATTGTGGCGATATTTAAGAAAAAATAGGTTTTAAAAAATTATACATCAAAGGGGGAGGGGGAGGGTGTTAGCAAGAAATTGGTAAAAAGCCACAAAATATGATTACATTGTGTAATGATAAATACAGTAATACAAATTATTTTTTTAAATAATTAAAAAATTATAAATCCAGTTGCAATATCCCACAAAGTTAAGTTGACTTTTGTTTGTCTATATTTCTCAATTCTAGAAAACTAAAAAGGAACTCTGCTTTTAAACAGTGATATTAAACATTAGCATGTAATTACATTAAAAGTAAAATTTAATAATTTGTTGATGACAACAATGCAGTGGCAGGTATGGTATGATAGAAATAAACTTTAACTCAAATCTTTCAAATGCAGGGTGAAATTGGTGAGCCAGGACAAAAAGGCAGCAAGGGTGACAAAGGAGAAAATGTGAGTTTGCAACTTCTTATTGAAGGAGCATTATTCATTCAATACCTTATACTATTTACCATGTATATTTTTCCATAGTACTACTAACTTATCTAGTCAAAGGTAAGTAATATCAATATTAATATATTACCTCTATAGTTATATGATTTTATAAGTCTGTATAATTATGTGGGGTTTTCAATTTCTATGATTAAGTAAAGTATGATATTTTTAGGTCATTATATATAACTCTGCTATAGAAAATGAATAAACGAAAGAGTCATATAATGAAATGGTTTCCTTTTCCATATGATTATGAAAAATAACATGTATATATACACATATATATATATGTATCCCCACGTAAAAGCTGTTATTATATTCTACATGTTTACAATAAGTAAATCTGTTCCCATATATTATAAATAATTATTTCAGAATTTTTCTCTTAACATATCATAAAACTATCAAAATAACTTATGTTTTTCATTCGTATGACATGCTCACTCTCTCCTCTATGACTTTTTTTTTCACTTTTTACCAGTTTACATCCTCTTCAAATTATATATTTAAAATTTTTCCTCCTTCTTAAATACATTAGGCAATCATACTTTCATGTACTTCACCTCAGCACTTCCTTACTTTTATTCTCTTGAAAAAATATCTACAGACATTAAGTTCTCTATTAACATTTTTTTTCCTTTAAGTGTTCATTTATTTGCTCTTTCATAGGAATGTAAATTGGGTGAGTACAGAAATATGTCCTCCACTTGTTTATTTTTTTTCTCAGCTAGTACAGAATTTTACACATCATCCCTAACTATCTGATTCTAATAAACTACTCTAGTTTTTATTCTATAATCCATCTATCATTCTGATGCTTTTAGGATTGGGATTCCTATATATCTTAACACATGACTTTGAAAAGAGATTTTATTAGAATTGGTTGAATCCCAGGGCCGAGGTCCATGGCGCACTTGGGAGAGTGCGGCGCTGGGAGCGCGCTGACGCTCCCGCCGCGGGTTCGGATCCCATATAGTAATGGCCGGTGCACTCACTGGCTGAGTGCCGGTCACAAAAAGACAAAAAAAAAAAAAAAAAAGAATTGGTTGAATCCCAAACTGAATAGCTACCAAAGTCCATGCTTCTAACTAAAAGGAAAAATCTAGAGTCAAAACAGAAACAGCTTGTAGATAATTGCAGTAGTTAACTCATAACAGGCTCTTGATTTATTTTTCATCCAGTAGCAACTAAAAAACCTTAGCAAGTAAGTGACAGCACTGATACTCTGGATTTATGCTGTAAAATTATGACAAGAAATGGTGTACAAAAAATCAATTGTGTAATTTTGATGCAGTTGTTATTGACTGTAAATTTATAAATTTTATTTTAGTAAATTACTTTTCTAAAATTCCCGTTAGATTTTTTAAAGATCAGTAAATACCACTGATCTAATTAGAATATCTTATACACTCAACAGAAGCTATTTTGAAAAAAATTTATTTCCTCCTTAAGAGCTATAATTAAATATGACTGCATGACTATAACTTAAGCCAGAAATTTTCAAACAATTTTGCCTCAGTTTCTTTGAATACTCCTAAAAATTTTTGAGGACCCCAAAAAGCTTTTGTCTACATAGGTTACTATAATATGAATTAAATGGGAGAAATTTTATATGTGTGTATTGTTTCATTTAAAATTAAGATAATAAGCCTAAAGCACTTCTAATGGAAAATACTGTATTTTCCCAAACAAAAATATATAATGCAAAGAGTAGCATTGTGTTATATTTGTTGTTTTTAGCTTAATAGAAGAAGCTATATTCTCATATTTGCTTCTCCGTTCAATCTGTAGTGACATGTTGTTTTGGTTGAAAGCATGTAGAAAATCCAGGTTCACACATATATGTAATTATAAAAGGGAAGTGCATTTTAATACCTTTTCAGATAATTTTGAATATATTTTGATTCTACATCAAAATTTGATAAATAGTTTTTCTTAAAGGTCATTTGCAATATGGAATCTGAAACCAAAACAGTGTGCTTTCTGTGCTATTATGTTAAATTCCATTGTTCTATCTTGCACTTTGAATAACCGTTTTCCTCATACATAATTTTGTAATATCTTTATTAGTCATTTGGAAATTATTGGTTGACTGGGTAAGGTCTTCAAATTGTTAACACATTTCTTTATGCAATATGAATGTCATAAGAAAATTTTCAGATTGGAAAGCTGTGAAGTCCACAGTGTCATGATGGCAGACACAACACTTTTTAAGTTCTACTTTTTGCTTGAAAGTTGAAATTTTATCATTGACAATAAATGCTGTTAGCTGTTTTCTTTGAACTAACAGGATTCCTTTATTTTCAATAACATATCAGCCAAATTCCCAAGCCTAAATAATCACAGTTATTCTGTCAACCATTCTTTCAAGTAAAAATAGCATTCCATGTAAAAGTTGCTTGCAACTTGTACCTCGCAACTTAAACTAGTCCAAGTGGTTTTATTTTTTGAGACAGGCATTGTATTTCAATATGAAAAGAAAGTACTTTATGTGTGTTTTCCATTTTGTCACATGAATATCAAAAGACGTGCTCAAGGTCAATATTTATTAAAATTAATGACTTTCAATGCTTCATAAAGGACTTTCTTAAGTGAAATCTCCATTTTTGTGTGGACTAAGAGTGCACGGTGATGAAAATACAACAAATGCTATTACAATTTGTAGCTATTTACATCACTGGTACTAAACCACTGGCAATTTTATCCACCATTGCTTTCGCATCATTAGTGCAGATGTCTGTATGGTATAATAGACAAAGAATACTTTACACAAAGAATACTTTAGTGTTGTGAGAAGAATTTTGATCTAGCAGAAACTTGAAAGGAGGGTCTGTAGACCACATTTTCAGAATCTTTGCTTTTTCAGTCTTCTCCATAGAGCAGTTATGAATAAAGAACAATCTAATCCAATGACTTTTATTTCTTTAGTGCCTGAATCTTTTATAGTTGAATAGTTTGAAATCTATTGCTCAAAATAAGGGGTTCTGGTATAATTTATATGTAACACTGGGTTTGTGTGTGTGGACATATGATGAAAATTGTAAATTTTCATATATCACTGCAATCTATCTGTATAGAACCATCAAAATCTTAATGTTCATTTAGAAAACAATATATGGACAAAGTTTTTGTGTGCACTTTTCAACTCATACATATGTCATTAAAGAAATCTGGTATTTTGAAAATTTTCAAATATGATTCTTCAACTTGATTTATGTTATTATAGAAATCTATTTTTAAATATCCACAACATTACAGATGATAGTGCTTTCAGTAAATGTCAATTTAAATTCCAAACATGAAAGTCTGAGTCCCAGGGAGTAAAATAAACAATTGACGGCACTAAATGCAAAAGACTTCTAAGTAATGCTGCTTTTTTTTCCAAAGGAGCATAGAGATGTTTAATAGATCTTGGTCAGACAAATGTTCTGCTTTAGATAGCCAGGGCTCTTTTGGCTTCAGTTTCAAAATTACTGATTTTCATCTCACCACAGGGTCCTCCTGGTCCCCCAGGTCTCCAAGGACCAGTTGGTGCCCCTGGAATTGCTGTAAGTATTCCACTTCGTTCAGCGAACTAAAATCCTTACAGGTCCCTGATTAAATTTATGAACTGTCACATAACCAGTCGATTTTGTGTGGTGATAAGTTTTGTTTGTGTGCTTAACATTGAATCAAATTTAAATTATCTAATATAGCTAACCAAGCTGATATTTATAAACAAAAACTTGACTGGAAAATAGATAGGAACCCGTGGAGGAGTACTTAACATTTCACAAATTCTGAACATTATTTTTTCTTATTAGACAGCTTTTACTTCACTTGGTATATATGATCAAATTCAAATCAGTCATATGCCACAAACAGAGAATGTAAGCAAAACAAACAATGGTATTTTTGCAGCAGAAAATGGGAATTCAGTCTGCTTTTTATTTGGTTATTCTCAGATAGATCAGCTTTGATTATATTAGAAATGGCCACATTTTAGTAATGACTTGTATCATAATGATTTTTTCAGTTTGTGATAATTTTCCTTGCTCTTCTCTAGGGAGGTGACGGTGAACCAGGTCCCAGAGGACAGCAGGGAATGTTTGGACAAAAAGGTGATGAGGGTGCAAGAGGTTTCCCTGGACCTCCTGGTCCCATTGGTCTTCAGGTGAGACGCCCTCTGCATTGTTGACTTTGTTGCTTTCGCTCACTTCTCACTCTAGCTTTCCTGGTGGATGCAAAACAAAGTATCTTACATTTTTTCTGTGTTAAGAACTTGGGTACAATGTTTAACTATAATGATTATTCTACCTAAAGGTAAATCTGAACTGAAAATGGTTTTTATCAAGTATTACTAATTTTTCTGAAGACGTATCAGCCCTTTCCTGTTTCTGGAGTATATTTAGCCACACCTTAGGTATTACACCTCCTTTCTTCATTCTCATTTTGTTTGTAAAATGATCTACAACCTTATTCGTCTCTGATACTTAAGATGTTAAAAGGGTTCTTTCACAAGTCTCATAACAGGAAGAGTTAGTACTTCACATGGCTAACAAAAATTAAAAGCGTTTTGCGAAATAGCAGCTTGCCAATAGCAACTGCCAACAGCAAGTGTTAACAATGTAGGTAAAACAAACAAATAATAGTAAATTGATCATCTAAGATAATAATAATATTTTAAAGGTATAATTTGTATTTGATGACGCATACTCAGGAGAGAAAATATTAAATTGTAAAATACTACAGGCTAAGAAATTTTTATTTAAATATGTCTTAAATTGAACTCTTAGGTAAAACATTATATAGTAGACAGCTTCTATTCTGGGTTCTTTTTCCACTTTCCACTTCATGTTCACTGCATCCTACAAACTTTGGAAACATCTGGCTTTCTTCTTCCGTTTGCTTATTCTATACCTACCTAGTGATCCTCAAAGATTATAACATTTTGTTAAATGATGTTTAGGTACCATGTGGATATAATTTACACCATATTAGAAAATTTTGAAATGGTAAATTAATTCATCTGTTTTACTCAACGTAAAAATTTGTGAAGTTGTGGAAAAATATATCAAGTGGAATTTATATAAGCTTATTTGTTATCTTTATTTTCAAAAATAAAAAAACAAAAGTGCTGTTTTTGATATTCAATAACTTATTATGTACATAATTGTTCAAATTACATTGTAAAAACAATTTTATGAATTATGATGATTATAAAATACTCAATGGATGTTTATCAGTGAACATGATATTCTAATTTTCTGCTTTTATTGTAATGCCCAAATAACGCTCTTTAAACTTGGAAGGTGCAAAAACTTCACTTCATTTTTGTTATATTTAACTTTTTTATATTTTTTAGACAATTATAAATTAGCAATTATGAGTACTCTAAATCAATATGTGTGATAAGCACATATATTTGAAAACAGCAACAAAGCATTAAAATTAGATTGCCAATGGATACCTTACTATTCATTTTGTGTATTTCACTTAACTGATTGCTCTGAATCCTATGAGATTGTAATTTAGGAATTTAATTGTAATAATTAAAGGTGGTACCATGTAGCTTATATTTATAAAATATTCAATAAAAAATTATCTTCATTTCCACAAAGTAAGAAATGTACTCTTTGATGAGGGTGACTCAAGAAATCAGTTCATTTAAAAAAAATTATATTTTCCTACCGCTACCTTTTTAAATCAGGAAACTGAAAAGATGCTAATGTAATTAACATGATCACAGTTGCATCTGCATCCCTTAATTGAGTCTTCATGGCAGAATAGATGTTAGCAATTATAGTAGACATAAATAATAATAATCCAATATTTGGGTTAAAAGACTTGACTTTTCAACTTGATAGATGCTATTCATCTGCATGTGAAGGAAATGTATTTGTATAATGAGAATTCTTGGCCTAAATTCATTTTTTGGTGCATCACCTAAGAGGCAAATGATTGTAAAATGACAGACTTTATAAAAGAATCTCTCAATCCATAAATTACTCCCTTGGAAAAAGTTAGGACATATGAGAACTGATGAACACTAGGGTTCCATTAAGCATGTTTAGTTCCCTGCAACAAGAGAATTTAACTCATTATGTCTCTATTAATTTTAATAATAAATATATTCTGTCTTAATCAACTAAAACTATGATCAATTTAATTAAAAAGAAATAAACATTTCATTTTTTTTCTGTTGGGAGATTCCTATTGAACTAGTAGGAATAATTATCTGGGTGAAAAAAGATGACAATGGACTTGCAAAGAAATAATAGAAAACTCTGAACTAATATTGACATATCATTCAATTTGGGGATCCTAAATTAGATTCGCTCTATGCTAAAAGGATGTAAAAACCTGGACCAAAAACATAAGGAATGTGATTGTTAATTTATATGGTGTTTACAAGAACTTAATAGTTTAGTTGCAATGCATACTACTTAAGCAAATGGTCTTAAAGTAAAATATTTATTTCATGAGTGTTAAAATCTATTTGCGTGTTTAAGAATTTAAGTTCCTGTGCTCCGTCAATGAATTAGAATCTCTGATGTTCAGAACCTGGGAATCTAAAACTTTAGCAATCTCCTCCAGGTAATTTTTGGGTAGACTAAAATCTGGGAAACATTACCCATCTGTTTTCCTAGCAGCTTCACTTGTCCTTATAGAAGATACCATCAGATTTTGGTAACAGTTTGGGAAGTTCCTATAGCAGTCTCTTTTCTTAGACATCTTACTGACATTTGAGAAAAAGCAAATGAAATCCTTGTATGTATTGTCCATTATAAATTAATAATTAAGATTTCCTTTTTTAAATGAATATATGGCATATTAAAGAAAAATGTTTACCAGTATGTTCAGTAAGATGCCTTTTTTTCAAACTGAGAGTCATGTGGATTTAGTAAGTCATAAAAACAGTTTATGGGTTATTACCAGCATTAACAAAATGAAATAGAACAGGATAAGATAAATAGAATAAAAATAACAAAGATCATCATCTATACAAAAGGGTGTGAATTGAATCTCATTTTTGAATCTCATTTTTCAGCTACTATGTTCACACATAGAGTGTAATAAATAAAATGTATTTATTACTGTGGGTCATGGTCAAATAATTTTCAGCTACTGGATTGCAGTGCTAAGAAATCAATAATTTCATTAAAGTATCACATTTATTTAGAACTTTCACATTGTTCGTACTTTGTATTTTTTAAATAGATTACGTTCAAAATACTATTGTACAAACATTAAAAATAAACTATATATTGAGTGTATAAAGTGCATATAAGTAATTATAACATTAAAAAACATGAATACAATCCATAGTCCTACAATACTAAAAATAATTACCACTTTTACTATTTCTGTCCAATAATTATCATACCCATGTAATGTAAATATTTTACAGATACATTTATAACATGCATAGACATTTGTTTGTTTCTATTATTTATTTTACACAATACATGTTTAGAACGTTAGTAGTTATCACATATTTAGAATATTACTAAGTATCACATGTTTAGAATATTAGTATCACATTAATAGGTCCATAATATTCCATTAGTTTATACAACAATTTTATTTAGCAATTTTTCTAAGATTAAACATTTGGAATAATAGAATTTTTAGTATTATACCTAGTGCTACAAAAAACATTTTATTGATTGTAGCTTTTCCTGTTGGCTTATTTTCTTAGAATTTGTTCATTCATTATTCATTCAACACACATTTTACAAAAATTTTAGTTTTTATTTGGTCCTCTGATAGTTCCTGGAGATGAAAAATTTACTTACAAGACCACTGACCCAAAGTAACTCATGATTATAAGTATATAAAGAAGTGGCATAATTATGTTTATAAGTACACAACTCAAGTACATACAAGTATTGTGACATGAAATAGGAAATGTAAACAGTTCTGCATGAAAGAATTAGATCAGTAATTGATCAAAAGGAAGTAACGCAATTTTTTCATAAAATTGTAGCCAGTTGAAATTTGAATACACCCTATTCTGTCTATATACTGTAACACAGAATCTCTCCTAAAGCAATTACAGTGCAATTGGATGCAATGGAAATGGAATTGAGAGAATAAAGGAAGTATCATACGAATATAACAGGTTTCATGGCCTTATGAATTTTTAAGATTCAGAAGTGGAATTAACAGATCAAATATTCTGAAGACATTTATAACCCTGGAAATATATTGGAATATTTATTTTCCAAAGAGTTTTGTCAAACTGGTGCCTAATATACTGGAGAGCATATTCTAAAACAATTTGGGCCAAGAGTTTTCCAAAATTTGTATCATGACAGACCTATGTACTATTTGTAAAAGAGAGAGAAAATGGTTAGGTCTTCATAAATTCCCAGATCAAATTATGTATTTAGTTATTGTAACTAAAACCAAACAGTATGCTATAATACAAAGAATAAATTTTATATATAAATGTACAAGTAAGATTTTATCACAAGTGTTCAACAGTCTCTTTATACATATTTTAACATGTTAGTTTCTGAATCTTGGTTTGCATGTACTTATTTCACTTTACATTTAATTTTTGCTTTTGTATTAGAAATTGTCCAAATGTTTCTTTTTAAATACATGAATGACTTTTTTTCCTGTTATTTTCTTAGGGTCTGCCAGGCCCACCTGGTGAAAAAGGTGAAAATGGGGATGTCGGTCCCATGGTAAGTTTGTATTTTCTAGTGCTTGATAGATATTGACACTTCACCTTTCTCCTATTTAACCTCCATTTGTGACCACTGAATATTGATGTTTATCATATTGAATATCTATTTTTCTCTTTCTCACTTTGGAATAAAGTTATATACATGTTTGGCATTCATTGGTTTGTAGGTTGTTATATATTTTTAATTTCTCTCTATATATTATTGAAGTGTGTATAATGAACTGCCACACTTTAATTATTTCTTATTCTTTACCTCTAGCTTTTGACATAGAGCAGGTAAAGAATAGATAATATTCACACAGGATTTATATAATTGACAAATGTTAATACACAATCAAATATAAATTGTTGTACTTTGAAACAAAAGTTTTGATTTAGCAAGGAATTCTGTCTTAATTAGAATGCTATGGCTTATAATTATTTGCATTTGTTGATTCTAGCTTTTTACTCTAAGATCTCAACCCGAAATTTGAAATACATATAGTTGTTTATGAAGCACTGCCTTAGATAAGCAAATAATTAGCAAAGATAATTGAAATTTATAATGGAATGTGAATACGTTTTGTAATTGTTTCTTTCCTTCAACATTGCCCTTTATATTTACTTCCTTCGGAACACATTTTGATATTTTTAAATTCGTATGTGTGTTAGATTTTATTCTTCTTAAGGAGCACACCCATATCTATTATATTCTTTGAAACAATTCTTATCATCATCAAAAAACCTAAATATAAGGAAAACATAATAAACATTGCACATTCAAATAACTGATTAATACTTCCAAGCAGTATCAGGTACATAGAAAACTCCTTTGTAGATATCGTTGCTATGGTTCCCTGAATCACTCATGTATTCTCCTTGACCTTATGATAATAGGTAATAGTAGGGAAGCTTTTCAACCATGGCATTAGAATAAACTGAGACCTTTAAAAAATACTAATGCCCTGGTATTTACAATAGACTATTTTTATCACAATATTGAGGTATGGGGGGTTCTGTCAATCAGTATCTTATAAAAAGTGCCCTAAGGTAAATTTTATGCACAGCCAGGAGAAAGGAGATTTGTTTTAGAAATACAACTAAGTAGTTATTCTTATTTCCAATTCTAGCATGTAGAACATAAGAACTGACATAAAAAAATATACAAATAAACTTAAAACGAAAATACTTTGAGGTAATGAATTCTAAATCTACTCAAATACCATTTCTTGTTCTAAATTTATATTTCCTTTATATTCTAGCATTTTCTAGCATAAGATATTGCTAGTTGTTTATGAATGCATTGTACAGACAGTAGCAATAGACTTTTAGGCCCATTACTAATCAAATTATTTTTCCTGAAGTCCTAATTCCGCCGTAGATATTTGCAAAGGATCATTTGCTAACACAATGCCGCATCCATTAAGAATGACTTATAACCCTGGTATGCTTCACTGACTATGATATTACAGGCTTAAACATTTTTTAGTCTTTTTGTTTTCAATCACACAATGAATCTCTTAGAAATGTATTTGAGTTTGGTCTTTATAAACCTTAATATTCATCTCTTACAGGGTCCACCTGGTCCTCCAGGCCCAAGAGGCCCTCAAGGTCCCAATGGAGCTGATGTAAGAACTTTGAAATATACATTAATTATTTTGGAATTATTTAGGTGTTGGTATTATTTTCTAGCAATTTTCAAGGTACAATGGAAATAACCACAATATTGTTTAATATTAGAAGTGGATGAGAACTTAAGAATCATAAACTCACTCCACTTCATTATACAGGGGAAGAAAAAGGCTTTATAGGGAACAAGTTGCCACAACTATAAAATAGGTACAGAGTTCACATTCAATATATACAAGTATTTTATTGATGGGTGAGAAATACTAATTGTATTATATGAATTATAATAAACCACTTTGTTTAGGTCAATATACTTTGTGCCTTGCATATGATAACTGTTCAATAGATAGTTGCTGAGTCATTTCAAATTTAACCTTTATCTTTGACAATGGCATGAGAAGATGGTTTGTAATTGCCTTTACTGTCCAGGCCTGTACTGCAAATATCCTGTATGTATGCATCTGTCATCAGTGGCTTTTAACTAAAAGCTTTGCATTTTGCATTTTTAGTTCATAAAATATGTTAGAGCAATTATGTTTGTGATAAGTGCACCTCTTACCATGTAAATGTTTCCTCTCAATTGTATAAAGAGGATATTCCCCAGGCCTAAAAGTTGTTTCAATGTGACAGGATTTTGAAATTTAATAAGGTATTTATCTTATTGTTCCCATGAATGGATTTATAGACTTTGGTGATATCTCTTTTTCTTCTTTTTTTTTTTTTGTCATTTTTGTGACCGGCCGCACCGTGCTCAGCCAGTGAGTGCACTGGCCATCCTTATATAGGATCGGAACCCACGGCAGGAGCAGTGCTGCGCTCCCAGCGCCGCACTCTCCCGAGTGCGCCATGGGGTTGGCCCGATATCTCTTTTTCTGATTGCACCTTTTCACGGTCAAGAAGCCTGTGCTTTCTTCTTTCTTCTGGCTTGTCTTTATTGCTCTTCTTTTATGCCTGCTTTTAATTCTGACAGGTCAGACCTGAGTAATATAGACTAGGAGCAGATAAACTAAAATAACCTTTAGGTTTTAATTCCCTTTAAATTATTTAAAGGCTATAAGATGATTTCTAAGGGGTTTGTCTTTTTTTCGTTTTTGATTTTGCATGGATTGTGGGACTCTTAATCAGAGTCACAACTATGACCTACTACAAAACCATTCTCTAAACCCGACCTAGGTATTCCGTGGGTAGAGAAATTGAACTTATATTCTTGGCATCAACTGGCATGATCAGAGGTAGAAAGTCTTCTGTTTCAAAACTGTACTGAATTTGAAAATCAGTGTAATATATTAAATCATTTGCTGTCCAGTAAGTTTGACGATCAATAAAAGACATCATTTTTTCCCATCCTTAAAAGGACTCAGAATACTCTTTCATATATTTTTCTCTCTTTGAGTACAACTAGATATATGTTTCTGAATTTATTTCATTAAAACAATAAGGTTAACTATATTTCTTTTTCTGCACTGTAGGGGCCACAAGGACCCCCAGGATCTATTGGTTCGGTTGGTGGTGTTGGAGAAAAGGTAAGAAACCTAGAGATATACAGTTTAAAACAGCACCAGTTAAGGGCTTTTGATAATATTGGGTAATATTTTAAGTGCTTCTATATTAGTGTTTTTCTAAGCATTTTACATATATAAAAACATGTAAAATTCTCCTGAATTTGCTAGTTATTAAAGGATATCAGTTGTGTACACTTATCTTAATATTAAAAATGATTCTGTTCATTGGCCTCAAGTCCTCTTGATATATTTTATCTTGTACTTTAATTCATTTATTTTAATTAAAGGATATAACCCTTAGAAAAGGAAATGTAATAAGATTAGAATGTCATTTTGATGTTTACTTCTGCTCAACTCTCACAATCTAGTATTTTGATTATAATTAATTCTTTATGATTAGATGATCTGGAAACTATCTTAAAAGTAGTTTATTAATCATTAAATTATAAAATTTAGAAAAAGTTATCTAATTTGTGCTGCATAAACAGTGCAGTTTTTTTGTTTTTATTTTTTTTATTGTCTGCTTTTGTATTTATTATTTTATTTTTTTTTGTTTGTTTGTTTATTGGTTATAATATTTCTGAGATACAAAGCTGATTGTCACCCCTCGTGCCCTAGATGTGAAGGTCAGATCCATATGAGCAGCATGCCCATTACCACAAATTGCAATTGTACCCTGTCTCCTCCACGCAATTATCCCCAACCACCCTCCCCCTCCCCTTTTCCCCCACTCCACTTTGTATCACTAGGTATGTTCTCTCCCTGTACAAGTCCAAGATACCACTGTGGTCTTTCTTTCCTTCTTTCTTTCTCTCTTAGCTCCCACTTATGAGTGAGGACATGTGGTATTTATACTTCTGTACTTGGCTTATTTCACTCAACATAAATTTCTCCAAGCTCATCCATGTTTTTGCAAATGGGAGTATTTCATTCTTTTTTATGACCGAGTAGTATTCCATGGTGTATATATACCACAGTTTCCTTATCCAATCATCCATGGATGGAAATTTAGGTTGGTTCCATCTCTTGGCTATTGTAAACAGAGCTGCAATGAACATGGAAGTGCAGGTATCCCTTCGGCATGATGATTTCCATTCCTCTGGGTATATACCCAGAATTGGGATTGCTGGATCTTATGGAACATCTATCTGTAGTTTGAGAAACCTCCATACTGTTTTCCATAGTGGTTGTACCAATTTAGAGTTGCATCAATAGTGCAGAAGCATTCCCTTCTCTCCACACCCTCACCAGCATTTATTATTCACAGTCTTTTTGATTATAGCTAGTCTAACTGGAGTGAGGTGATATCTCACTGTGGATTTAATTTGTATTTCCCAGATGACTAGTGATATGGAGCATTTTATCATGTACCTGTTGGCCATTTGTATGTCTTCCTTTGAAAAATGTCTATTCAGCTCCTTTGCCCATTTTTTAATTGGGTTATTTGGTTTTTTACTGTGTAATTGCTTGAGTTCCTTGTATATTATGGATATTAATCCATTATCAGATGCATAGTTAGCAAAAATTTTATTCCACTCTATAGGGTGTTATTTCACTCTGTTGATTGTTTCCTTTGCTGTGCAGAAGCTTTTTAGTTTGATATAGTCCCACTTATTTTTTCTTTTGTTGCTTGTGCTTTTGAGCTCATATTCATAAAGTCTGTGCCAAGATCTAGTTCCTCAAATATTTCACTTAATTTTCCCTTAGTAATCTCAACACTTCTATTTAATATAGTACTGGAGGTACTAGCCAGAGCAATCAGGAAAGAGAAAGAAAGAAAGGGCATCCAGATTAGAAAAGATGGAAGGATTAGGGAAGTCAAACTGTCCCTATTTGCAGATGACATAATACTATATATAGAAAAACCTAAAGACTCTATCAAAAAACTCGTAGAGCTGGATAATAATTTCAGTAACGTTGCAGGATACAAAATAAATGCCCCCAAATCAGTTGCATTTATATTCTCCAGTAATGAGCTAACAGAAAGAGAAATAAAGTAAGTCCATTTACAATAGAAATGAAAAAAATAAAATACCTAGGGATCAATTTAACCAAGGGGTGAAAGATCTCTACAATGAGAGCAGCAAACCACTACTGAAAGAAATTAAAGAATACAGAAAAAGATGTAAAGATATTCCATGCTCTTGGATTGGAAGAATTAACATTATGAAAATGTCCATATTACCCAAAGCGATCTACAAATTCAATGCAATCCCCATCAAAATACCAATGACATTCTTCACAGAAATGGAAAAAATAATCTTAATATTCCTATGGAACAATAAAAGATCCCGAATAGCCAAAGCAATCCTGAGCAATAAATAAATAAATAAATAAATAAATAAATAAATAAATAAATAAATAAATAAATAAATAAATAAAGCTGGAGGCATAAAACTATCTGACTTCAAATTATACTACAAAGCTACAGCAACCAAAACAGCATGGTAGTGGCATAAAAATAGACACTCAGATGAGTAGAGCAGAATAGAGAACCCAGAAATCACTCCTTAGGCTTACAGCCATCTGATATTGGACAAAGACAACAAAAACTACATTGGGGAAGACAGCCTTTTCAATAAGTGGTGCTGGGAAAATTGGATATACAAATGCAGAAGAATGAAACTAGATATGCACCTCTCACCACATACTAAAATCAACTCAAAATGGATTAAAGACTTAAGTATAAGGTCTTTTATTTTCTTAAATTTAAATTGTGTGTTGAAACTGTTCAAGTGTTTTGGGGTGGAAATGAACTCATTTTTCATGGATTTCAGCTGTCCTTGGAAGAATAGCATAAGAGAGCACTAGCCTCTGATGATGTCACTGTATTACACAAATGACATCAAACTTACACCGTTTCCTCTTCTCTTTGCATCATCTTTTTGGCTCTATTGCTGACTATGTACTTATAAGAACTAATCTCTAGTTTTAGTTTTGTCTGCATAGCAAATTTCCAAACCTTTTACTAGCTTTTTAAGCTTATCTTACTTCTTTCCTTAAGATTTTGAATGCTGAGGGAATGGTTTTAAGTACTTCAGTTGCTTCTTGTATGTTCTTTTTCCTCTGTGTTACTCTTGAAGATAGCTGTGGATAACCCATGTTTGGAGTTTTGGGAAACTCCCTTCTACATTGTTTCCATTTAGCTCAAAGCCTACATAGTAATACTTTGCCATCTTTAACTCCTAAGAGAAAGATTCAGTCCATCAGATTGGTGATTTGACTTTACATTTAAAATATACCTGATTAGAAATTTGTTACACTAAAAATCATAGTTTTAATTTTGCTCTTTTTTTGTTTGTTTGTTTGATTTCTATGTAACAGAGAAGTGGGTTGAATTAAAACTCTAATCTTATTATTTTTTTTATTAGAATCTGGAGTAATATAATTTGCTCCAGAGTACAGATTTCTGATGTCAGAGTACAGAATTCTGACATCACCTTTGATTCTGGCTTCTGAATGCATCTTTATTTCTATTTTGGAAAGTTTATTCTTAGTCATTAGCAATGAAAAAAAGCTAATATTTTTTAGTCATGGTGCACTTTGTTAAGTTCTTCATGTAGTGTATGTGTGCTGTAGGTGGCTTTTGTACTTCAATAACTTCCTTAAAACAAGGAAATATATCAGGATATTTCTGTAAGATGTAATGTATATTGCATAAATTTGGGCATATTGTCATTCATTGTTCCTTCTGAAGGGACTTTATGTGAACAAGTTTCTTATAGAATGAGGTAAAATGGTTACAGAGTAAATAATGATAACTTCATAATATTGCAACTCCTTCATATACTAGTGCTCTTTCATGTAATTTATATCAATGATTATTCTTTAGAAAGAATATTATGTAGCCTTGTTGATAATAGAAATATAGATTTAATTTATATATGAGCAGTCTTGTGGCATTGTTTTAGTTATTTGTAATTTTGTTCCATTCCCTTTCAGAAGATTTGAAATGAAACACTTTTAGATAATATTATTTTCATCTTAAGTAACAGCTATTTATATGGTGTACACTTTAATATATCAAAAAGTAATCTTCACATGTATTTTTGAACAAATGAATATTTATGTATTGTTCTTGAAATGAAGAGACGGTAGTAAATAGCTCATCCTTAAATTTTTGGCAATTATTTAAACCCATCTCTTCACCACTTATCGTTTCCATTATTTAAAAAAAAAAGATAGAAATAATATTTTCAGATTCTCCAGAAGCTTAACTTTAGAATTGACAAGGAAGGAAAGGGAACAAAAAAACATACAGAGGATGACTAAAAAAATTGTACCTATTTCTCTTCTAGTTCTAACTCTTTCTGTGATATTACTGTGGGTTAATGTAGCACATAAGGAAACATTTTGTGCATGTTCAATAGGTTTCCTGTATTTCTAAATAAATAATATATATTTTATATATTAAGTATTTAATAGGGGCATTCTACAACTAATTTGATTAGTAAACTACTTGTTATATTGAAATATGTTTCTTGTCATATTTCAAAGATATGAATAAAAGCTCATGAAAATATTACTTATGTATCATTTCATCATACTGTGACAGCTGAATACTTTTTATCTTTATAAATAATGTAAATGCAATATTTTCCTTTAAGGTTTAAACAGAACACTGGAAATATTTGCTATTTATCTTGAGAGAGAAAATAATTTATACACAATAATATTACCAGTAAATTCCTGGAGAATACTTGATGTCTTCCACAATTATGTAGATAATTTAAGAAATTAAGATGTTTATATTCTTAAAGAGTAAGAAACTATGTACACAAAATAATCCTTGGAATTATGTTTATATTTAATATGATACATTTGAAATCAATTTAAGAGCAATAGGTTTGTACCAGGAATATTAGAAATATACCAGAGTTAAAAATTGAAGAAAATGCAGGCCTCAGTTTTTTTTTTCAATTTACAAGGATGATATCCACATCAGGATTGCAAAGAGCAGTGATTTCAGTTGCTAGTAGCACTGATTTTGAGTGGAAACACAGAACATGGATGTACTGTATTACTTCACTTAAATTATTCCTTGAATAAGATGTTATAGCTTTATTCATTTCTAAGTGTGAGGCATTAGCAAGAGTCTTTCATAGCTACAGCCTACTAGTCTAAGAGATTTATTGGTTAGTCTGCTGAGCTAGGAAACAGCCATCTATATCTAAACAGGGGATCATAAAGACTATCAAATTTATCACATGTAAGAGTATATATTCAAATAGGGCAGTTTTAATTAGTATATAGGTACCTTTGTATATCTCATAATTATAGTCTGTTCTTTACGTTCTTAAGATCTCTACCAAACATATTCCATGAGGATATCAACATACTCCCAAATTATTTGTTGCTTTGTTATAAAGATAAGTGAATTCATATTTTAGTAAAAACAATTTGAAAGTGTTTAATAAATAAACTTGACTGTAGTATAAATATTCATGCAGTACAAATACATAATTTCTTATGAAAAATGCAGATGTCTGCTATGATGGTTTGGTGGTAACCTGGGTTAATACACTGGCTATTGACTAATGGGTGAGAATTTAGCATCAAGCCTGTCTGGTTCTGTCTCCTCACCTGTGAAATAGAAGTATTAAAGTGAGTAATACAGAAAGTTTCTTCCTCTTATTAAAGTTTTTCAGTACCTTTTAAACACTGTAATAATTTAGAGGCTAATCTAAAATGGTATGGTCATAATTGAAGGCAGTTTTACAAATGTAAAACATCATTTCTGTATTCTAATACTCATTTGGTCTTTTCTGTACAGGGTGAACCTGGAGAAGCAGGAAACCCAGGGCCCCCTGGAGAGGCAGGCTCGGGTGTAAGTGATGTCTTATTGTCAGTGTGGGGTGTTTTGTGTTCAAGAATTTCTTTTACAGCATGTTAAACATGTAACTTAGCTCCTAGCTGTGATTCTGTTTTTCACTTTCCCTTTCCAAACCATTATGAATAATCACAAATATAGAGCCTTATTGTTTAATAACTTTGCATATGCTCTGTATATTTTGATTCACATACCAAATGAAAAAAAAATTGTATTTGCATAATCAAAAACATTAAAATACAAGGGTACTTCAGAAAGTTTGAGGAAAAATAGAATTAAAAGATAATACAAATCTTTCCATGAACTTTTTGAAGTATCCTCATGTAAGCTGTTTACTGTATACATTCTCTTTGACAGACTTTCCATAATGGAAACAAACAGCACACCCTGCTCTCTCAAATAAACATTTATGAATGGTATTAGGATTGTATTATTCTAACATAGGTTAGTTTAAACTAGGAGTGAATTTGCTCCCAGAAAACATTTGGCAATATGTGGAGAAATTTTTTGTTGTCAAACTTGGAGGGCTAATAGCTGCTGGCACATAGTTAGAAAAGGCCAGGAATACTGTTCGACTACTTATAAATCGCAGGATAGCCCCCCACCAAAGCAAAGAATTGTCTGGCCCAAAGTATGGAGGTTAAGGAACACTGACTTAAAATTTGTAACGTAACTGTTCATTGTCTTCCATTGTGTAGGGTCCCAAAGGAGAAAGAGGAGAGAAAGGAGAAGCTGGTCCACCCGGTGCTGCTGGACCTCCTGGTGCTAAGGGGCCACCAGGGGATGATGGCCCTAAGGGCAACCCGGTAAGTGAGTTTGTTCCCCTTTAATGTGCCATTTATGCCAAATACACTTTGGAGCTTTTCATAGAAATATTAGAAATCATGAGATTCTGGCCCACAGTTGGTAAGGCAGACTTTTCATCATTTCATGTATTCATAAGCCTTCTCAATTAATTTAATTTTTTAGAACTTCCCTACCAGGAGATGAGAAATGTTCTCTTGAATTCTTAAATTCACTGTTTTGAATTCATAAATTCAAGGTTTTGCCTTGAGTTTAACTTCTTAAACTTCAGATTATTATAAATTTCTGAAAATTTATTTTTTATTTATTTTTTCCTTTACAAACATCATTCTAGGGTCCTGTTGGTTTTCCTGGAGATCCTGGTCCTCCTGGGGAACCTGGCCCTGCAGTAAGTATCATGGAAAAATAAAGGAATGATTTTGGAGAGGATAGTCCCAATGTCTGTATTCTTAATAATTACAGAAAATTCTTAATTACTTAAGTAGACTATGAAAAGCAGAAAGAAAAAGAAAATATAAACAGTAATTGCAATTATAAGAAAATCTGTATCAGTGGAGACTGTTAGACTCATACTGCATTATTATGTTCTTCATTTGGATTAGTATTCCAGACTTTGTTAGATTGTACAAACAAATTATCTGGGTAGCAGCATTACTATTAGTTCAAAATTACGTGGTCATTTCTTTTCTCTCAGTCTCTTCTGTAATGCAAATCCTATTTTGAGCTGCACCATATATTTGTACATGGTGAAAGGATATACTATCTTTGTACATTAATTGCATCTTCTTTCTTTCCTTATATCAAGAGAAAACTGCATTTTAAATTCGATATAGTAGCAATTTCACAAATCTTCATGGAGATAGTGATTGGCCCCACACTCCTTTATTAAAAAAATTAAAAGAATATAGTAATTTTATTTGTCTAACTGATAATGATTATCTCCAGAACACTCTAATAGTCTATTATATCTTTTTCTCTGATAAAAATGAATTAATAATGAGATACTCATGCATCTGAGTTCATTTTCTATTGCCCTTTATAGGGTCAAGATGGTGTTGGTGGTGACAAAGGTGAAGATGGAGACCCTGGGCAACCGGTAAGTAATGACACCATTTTTTAAAAAAATCATTACGTAGTCTCAAGGCATTTAAAATAAATAATCAGATACGATCAGCCTTGAAAAAGCACAGCTCTTATGTATACATTTTTCTAAAACAATTATCAGAAATATCTCAATTCCAGTTTAAAGTCAATCTTACATGGCATGGTTCTTATTTGATGTGAATTAAGAAATATAAGCAAAGTTTTCATAATAAAAATGTATTCATATCAGACTAATTATTTTGTTGTACTATGTCCAATTCAATCATCTATCCATTTTTGTTCAATAAAAAAAAATTAAAAAATAAATAAGACTGAAAGGAAGAAAGCCAAGTTATTAGCCTATCATTAGCATAAATTATTTCAATTTTAAACGTAAAGTCAGTATGGGCCTTCCCCCCACCCAATTTAGGATTGACACACAAGTGTGCTTTGGCGACGTGGTAATTTAGGGAGGAGGAAGGGAGGCACTAACTTAAGTAGGAGCCAAAAACAACTGCACCCAAACACAATTTTGTCTCTAGAGCCACCCCCAGTGGATATTTACAGTCAAATTTAGGCTTATACTGTGAAGATAAGGCATGTGCATCATCTCCCAGCATGTGGTATACACCTTGGCAGAAAAACACTAGTGTTGTACAAGAAAAAATTTAGAGGTAATAGTATTATGGTTTCACAAATTTATGTGATAGTAGAATTATTAACCTTATGATTCTATTAATTAGCATGTCTGTTGGATGCTTACCATATATAAATCAGTACTTTTTAAAAGAACACAGTTTTACATACAAGAAATTTGATTCACTCTCTTTTAGCTATGAAGAGTTTTACCATATAAATTTACCAGCTGTAACTGTAGGTAAGTAGAGGAAGTGTAGGTATCTGAAGCAGGATTGAGATTTTACAGGAAAGACAGATGTGTGGAAACGACAAAAGAAGGTTGGCTTCAGTTCAGATTTTGAAAAAATATGGAGGTCATAAAACAATATCCAATTCCTTAAAAAGTATTTTTTACATTTCATAGGGTCCTCCTGGTCCATCTGGTGAGGCTGGCCCACCAGGTCCTCCTGGAAAAAGAGTAAGTTTCTTTAATTCTTTATTTGAAACATACACTCATTATTTACCATGTGTATAAAATTATATAATGTCATAAAGATGCTAAAAAATTTAAGTACTAGAGAATAATTTCATATGTGTGTTAAAATATTTACTAAAATAGAGCACATTTTAACCATTTCACTGTCACAATGAAAATGAAAAAAAAAAACAAAAAACAGCTCCTATTTATGAAGTTTTCCACTTTTCTATGCTTCGATTTCCCCTCTGTAAAAATGTAATAGACTGTTATAAAAGACTCCAGTGGTACTCGCAACTTCAGATCTCTGTGTAACACATGGGGACAAGATGTCAAAAGTCCAGTGCTAGCTTAAAACATTGTAAAAACATCTGAATGCAATATCAATAGAATGAGCTCAAGACTCAGTACATAATGTTAAATTGCTTTACATTGTCAAGCTTCTCTGACTTGGAGACAAGACTTTAATGAAGGGCTATAGCAAAATATAAATAAGTAGGTATTGTTCAAAATATTGGCTACAGGAAACCCTAGGAGATTTACTTTACTGTCCTTTTATGACTGTTGTACTATTTTCATAATAGCATAATCTCTGTAATCTCTACAGCACCTCTATAGTGTTCTCCTGCATCTCCTTTAGTCTATTTTTCAACTTATCCATGAAAAAAAGTATGTGGTAATCATCAAAATACATTTCTTAGGCTGATTCTTTCTTTGACTATCCAAAGTCACAGAGCAACTGGGGACACTGCTATTTTCTAACGGTAACTTTATTTTTGGGAGATTTTTCACACTAAGTATCCTCCTATTGTATATTGAATGTTAATGGGTTTTACTTTTTTCTCTCAGCAATACAAATTTGTTACTATTTACAAGCAAACATTTCTCTTTGCCAGAATGAATTTAATTTATAATAAATATTTTTTTCTGAATACAATTTACTCTTCATTGGCCACGCACCTTTTTATTTTACCTCTTATTATTATTTCTGTGCTTACAACCCCAAAGCACAGTCTTAGAAGAAATAAATTTATTCCAAAACAACCATTGAGCTATTATTCTCAGAAAGGAATTACAAAGTGTAACATTATTTTTGAGATCTATTGCCTTTTTCTGCTTGTAGTGTGACTACCCCTAAAACTATCAAATGAGTAGGTATGTTTTCTATTATTTATGACCTTTTGGAAGAATAATTATATGAAAAGTCTTGAGAATGGGTTGAAATCCTTCTTGAGAAAACGTGAAATTGTTTTTTTCTTTCTCCCATCTTCCAATGATAGGACGATCTATAAAGTGGTGGTTATAGAACAATGAAGTCGTACTACCTGGCTTTTAACGCAGCTCTACTACTTATTACTTGTATCACTTTGGGCAACTTACTTATCCCTTCTGTTTCTCAGTGTGCCTACTGCCTAGAATTGTGCCAAACAAAAGATAACTCATATAATACTGTGATTATGATAAATGCTTACATAATAATTTTTAGTGTGGATTAGCTCTTCATTTTGAAATAGTTGTTAAATATTGAGCACAAGGATCGTGATCATACAAATATAAATTATGGTACTTTTGATAAAGAGAGAATTAAACCTTCCTTCAAATTGTGGTAGGTACTTGAAAAGGACAGACGAACAAAATCTATTTTGAATATTTTATTACATATAGGCAGCTTCTCAGCTCATTTCATTACTCAAGGCAAACTCTCAGCAAGTGCTATACAGTTTAGTATCATTTTAAAATATGTCACAAAAATACCTCATTTACAATTTTTTATGAATTTAATTAATTACCATTTGATATTTGGGATGAATTTTCTTAATGTGACAGAGTTTTAAAATGAATTAGTTTCTTTAGCCATACAGTGGTAGGAACAGTGAATTATTCATTTTGAAAACAATTGAATACTATTGAATTTTTTTTAAAAGTAAATGAATAAAAACAATTTACATGAGAATATTAATAAATTTTAAAAATTAAAAAAATAAATAAATTTCATATCTGTGAACCAGTATATCACATATCCTTTTGCATTAATAATTTGAACCAAAATTTATATCTGTATTTATATATGTATAACATAACCATAATATAGAAAAAATATCATATTTTAAGACTATTAGGGTATTATGTAACAGTATTTTTGATTAATAGTTAATGTTGACAATATTGATAGTATAATAAAATTTCAAAATTTTTCTATCCATATTTATTAATTTTTAAATCTTGCTAATGTAACAAACTTTTCATTTTTATTATAAGGGATTTTTTTAAGTATTTGTGTTTAATACTTTGGAGGGGGTAATTATAAACAATTATAATTTGAATGAATAACTCACATTTCTAGAAAGACTTCCATCCAATCCTAGAATTGAGAAAATGTCATAGAAAAGTCAGCACATAGAGATGTAAATTATACCTTTATTCTACAATGCAGAGGCAGTGTTGTGTAGTGGAAAGCCCAAGTTTTTGCATTCATATTCATTCACACCTGAGTTGCATCTTAGTATTGACTACTTAATTGGGATGTAATTTAAGAATATTAGTTAATCTTTGATTCTTAATTCCTTTCTCTTTATAATGAGAATAAGGATGTATTTTTATACATTAAGATAATTAGTTATAATAAAATACAGTATATTAATAGTATATCAATGATTATATAGTGTATACTCAAAAAATGTATTTGTTGTTTTAAGAACATGAAGCATGACCAATGACTTTTTTCATCCAAAATTAAAGATTACATTCTATTGTTAAAATGGTAAATTGCAAGCAATTGGTAAATGTCGTCTTTAGACTTAAATATCAGATATAATTAGAAAAGAGAAAAATCACGTCACTCCCTCTCTGGCAAGTATTTCTGCCTAAACAACCTGATTAACTCTTCCTATTAAAAAGAATAAAAAATCTTGAATAAATAAAAATGTGTAAGTGCGTCAATGAGATGGATAGAAAATAAGGGATTAAGATAATGCATTTGCAAAGTTATAACTGAATTTTTATATAGAAATATAGGTAATGGTTTCATTGAAGAAAACCTCAGAAGAGACCCAAGGGTATATATAAAAACCTCGTTAGTGACCAATAGGATATTGCACATCAATGGAAAAATGGATAGATTATTGAATAAATTGTGCTGGAAGAGTTGGTTTTCTATATGGAAAAAAATAAAATAGACCTTACCTATCTCCTTTCACAAACTCAATTTCAGTTGACTTACAATCATAAATGCGAAAGATAAACTTTGGAATTTTTTAGCAAAAATTATTGGAGAATTAATTTTTGACCTCCAGTAACAAATTCTGGTAACATAGTTGTGACCAGAAAGGAAAAGATTGATGTAGCAAATATACTACAATTAAAATTTTCTGTTTATCGAAAAATGCTGAAAAGACATTGAAAAGAAAAAGGTACAATTAGAAGAAAATATTTCTAACAGAGAGAAAACTTGCTAAGTGTAATTTTCCAAAATATCTAAGTATTTTTTACAAATTAAGAAGACAGAAAAATCCAATAAAAAATCTGCAAAAGGTATGAAAATATATTTGACACAAATGATCCACAAATACATGAAAGATGTTTGTGGAAATCAGGAAAATATTTTCTAAAAATCACATGAGATACCATCTCATATCCAACAATTGGCAAAAATTTGCTATGACAAAATGAGTATTGGAAAGGATGTTTCCAAACAACAATTTGGATGATCATACTCAGTTATTGTGAGTTAATTGGTACAATGGATTTAGGGAAATAGTTACATAGTAGCCATTTCTAAGCACATATCCTAGATGGTATCTTGCACATATTCACCAAGTGACACGTGTAAGAATTCTCATATCATTCTTGTTCATAGTAACAACTGTAGAAAAGACAGATTGCATTGAGGTATATTCATAAACTAAAATAATTTTATATGGCAATGAAAATGAATGCATTACATACACATGAATCAACATAGATGAATCTCAAAAACCTAATATTAAGCAGAATATATGTGTGTGTGTATGTATAGATAGTGTGAATATATACATATAATGTTGAACTGGAAAAGACATATTAGATGATTTCATTTATATAATATGCAAAAAAATATTAAAACATGCTTAGCATTCACACACAAGTGATTAAAATGATAAAGAAAGGTAAGGCAATGATAAACAAAAATTTAGGATGGTTCTTACTTGTGTGGGAAAAAGTGGACTGCAATATTTACAAGTGTCATGTAGGAAGTTTCTAAGTCACAGGTTTGTGCTATATTTTGTAATATATTTATATGTTGAGAACCTAAGATAATAAAATATTTATCTAAGTTATTTCCTGCATTACATATACATATTTTTAAAATTATTTTATTTATTTATTTTTTTTGTCCGTTGGCCAGCTGATACAGGGATCCAAACCCTTGACCTTGGTGTAACAACATCTTGCTCTAACCCATGAGCTAACTTGCCAGCCCTTATATATGTCTATTTAATATTAATAGAAAGTACTTTAGTGCAATTCTGTCTTTTTTATTTTTGATGAATCATTTTAAAATAATCTCATCAAAAATTTTAGGTAGGTTCTATCCTCTCATTTTAAGTAACAATTTATACAAACATGATGGGCTGTTTTTAATCCATTCTAGTCACTTTGTAAACCAAATTAGAAGGCTTTGTATTCATGAATTATTAATGACATAAGAACTATGATGAGTATCCATTGCTTGCAAAGCTATTCACATCCATTTCGAGATAGCAGAAAAATCAATCTTAAGTCAGCACAATTGAGCAAAAATATGCAGGTTTTTCTCTTTTAAACCATTACATTGTTATCAAATCAAAGCTATTTAGCAGTGTGTTAAATTGATTCCTATATTAGGTTAGGATAAACTGACATGCTTAATTAGCTTTATCTGTTTTACACAATAATCTGTTTTCTTCAGCAGTGTAAAATATATTTTAAGATGTGAGAAATTACTCTGTCAGAAATCTTATTACTAAAACTATAATTAATGCTTGCACGGTTTTAAATTACAGCCAACCAAACTAGTTAGTTTAATCAAGAGCTCTACCTTAGCCTAAGCAAATAGGTGGTTTAACTAAAAAAAAAAAAAAAAAAAAATTGAAATACAAATTATTGACTAAGGCCTTTTACAACTGTAAACTGACAATTTTCATATATTAATGTCAGCACAAAGTAGTCCAGAATGCTTTTGCATTAGAATCAGATGGAACTGGTCTCAAATCCTTGTTTTCCAACCTAAAAATGTGACTTGTGCCACATTAATTTCTTTGATTCTCAGTTTTCCAATTTATAAAGTGGGCATAATAACTAATTTTCAGTGCTGAAGTGAGTGAAGACTAAATTAATGAAATGCATATATGAAGCACCAAGCCTAAGGCCTGGAGTTATGAGCAGCTCAAAGATTGGATGCTATTAATAAGCATTGATTAAGGGCTTTAAATTATGGGATTATTTATAAATTTAATACACATGTTATTAAGTATAATATATATGTAACAGAAAAAATAAAATATTCTCTTCTAATTTTCCAGTTGTATAAGTGAAAGGAAAGTTTATTAGTGATAAATTCATAGTAACTTTATAGTAGACTTAGTTTTGTTCATTGTTGAATTTTGCTTTGTCATTGTAGTTTTATAGTGATCAGTACTGAACTAACTGGGTGATGATGCACATAAAAAGTCTACAAATATTGATTAACTGCATTTAAAAAGTATAGTACATTGTGATTCTATTACAATATATACTTATTTATATTTATTTATTCCTTGGTTGAAATTCAGGCAACACTTATGGTAAAGGAATTTCCTGTGAGAACTATTGCCAAAAAAGGGAGTGTTTAAATTCAAGACAACTACATATAATTTTTAATAAAATGAATTTGCCAAACAACAGAGATTTAGGACCAGTTTGATGAATAATAACGTGATTAACTTAGAGTCTGATGAATAGTAAAGTGATTAACTTAGAGTTAATGGAGAAGAAGCTATTTGGAAACTTTAAAAGTACTGTACATATGTGAGATCACTGTGTTTATGCACTGTACATATGTGAGGTCACTTTTTTTATAAAATGGGAAGACACAAAGCATCTAATCCTATAGAGGTACAGTGCTGAGTGAATTCTACGAATTGAAACTGAATTGAGGACTCTGTCTCCATAAACTATTGTGTTTAGTCAACAGGCAGCAATGTCTCATGCAGTAGTCAATTTAATATCACCTTTGTGAAAATAGCAAGAGCATATTCTTATGTAATAATTGTAATATCCCATCAAAAGGCTTATGATATGGTTGAATGAGAATTGCCTTAAAATCTACTGCCTTTTAGTCCATTTAGAACATATAGTCTTAAGTTAGCTTTGTATTTATTTTGTGGAGATTGACATTTTTTTCTACCCTTAGTTTCCCAATTGTAAGCAACAGAAAAACAGAACAATAACAATTTTCCTATAACATGGAATAGCAGAAGTAGCAATGACTGGAATAATGTGTTCAAAACTATTAACAATGTTTTCTGTGAGTGAATCTTACAAGTGAATGATAATAAAACTTCCTAATAGAATATTGATCAGAATGTCGTGAGTGGCAGTGATACTGAGAAACAACATTCTAATGGTTATTGAACAAGTAAGAAAATTAAGTTATCTTTTGTAGTACATGCGCCTTCTGTCATGCATTTGTAATACTTGAGAATAAATGTATATTTCCTTGAAGCATTAGAAGATTGTACAGCTTGCATCAATAACCATGGAATTTCAATACTCGAGTTATCATTATAGCTAGCTCCATGACCTTTAATTGAAAACAAAGTACATTACAACCTAAAAATGTACATATTAAATGGAATTTTTAAGAGTCCAGCCCATATTGCTAAAGGACAGTTCACAGTAAAAAGTTTTTAAAATAACATATTATTAATTAGTTACAAAGACAGAGGAAGTTTAAACTTACTATACACACAGACATACACAAATACACACACACATACAAGGACACCTCAAAAAATTCATGGAAAAATAGAAAGGAAAGATAATACAAATCTTTTCATAAACTTTTTGAAGTACCCTCATATGTCATATATATTATATAGTGTATATATGCATACCATATATATGTGCATACCATGTATATGTATGTGTATATATACACAAACATATATAGTTTTAGATATTATGTATATGTACTATTAACTCAAATTTCCAATTGAGACATTTGCTTTTACAAAGGCCCTTGAAAAACTCCTATATTATATAAATGTATAGGACATTCTCATAATAAAATAGAATATAAATCCACTTAAAATTTCTGTTTGGGAGAAAACTATGCCTCCCACCGTCATTATGCAAACAAGGTCTGCATTTAAATAAGAAACCACTGCAGATTACACTTCCCTCTTGAAGATTCATAGTTCAAGAAGGATATTAAAGATTCTGAAAAATTCTAAATTAATTTCACTTTATTTTTAAAATGTTCTAACTACTACTGTTTTTAATACTGTTTGAGAAAACTATTCTAATTTTTTTTTATGTGGAAAATGCAAGTACTTGTTCATATAATATGTTTGAAAATGTTTACCCAAATATCTTATTTCATACTAAATTTGACATAGTTTACTTTGCTAATTTAAAAAAGAAGGATTCTCCCCGCAACCAGAGTCCCTGCATTTTTCTGATTTCCCTCTTTCCTTCTCAACGCTCAAGTCACCATACAATCATGTACCTTAATATTCTGCCTCTGTACACCACACATATGCGCAGACTCTTTGCTAGTAGCCTGGCTGAACTACAAGCATTTCTCTGAAGAGTGTCATGGACTGTCCATCCTTATGCCTTTATGCGTGCATGTGAATGGTCATAAGGAAACATCACTCCCTCATCCACCCATATACTTCACCTTCCTACACTGTGATCTTCAGATCAGAGATTAGTTTTTAGAAAAGACTTCCCTACTGCCAAACAGGATCAGTATACCTATTTTGTACACCTGCCTCATCTTCGTATGTTTTATGATATACTGTATTTTTTAATTTTCATGACTGTCTTTGTAACTAAATTTCACAAACTCCTTAGGGTTTCTGTTTTGGGGTTTTTTATTTGTATTCTCCATACATGGCTCATTTCTGGAACATAGTGTTTAAACCATGGAAGAATGCTCAAATTATAGAATAATATTGTAAAACATGAATAGTGGAAAGAGGATTGTATTAGATATTTTATTTGAATTATATTTCTCATGGGTAGGAAGATCTGTTCTAACTGTGACTACTGGTGGAGAATTAACTGGGGCCTGTTTTATTGTGTCAAGTTTTTATGAGGCATTTTCCAATCAGAACACTCATTACTTTATAAAAGTACAGCAACTTGCTCACTAGATCAGGTCCTTGCCCCTCTGTTTATGCAAACATATGAGAAATAAATGACTCAGTCAAGAATTTGTCCATAGTCATTGCCTTGGTATGTTTTGTGCTGCTGTAAAAGAATTCCACAGACTGGGTAATTTATAATGAACAGAAATTTATTGGCTCACAGTGCTAGAGGCTGGAAAGTCCAAAACTGAGGGGTCAGCATCTGGTTTTGTGCTATATCATCCGTAGTAGAAAGGCAAAGAAAGGAAGAGAGAAAGCATGTTTGTAAGCCAGCTCTTTTATAATTTATATTAATCCATTCATGAAGGCGGAGTCCTCTTGACTGAAACACATTCCATTAGCCTCCACCTCCCAACACTGTTGCATTGGAGATTAAGTTTTCAACGCATGCTTTTGAGGAGATGGCATTTAAACCACAGTAGGCGTTGAGTTTTTTTGCAAAGGAAGCTTCCTTCTTTCCTAGAAAATGTGTATCTGCTTTCATCCTAGTTTTTCTTAAAAAGTAAAAAGTTATTTGCCATCTAGAAAAAAAATATGGAATAAATAAAAGTGGAAAAAGTGAGAAAAAGAACAGAACAAAGTCATTCAGTAAGGATTTCCACAATGATAGATATTTGTTCACAGAGGGAAGAAATCCTTTGGCGGTGGAGAAACCCTTTATTTTAATCACAATTTTGTGGCTGTGTGGAATTTAGTTGGTGTTAAAATTCTCTAGCCTCTTCAAACTCAGATTTTCTTTTCCCTTAGAGGAAAGATGATATTTTTGTTGTTTTTAGACAGTGGGTAGCTTGCTGTTTTTAAAAGCCAGATACTGATAAATCTTTTTCTACAATTAAGTTCATGTGTGTAAATGCAATCTTTGGAGATTAATAATACATATCTTTATATCACTAATTTGAGGAAAAAAGCTTCTTTGAAGAAGGAAAACCTATTCAATTGAATTTCATTATGTCTGTATTAAAAATAATATTCATATGGTTGTTTTATCTACTTTGCATAGGTTGATATTTTAAATATCCCACCAAAATAATTTATAGCTCAACATTTTAATACTAGGAAAAATTTGAAGTTTATGCTTTACTACAAAAATTCTCTTACATGAATAATATGAAATTAAAAAGATGCACTTTGAAGTTTTAACCTATATATTTTTATCAGCATATTCTTGCTGCCTCAAGAGACTACTTATAAAATTTTCATATTTCTTTGAGTTGAGGTACAATGAAAGTCTATTAATAGATGAAGTAACTGTGATAACATTCAGAAAATATTACTTATGATGTCTTCATTGACTCTCAGAGATGGAAATGAGTTCATGGAATTTACTGAATTTGCTGAAGTAGTTGAAGTTTTAAATGTAGATTTTAAAGACTGTATGAAAGGCTGGTATGTATTCACCATTAGAATATTAATATAGCATCTGAAAAAGAGAAAGACATCCTCCTGTGTCACCTTATACTCACTGATTAAACCCAGTGGGACTACTCTTTCCAATCTCCAAACCAATCTCAGTTAATGATTTTGAGCACAATTCATTGCAAAAATTGAAGGAAACAAAGGGAAAACAAGAGGGTCTGTGAGAAAAATGAAAAGCAATGTCTTAGAGATCATTAAGATTTTTAAAAAATCTTGCTTAATTATGCTTTTGGAAAACATCTTTAGTGTAAACATTTTTTTTTTCTATTTTTGCTCTAATATTGGGATTTAAAAAGGTAATATTATTTTTTAATACTAATTATTTATGTGAAGTACATAGTTCTAGAGCCTGAAAATACTGTATCTGTTGACCATCACAATTTTAAATATTGTGTTTCTTTAGTTGGAACATGATTTTTAGGAATGAATGAACGTATGGACGTACTAAGATTAAGAAAGGGACCACTCTTAAAATACATGTAAGGGTGGAACTGAAATTTGATACATTTAATTAATTCCTAATAACACAACATAATAAATGATATATGAATATCTAATGCAATAGGAAGACTTTTAGTTCATCAGCATTTATTTAAAAACTTTATTTTTACAGTTTCTTTATGCTGGTGTGTTGTAATTATCTCAATCTGTGCTTTATTTTTAATATTCTAAGTGGAAGTTTGTACATAAAAAGGGTTTTGCTTTTCCTCATTGTGTTTTAAAACAAATACTGATAGCTATCACAATTTATTAGCGTTTGTTAAAAATTAAATTAAGCATTTGCAAATAAGTTCTCAGTTACATTACTTGTATGTGATACATACTAAATGAAATTTTATGTTCATAGGGTCCTCCTGGAGCTGCAGGTTCAGAGGGAAGACAAGGGGAAAAAGGTGCTAAGGTAAAATATATATTAATAGGTATTAGGTTGGAAAATCTCATACATACATTGAACATTTATTTCAGTACATTTAATAAATAGTTAAAATATCTTTTCTCATTAGTAACGTGTTCACATATTTTACTTTCTAACAGGGAGAAGCAGGTGCTGAAGGTCCTCCTGGAAAAACTGGCCCAGTCGGTCCTCAAGGACCAGCCGGAAAGCCTGGTCCAGAAGGTCTTCGGGGCATCCCTGGCCCTGTGGTGAGCATCTGTGCTAAAAGATGCTATTTGAGAACAGCATTTTATTTATAAAAAAAACTATAAATGAAATGTTTACATCAGCATTATTTCATAAGTTGTGCAGATGTTTTTATGGGAATTCAGTAAATATTATGCAGTAAAGTCAGAGACTCTTAAAATTTTAAAATGTCATTTATTTAATAAGTCATGGTGAAATTATAACTTATAAAGGCAGAATAAAAAACCAAACCCTAAGATCTCAATGTCGTAAAAATTTTACACATACACGTATGCATCCATATATATACACGTATATATGCACGTGTGTTTATGATATACTATGTGTGTGTTTACACACACAGTAAAAGGACAGAAAAATTGCTTGCACTATTTGTAGATCTTCTCCATTTGGTGGAATTCATAGGTGTTGGATGATTTTTTCCTTTTTGTATTTCCAAAATTTTAAAAAAGAAAAACAAATGTATACTTTTTAAATAAAAAAATCAATCATTTTTATTTTCTGTAGGGAGAACAAGGTCTCCCTGGAGCTGCAGGCCAAGATGGACCACCCGGTCCTATGGTGAGTAGCATCTTTTCCATTATTTAAAAAGAGAGAATTACCAAAACAAATTATTATAAGCTAGAATCTCTGAAAATTTAGCTTATAATTTGGTTTATATTTTGTACGATATGAAAGGAAATATATTACTGAGACTTTAAAAAGCGAAAAATAGTCTTAACTGATAAGTATATGGAAAATATGCCACTTGATCACAAGATCTTTCATTACTTATACCCTTTGGATGAAAAAAATGATTTCCATTCTAAATAAAATGCCACTAATGGTCCAGGCAGTCCTTTTCCTAGTATATACAGTTCCCTAAAATGCATGCAATTACACTTAGTTTCTTGGCACTTCATTTAAAAGAGTAATGTTGGCACAGGCACACAGTGATTTTTTTGACAAAATAAATTGTTCTCTTCATGAGTCATGCAGGGTGTAATATAAAACACTAAATCCCAATAGTGAAGAAAGATATGATTGTTACAGTACTGAAGCTTGATTACTATCATAAACTCTATGTGCAAACAACATGCTTGAGAAACAATAAAGGATTTAGTTGACCAACGTACTATTTATAGATGGAATTTATTATAGAATCCAAGGCTATACTTGCTACAAAATCTGGGCAAAAAGTGAGAATAAAAGACTTGCCTTGTAAAATCATTGCTTCTAGCTATTTTGTTTGCTTTATAAACAGATTCTGTTTAACGCTAACAATATTTAAAATTCATTGTCCAAAAATAGTTATGTATAAATGGATCAATCAAAACAACAAACCATACATATAGCACTCTACAAGTGTGATGCATATTGGTTAAAATAGTCAACTGCATATGGTAATTTAAGCTTTATGCAAATGCCTTTTAGCATGCTTATATTAATTATCTCAGATATATACATACTCAGAAAGCCATCCAAACTAGGATTCACAATCCTAATTATTCAGAATGAATTTTGGCTCTTCCTTTTAATAAAGATGGCACAACAATTTCCTTTATTTAGCACACCTACCAAGTATTTCATAAGTGTTGAAGAGATTTCTTTTAAGCTAGAAGTTAAAGATCATTTATGTATTAACTGGTTAAAAGTTATTGAATTTTTATAAGATTTCAATCAGGAGATCATCAGCTATGAACTTTATCTCATCTGCATGGAAACAGGGCCCTGGTTGAAGCAAGATGGGCTCCATGTCTGCACCACTTTTTAGGGAATATTGTCTTTACATATGGTAAACTCCTAACTGCACAGAGTCAGAGCTTGGAAAAAAACATTTTGTGTCTTAAGGACACCTTAAAATTTGCCAGAGATTTTTTTTGTTATTTCAGATTTTCCAATAAGTATTTTGACCTTTCTGCAGATGAAATAAAAAGTACTACACTGGAGATTTCCTTTAGCTAATATTAAAAATAAAACCATCAGACATACCATCTGATTGCAGCTTGCAAAAGTTTGTATTGCTGACTCATAAGTACAAGTGAGTTTACAGCACAGGAGGACTGAACAACTCAAGCCCTTTTAAGCAAAGGGAAATGGTAAGCAGTCCATACTCTGGCTGCTTGTTTCATTGGAGAGTACTTGCAACATGAATATAATGTTGCTTTTTCATAGCTTCAGTTAGTCTTGACTGTTATATCTAATCTCAGTGAAAATATTACTTGGTCCTCATAAGGTGAGGGTGGAAAAAATTATCTTCAGAATGCTATTTATGGCAAATTAATGAGCTTATCCACTCAGCTAAGAAAGATTTGTTTTAGAAGGTAAATTTTTAATCAGTGAGAAGTAGCTTATCGTGGTTATTGGTTAATGTACTTGACTCTAGAGCCAAACTGGATTCAAAAACCAGCACTACTGCTTACTTGCTCCATAACTTTAGGAAAGTCGCTCTTTTAAATTTTTTTTATTTTTTAGATTTAGGTTCTTTATTTGTAAACTGGAAATATTTATAGCATTTATCCCATGAGATGTTATAAAGTTTAAATGAATTATTCTGGAATATTAATATCTTCTAACCCATGGGTTCTTACTTGTAAAGCATGTATGTAGACCATTAACTGACACTAGCAGCACTGAATACAGAATTATTAAATGAATGAAATAATGATAAATATTTTGAAAAACAATCAATTTTATATTCTTAGTGAAAACTAACTAAATTTGACATAATTGTGCACGTGTATCATCAGTTAACCTGTTTGCAAGTTGTTGGCTGTTAAAGCAAATGGAAGAGATGGACAAGTGCAGTAGTTAGAACATGGTGTAAGTCCTGTAATAGAGTCAAGCAGAGGATGCTAGGCATGCTCAGAATAGGATATTTAAATGTCATCTCCTGATTATTAAAGAAGGAAAAGAGAAGCTTAAGTGTGGAAGTGATGTGGGAGGTGAGGCTAACAGAGATTTGAAAACTGATACAAGTTTGCATTACCCTCTGCAATTAATCCATGTGAAATTTATATGAATAATACTTTCTCTGTAATGTGTTTTTTTCTCTTTGTGAATATATTCACACCCACATCCAAGTCTATGCAGGCTTCAGTTTTCTTATCACTAGAGTTCCACAACTACCAATTGGGTCACTTTTCTACTTCCAGAAGCTGCCTGTAACTTCCTGACCAGCATTGCACTGGTCAGTCAAAACTACTAAGACATTCCCATTTTCCTCAGCTGGTATAACAGCTGTTCAATAAGTACAACTCGCCTGCTTTCATCTTTCTGGAGGGGCAGCTACCTAATGTTACAATTGATGTCTACCTAACAGAGCATCCAGGTAGATAACAGTTTAACAATTTTATAGGAACCACCTAGAGGCGAAATTCTTTGGGATAGAGTGAAACAAACATATATTTTAAAACTCTAAAAGTGTTTTTTGCTTGGTGTCTTTCTACTGTCTGTTATCAGCTCTACTAGAGTTCATATATGGTACGGTATTTATTTTTTACTTTAAAAGTTAGGTATTTCTCATAGTAAAAATCAGTTTAAATTTGGTATATGCATAAATTCGACATACACACACACACACACACACACACACACACACACACACACACACACACACACACACACACACAGAATCACCAGATGGAACTGAGGAAAGGTAAGTAACACATGTGGGAACTAATGGAAAGCTAAGGACAATGATGGGCCTGTATAAAGCATTCTATTAGAGTTTTTGAAAGTGGAACTGCTGGTTTCTTGAGTAGTCAACAAATATTAAATGGGAATTAGACTGAGTGTTTTAAAGAGAAGAGTAAAGATCCCTAAATTCTGCCCTGTGCTACAAGGTAAAAATTAACAAGATTTAATAATTGGTAAAACTAATATTTATATGATTTTTGGCAGGCAGAATTACATCTGTTTATATTTTAAGCTTTTATTTTGTCTTGTTTCATATTCTTTTCTTTTATGAACCTGTTTTTCCAAATACTGAATAATGTTTCAGCTACACTGAAGCAAATAGGTTCTTAAAATTATTCAGTATTTATCTTTGGAGAAGTTTACCTTAGTATTGTTATACATTCCTTTTTTTCCACAGTAATAAATAAAATATCTGATAGCATTATTTTTCAAACCACAAAAGCCTGAATAAAAGGTAGAATGGGTTGCTGAATTACAGTTTGATTTTTTTCTTTAATTATGCATTTGATCAATCTGTAAACTGGGTTGAGATGTGTAGTATTTCATAGTGATTAAATAAGTTTAAATAACAAAGCATTTACTTTTCACCAAATTAAACATTATTTTACATTTTTGTCTCCTAATTAAAGTGCAGGATATGAAGTTTCTTTAAACTTCAGTGCGTTAGAGTTCTGAGGTGAAGATCAAAACAAATATTACTTAAAGCAGGGGGAAATGCTTGATTGTGTATTCTATACACTTAAGAATGTATTGTCCCTGTTTTCCTTTTCACTTTATTACTTAATAATTATGTATTTCCCTAAAGACTTTCAATTTACAATATCATAAAGAGGAAACAGAAAATATGTATACTTGGAATAACATTTTTATATACAAAGTTGGTGTTTTTGATCTGTTCCAAGTTCAGAGGATTATTTATAACTACTCTCAACATCACAACGTTACCAATTCTTATTTCCATGTGATGAAAATAAGAAACTTATTTTACTTGGCAAATTTATTTTGAGATATAGTTTGTAATTTCATGAGAGATAGTTTAGAGGGATTACTTATTACCTCTAACTCCTTTATGAATGATACTTATAGAAAGGATTAAAATGCATTTAAAACACAAATAGTTTCTAGTATATTTCTCATTAAGCTTGAACAATTATTATTTTTGTTTGTTTGTTTGTTTGTTTGTCTTTTTCGTGACCGGCACTCAGCCAGTGAGTGCACTGGCCATTCCTATATAGGATCCGAACCCGCAGCGGGAGCGTCGCCGCGCTCCCAGCGCCACACTCTCCCGAGTGCGCCACGGGCTCGGCCCAAGCTTGAACAATTATAATTACTAGGATTTCTTCCTTTTTTGCCACATTAGCTTTTACTATTAGACTGGGATGAGAAAGGTGATAGGTATCCGTCTGTAGCATATATAAAACTAGTAACAGTATTTAACATTTGTGTTATGCTTTACCATTTATGCAGTTTTTTGTAAGCCTGGTTTTTCTTTCATTATCACAACACTATATCAGTTATTATTTTTGGAATACTCTTTATAAAATAAGCTCTGAGATAATAACTGATAGATCCAAGATAATCCAACTGATAAGATGTAGACTTGTAACTCTTCGAGTAAAACAGTGATTGAAATATTGACGCCCAGCAAGCAACATCTCTATCAGTTCTCCCACTTATATCAAAATTTTTGTAAATATATAACTTGCTGAGAAATTTTGAATAAAAAAAGAGAACTAAACAATGAAAAAAGTCTGTCCTCTTGAAATAGTTTCATAATTGTAATATAGAGAATTTTAATCTAGAGATTTTTAACTTACATATCTCAAATTTAGTCAGTATTCTTAAATGGTTTCTGCTACTGCTACAAGTACTTGGTCTTTTAACACAATTAACATTTTTATTAGAACTATTTTCCAATGCACTTTTATGCCACCTTATTTTAACATACAGAATCTTTGACATCTACCTGGATAGTGACATGATCTTAAAAATTATTTGATTATTTCCATTACTTATTTATATTATTTCTTCAAAAATATGATATTGGGCAACATTACTGTCTTTTCTAAATTTATGAGTCACCAGACATTTGTGATGAAACCAGAAAAAGTAGATGCGAAATACATTACTTCAGTTATAAAATTATTAAACTACTAGGAAGAAATAGGTAATGTTTTTATTTCAACATAAACATGATCCTTTATGCTGCTCTGGTTTGCATATTGATTTAACAGGATTTGGGACCTGGTATCACAGAGCCATTTTTCTTAAAACTTCATGAGCATCAGATCTATGAAACAGCTTTCTGGGCTTACCCACAATTTCTGTTTCAGTTGATCTGGGTGAGGCTTAAGCCTATGCTTTCTAGCAAATTCACAGATGATGCCAGTGCTGCTTGTCAAAGGACCACACTTTGAGATCCACTGCCATAGGGATTCTAAACTAGATGAGAGTCTAGTGTTAAAATCCACTCTTAAGATATATTTAAATGTGAATTTGCTAATTTCTTTATTGTCTCCTTTTTATCTGTTTTAGGTTTAACAAAGCAACATGATTGTTTATTTGTAGACAAAAAAGAATCTAACTAAATTTACATAAGTTTATGTCTGAGGACTAATAACTTTTGTCCTTATCAGGAGAATATTGTTAGACATATCCATACTTAAAACTGCACATTCTTATGAAAATACTTTTTGTCTATTATTAATAAAATGATGAGGGAAATTGTCCATATCAGTTATTAGATAATTTTAAATTCATTCATGAATTGAAACAAATACAAATATATCTAATAAAAGCCCAAAATACTATTGTTACACAAGGGCTAATTTATATTGACACTATTCTTACTCTCCCCTATATTCAGAATTTCATTTCAAGGAGTAGTCTTTAGAAACTAAAGAATAGGAAGGGATCATCTACTCATTCTTGCAACAGCCCCATGAAATAGGAATTGCAGTCCTCAGCTTACAGATGAGAAAATCAAAGCTCTCTTTCTTTAGCTGATTGAAATTGCTACTACAAGGGCCGGCCCGTGGCTCACTCCGTGGTGCTGATAACACCAAGGCCACAGGTTCAGATCCCAAATATGGATGGCCGGTTAGCTCATTGTGTGAGCATGGTGCTGACAACACCAAGTCAGCAGTTAGGATCCCCTAACCAATAAAATAAAACAAAACAAATTGCTACTACAAAAGACTCGCTTCTATGCTATGTCTATCTTATTGCAAACCCATACTTTTCATACTACATCACACTGCTTGGATCAGATCCATAGCTCTTAATACTTTAAATTCACAAAAATTTTGGACTGGGATATAATGTGCTCTTTGACACTGAAGAATCAACTCTCTAAAGTGAAAAAATTACTCATGGTGGCCTAGCGGAAGATACGATAGTGATGACTCATGATGTAGCCTGGTGATAGTTAAAACAATTTGCTTTCTAAATGCCATAATTAAAAAAATGTTGAAATTATAGTTCAAATAATTCACTTCACTCAAACAAAATTCAAACTCATAGAAAAACCATATGAATAGTTTGTCTTTGTTGTTTGGTACCTTACTTGTTAGGTAGATAGGCCGTAGCAACCTATCTAAACGGTCTTGGCCCTAATTTCCTGAGCCACATTCATATAAATCATCTTAGTGTCATCACTCTTCTGACAGCTCCTGTTGCCTTCATAGTTTTATTTGTCCTAATTTCAGAACAAGAACCTTATTTTGTGTGACCATCAAAGTTGGAGTATACCAATTTGTAGACAAAGAAGTTTTTTAAAAGTCTTCAATATTAATATTTCCATGGGTGAGAGGGCAGGATTGAGGGTCAGTTACTAAATCATGCCATAATTTTCATAAAAATATAACAACATAAATGAATATGTGTTATAGACTAGGACTATAGAAAGTTTAAATTATTCGAGTAGAGGTATATTTATATGAAAAAAAGAAATTTATTCTTAAATTTATAAATAATTTAGATATAAAATTAAATTTAGAAAGTACAGCTAAAATTACCATCCTGGGAGTGTAATTAGTAAAAGATTAACACCCCTAACTATTACAAGAATTTTAAAAACTTATGAAATTTTGTGCAAAACGCCAATGAGCAGCCTGGAGTGAACTCCAATTAACTAATCAAAACAAAACAAAACAAAAAAGCCCTCACCTTTTCATGTTCATATTTTGTAAGGTGATAAAAGAAGAAAATATTTTTTGTGGAAAGAACATTGGGTCAAGTCATAAGATTTGGGGTCAAGTCCTTGCTTTTTCCATTGGCAAGTTTTGTGATCTTGCAAATTAATGTTTCTGGACATCTGTTTCTTTGTTAAAAACAGGAATGGTATCACAATTGGTCATTTCTAAAGCCCCATTAAGTCTTAAAAATTTTTGAGAATCTGTAACAGGAATAGCTTATACCAGTCCTCTTGGTTCTGTGACCTAGAAACCAAATCAATGGAGAAGTCCCTACAGTCTTTCAAGGGGTCAATGCCTTTGATCTTTCTGGCATCCTTGATTTTCAAGAATTCTGGTGGCAGTAAATTACTAAGAAAAAAAAAATCATCAAATGTTGTAGGTTCTGAAATAATTATACAGTGGAAATCAAATGCCTCCATGTGATAATTTGCTAAGCCATTTCTGTCTCATGAGTAGGGATTTTACATGCAAGATTCAAGAAACTGGTATTTCTTTTTCTTTCCAAATCCCTGCCAGCCAAATCACACGATGAATGGTGCCATCTCTCACTCTCTTGTCTTCTCCGTAGATTTTCCCCCTCAAAACTTTTTAGAGTCTAAATCAATCCACTTCCTCAGAGACTTGCCTTCTTTACTAGTTTTCTAAATTGCCTTACTGTTCTCTTGGAATATTTTTTGGTTTACCTACCTGAGTAGGTAGCAGTATCTTCTCCTTGGTAAATCTCATCACTCTAAGGAGTCCAATATCATAAGGTAAAAGAATTTTGCACTTAGAACTGTAGTCCTGAGTTGGAATCCTAGCTTTGGTACTTGAAAGTTAAGTAACATAGTTTCTCACAAAGTAAAAAGGACACAAATAGCTACTTCATCAGGATTGTTGTGAATATTAAAGATATATTATTAAGATAGTTCTGTAGACTATGTGGCATCTTATATATGCAAGGTGTTATTGAGATTATTAGATATTCTTAGTGTACCATCTCTTTCCAGGAAATATAGTGAAAGACATCTATTTTCAAAAGAAAAAAAATAAGAATTAAGATCAGAATTCAGAAAATTGGCCATAGCCTAGCAGAATTACAGAGCCCCAGTTTCAAGTTAGTATATATAGAAGTCATCTCCTTGTTCTGTAGAATATCACACAAGTCTGAGACATACAAACATAGTTATTTAAATACAAACAGAACAGTGCATTAAAATCTATGTTTAATTTTTTTCCTATGGTAATCAAAGATCAATTGACTATCAAAAGTTTGTTATTTTTTAAAAAAATGTATTGAGAATATTGTAGCTTTTGGAATTTGAGTTTAGCATAGAAATATCTGACTGAATGTATGTGTAATTTGGAAGTCCCTGCTAAAATCAGTGTATTTAAAAATTCACACTTTCTTCTCAAAGAAAAGCCATATAAACTATGTCATATTTCACATTTATTTAATCAAAATTATCAATATTATGGTTTAATATTATGGTTGAGAATATTAAGAACCCTGAAAAATAAATTGAGAATACTGAAAAATAAATTAACACTGATCATTGCCTGTTTTTGAACTTTATATTTCCAAATCTAAACTAGCTCTGTGACTAGTAATGTGACTCTCTTCCTCATACCTACTGTACCTATAATTATTTTGTCCTATTATTTAGGGACCTCCTGGCTTACCTGGTCTCAAAGGTGACCCTGGCTCCAAGGGTGAGAAGGTGAGAATAAAAGAGTATGTTATTACAGTTTTGATATACTGATAGCAGAGGCAAGTACTTTTGAAAATTAAAATTAGTCAAAAGGAAATTTCAAACAATATCTTTGTCGTTCTAGCTGTGGAAAAAGCTTTCAATCCTCATCTTCCTAGATGTATTTAGAAAAGAGAAAATATATGAAGTAATAGAAAAACTACCAGAATTCAGTGTTATGTTTTCTCAATGGTCCCTTTTAGGAACAGTATGAAGAAAGCATATAGTTATGCTAAAATAACTATTCAAAATAAACAGATGAAATAGCAAAATGCCTGTTTTTATGTTTTTAAACATGGAAATAAAATTTTAAATCAGAAATATCTTTCAAAGAGTAATTTGATCTATCAGTATTTATGCTGAGTTGAACCAAATAGGGAATATAAATGTTTGTTTAGAATGGCATTGTTTGGATTATTTTTAAATTTTCATATGTTTTTTAAAGACTGAAAAGTATCTGAAGAATAGAAATCATTTTATATTAAATGAGATTGTTTTAAAAATAATGTTTCAATTGTTTATTTCACCAATATTTTATATGGTCATTATTGGTCTTTTAGTTGAGGGAACTGTTGAAATGAAACACTGAAGGTGGTATTTTTAGAAAGCATTTTGTTCCATAAAAAGCCCAGCTCTTAATAAAGACCTCACTTGATGTAAGCAATAAATGATCCATTTAGGTGACAAGAGGGAGGTTTCTTAACCCTGTATTCCATTCAAAAGTGTTATTTTAATGTTTTTTATCATGAAGTTAACCTGCCAATATTCTATGACTAGAATTTTATGATGCTGTAATTTAGATATTATTTAAAATTTCTTTTCTCTGCCTTCCAAAGGGACATCCTGGTTTAATTGGCCTGATTGGTCCTCCGGGAGAACAAGGGGAAAAAGGTGACAGAGGACTCCCTGGAACTCAGGGATCTCCAGGAGCAAAGGGGGATGGGGTGAGTAAAAATATAGATCATTTTTCCTACTCTTTTCTTGTAATACACACACACACACACACACACACACACACACAAACACACACAAGCACACATTTGCACACCGTTCTTTAAACATGATCAGAGAAGTAATTTTGAGAGTCTTTATTTTAATCTGCTTAAGTCAGTGGTGTTTTTAAAAAGAGATTTTTATTGTTCCTTAGAGTATATAAATTAAAAATATGATTAAGCTAGGAATTATAATTCAGTAGTTACTTTCACAAACATGTACTGAACACGCATCACATGTAATCTTATTCTGAAGGCTGCAGGAATATAGAGATATATATACACGCACACACATACATACATACATACACATATATGTATATTACAAAAGCTTATTATAGACATTTCAGCAAAATGGGCAAAAAAATTCAATTTTGCAAAAGTTCTTCCTTGGATTCACCATTGAAAATGTTTAGGCTATTTTTAAGTACTTTCAAATTCTCTAAACATGACTAATGCCAAACACGAAAATGGAACAGCTGAAGGAAACTCTTTAAATTGCATGATTCTCTCTCTAGGGTATCTCAGGTCCTGCTGGTCCCATAGGTCCACCTGGTCCTCCAGGCTTGCCAGTAAGTATAAGCAAAAGAATCTTGAAAGGTAGAGTTAAGTTACAAATATATCAAAGAAACACATATGCTCCATATTTTTATCTGTGCTTTTGCCTTTGCATTTTCTAGGGTCCTCAAGGCCCAAAGGGTAACAAAGGCTCTACTGTAAGTAATTTTCCCTTTGACATTTTAATTTTTCAAAGAAGCCTATTCAGTTGCCTCGCTCTTTATTTATGTCCTGTCCCTTTTTCTTTTTAAACAGGGGCCTGCTGGCCAGAAGGGTGACAGTGGTCTTCCCGGGCCTCCTGGGCCTCCGGTAAGTGTATGTTAACAAGAGTGATGTTCTGATAATTCACATCTAGAGACTGCCAATGATTTCTCTGAATTTATAAGACAGATAAGAAAGCACATTCTGTCAAAAGTGCTGATTTTATAGGAAATGGTAACTATATCAATTACGTAATCGTCTACATGCCAAGACTTATCTTTTAATTGATTTCGCTCTTTAAATATAAAGATACCTTAACCATATATTATAATAACCTTCTTTTTATTAATTTTTCGAGACAATCGTATACTTTTTATGTCTCATTTTAATGAAACCAGCTGATTATATGTCACAAAGATACATTTATACCTGAGTCTAAGAATAAAGACAAAAGTCCAAATACTTGGCATTTTTTCCTAGCACATATAACGATAGTAATAAAAGCAATAATAATAGCTACCATTTATTAATACTGACATTATCCAGGCTTTGTACAACTATTAAGTGATAGAATTAAAATACAGATCCATGTGAAAGAAATTTTAGTCTCCTTTCTGTAGCTAAAATGTTTCCAGCTATTTGTGCATTTGTATGCTGGGGCTGCCATAACAAAGTGGCTTAAACAACCGAGATATATTGTCTCACAGTTCTGGAAGCTAGAAGACCTAGATCAAGGGGTTAGCTGTGTTGGTTCCTTCTGACGGCTGTGGGGGAAGGACTTGTTCTGGACTTTTCTTCTTGGCTTGTCGATGGTTGTCTTCTCCCTGTGTCTCTGCAAATCATCTTCCCTCTACATGTGTCTCTGAGTCCAAATTTCCCCAGTTCTGAGGCTATCAATCATGTTGGATTAGGCCCCCCCCCATGAACTCACCTTAATTTAACTAATGGTACCTTCAGTGACCCTCTCTCCAAATAAGATCACTCTCTGAGTTACTAGGGGATAGGACTTCAACATATGAATTTTCATGGGACACAATTAACCCATAATAATGCAGATTAACTATTGGGTGTAGCTCTACTCTTACGTATATGTAAATTCAAGTCTGATTGCATTTATTTTAAGTTTGTTAATTTACAAAGATTTAAGCTATACATGTTTGAAGTGAGCTAATGTGTATGTATTTTTTAAAGTTTAATGTTTCATGATATAAATTACTATCAAGTATAATGGACAGCTCATTAGATGACACAAGAGCCTTAAAATGCTGTTCTAATCCTCAGAGACTTTAAAATGTAATTGTGGAGTTAGGACATATAAATGAGGACTAATCAATAAATAAGGGAGTAACAGATATAACATATACCTTCACACATGTGTGCTACATTAATTTACAGATAAGGAGCCAGAAATCACGATTTGTGCACCTTCCTCAATATTTCTACTTCTTCTTTCTTTTCTTTCTTTCTTTCTTTCTTTCTTTCTTTCTTTCTTTCTTTCTTTCTTTCTTTCTTTCTTTCTTTCTTTCTTTCTTTCTTTCTTTCTTTCTCTCTCTCTCTCTCTCTCTCTCTCTCTCTTTCTTTCTTTTTCTTTAGTAGGCTTTATTTTTTAGGGTGTCTTTAGTTTTACAGAAAAATTGCACAGAAAATACAGTTTCCATGTATTTCCCCACCCTTGCACACAGTTTTCCCATTATTATTAACATCCTGAATTATTGTAGTGCATTTTTTAGATTTATTGAACAAATATTGATGCTTTATTATTAACCAAAGTCCATATTTTGCATTAAGGTTTAACCCTTTGTGTTGTACAGTTCTAGGTGTTTTCACAAATGCACAATGTCACCTATCCACAATTGTAGTATTTTACAGAATAGTTTCACTGCCCTAAAAATGCCCTACTCCACTTTTTTTTTTATCCCCTTCTCCCCTGAACCACTGGCAACCCCTGATTTTTTACTGTTTCAGGTTTTTTGTTTTTTGTTTTTTTCCCCAGAATATCATGTAGTTGGAATCATATAGAATATAGCCTTTTTAGACTACTACTTTCATTTACCAATATGCATTTAAGGTTTGTCAATGCCTCATCATAGCTTGATAGCCCATTCCTCATTATATTTGTCTAATCTTTCACCAATTCCACACTGTCTTGTTTATTGTATCTCTATAGTAAGTCTTGAAGTTGGGTAGTGTCAGTACTCCAACTTTGTTCCTCTCCTTCAATGTGTAACATCAGACGAAGAAAAGAATAAAACTGTCTTTGCAGATGATGTGATTGCTTATGTAGAAAACCTCAAAGAATTAACAAAAACAAAAAACATAAACAAAACAACCATAACAATACTCCTGGTATAAATAAGTGATTATAGCAAGGTTAAAGGATACAGGTGAATATACAAAAGTTAATTGCTTTTCCATATACCAGCAATGGGCAATGAGGAAAACCATAAAATGCTGATGAAAGAAATTGAAGAAAATCTAAATAAATGGAGAAATAGTCTATGTTTATGAATAGGAGGTCTCAATATTGTCAAGATGTCATTTCTTCCCAAATTGATCTGTAGATTCAATTCAATTTCAATAAAATCCCAGAAAGTTATTCTGTGGATATCAACAAACTGATTCTAAAATGTACTTGGAAAGGCAAAGAACCCAGGACAGTCAACACGATATTGTGTATTAACCATATTTTCTAGTTTCCACATCTAATGCTTTGAAATTTGGAGCCTTTTCTGACCAGGAAAGAACTGCCCCTCCCAGGGTTAGCAGATTCCTAGAGATAACAAATGAATTTTCTTTCACATGTAAACTATACAATCCAGAGTCCATACCACCAAGTACCTGCTTTTTCAGGTTCTTAGACTGAGGAACACTGTTCTCCTGTCCTGATCACCTCAGTGCCAGGCATCAGACAATAAGGGATAGCCCTGGAGCCCATTGAAATTATTCAAACTTGCCAATCCTAAACCTGCTTAGCCTCATTACCTTGTCTTACCCATTCCTTCCCTTGAAAACACAGTAAGTTTCTCTCAAAGTTCCCCTAACTCTCTCTGCTTATGACTGAACTCTGTGTTCTGAGGTGCTCTCCCTGGTGCTTTATCAGTGTGTGATGTGTCCCTCTCTGCCCCTTGGGAACTGTGAGTAATAAACTTTTAATGGCCATCATCTCCTGATCTGCTGGCCTCACCATACCTGAACAAAAGTAAAATCCACTATGTTCTTTTTAAAAGAACTTACAAAGTTTATTTATGTATATGTTTATGGACTTATTATATGTTATACATTTTGTTTGTAGCTACTGAAAAGCTAACCCAACTATAATTTCTTATAATCAAAAACATAACTAGTAATAACTAATATCTGCAGAATATTTTACTTTATGAAATAATTATACTCTCTTTATCTCCTATACAGGGTCCGCCTGGTGAAGTCATTCAGCCTTTACCAATCTTGTCTCCCAAAAAAACAAGAAGACATACTGAAAGTATGCAAGCAGATGCAGATGATAATATTCTTGATTACTCGGATGGAATGGAGGAAATTTTTGGTTCCCTCAATTCCTTGAAACAAGACATTGAGCATATGAAGTTTCCAATGGGTACTCAGACCAACCCAGCCCGAACTTGCAAAGACCTGCAACTCAGCCATCCTGACTTCCCAGATGGTATGTTAATAATACATGATGAAGCAAGCGTACTGAGCCTCTAAGTTACTGAGGTGCACTGTCAGCTCATTAATTCCAGTTTAATGTTTAATATAGTCTCTAAATATAACTAAGGTAAATAATTATTAATCCTTGTCTTGTAGACAGAAAAAGTCATTTATGCTGTGTAATCCAAGATCTGCTCTGAAAAATCCTTGTCTGTTAAATATGGTTTCATAAATTATGACAAGATTATTTTTGGATGGTTATAGCTAATACAAATGTATTTTGCTTTGTAATAACTATCATAGAATAGGTACTATGTAGGCAAACATATGAAAGTACTTCAAAAAGTTTGTATAAAAATAGATTTGAAAGAATTCAAATCTTTCCATGAACTTTTTGAAGTACCCTCATATTTTTCATTTTACTATATAATTATTACTAATTTCCTAACTTACTTTACATTAACGATTATATTAATATGATTAATATATGAATATGATGAATATGATTAGTACTTTACATTAATATAAATAATGTAGATACTATTAAATAGCATAACTGATGAATATTTGATCTATCAGTTTAGCAATTATTTGGTGAACAATATTTAAGAATTGGGATAGCTTGGGCCAAACATTTACCTTTCATTGATCCACAAATATCCAGAACAACTGTGCATAGCTTTCTTAGTAATAATAATCAGGATAATTTGTTATACCTACTCTTTAACAAAACCTTTATATACCTATTGTTCTGAGAAGAAAAGAGTTTCAGTTATACAAAGGTGGTTGACTGAACCCATACACTTATGATACTAAACTGTCAAGGGGAAGATCTTCATCTGATTTTATCTCTGACTTTATACTGAAATATTCTGCCTCCCCTTTTACTCCTGAGAAAATATTGCTTTGCACTACCAATCATACAATGAATATTATAATTGTAATCTAAATAACAGTGCAGATAGAAAAGTTTGATGTAACTTAGAAAAAGCCTCCATAAAGGAAGAATGTCATAAAATCTTCTTATCTTAGTCAAGCACCTTCTGTTAAAACTAAAATACAGTTAGTTATTAGGGATCCTATACAAACTGGATGCCAGGGTTTTCAAATTTATAATACGTTTATTTGAAAAAGGTATGCATAGTTAAGTGATTTATAAGGAGATTGTTACTTGTGACTGGCATAATTTAAGCAAAGGATTTAGATGATTTAGTTTGAGCCTGCACCAATCTACTCTTGAATCAGAATATACTTGGCCTGTCAGAAAATTCCTATTGAGTTTATATGGCATTCAGATACAGAGAATATAATATGACTATAAGATGTAATGCTTGCATTTCTGACCTAGATGAATAAGGTAATCACACACAATCTAAAATCAAATGTGAAAGATGGCAGCATATACTCAGTTATAAAACAACATATTAATTATGTTGACCTAAAAAGAAACTGCAGCAAAATACAAGTAGCAAGGGTTTATTGAACCAAAATGATGATTGCAACCAGGGAGACAGTCAGGTCACACTGAGAAATGTGTTTCAAAGAGAGACAGCAGAGCTTAGCATTTTATAATCACAAGGAGGGGCAAGGGTCAAAGGAGAGAGAGAGGACAGTTCCACCTAATTACCTTATCAGGTTTTCTGTTGGTTGTACAGAACTTATACATTTGGGATTGTTACTGATTACATAAGGTTTACAAGAAGCATTCTAGGTTATTTTATGGCTTTCTGGTGCCACTAAGTCTGCTTATAAATAAAAATGGTCTTATGATAACATTTTCCAGGACAGGTGGACATGACTACTGGATAATAAGTTATTCCAGATCTCCCAAGACACTATAATTTAGCTGACCTAGTCGGAGCAGGTTTTTGGTTATCAACTAGAACCTGAGCCGTCAATAAAAAAATATTGTACATTTTGGGAATGGTAAGCCCACTGTGGACTGTAGTTCCCTGTGGTTTCTATATAATATCTAGCTTCTTTAATTATTTAAGGTACTAATTAATTAAAGTTGATTATATGTATTTATGTATTTAGCATGGCTAGGCACTGTTCTTCACACAGAGATTCATAGAAGAATAGAGAGAATAATACCCTTGAACTATTTATCAGCTAATGGTGGAGACAAAATATGAATAATAGTGCATTCTGACAGATACTATGAAAGAAAAAAAACAACCCCTGAATATTTAGATAATTAAGGGATTCTTCCACTTTGGGTAAGTAGAATGTTAGTATTTGAAGAGATGACATTTAAGCTGAAACCTTAACGAGACAGTCAGCCATGCTGAGAATAAAGAAGATCCCCTGGCAGAGGGCACGAGACATTTTCAAAGCTTTGAAGACAAGGTCTTCATGTTTTCAGGAACTGAAAGAAGGTTACTGTGGCTGAACAGTAGTGAGAAAACTGAGGAATGAGTTGAAGTGATTTGAAAGGAAGCAAAATGGGATCAAAGGAAGCTGGTTAAGAAGCTGGTGATAACACCAAGGTCAAGGGTTTGATCCCTGTAATGGCCAGCTGTCAGAAAAAAAAAAAAAAAAATTGTTGGACTAATCTAGATGATGGGGATTTAGGGATGGGCAGTCCAAATGAGAAATGAATAAATTAGAGATAAATTGAACATTGTATCCACAGGATACTAAACCACTTTTTTGACTGAAGGTATCTTAATAATAAAACTATTAATATATTATTTCAAGGGATATTTAATGACAATATAACTGAATAAACAAGATAAAAATGACACTTCTCATATAATTCAAAATTATATATTCCTAAAAACCATACAGGAAATATCAAGATTAAGAGTTGTTATCTCTGGTTGGTAAAATCTTGGATGATTTTTATTTTCTTGTGTTCTTTTTTTCCCTGAGAATTACTATTTGTTTCAGATGTGAATGTATTAATGGTGTAATTAGAAAAAGTGTAAGTGTTTTTGTTAAATAAGATATTCAAGTTGCCTGACAAATAGTAGAACTATTGACTGTTACAGCAATTCCCCTGTTTATATACAGGTACTGGAAGATAAAGCAGGTTGGCATTGGATTTTTGAGAATTATGGTACTAAGCTAAGCAATTTGAGCCTTTAAAATACGAAAAGTTTATAACTAGTGGATTCATATAATTCAAATTAATATTTGAAATGAAATGGCAGCATGAAAAATTGTAGGGAGGAAGCAAAGTAATCATCACACATATATCAGTTTTGTCTGCCAGTAACTCTTGTTATCAAAAAACATATTGTTAATTATTTAAAGAATATCCTTATGTTACTATCACTATTTACCATCTTTATTCACATAACACCAAATTAATGGTCATGGTTATTCACATGATAAAATTTATTCTGCAACATTTTAATAATGTCAATAATAACAAACTATATTTAAAAATGGAAAGTAGTTCTTCTTAGAACCTCATTCAAAGATGGAGTACATTAACTATAAGGTTTTTGCTATTAAAAAAAAGACAAAAGTATGATTCCTAAGACTAAGTAGAGACTATGACCTCCATTGTTACAGATGAATAAACCAGGAAAAAGTATATTGATTATTATACTCAGATTACGTAAGTTGTAAATATTACTTACGAGATTTGGGATCAAGTATATCTATTCAAATGTGCATGCAATTTATTTCACATGGATAAATAGAATGTTAACCCTTGAGAAAATGACATTTAAGCTGAAACCAAAAAGGGATAGGCATGCTCAGAATAAAAAAGAATATTCCAGGTAGAGTGTATGAGGCATTCGTAAAGCCTTGAGGCAGACAAAACAGAGGAGCCAAACAAAGACAACTGTTGCCCTAAGAAGAAACTGAGGCCAAATACAGCAAAGATATATTGTGCCAGTATGACTGTTGCAACCGGGGAGATGCAGAGTCAGGTCGCTCTGAGAAATATGTTCTGAAGAGGGCCAGCAGAGCTTAGCATTTACAATCACAAGAAGAGGGAAGGGTCAAAGGACAGAAGGACAGTGTCACCAAATTGCCTTATCAGGTTTTCTGTTCATTGTACATGATGTATAGATTTGGGGTTGTTACTAGGTTAGAAGAAGCATTTTAGTTTATTTTATGGCTTTCTGCTGCCACTAAGTCTGCTTGTGAGTAAAAATGGTCTTATGATAATGTTTTCCAGGACAGGTGACACGACTACTGACTTATCCCAGATCTCCCATAGCACTATATTTTATCTGACCTGATCAGAGCAGATTTTGATTATCATAGCTATTCAAACATATGCCCCAGTATGCCCAAAAGAACAAAAGGGGAAAGATTTATGAATTTTCGTTTTTCCTTATTCCTCTTTCTAATAAAATGTTGCATCTAATGCATTCGGTTTTAATATTAATGAATTTGTATATGATGTCTTCTTTTGCTACCTTCTAGGTGAATATTGGATTGATCCTAACCAAGGTTGTTCAGGAGATTCCTTCAAAGTTTACTGTAATTTCACGTCTGGTGGTGAGACTTGCATTTATCCAGACAAAAAATCTGAGGGAGTAAGTACCAATCTCTTTTTGTGGTGAATGTTGACGGTGCCTGCCATGTTTTTGCAACATTGAACTAAACAGAAAAATTATACTGTCATATTTTCATTAATCTGCTTTTCTTACAGAGTAATTAGAGCTTTTCATTTCCATAAACATGAATAAGGCACCAAAGTGATGAACAGAGTGAACAAATTCTTCTCTTCTTTATTTTTTACCCAGATGTTTCTTTATGCACCTGCTCGCTCTAAAATTCTATGGTTTCCCATGACACAGCACAGCTGAATCTCAAATTTTAGTGCGTGCAATATTCTTCTGCCCAATTACAACGTGGTAGAACTCACAGCTGCATATTATGCTTGAAATATACAATTTTATAAAGAATTAATTTTTGTATAATGAGTATTCTCTGCACTTACGTATTTTTAAATATTTAGTCTGTGTAAACAGATTTCTTGATTTTCACCTAACATTATGAGCTTACTTGAGTTTTATCTTAAAAGCTAAGTGCAAATCATAAATATAAAGAAAAATTTTTCACCAGCACACTTACATTCCCCAAACATTTTATAAGGGGGACATTTTGGTTTTTTCTGTAGTCATGTAATGAATCTCATTCTTCTTAGTAAATGGTGTAGACATTAGAGGCACAGAAACTCCTTAAGGCAAAGCAAATAGCTTTATGTGTGGCTACTGTTTTGGGAGAAAAGTTTGTGAGCAAAGAATAGGTAGTAGGGGTGGGAGACAAAGCAACTCTTCTCTCCCAACCCCGCTTGGCATGTGGTGAAGCATAATAAAGCTCTCATAGCCTCCAGAGAGCTGTGGGAAAGTGGGAAATGCCTATCCTTACACTGATGACTGAAATGCCCTATGGTGAGGATTTAGGTACCCTTATATTGTGATGAACTTTACAAAGCAAACCAATAAATATAGATCTATAAAAGATCCTAAATATTCTTCCCAGCAAGGAATATTAGGCTTGCTTCCTGCCGATGACTTTTCCATAGCAACCCCCTCACACCCCACCACACGCCCTCTTAGTTACTGGCTAAACACTTTTAGAGTGCCTGCCTTGGCTATGGACTGCGATTGGTAGCTCCCTTGCTGGCTGATGCCGACTGGCATTTTGAAGGTTTCCTTTGTATGTGTTTCCTAAGTGATCTACCAATGTCCTCTACAGCTTTTAGTATGCCTTCACCAGGTTGTTTTCCCACTTTCCTTTTTAAGCCAGTAAAGAGAAGAGGAAGGAAATGATTCAATTTCGACTTTGAGATAGATTCTATGAAGATTCTTTTTTTTTTTTTTATTTTTGTCTTTTTCGTGACCGGCACTCAGCCAGTGAGTGCACCAGCCATTCCTATATGGGATCTGAACCCGCGGCGGGAGCGTCACTGCGCTCCCAGCGCCGCACTCTCCCGAGTGCGTCACGGGCTCGACCCTCTATGAAGATTCTTAATCCTTCTATAAATTGGTCTCAAATTTTGCTCTTTATCTCATTTTGCATAATCCAGAGTAGATATTATTTTGAAAGCTATTTAGCTTCTTGGTCTTACTGAAAATTACTGGTATGTACATAAGCAATACTGTTCATAATTTTCATGTACTTTCTAATTTTTCTGTTCCTATGCAATAGGTCAGAATTTCATCATGGCCAAAGGAGAAACCAGGAAGTTGGTTTAGTGAATTTAAGAGAGGAAAACTGGTATGTTATTACCTCCACATGAAATGGTTTATGTAGAACTCCACAAATGAAGCTCAAGCTATAAATCTCTAGACCCTGACTGTGAAAGTCTAAATTATACTAAGCAGAATTTCATGAGTTCTCTAGTCTGCTCCATCTACTATTTCTTAGACTGCTGTGGTATCTTAAAGCAGTCTAAAATTTTTTATCAGTGTAAATGGAAATATACTATATTTGCTGAAAAAATATGATCAAATAAAGTATACAGTTTATTCAGTATCTGAGATAGACATCATATAAAGGATTATAGTAGAAATATCAGACATTGAGAATACAATATCTATTTAGTATTTGATGCCTACTATTTCATTTTCTGTGTGTTTGACACATGATTTATTCTTTGTTCTTCATTTTAATAAGAACTTTTGGAATGTGCAGTTATTTTTTCCGATTGTTACATTTGGAAATATAGTGAACTTACTGATCCTTTATTTGTATCACAGCACAAATTTACTTAAATATTTTTATAGAATTATTAGTTTGCTTTAATAATTTTCTAAAGATATTTTATTATTTGATGCCAAAACTAAATTCATATTTAAAAGCTGTTTAAAAATACACGTGTTAAAACTGTTTTAATTAAGATTTATTCAAATTAAAGTGTTTCCCACTTATTCAGATAATTATTCAATCATTTAATGTTTCTTAAGAAAAGCTATTATTTTCTATTGATGACTATTTATATACTTATCATTTCAATACAAACCTACCTTACTAATTAACAACCTGTTGTGAAGTTCCACATTTAACTTACAATTCTTTTTTCAGTCAAGTTAATGTGTTAAATATCCACATTACATTTTTATATGTGTATAATGTAAAAAAAAAAATCATACATACTTAGCACTGTGTGTGGCCTTGTTTTTGTGGTTGTTTTGTTTTGTTTTTGTCTTAAATTGCATTTCTCAAACAATTATTTTCCCCAGCATTACATTGATCCACATTATCTGAGCTGCTAATCAATAAGGAATAGTAAAATCAATTATAAAGATGAAAGTCACAGATAACTGCCTTTACATTGACTTAATCTATTATTTGGGTGAATTTCGCAATTTTTTTTTTTTTTTTTTTTTTTAGATTTAGGTTTATGTGTTTCATCTGAACCCGGATATTTAAATTATACCCAATAAAAATTTATAAAGATGCTATAAGACAGTTTTTAATAATTTGCAACTAAAACTATTTTTCTGCTATAAGTACAAAAAAAGTACTGACTCAACAAATATTCACTTGTGTTGTCTCCGGCAGTACACTTTGTGCCGGTGATATAATGATGAAATTATATAAGGCCAGACAAACAGGCATGCCTGTGCCAAAAATTAGACCAAAAACACCTTTGAACACAATGGCCTCAAAATGGAAAGTTCAGGGACGCGTTTAAAGATTTGCATAAAGTAGATACATTATGAACTTTTTGAAAGGAGTAGACAAAACACGCAACATAAAACCCGTTAGACTTTGCATTACACTGGGATTCCTCTGTTTTCATTGTTTTGCTATTTTACCACTCTGCTTTTTATTTTTATTTTTATTTTTTATTTTTTTTCGTGACCGGCGCTCAGCCAGGGAGTGCACCGGTCATTCCTATATAGGATCCGAACCCGCGGCGGAAGCGTCGCCACGCTGCTAGCGCAGCACGCTACCGAGTGCGCCACGGGCTCGGCCCACCACGCTGCTTTTTAAAAGATACACAAACAGAATGAAACATTTCTTGGGAACTGAAGCTTTTTTTTTTTGAAATGTTTACTGATTAGGAAACGAAAGCCAAGAGGCAAAGTGATTTTTTTCAAAGATAAGCAGTGGTTAGAGCAACTCTGGTGGGGATAGAATCCCAATTTCATAAAATCCTGTTTTTGGGTCTTCAGACCCTCAATGCACACTTTTTTTCATTAGGTTAAAATGGATCTGGTGATTCATCTCCATGCTTCTGGCATCACAGTTCACCGTCGACAATAATTTTATTCTTTATAGCACAAAGGAGGAAAAGAGTCTGTCTTTTATGTGCCTTTTTATTCTTTTATTCCCAGCTTTCATATTTAGATGTTGAAGGCAATTCCATTAATATGGTGCAAATGACATTTCTGAAACTTCTCACTGCCTCTGCTCGGCAAAATTTCACCTACAACTGTCATCAGTCAGCAGCCTGGTATGACATGTCATCAGGAAGTTATGACAAAGCACTTCGATTCCTGGGATCAAATGATGAGGAGATGTCCTATGACAATAACCCTTACATCAAAGCACTATATGATGGCTGTGCAGTGAGTATAATCTTTGCTTTTTTCACAGTGATTAGAGGCAGCATGTAACATCTCAGTTTGGTCCTTAGCCAGACGTCTGTCATGAAATGGATGCCAGTTGTTCTTAAGATTTAATGCTTACCACAGACATTAAAATATGGTATATTAGAAACCACTAATGCTCACAAACACACACATGCACACTCATACACTCTGAAACATGGACAAAGACACTTTTAAAGCCATAACAAAAGGTAATTTTGGAACATATGTTATTTTATTACTTTTGACATTTGAATTATATTACAACTAGTTATTCTTGAATTAAAAACTAAAAATAAAAAGCTTAGTGTCATTTGCCTCCTTAATATATGATTCTAAAATGACAGATCTTTACCCCTCTGTATTTTATTTATAAAGAGTTTGTTAATTTGTACTATGGTATACCAGGTTGGGGTCTGCTATCATTTTTGTTATCTTTATCCTCTGGAACTATTTTTTTTTCATACACATGGGAATTCATTATAAGAAAATTATTCATAGAGCACCCTGAAAAGCCCATTGATTTAGCTGAGTATTGGTAACTAAATAGAAGTCACAATCACAAGTAAACATGTCCATGCTTTCAACAAAATGAGTGGAATACCAGTAGAACAAAGGAGAGAAAATAAAGAAAATTAATGAAGCAAGAGCTGTGGAAAGCTTTCCCAATTCTAGTGTATTGTTAAACATTTGTAAAATTAATATGTAGCACCAGAAACGTTTTGACTTCGACCTCCTTCATTATAATTCCTATATTTTATTCTAATTTTTCAGAAGAGAATTTTATCTTAATCATAACTATAATGGTAAGGATATATTATTTATATATTTACATAGGGGGATCCAAAACATACTTCGATTTTCATATTAAATTGTATTTATCCACTCAACAAGATTCTTTTTTAGCTGTGTAATAGGTTGAAGTTTCATAGTTGAGTAATTACAGCAAAATATTAAATGTAATTGTCAACATTTAAAATTTAAAACTACATGTGAAATCAGTGATAACAAGAAGTTATTACATAATGATAAATTTGTTTTTTTTTTTACTGTTTCCTCTCTCACACTTACCAACATTCAGATGCTTAAGAAAAAATAACATGTAGTTTGTAATATGAAATGATTGTGTAACTTTTTATTTCTGCTTAATTTTACAGTCCAAAAAAGGCTATGAAAAGACTGTGATTGAAATCAGTACACCAAAAATTGATCAAGTACCTATTGTTGATGTTATGATCAATGACTTTGGTGATCAGAATCAGAAGTTCGGATTTGAAGTTGGTCCTGTCTGTTTTCTTGGCTAAGATTAGGACAAAGAACATATGAAATTAACAGAAAATATACCTTGGTGCCACCAACCCATTTTACGCCACATGCAAGTTTTGAATAAGGATGGTAGAGAAAACAACTTGCTAAGTCTGTGTGTACCATTTAGGATATTCCGATGCCCTTATGGGGGCAGAACCACATGACAGAAGCTTTGAAAATCGTAAAAATATAAGGTAACGTGGCTGAGATGGAAAAAGGGCTGATTCTTGATTCCCGATTCTCATCTCTCCTTTTTCTATTTGGATTTCTTTGGTGCTGTAGGAAACAAAAAGAGAAAAATATATATTCATAAAAAAATATGGTGCTCATTCCCATCCATCAAGGATTTGCTAAAACAGTGTATCTAATAAATTGTAATTATTTTATGTACAGTTCTATACTGTTATCTATGTGTCCATTTCCAAAACTTGCACGTGTCTCTGAATTCCATCTGACTCTAATTTTATGACAATTGCAGATCTATGATGGCAATAAATATATGTATTATGAAAAAATAAAGTTGTAATTTCTGATGACTCTAATTCCCTTTCATTGATTAATAATAAAACGCCTTTGTATATATTGATGTTGAAGAGTTCAATTATTTGATGTCGCCAACAAATTTCTCAGAGGGCAAAAACCTGGAAGACTTTCAGAAGCACACTTCGATCAACTCTTCTCTGCTGACAGTAATTTTGCTGAATTTCAGCCAAAAATATTATGCATTTTGATGCATTATTCAATGCTATACCTCAAACTCTTTCTTCTCAGAATCCAGGATTTCACAGAATACTTCTTGTATATATGGAAAACAAGCAAGTTTATATTTTTGAACAAGAAAATATGTATGAAAAAACTATTTTAACAAATTGATGCCTCCATTAAGCAAACAATCATATGTACAATTTTTCTCAAACTCATCTCATCTCATTGTTTTCAGTGTGCTTCAATAATGCAGATTAATATTAAATATGGAAATTAAGCAATTATTTATGAATTTGTGCAATGCTAGATTTTTTAATCAATTTCTTGAATTTCATTCTAAGTTGCATATTATAATAGTTTCAATATTATTTTACTTGCCCAACAAATATTTCTTTCCTTTCAAAATAATTTCATAAATTATTTGACCTACCTAATTGCTGAAAAACTTATGGGTGGACTGTTACTAATGGTACTTGTTTTAAAAGTCATACTTATTCAAGGCAATCAAAACATTTCTTTTCCACTAAGGTATTTTCTTTCAAGTAGCTTGAAATAGCAGTAAAATTTTAAAATTACGAACTGAATTTTGTATCTATTTTAAGTAATATATGTAAGACTTGAAAATAAATGTTTTATTATTTCTTATATAAAGTGTTAAATTAATGACGCCAGATTTACTGGAACATTTTCAACTGATAATTTATCATAAAAGAACATACCTGTAATATTGGAATTAAAACATGAACATTTGTCATTCAGAATTTCTTTTATTTTTGAAATCAAGTTTGTAAATGTCCTTTCAAAAAGGGAGATATGAATCGTATAAATAAACTCAAGTCTTGTCTACCTGGATTGGTCATTCTCTTTCTTAAGTAGGTTCCAAAATACTCTATATTGCAGAAAAGGCTTTTGATTCTCTTTCTTGACCATCCAGATTAGAATAGTTTTACACCTTTGAATAAGCATATTACCCTTCAGGGATAAGTTGTTTAAATTCCCTACAGGTATAAAATAGTAAACACCACATGGTAATACTATATTTACATAATAAAGACAGATTATACTTAAAATTCCAAAAAAATATTTTTATGATAAACATTTTACAAAGTCCCAAATATGTGTTTATAATGTCAGCACTAAAACGTTTTATTTGAAATGTAGTCTCTAAATTATAAATAAATATTCATCAAGAGGGATTCTATATACCAGATGATGGATGAATACTTTAATGAATATATAACAATAAGAGAATATTTTGCATATTAGCCTGCATCAGGGACACAGTGTTATTTGCCCATTTGAAAAAAAAAAAAATCTTAAATTTGACACAATAGAATGAATAAATAGATAACGGAATGTCTTGTGCTTTTCAATTCTTTTCATATATGGATATAGTCTTCTGCTTGACGTTTGAATTTTTCCCCTCTTATGATCGGTTTAATTTGGACAAAAGAAACCTCTGTGAAATAGAAAAAGCATATTAGATGACATTTTAGTGCTGGCTCCAGCACATGTAAGTTATTCATTTGAAAGATATTGACCTTGCAGGCAGGGGGAGATCATATTATCTAGCTAGCAAAAGATCAGGGCATTGTAGCCACGCAATGTATATTTAAATATATGTGAACAAATGAAGAAATTATATCTAACTCCTCTATTGCTTGCCCTTCAACATCAAACTTTTTATAAGTAGATTGTAAACACTGCTTCTACTTTCTTACCCATCATTCCTCAATCTGGTACAATTGAAATTATCTCTAGAACTATTTTGAAAATTGTCAGCATCACAAATAATGAAATATTCACCCATTCCAATGTGTATTTTTTCAGAGACGACAGCTCATAATGTCAAAATCTGCCCCCCCCCCAAAACGAAACAAACAAAACAACAAAACAAAACAAACCCTGCTCCTCTTCCTGTGCTCCTTATCTCATTTAACAGTGCCACCACCCACACCGTTGCTTGGGCCAAAGACATTTGGAGTCATTATCCATTACTTGCTGTTCTTTCAAATCAGTCATCTGTTTCTGTCAATTATTTTGAAATGCCTTTCAGTCCTGTTCCTTTCATTTCATCTTCATTACCACTGCCCACATTTGTGTAGTGCTGATTCTTTGCCACACAATTTTGAAAGCTTGTTGTATGGTTTTTCATTCCTTTATCTCCAAATCTAACCTCTATACTGAGAAAGACTTTTCTGTGAGAAATGCATCTGCACACTGGTCACTTCCAGATATAAAATTCCTCAATGGCTTCCTATCACCTACAACGTTGACTTTCATTTTTTTAATTTTAATTTATTTAAAAATACATTTCACAACCTTTCCTCTCTCTCTCTCTTTTTCTTATCCACAGGTACCTCACACAAAACTGAAATAACATTTTTCAAATTCACGTTTCTTGTGATGCACGCTGATATATAATATTCCATTCTACGGTATTGTATTTCATTTTAGAAAATGTTAGTTGTGCACACTAAAATGATAAATTACTCTTGAAAACACTGGCCAACGGAATAAATGCTAAATTGTTGAATGTTAAGTTCCTTTGAGATGTTTTGCTGGCTATTTTTTTACACTCACCTTTAGATAAGGTCACTTTAAAAAGGAAAGTTCTGCCAGACCTTAGTATGGAAGACGGAAATAGCAGCCCTGTCCACTATGTCACTTTGGTCTCACATGGCTAGGTAAACTATGACCACATGTTGCAATGAAGATTAAATTGTATGACCCTATGCCATGTATGGAAGATATTTACCTAAAAGTCTTTTCATTTCAAAATGCTATCCAGTATCAACAAAAAAGGAAAATATAAGTGTTTTCTGTTAGGGAATTGGTTTAAAAGAAAAGGTATGGTGCATCTGTAGACTGAATGATAAAACTGTTAAAATTAGGTTTAGAAGATTTAATGGCATGGAATGCTATTCCTAATGCACGTCTAAGTGAAAAATATCTAAAAGTCTAGAAAACATCAACTTATATATTTGACTTTGCATATACTGAAGATAAACGTTGCTTCACCTTTCTATTTTGTATTTTGCTTTTTCAATCATCTCATGTCATTGGGAACAAGTTGCACAAATACCCTAATCTTGTCATAGAAATTAGTTATTTCCATATAAAATTCTCATTTGTAACACAAAGAAAGAGATCAATCATAAAATAAAAAGTTAGAAACAAGATCTTTGGTCTAATTCTTGTTAACTTTATTCAAATAAAGTCTCTGGAGACAGGCTCAGTGGTAGATTAGTATTGTAGATGGCTGTTGGTTAATAACTATGTAAGGTTTCTTACATAGTTAAGTGTTTCTTACATACTTTCAGTGTTGCAAGTATGTATCAAAATCATATGCATTGTTATCACTAGCATTAAGATTCCTGAAGTCTCCACCTTGTCTTTCTTTAAGTAACACATCTGTTAAACAAAAGGAAGGTGGATGTAACGATGAACATATCTTTGGAGAATCACAACTAAAGAATCAAAGAGATAATAAGAAGACATAATTTATATTTTATCAATTCCTCTTTACCTAAAATTAATGTCTTCTGTCTTAATGGAGGTTTTGTCTAAGGGCTTTTTATGAGCAACATGTAATTTTCAAAGGAAATTTGGTGAAAGAAAAGTTTCATTATACACATTAACATAGTCCTAGATAAAATAAAATCACCTGTTTGCCGATGAGAGATGTTTTTAAATGACTTAAGATTGCCATTCACCTATCCTTAACAAACATATACCCATGACAATTAACTATTCAAATATTCAAAATTTTATCTTTATTTCTTGTTACTCACGATCATTAAAGTAAAAGAAAAATTACAATTGGGACATTTATTTATGTTTTCATAGTATTTATACACATGGATGTGTTCCCTACACTTAGATGGCACAACCATTAAAACAATAAGAAGAAGAATTTAGTTCAAATAAGAGAACATGTTTAAGGAAACACTATGAGTTTGGCAGAAAGTCAAGGAACTGGATGGCAAAATGTTTAATCTGGCTTTATCCTTGATATGCCATGGAATTGGAGCATGCAGAGATCTTACTAACTGAAAGACCAAAGTCTTTTTATGCAGGTTCTTATCCTAACAAAAAGCCAAGTTGCTCTCCCTGGCAGTAGAGGATCTTTGGTGTTTATATTTTAGCCAATCATCTCAAGCAAAGAGTTCATTTTTCTAAAAGATTTGACAATGGCCACGTTTTATAGATTTCTTTAAATTTTCCATTCTTAGAACTACAAAATTGCTAGGTATATTTTGACAAACTGATGAAAGTAATGGCTTACTTAAGGAAAGTATTCATTCGCACCATAAAAAAAAGGAAATGGCAACAGGTTATCTATAATAGTTGACAAAAAGCCAAATTATTCCTTAATTCTTTCCATCTCCCCTTTTTTTATTCCTAAAGTTTGCCAGTCTTCCCTTCAAAATGTTTTTCATGACTCCCTTAATTTATAACTCAGTTATTAGTATTCTAGTCTGAGCTCTTTCTTAGATCAATTTCCTAACTATTCTTCTTTATTGTGATTACCCACCTCCACTTCCTATATATGCACACAAACACTTAAATTCATACTATCATTGCTGCCAAGTTTATTTTCCCTTAATTACTCCAATGTTACAGTTTGAGTTATCTTCTACCATGATCACACTGCCTAACGAATAACTATGAAATTTAGTAATTTAAATATTAAGCATTTATTATTGCTCATGAGTCTTTGGGTTAGGTGGGAGGCTGTTCGGGCCTGGACCAGACCCAGCTGATCTTGCTTGGGCTCACACATGTGTTGGCAGACAATTGGATGGTCAGCTCGTGATTAAGACTGGCCTTGCCTGTGATGGATTTCCCTCCGATGGCCTCTCGTCCTCCAGCAGGCTAGATCAGGCTTCTTCAAATGATGATCGCAAGAGAGAGACAGACAGAGAGACAAAGAGACAGACAGAGAGAGATAAATGTACACAGCCCTTCATTTGAGGCCAAGGGTCAAAGCCACTCCACTATTAATTAAAGCACATTCTATTAGCCAAAGCAAGACACTGGCCAGCAGATTCACTGTAAAAGAGAAATAGTTTCCTATGGGAGGAGCTGAAAAGTCATATTACAAAGTGCATGGATACAGGCAGGAGTGAAGGATTGTGATGATTCTGGCTTCTACCATAATCTCTGTCAGTCTCCTGTACAAAAACTTTCAATGACTATTTCATATTGTGATAGAATACAAATTCTGCTCCCAAGATTTCAAATCCAAAAACTGCTGCCATCTCGCCTAACCTTCATGTTTCATCTTAACCGTAACCTTTTTTCTAAATTTTTCCTCAGTGTGCTTCTTCTCCCTGAGTCAGATCATTTCCTCTCTCTGACATGGATATGCCTTGTGTTTTTAATCATTCATGCTTCTGTGCTCTCACCTGTATCCCATACCTTAAATGCCTTTTTCTATTATACTTATCCAAATTCTATTTTTATTAAAGCCTAGCTTGCTTTTTATTAAACCTTTACTTTTATTAAAGTTTCAGATTTTTCCTGATCACTCCAGTGCACATTGCTCTTTTTATTCTTGAACTACTACAGTATAAATATGAGTTCTACACAATTTCAGACCTTGACTGCATAGGTGTTTGTATCATATACTGCTCTTTGAAGAGTTTTAGTTTGGTTTACCCAACAAGAGTAAAAATGTGTATTCCTTATAGTCTAAAAATTAATTCTAATTATGTAATAGGTATGTTATGGTTTGAACTATGTCTGTTAAGAATTCCTGTGTTAGAGTCCTAACTGCAATACCTCAGAATCTGACTGCATTTGGAGACAGGGACTTTAAAGAGGTAATCAAATTAAAATGAAATCTTAATGGTGGACCCTAATCCATTATGAATGAAGTCCTCATAACTGAGGGAAATTCAGATAAAGAGGCAGATACACTGTCAGGCTGGATCTCAGATCCTTCTACCCCTTCCTGTGCAGGTCATGAGTCAGATAATTGAAAAAAGATTCTGGCAGCTTTATGCAAGGTAAATATACTTTATTCTTCAGATATGAGCTTCACAGGCATGCTTTATTACTCCAAGACAAGCTCAGGCTCTACTCTACTGACCCTCCATGCTCTGCCATTCATTCCATTTTCTGCCGTCCAGCAGTTCAGAGCAGTTACCTTTACATTCTCAGTACACAATAGCGGCCACAAGCCAAGCATTACATAATTAAAACGATCATGCTGAATCATTAAATGGGTATACATATGCAATTACACTACTTTTATTACTTGTTTCTAAAGAATGTGCTTAATCTTACCCATTTGTAACAGGTTTAAAGCAAGAGATCCTGACTAAACTTTTTCTACTTTCTTTACATACACATAGAGGGAAGACAATGTGAAAAGACACAGTTTGAAGACAGACCTCTATAAATCAGGGAGAGGGATCTGGAACAGATCCTTCCCTCATGGCCCTCAAATGGAATCAACCATGTCAAATTTTCATTTTGAACTTCTATCCTCCGGAAGCATAAGACAATAAATTTCTGTTTTTCGAGTCACTCAGTTTGTGATACTTTGCTAGAGCAGCCCTAGAAAACTAATGTAATATTTTATATAAATATTTGCTACTGTTTTATTAATTGAATAGATAAAAGACTCATGAGTATTAACCAATAATTCTGTGTTCTTGGACAAGAGAAAGTTTGACTGAATTGGTAGGAACTTAAAATTTATGAATCTCACATTCTCAGTATATAATAGAAGAGATTTTGCTTCCAGTGTTTATCACCCAAAATGAAGCTATTGACAAAGTAAACTAATTGAATTCCCTGCTTTATATCTTAGATATAAGGAAAGGAAACTCATGCAACAGGAAAAAGAAAAGATGACCAATAATTATCGATTCTGAAAAGTAATGTGGGCTGTTTTGCACTTCACAACTATAAAATAGTGGATGGCAAACAGGTGCTAAACGTTAATGAAGTGTATGAAATTTAAAATCTGACATGAGTAAGGGTGCACAAACATAAAAAACGTTCAGCTAAGACCTATTTGAGGGTATCTCAAAAAGTCTGTGGAATTGTAGAAGTAAACGATAATCTGAATCTTTCCATGAACTTCTGGAGACCCTCATACTCATTTAGTTCTTCTCCTGGGGGTCCAGTGGTGAATAAGATGCACACAATCCTTCGCCTTTGAGACTTTAAAGACAGGTCAGGTATTAACAAAATAAAAACTCAATAATACCAACAACATAGATAATAACAATAACAAGAATAACAATAATAACATTTATAAATAGTAATGACTATTATAATAGGGCAACATATAGGGAGCTGAGGTCATTTATGGCAGGAGCTCTAACCTTGGTCTGTGACCCAATAATAGTGTAGAAATTTTCCATCTCAATGACAGTGAGAGAAAGTGCATGAAGAAAAGGGAAGCTAATGGTTACATCATGAATCTGGAACGTTGCTTTGCCTCCCATGGATTTGTCACCCCTTTTCCCCTGGGTGATGGAGCCAACAAAGATTACTCAAAGCCCATCTTTTCTGAGCAGTGCCAAAAAGGGTTAATCTCCCAGAACCCTCAAGAGAGAGGCATTCCTTCCATTTGGGAAATTAACCATGAATTGGGGTTCTCTTCCCGCATTTATTCTCCAGACCAGGAAGTTACAGGAAGAGAACATAGGTGGGGTTTTTTCTAAGTACAGTTTAACAAGTTTAACAATAGAAGCTGGTAACATTCAGTAAGAAAAGCAAGGTGACATTCCATAATGCAATTTTTCAAGAAGTTAAATTGATCCACCAACAAAAGCTTGATGTTAGCAAACATTCTCTTCTTACAGCAGTTTTCCAGTATCCTTACATATCAATCAGTAACCTGTCTGTCTTTGAGCCAGCAACCTTGCTGTGTTACAATTCTTTATCTCACAACAGAGACTATACCCTGGGGAAAATTTCCTGTCTTTTGCAAGTCAATATTTGAAACTGCAAGGCTCTGGAAAACCAGGCCCTGTGAAGCACATTTGTTTTATGCATACTCCACACTGGAGGGCGAGAAATATCTCGGAAGACAAAAGACTGCATAGAATTCCCTTTCTTTTGGAATATGGCGAAAAGACTTTTCTTCTTTTTTTTTTATCTTACCACACCAATAATTTTTCTAGTATAGTTCTGAAGCTTTCTTTGAAACAGGCTGCGGCTCCTGAGAGTTGCTGCCCTACCTGGCTTGATGCATTAGAAAAAAGGAATAAAATAGCAAGACATGTCTCAGAGACTTGCTTAAACTTCTGCAGCAAAGAGAAACACAGTTCTGACCACCAAAATTGAAAATCCAAAGTGTACTACAGAGATAAAATGATCCCAGAAATAGAAACAAGCAATCATTAAGGGAGCAATTTAAAGCACCTGCTGATGATTTAGTTTCACACACCGACTCAGGCAGAAGAAAATTCGATACTGTTCAATGAAGTAAATAAAGTATTGAGGAAAATAAAATCCCAGTGCCTAAGATAACAATAGTATTGATGTCTGCAGATTCTTTGTGACAGATACACTCAGCTGCCACTGCAGAGGCGGCTGAACAGCTAGATATCAGCTTGTGGCATAAGAAATTATTCCATATAGACAGACTCATCCCCAGGACAGAGTTATTTGGGCAGATATCCCACGTCTGTTCATTGGGGGAGCCTTGCCCTACTGCCAGCAGTCAGCTGGACAATCATTCTTTGAGCTCTGGAGGGTAGGCTGTTTGCCAGATGGAGCTAAAAAAAGACCTGAGACAGGATTCCACCATAAGTAGGTATTAAATTGGTCTGATCTCCAAAGCCACCAAAGGGATATTAATATGAGCCACAGAAGGACTATTTGCAACCCCTGGCACCCTTTGGAGAAATCATTAAAAATATTACAGTGGAAGTGCTAAATTGGGGACCAAAGAGCCAAATCTCACTCTCAGACCTAATTTGTTTGGCCTGAATAATATAGGCTTACATACAACGGTTTTTTTTTTAAATTTTTTATTTTTTTACTTAGTTGCTAACCTTTACAAACCTGATTTGCTGCCTTCTTTTGAAAATTTGGAGGATTCGATAAGGTCAAAGTAAGTACCTACTGCATCTTTTAGATGGGGGCGTGTTTGCTCTGATTGGCTATGTCCTCTAGCACTGCCTGTGGTTTTTACTTCTGGCTTGTTGGCCTCAGGTTGATTGGCCCTTCTAGGCATTTGAGACTTAAATAGAAGACTGATATCCTGAAAAAAAGGGGCAAAAGAGGATTAAGATTAGGAAATAGTGATCAGAGAGGGAATTTGTTGTCCAGAAAAAAAAGCAAAAGTCTGTAAGAGATATATTAAAAAATTCAGTAGAAATTGGGCAGATCAGCCAGTTACAGAAGAAAGGGAGCCAGATCTCATGAGAAGAGAAAAAAGAACATAAAATAGGCTATATTATAGGATGGCTTGATCTCATATGATAATGGCATCATAGAGAAAACATATTTTGCAAATTAAGTCATCAGTGATTTGAGTTTGTACCATTCCTGGTTTAGATAGCACCATATCAAATGCCCGAGGAAGAATGTGGTAAGAGTTTGCCAGAGGCAAAGAATGACATCATGAAAGAGAGAATATGCTTTACATGCACTTCTGAGGTCTTCATTGTACTGCTGAGTGGTGGGTTGTTACTCCTTTAGGTTCTGATAAAGTTGGTCTAAATGAAAACAAACAAACAAAAAACAAAATGAAAACCACTGCTGTTTATAAAGAAACCTCAGAAATCTGCACCTCACACCCGGAAAGAGATAATCACTCCCCTGGGTTTCTGTGTGAAAGGACAAGTCGACACCAGTTGACGATCCACCGGAGAGAGCCCGTTTATTAGGCAGCACACACACACATATATAGGGCTTTAAGGGGAAAGCTGATTGGCTTAAAATACAATCCCTACTTAGCATACCGCATGGGGTTGGGGGGGGAGCTGATTGGTGTGTAATTTGCGCCAGCGGGAAGGAGAATATGGAAGAGAAGGGCAACCAGCGCCATGATGGGGTGTGGCCGAGAAGGGCTTATGTGATCAGGCTGTGATCCCTTGGGGCATTTGGGTCCCTACATTCCTCCCTTTTCCTTGTTTTAGGAAAGGGGACGTTGAAGTCATCGAGCTACTTCCTGCTGAACTGGGGCGTTGTGGGGGGGGGCAAAGAGAGGAAGGTACATAAATATCCATTATGAAACCCCAAAGGAGGGTGGAGAAACAAGTAATTTCAAAAGGGGAGAAGTCCATAAACGTTCCTTGAAGCCACAAGTCGAATATGCACCGGTTGCATTGTTCGTAGTTGGAGACTGGAGGGAGCAGCCAGGCGTCGGTGGCAAGGGCGTGTAGGGATGCGTTTCCTCTGTAAGGTGGTGTCTCTTCAGCATCAGCTGAGGCACTCACGAGATGAAGCGGGGGGTTCATTGGTATCTAGGAGCTGGTAGTTTCTAAGCAAAAGCTGGTTAAAAAGCCTGATTAGAAATTTTTCCCACTTGGGCTTGAAGAAACCTAATGATACAGGGCAAGAAAAGGCAGGTTATGAGGATAATGATTAGAGGCCCCAAAATGGGCCAAATCCAAGTTAGGACAGGGCTTAAGATAAAGGAGGAAAAAGGGTTAGAACTGGATGTGGTTCTTAGGCTGGAAGCCAAGTCGGTGAGTTTGATGATGTTTGTTTCTACTAGACAAGATTCATTGATATAATAACAGCATTCTTCCCTAAGGAAGATGCAAGTACCTCCTTTTTCTGCAGTGAGGAGGTCTAGTGCTCTGCGGTTTTGGAGGGTGACCTGAGCTAAAGAGGTGCTCTGTCTCTGTAGAGAGGAAAGAGATTCGGCAGTGGAAGTCAGAGCCCCTTCAAGTTTAGCATTGATGTCTTTGACTGCCCATAAACTGTGCCCTACGGCTCCTCCCGACAGTCCGGCTCCGACCGCTGATGTTGTTAAGGAAATACCGACCATGATTGGGAGGAAGGCGGCCCTTTTTTGTCTTGAGGGTGGGTGAAGAAGATAGAACAGTTCTGAATTGGAGTACAGAGTGAGTTGAGGGACAATGGTGACAAGAAGGCATGGGGCAGTAAGATTAGGCAGGATGGAGGTAGAGAGGGTTCCATTGCACCAGAAGAAAGTGCCTGGTGGGGCGTAGGTGTGGTTATGAATGGTTGTGTTAAGATTACAAGAAGATGGGGGAGAAGTTAGGGAGGAAGAGCTTCCGATGAGACAGTGATGGGGCAACAGAGTATTGTTGTCTTTGTCGTCGGGCTCCCAGAGAGAGGCGCCCGGAAGGTTAAGGTGTTCTGGTGGTGGGGAGGAGGTAGCATTGAGAGGAAGGGAGGCGCAAAGAAAACAATTTTCGGGAGAGAGAGCCAGCGAGGTGTGGTTGAGAAAGTGAGTGTTTCAGAAATGATTTGTTGCCAGGTGTAAATGGGTGAACTTGGGGAACCTGCAGAAAAGGAAGAGGATTGTTCTAGGGCAGAGGAAAGTTGTTCTTCCTGATGTGAGATGTCCGTGGAGACATGAGATATTGGATTGTGGACAGGAATGTATTTGCAGGAAATTTCTAGATTTCTGCATGGATGAGAGGCATAGCCGTTGCAATAGAAGAAGGCAATGATCCTGGTAGCCCATCTGGAGTCCCAGGGATCGGAAATTGTAAGGGAGTATTGCCCGCTGTTGAATGTAAACAACCTGCCGCCCGCCCCAATGAGTGGGTCATGGATCTTGCAGGACCAATACGGACAGCCTCCGTAAGCGTCCGGCCACCATTTACGGTGGGCGGTGGTTTGGTCATAGAGAAAACATAGGCAGGGACGGGTGGCTTGTTTGATTAACTTGGACGTAGTGAGAGGGATATTTACAGGTTGAGAGCAACTGGAGGTGGGGCAATCTGCGGTCCCAGCTAGAGAGCCGCTGATCCGGGTTTGTTTTTCAGTGTAGGTCTCAAATGCCTCAAATTTCCATATACGGGAAGAGGCCTGAAAGCTCCCTGGGTGAAGTGAAAAGAACAGGAGAAGGCCAAGGATGGCAGGACATGGGCCTTCCCACTTAGGGGTTAGGGGGGTTTTGGGTTCCGGGGACTAATTGGCCTGGTCTGAGTGAAAGGTTATTTTTGGAAAGTGACGGATCTGGAAGTAGCCAGTCCTGGTACTTCCATAATTCGGTGCGAAGGTGGGAGAGCAAGGGTAAGGCCATGGTGGGTGGTATGGGTCCTTCAGTTGCTGTGATCCCCGGGGGTAGGAGGGGCCTACCATACATGACTTCAAAAGGGGAAAGATTGGAGGGCCTCTTTGGGAGAGCTCTGGCCTTGAGTAGAGCGAGAGGTAGAAGACGGACCCAATCAAGGTGTAATTCCAGAGATAATTTAGTTAGTATATCTTTTAAGGTTCTGTTGGTTCTTTCTACCTTCCAGATGCCTGAGGTCGGTAAGGGCAATGTAGGTGCCAGGAGAGAGAGAGTGACTGGGAGAGTTTTTGTACTATCTGGGTGGTAAATTCAGGTCCATTGTCAGATTGAATGGAAGTAGGCATCTCAAATCGTGGGATGATTTGGGAAAGGAGAGTCTGGGCTATGGTGGAGGCCTTTTTATTGGATGTTGGGAATGCCTCCACCCATCCTGAAAAGGTATCAACAAACACCAAGAGGTATTTGAGGCGCCAGACAGAAGGCATGTGTGTAAAATTGACTTGCCAGTGGGCTGCGGGTGTGAGACCTCTGGCCTGGTGGGAGGGGTATGGCCCAGGTTTGAGAGGGGTGTTAGGATTGGTACGCTGGCAGATTGTGCATGAGGAGGAGATTTTTCGTAAGAGGGCTTTGTCAGATGGGGTGATTGAGAAGAAGGCCTGTAAAAACTGGGACAAAGCTTGGGGGCTAGAGTGAAACAGGTCATGGAGCAAGCGAAAGAGAGAGGACTTATCATCATTAGGCGGTTGGGGCTGAGAGGGTGTCTGTGAACCCTGGGGGCCGTAAGGAAGAATGGGAAGTTGGTTTTGTGTCTGTGGGTGCTGTGGCGCAGTAAGTGCGGCGAGGTCAGCCTTACAATTCCCGCGAGTGATTGGGAATCGTCCCTCTGGTGAGATCTGCAATGAATGATTAAATGGGATGCCTCAATTAATGTGGAGATTAAAGCTGAGTTGGTGATTGTATTACCCTTGGTGTTAAGCAGACCACGTTCTTTCCATATGGCGGCATGAGAGAGAAGTATATGAAAGACATATTTGGAGTCAGTGTATAAGTTAAGAGTTTTTCCTTCAGCTAGAATGCAGGCTCGCGTGGCGGCGATAAGTTTGGCCTGCTGGTTGGTAGTACCCTTGTTTAAAGGTTGGGCCTCTATAACCGAATCAAGGGAGACTATGGCATAACCTGCGTAATGAGTGTTTCCTTCCCTGAATGAGGACCCATCCGTGAACCATGTGAGATCAGCATGAGACCGGGGCCCCTCAGTGATGGAAGAGCGGTAAGGTATGAAATTCTGAAGGCTTTCTACGCAGCTGTGCAAAGGGGTTTTGGGGGAATCTCGTATAGGCAGTAGAGTAGCCGGGTTTAGGGGTGGGCAGGTATTGAAGGATAGGGCAGGATTTTCCAGAAACGAGGATAGGAGGGTTAGAATTCTGGAAGGTGGGAGGGAGTGGAGAGCCTTATAGGTAAGGAGGTCTTTAAGGTGATGTGGTGAGAGAATGGTAAGAGGTGCCCCAAATGTTAATTTGGATGCCTCCTTATGCAGCAACTGCCCCGCTGCTAGGGCTCTTAGACAGGGTGCCCAGCCTTGTACAGTGGGGTCCAACTGTTTTGATAGGTACAAGGGGGTGAATGGGAATGACAGCGGCGTTAACAAGGCGGAGATCTTGGACGAGACGAAAGGTGCTATTAGGTGTTTTTACAGCGAGTATGGGAGTATTGAAAGAGGAGCGAGTGAGACGGAGATACCCCTTTTTTTAATAGGCCCTGAATGATGGGGCTTAACCTGAGGAGGGCTGTTGTGGTTAATGGATACTGAGCCTGACAAATATATTTGGAGGGGTCTTTTAGTTTTATGTGTACAGGGGAACACTGGGCCAGAGCGGGGTTGGCAGTGACCCAAACTGTGGGGTTAACAGGGTGCGTTAAGATGGGTAAGGACTTCTTTGGAGGGGTGGAATTAGTAGGATCTTGGGCTTGAACTAGCACTAGGAGGAAGGAAACAGGGGAAGAGGAAGAGGAGAGGGGCAAAGTAATGGAGACTTGAAGCCGTGATAGAATGTCCCGACCCAACAAGGGGACGGGGCATTGTGGCATGACTAGGAAGGAATGGGAGAAAACGGATTGAGTGCCTTGAAGGCAGCAGGTTAAAAGAGGGGTTTTTTGGGGAAAGATTTTTTTACCTCCTACCCCGACTATAGGAGAGCTGCTGGAGGTGGTGGGGCCTTTATATTCCCTTAAGACTGAAAAGGTGGCTCCAGTGTCCAGGAGGAAAGATATTGGGTGGCTGTCCACAACCATGGATACCCTGGGCTCTTGATTTGTTATAGAGATGGTCGGGAAGGGCCCCAGGCTCCGCTAGTCCTCCTCAGTGAGGCCCACCATGGGTGGTGTCCACGGTTCAGGGGACTGTGGGGCAGTTGGTCCCTCACCCTTTGGGGCGAGGGGGCAATCAGATCCCCAATGTCCCTTCTTTTTGAATTTTGGACAACGAGTGGTGGGTGGCCTGGGGGTGGTGCAAGCCTTGGCCCAATGCCCTTCCTTTCCACATTTAAAGCAGGCTCCAGGTGGAGGCTTAGAGGTGCAGGCTGTGGGAGGGCGCCCGGGGGTTTGATAAGCTGGGCCAACATCTGGAAGTTGGCGTGGTCTGCCTTTTGTTTTCGACGTTCCTTTTCCTCCTCCCTATTATGAAAGACTTTGAAGGCCACTGACAGGATTTCGGTCTGAGGGGTTGCAGGACCCTGCTCTAATTTTTTAAGTTTAGTTTTAATGTCGGGGTAGGATTGGGCCAGGAAATAGGTCATAAGGACATGCCGGCCGTCTTCTGAGTTGGGGTCTAAGTTAGTGTAGTGTTGAAAGGCCTGAGTTAATCTATTGAGGAACTAGGAGGGAGTTTCCTCCTTTTTTTGGACAATTTCTTGAGTTTTTTGGAAATTGACGAACTTGCGAGCCGATTTTTTGAGGCCAATTATTAAGCAAGAGGCAAAATGGTCTTGAGCCTGGATTCCCTGAGCTGTGTTATGATCCCAATTGGGTTCCTGTTCTGGGACTGCTTGGGGGCCTGGCGGGTGATCCGGATTGGTACGATGAGTGTCAGTGGCATGGGTTTGGGCTGTATCCCAGATCCTGCGGCGTTCCTCGGGGAGGAGGGTATTGGCTAGGAGCATGAAGATGTCATGATGTGTGAGGCTGTAGGCCTGCAGGATCCATTGGAATTCTTTAATGTAGGTGGTAGGGTCGGTAGAGAAAGAGCCTAGTCTTTTTTCTAATTCTGTAAGGTCAGCTAGGGAAAAGGGAACATGGACCCTAACTACTCCTTCAGCCCCAGCTACCTCACGTAGTGGGGCGATTGTTAAAGGTGCAGGGGGAGGTCCTCGGGAATGGGTGAAAGGGGGGCTTAGTGGGTCAGGAGTAGGTGAGGGTAAAGACGGGGGAGTGGATGGCGCTGGAGGTGCAGAAGGTGATGCGGATGATGGGGGAAGAGGAGCGGACGCTGGAGGCACTGGGGGAAGAGGAGGTCGGTAGGGTGGGGGTTCATCAGTAGGGTCGAAGCTGGAAGGATCGAGGGGTGACTGTGAAGAGGGTTTACAGGCTAAAAGGACTTGAGAGGGAGCACAGGAGGAGCAGAGGGTGGGGTTCTGAGCCAAGAGGCAAAAAGCCTCGATGTAGGGGATCTCCTTCCGTTTTTTTAGGCACTTGCAGTAGTTAAAGAGGTCTCGTAGCCGGAGGTTGGTGTGGTTTTTCAGAAGGCATTGAAGTGGAGAGTCCCCTAGGGAGGAGGAGGAAGCACCCATTCTGGTCTCTTAATGGGAATTTAGACAGAAATCGGACAGAGATTAGTGATAAGACAGATCCTTCGGCTGGCTGGGAAAGGCGGGATCCTAGAGGGCACCCCCAGTAGGTCACATCAGTCCCGGCAGGTTCAGATACGAACCAGGAGGAGAGAAGGCAGGTGTGGGTCGTCACCCAGACCTTCACTTCTCTAGGGCAAAAGCCCAGTGCCTGAAGGAAACCTAGCGCTAGGAATTTCTGGTCGGGTCCCGGACCCGGGAAGTGGAGAGAGACGGAAATCGGACAGAGATTAGAAGAGAGTGGTGGACAAGAGGGTGAAAGAGAGAAGGAGAGAACAGAATGGGGCTTTTAACCTCCAAAAATGAAAGTAAAAGTTTACCGGGGCTTTGGAACCTGTTATAGTGGTCGTGAAGACCGTGGTGGGGTGGGTATGGGTGTTAGGGTCTACAGGTCGATCTAGACTCCCTGTGGTAGCCTGAAAAGGGCCGGTGCCCTTTAGTAAAGGGGGCTTACCTAATGATGAGCCAGTGGTGAGTGGAAGAAGCCAGCGCCGAAAACAATGGACGAGGGTGGACCGTCAATGGTGAGCGGTGAAAGGGAGGCCAGTCCTGGCAGGACGGAGTTCCCGAGGGGCAACTTGGAAAGTGCTGCCGCTGCGATTGGAAAAGTGTTACAGCTCGAGGGAGCCCTGAGGGGCGACTTGGAAGATGTTGCTGCTGCGATCCGAAAAGTGTCGCCGCTCGAGAGAAGCTCCGTCCCGGGTTTCGGCACTAAATGAAAGGAGGAGTCGACACCAGTTGACGATCCACCGGAGAGAGCCCGTTTATTAGGCAGCACACACACATATATAGGGCTTTAAGGGGAAAGCTGATTGGCTTAAAATACAATCCCTACTTAGCACGCTGCATGGGGTTTGGGGGGGAGCTGATTGGTGTGTAATTGGCGCCGGCGGGAAGGAGAATATGGAAGAGAAGGGCAACCAGCGCCATGATGGGGTGTGGCCGAGAAGGGCTTATGTGATCAGGGTGTGATCCCTTGGGGCATTTGGGTCCCTACACTGTGTAAGGATTTGAAGCAATCTATAGACAACTACTTGGACTGCTCTCTCTGCCTTTATAATCATCCTCAAGGGGTGATGGACTGTCTGAGAAGGAAAGACCACAGACAAAAGCATGGTATGTAAACAGACCTTTCCTAGAGTCTGAGAAACAAAGCTTGACTGCCTGTCACTGAGGCATGTGTTCCTGGACTGGAACAATGCTTCACAAGATTACCTGTGCTGAAGGGCTGGAAGGGATACTACATTCAATTCACTGTTTTCATTTGATTAATTTTAAAACCTTGTCTTAAAAATTTTATGAGGATATTAGAAGAAGTTAAACAGGAAAACTTTCTAAAACCCTTCTTAAAGTAAAATTTAGGGTGAGTACTGCTACTAAGAAGACGGAGTAGATATACTTTCCTCTATTTCTTTGAGTGCAACTGAATAACCCTGTACTTTTTACATAAAACAAACATAAGAAGATTCTGAAAGGTCCGAAGAAAAAAGCAGATCAACTGGGGATGGGAGATGGGGTGAAGCTATTACTGCTGGGCAAGATTGAAAGTCTTGACTTTCTACTGGGCCTCTGACACCACTCCAGTAGAGAGGGATGGATGCCTTGTAACTTCCCCACCAGCTGGGGTAAAAATTCAGGTTTCCTATTGGTTTCCATTGACACCAGAAGGAAGAGCTCATTACCAGCCAATAAGTATAAAAGTCCCAGTTCCTTACCCGGCCTTCTCTGATATTACCCGGCAGGGATATTGCAGAGCATTGTTACAACATCACAAGAGTGGACATTTATGTTTCTCACTGAGACTTTCTAGTGTCATTGGGGTAGGGCCACATATTTTTGGTTGAAGTAGAGTAGTTATTGTGCAAAAGTTTTCTGCCTTAATGGTCTTTCACTTTCCTGGCCCTTTGTGTAGGCAAAGTAGGCATTTCTTTGGGCTGTTATGTCTATAACACCATTGTTGGCATTATAAGAGCATTGTTGGCATGACATTGTTGGCATTTCTGGATTGTCATCTTCTTTACCTCTAAGTCTGGGATGCATGAAGCAGATAGAAAACCCAGGTGTAATGGTGTGAATAGTGTCTCCCCCAAATTTATGTTTGCCTGGAACCTCAGAATGTGCCCGTATTTGGAAATAGTGTTTTTGTAGATATAATCAAGTTAAAATGAGTTTACACTGGATTAAGGTAAACACTAATACGATACGGCCACAGACCTTATAAGAAAAGAGAACACACAGTTACAGAAAGAGAGAGATTGGAAAGGAAGAAATAAAACTGCCCTTATTTGCAGATAAAATTATTGTCTATGGAGAAATTCCAAAAACATCTACAAAAATAAAAATATCATTGAACTAATAAATGCATTTAGCAAGGGTGAAAAATACAAGATTAACATACAGAAATCAACTTTATTGCTGCACACTAGCGATAAAAAAACACATGGACACTGTAATTAAAAATATGATACCATTTAAAATAGCTAAAAAAATGAAATACTTGGATATAAATCTAACAAAACATGTACAGTACTAGCAAACTGAAAACTACACAACACTGATGAAAGAAGTCAAAGTAGATCTAAATAAGGAGATTCACTCATACTGTGTTCATGGCTTGAAGCATCAACATAGTAAAGTTGCCAATTCTACCATAACTGATATATAGGTTAATTCAATTCCTATCAAAATCCAAGCAAGAGTTTTTACAGATGCATGCAAAGTTATTGTTTTTTTTTTTAAGTTATTGTAAAATGTATATTGAAAACCAAGACAACTAGAATAGCTAAAACAATTTTGAAAAAAAAAAAATGGGAGAAATGGTCTACCTGATTGAAAGCCTTATAATATAGCTATAGTAATCAACACTGTATGGTGTTGGCAGAAGAACAGATAAATAGACCAATGAAAAAAATAGAGAACTCAGAAATAGACAAAATATGACTGTATTAGTCAGGGTTCTCCAGAAAGACAGAATCAATAGGATATGTTATAATTATATGAGAGGGATTTATTAGGGGAATTAGCTCACGTGACTATGCAGAAAAGTCCCACAATAGGCCATCTATAAACTGGATGCCGGTAGCGTGGCTCAGTCCAAGTCCAAAGGCCTCAAAACCAGGGAAGCTGATGGTGTCCTTGGTGTAAGTCCTGGAACCCAAAAGCTGGAGAGTCTCAAGCTCTGATGTCCACGGACAGGAAAGAGGAGTGTATCCTAGCTCCAGCAGATCAAGAGGGATCTTCTTCACCTCTTTCCTCTGTCTTTTGTTCTCTCTGGACCTCCAGTGGATTAGATGGTTCCCGCCCACACTGAGGGTGGGTCTTTCCCACACCCAGTTCACTCAGACTCTCATACTAATCTCTATTGGAAACACCCTCATGGACACACCTGAAAAGATAGCTTTACCAGGTTTCTCAGCATTCCTTCATCTAACCAAGTTCACATCTAGAATTAACCTTCACAATGGCCAACAGATTTTTGACAAAGTAATTTAATGAAGGAAAGATAGCCTTTTCAACATACGATGCTAAAGCAATTTGACATTCATTCATAAGCAAAACGATGAAACTTGTCCTAAATCTCACATCTTACATGAAATTAACAGGGATGATGGACTAAAATACAAAATGTTTTACATTTTAGAAAAAAATATAGAAGCTAATCTTTGATTTCTAGGGCTAAGCATCACATTCTTAAACATGATACCAAAAGCAAGCAGAATCCATGAAAAAAATATTGAATAAAATTGTAAATATTAAATACCTTTGTTCTGTGAAAGAGCATATTGTTAAGATGAAAAGACAAGTCATAGCATGGGAGAAAAAAAAATTGCAAGTCATATGTTTAACAAAGGACTAGTATATCAAGTATACAAAGTATTTCTAATAACTAAACTGTGATAAAATAAACAATCCAATTAGAAAATGGGCAGGCAAAAAACAGGAAAAGACATTTCAGTGAAAAGGATATGCAAGTGGAAATATGCACTTGAAATATGTTCAACATCATTATTCATTGGTGAAATGCAAATTAACACCAAAACGAGCTATTACTATACACCTACCACACTGACTAAATATATAAATAAATAAATAACACCACCAAATACTGGCAAGGATTCACAATAACTGGCTGACTCATACTTTGCTGGTGTGGGTGTAAAATGTCACAACTAGTCTGGAAAACAAATTGACAGTTTCTTAAACAAAAATTAAACATGCAACTGCCATATAACCCAGCAACTGCAAAATTCTTAGGCATTATTCCAGAGAATTTAAGACTTGCTTTCACACAAAATCCTGTATACAAATGTCTATAGCATTTTTTTTTTCATAATAGGCAAAAACTATAAATGACACAGATGTCCTTCAGTGGGCGAATGTTTGAACTAACTGTGGTACATCGACACCATGAAACACTATTAACCAATAAAATGAAACAAGCTATTGATACACATAGCAATGTGGATGAATCTTCAGAGTATTGTGCTAAGTTTTTTAAAAAGCCAATTTTAGAGGTTATATACTGTATTTCTCCATTTATATAATAGCTTTCAAATGACAAAAAATGGAAAATAGATTAGTGATTGCCAGGAATTAAGAAAGAAATAGCAGTGGGAAAGAAATAAATGTGTCAATAGTAGTGCAACATGATGGACCATTGTGGTAATGGAAATGACCTGTATCTAAACTGCTTAAATGTTAATATCCTGGTTGTGATATTGAAATACATTGTTTTTCAAAATGTTACCACTCTGTATTTTTTTCTTACAACTGCATATGAATTGCATTTATAGCAAACTAAAAAGTTAAAAAAATTAAAATTTAAAATATTTTATAAAAAATGGTATACTACAGAAAATAAGAAACTTATGTGTACCAGATTTAACACATATTAATGTAACTTCATAAAATAGAGAAATAAAAAGCTATATACAGTTAAAATGTATGTCCCTTTCTTCCATTTCTTTCTTTTTTTTAAGTTTCCTATGTATGTGGGTATACCTTTGTTTACAAATACAGGTAACTACAAAATGTAAAGAATATTGTTTATGTAATCAGTTTTAATGAGGTACAGTATGCAAACAATAAAATACACTCAACTTAAATGTCAAGGGTGATGAGCTGTGACAAATAAACCCATGTAACCATCACCCCAATCAAGATATGAAACATCTATCATCCCCCAAATTACTTTTGGCCCCATAGCAGTTTGTCCCCTCTAACCCTGGCTCTCAAAAATGTGTATAATATTGTTCTGAGTATTATATATATTTACATACATTTACAGATAATATGTCTTTCTGCAACTCGAGTTACTCCCAGAACTACTACTCTCTTGCTCATGTCAGACACTGCTCAATCTCTCACTCACTCTCTCTCTCCTGCTTTTTCAAAATGTGTGTGTACTTGGGACTTCCTGAAGAGCTTTCTGACATTAAGGGAAGAAACTTCTCTTTTTCTTGAAGGAATTTTAATGTAAGTGTTTTAATTAGAAGTGCAGAAAATATTTATCTCTAGGGAAGAGGAAATAGCTCACAAATTGGGGTACTAAGATAGCAGAGTCCATCTGTAAGATTTCATTTAAAGGCCTGAAGCAGTGAACCTGGGATGAAACAGTTTTTACACCTCATTTTACCAAAATTATGGTTAAAATATTGGGAAAATTAGAACAAACCAAGGAGCATCACTTTTAACAAGCTGTTTCTGAGTTGTTGCTCAGCCATCCTGGCAGCAGAAACAAAAGTGAAGCTAATATACTTAATACAGTTACAGTGAGATCTTTGACAGTCCTATTAGAAGTCCTACAAAGGCAAAAAGAAGAGAGAACTCATCTTGCTCTGCCATTAATGGTCCACTGCCAGGAATTACTGATCCACCAATTCACTCCTAAATTCACTTTTCAAATCTCGTTTCTAGTCACTTCCTCTGAATCTGTATGTGATCCAACTCTAATTTTGGATTCAAATCCCATTAAGTTTATGCTGTTTAAAGAATTTGATATTTTAGTTAATTTTGAATATGCCTTTTTTTCTCATTAGATTATCCATGTTTTGAAATCAGTGACTATATCTTATCTGTACCCCAGCACTGAACCTAGGGCCTGGTGTAGAGAACTTCTTATCACTTTGCTGAATTTATTTAAACTAAACACATTACAAATCAAATCTAGAAACCTTTCTTTCCTGTATTGTCCTGCCTCAGTCCTGCCCCATTTTCGTACTTTCACCCTAACTTTGCACCATTTTTTTGTATCCAGCTGCATTGCAATGCTTTTGTTTCATTTGTGGACATCTTGAGAACACAGTGTGTGCTGTAAAATTTTTTTGGAATCCATGCATCCAGGGTACCTACCAGAACATTCAGTACTCAGTATGTGTTCGGTGAAAATTTGAATAAATAAGTGGATGGATTCTTGAGTATATTAATAAGTTAACATCTGAAACTTTAGAAAAAGAACATTTAATGGATGCTTATCTTGTAAACCAGGATTTGTACCTTTGCTGTGATGCAAAATATAATGTATTCTACATTTATGCTTTTATTTGAGCCATGAAAGAAAAAGATAAATTGTTAAATATAACTTATTTTTTTCCATCTAGCAACTGGTTCTTCTTCATCACCTTCGAATCAAATTTAATGTTGACTGTGATTCTTACTTTATGACTAATATATTTAAGTTAAAAGTTATTTTGTCTGGGGGAGGTAGTAATAAAACTAAAATTTATTTTTCTTAATAGCTCATCCATTTGCATGTAAAGACAATTCTCATCGAGTTTTACAATATTAATATACATTAATTCTATCTAACATAGTCTTTAAAATGTTGCACTTACTATTCAGAGCATAAAAATATCCCATCCATGTAGACCATGATTTAATGATTTACGTTTTCTTTCCCCAAGTCAAATATAATCACATCACTAGTCAGCTTTAAATCTATTGTGATCTCATTATTACCCACAGAAGAAATCAATACAGGCTTTCTAGTGTGGCTTGCATGGTCTTTCACAATCTCATCCTATCCCATCTCCAGCCTTACTTCTTAAAACTCCTAGCAGTAATCTGGGTGATAGCCACCTGTACTACTCACCATTCTCTACATGTGTCAGATCTTTCAAAAAAGGAACCTGCCTGCTTCCTTCCACATCCATTGCCACTTTCCTAGTTCAAGGATCCATCCTGTTCTACCTGGATTACTGCAGTAGCTCCCAATAGGTCAACCCCCATGCTTTTAAATTAGTTTTCTATTGTGCAACCAGGGTAAATATTTCAAAACAAAATTCTGAAAATTGCTTTACAATACTTCAGGAAATTACTATTACTCACAGGATAAAGACTGAACAAGGTTTTGGCACAATCTGACCTGCCCTACTTCTACAATCTCACACTCTTATATTCAGAATCTATGCTCAGCCACCCCCCTTTCATTGGTTCTCTTTTACTTCTTCGAATATCTTGTGCTCCCTCATATCACAAAGTTTCCTTTAACTTGAATACTCTTCCAGTGCATCACATTTCATCTACTTAACACTGATTCATCTTTCAAATATCAACTTAAAAATTATGGCTGTTCAATCCTGAGCAAAAAGAATAAAGCCAGAGGCATAACACTATCCCGACTCCAAATTATACTACAAAGCTATTGTAACCAGAACAGCATTGTACTGGCATAAAAAGAGACACTTGGACAAATGGAACAGAATAGAGAACCCAGAAATCAACCTTGACAAAGGCACCAAGAACATACATAGGGAAAAGACTGCCTCTTCAATAAATGGTGATGGGAAACTGGAAATCCATATGTAGAAGAATGAAACTAGGCCCATACCTCTCGCCATATTCCAAAATCAACTCAAAATGTATTAAATACTTACATATAAGTCCTGAAACTATAAAACTCCAAAAAGAAAGCACAAGGGAAACACTCCAGGAAGTAAGATTGGCCAAAAGCACAGTCAACAAAAGAAAAACAAACAAAAAAAACCCAACAACCCCCCCCCCAAATGGGATTATATTAAAGTAAAAAGTTCTACAAAAGAAATAATTAACAGAGCAAAAGACAACCTACACAATGGGAGAAAATATTTGCAAACTATGCATCCAACAAGGGATTAATATTGATAATATGCAAGGAACTCAAACAACTTAACAGGAAAAAAACAAGTAAACTGATTTAAAAAATGGGCAAAGGAGCTAACTAGGCATTTCTCAAAGGAAGATATACAAATGACCAACAAAGCTATTTATTAGGGAAATGCAAATTAAAACCATGCCATCTCACACCAGTTAGACTGGCCATTATCCAAAAGACAGAGAATAACAAATGCCGACAAAGATGTGGAGAAAGCAGATCCCTCCTGCACTGTTGGAGAAACTGTAAATTAGTGCAGCCATTATGTAAAACAGCTTGGAGTTTTCTCAGACAACTTCAGATAGAGCCACCATACAATCCAGCAATCCCACTGCTGGGTGTGTACCCAAAGAAATGGAAAGCATCATGTTGAAGGGACACCTGCACTCCTTGGTGAGAGAAGCAACTATTGAGTCATTCAACTTGTTTTCTTAATCTTCTGGGAAAGCATGTATGATCTCTATTATAAACACAATTACCTAGCATGAAATTTATGTTATTTTCATGTATGGCTTATTACAGCTCTATTTACAATAGCTAAGAATTGGAAAGAACCTAAATGCCCATGGATGGATGACTGGATAAGGAAAATGTGGTATATATACATAATGAAATACTACTCTGCCATAAAAAAAGAATGAAGTTCTGCCATTTGCAGCAACATTGTTGAACTTAGAGAAACTTTTATTAAGTGAAATAATCCAGACACAGAAAGAGAAATACCTCATGTCCTCACTAAGAAAGACCTTAAAAAAAATAAAAATAAACAAATAAAGAAAAAAAGAGACAGCAATCACAATAATTCATTGAACTTTCAAAAAGAGAGAATAGAACTGAGGCCACAAGAGGAGAGAAATCGGGAAGGGGAGGGAGTTAGTAAGAAATTGGTAAAGGGCCACGAAAATGCTTACATTATATAATCATAAATGCAGTAATTGCACACAGGTATTGAAATTCAATGCTGTACCTCACAGATATGTACAATCGATTATCTTTCAATTAAAAACAAACAAGCAATCACAACCTACCCTCTCCCCCCCCAAAAAAAGAAAAGAAAAAAACATATTATGGGGCTTTGACTTCCCATTTCTTTTCAGAATGTAGAGTGTTGGAAATACTACCACACTTACCCTTACACAAATAAAAAAATTCAGAAAAACTGCAAGTGAATGACTTTTCTCGAATCAGAGATCTGAGGTGGTGCCACAACCAAAATCAAAGGAGATACTGGAGGCTACAAGCAAACGACAGGATGTGAACATATCCTTACCTAGGATGATGTAGCTGGGCACTGGTAAGAAGACTGCAACTAGAGTTGCTAATAAACTAGTACAGACTGACAGTGTGTTAGTGAAAGGGTTTAGAGATCTTTGGTGCTGAATATATAGGGGAGCTTACACCCACTTGCAGGTTTTCTACATGGACCTCACAAGATACCCACAAAAGATTGGTTGAAGTTCTGAGAAAGGGTCCCTCACAGTAAAGGCTTGGAGACGGGGAACTGCAGCATTTTCAGAAGGAGCACAAAACCCATTCAGATGCCTCTTCACTATCTCGCCTGTAGAACTTACCATGGGAAAGTGCAAAAAAGCACTGTGCCTTTAGGGCATTAATGAAAACCAGTGAAGGAAACTCTGTGGGAGAGGTAGGAACATATGCTTGCCTAGAACTATGGCTGGAGTAGGGGTGAAGACACTGGTAAGGCCAAACCAGTGAGGCCAAGGGACACAGTGTCTGCCTCTGACTGAGGATTAATAAAAACAATGGAGAATGTCGCCTATGCTCTGCCATCAGAGTTCGAATTACTGAATATTATGTAGCATACCAACATTCTTGAAAGGGGACCAGGATAAGAACAAAACTCTTGATTAGAACCCTGTCTAAGATGCACTGGAAAGAGAAGATCTAAAGCTGAGGGTGCAGAAGAAATTATAAAACCATATAAGAAACTATCTCTCACCCTAAGCACAAGTTATCACTACAGAAATTTGGTGATCATGGGGCCCTGATGGTAACAGTAGCAGCAAAACAACCAAAACTAAGTTTGATTCCTGAACCCATGCTAGCAGAAGGTCTAGTAGAAGCAGAGGCATGCCGATTATTTCTAGCCCACCCTCAAAATAAGTTATTTGTCTCTATCTCCACTGTCTTATACAAGATATCTGTCTTCTTTCAATAAAACATTACAAGGTTTATGAAAAAGCAAGAAATACACAAAGCATTTTGCCAAGAGACAAAATAGTCAATAGAACCATGCAGATATATGGCACTGATGCTGGAAAGCTCTGAGTAGAGCATTCAAACATGTATGATAAATATGATAAAAGCCCTAATGGAAAAAGTAAGTAAACAGCATGCAAGATCAGATGGGTAATTTTGGCAGAGAAACAAAATATACAAAAAAAGAAACAAATGAAAATGCTAGAAACAAATGAAAATCAGTAACAAAGATAAGAAATTCCTTTGATGTGTCAACTCAACGCAGCCAATTAAAGATTCAGTGACCCTGAAGACAGGCCAAAACAAAAAAGTGAGAAAATAGAACAGAAGCTCCAAGGGCTGTGAGACGATATCAAATGGTCTAATAAACTTATTTTTGGAATTCCAGAAAGAGAAGAGAGAAAATGGGGAGAGAAATATTTGAGGAAATAATGGGCACAATTTTTCAAAAATTAGTGACAAACATTAAATGTGTGTATAGACACACACACACTCCTAGGCCTATCATATTTTAACTTCTGAAAATACATGAAAATGAGATACTTGAAGGCAGCCAGAGAAAAAGGACACATCACATAAAAGGGATCAAAGATAAGAATTACAACAAACTTCTCATCTTAAATTTTGCAAGCCAGAACACAATGGATTAGCATCTTTGATGTTGAAAAAAAAAAAAAGAATCAAACAAACCTGAGAACACAACATTCTCTACTCTGCAAATAGCTTTCAAAGTAAAGAAAAACAACTATTTTTTCAGACACACATACAGTCTGAGATAATTTACTGGTTAGTAGACCTGCAATAACAGGAGGCATTAGGGAATTTCTTCTGGTAGAAAGAATATGATACCAGATGAAACTTAGACATACAACAAAGAAGGAAGATGGGTGGATATGAAATAGAGAAAAACATATGATTCACTTTTTTCTTATTTTTTTTATTTTAACTTCTCAGTATACATTGTAGTTGATTTTCATGTCCCTTTACCCATTCTCCTTTTTCCCCTTCCCCACAATACATCATATCTGATCACTTGTCTTAACAAGTTCAAGGCATTGTTGTGATTGTTGTGTCTTCTTCTGCCCCCCACCCTTTATTTGTTTGTATATGTATTTATTTTTAGCTCTCATAAATAAGTGAGAACATGCAGTATTGCTCTTTCTGTGCCTGACTTGTTTCACTTAATATAATTTTCTCTAAGTCCATCCATGTTGTTGCAAATGGTAGTATTTCATTCTTTTTTATAGCAGAGTAGTATACCATGGTGTAGATAGACCACAGTTTCCTTATCCCCTCATCTGATGGTGGACATTTGGACTGGTTCCAACTTTTGTAACTCTGTTTATATATATCACACAATATATATAAAACAACATAATATACATCTAAAGCATATGTTAAAGTAAAATGTGTGACCACAGTGGCACAAAGGATGGTAGGGAATAATTGGTACGTTTAATTGTATACAGCTTACTCAATACATCAAGAAGTATAACATTATTGTAAGTAGAGTCCGATTTATTAAGGATATATAGTTCAAACCCTAGAACAACCAATATTTTTTTAAAGTTATAAATAATTAGTCAATAGTAGAGACAAGTCAGAATTTTTTAAAAACTCATTTAACTCAGGAGAAGGCATTGATTCTCTGTTTTACTCATTTATTTTGCTTTATACACTTATTTCACTTTATAAGAACAAATTTTTGGAATGATTTATTTGCTAAATGCCTTTCTACATAAACTGGAAACTCTATGGAAGCTGGTATTTGCATCTGATTGCATACCAACAGCCTAGCATATATGATAGGCTCAACAAATACTTGTTGAATAAATGAATAATATCTACTTGCCTTTGCAAGCAATTTTCTTTGTCTCAAATACCCTGTTCCCTTTTCACTTCCTGAAAAAAAAGTTCCTAGGCTTTTCAGACACTGTTCACTACCTCCTCCTGTTTCCTTAATTTCTTATTCCTACAACATTTTTATTTAGTACTTAACTGTATTTACCAGGGCTGCCATAACAAAATACCATAGACTGGGTGGTTTAAGCAACCAAAATGTATTTCCTCACAGTTCTGGAGGCTGTAAGTCTGAGTTCAAGGTGTAGGCAGATTGTTTTTTTCCGTAAGCTTCCCTGCTGGGCTTGCAGAAGGCTGCCTTCTTGCTGTGTGCTCACACATTGCTTCCTATGTTCACAAGCACCTGTGGTGTCTCTCTATGTGTTCAAATTTCCTCTTTTTATAAGGACAACGGTAAGATTAGTTTAGGGTCCACTGTAATTACTACATTTTAATTTAATCACTTCTATAAAGGCCCTATCTCCCAATACAGTCACATTTTAAAGTTCTGTACTGGGGGTTAGGGGTTTAACATACAAATTTTGGAGGGACACAATTCAGCCCATAACACTTACTTTCTGTCGGTACTTAACAAGGCAACGGTGGGGAGTGGGGAGGTTCAATTATGAGCAAGAAGTGATCCCTAACTTAAAAGAGTGCTCAATATAGTTTATTGAGGTGATAGTCAGGTAACCCAATATTTGCAATGCAATGATAACAGGGCAAATAGACTTAAAGACCTCGATGACATCCAGAACATGAGAGGATAGAGACAACAACTACTATGAAAGATTGTACCATTTTTCTAATTGTTAAGCAATCACAATTGGAAATTCTGCTTGCTGCAAATGTTAAATTTGATTTTTAATTTCCCCATTGTTCTCTCAGCAAAAGATACTGCTTGATTTTATTTAAAAAATGATTAAATGTCATTTGTGAAATTAGTACATAACAAGTTTTTCATTTGCTCATTTGGTATGTTTAGTACAATTTGTAATTACTGTGTACACAAGTACACTATAGAAGCAGCTGAGATGTGGTGTAGTTATGCATTAATTATAATTATGTTAAAATTAGCTGTAAAAAGAGTCATAGCATCATAGGCTCTTGAAATCATGAGCTAAGGATTCGAACATATGTATGAAAAATCGATGTTATTAAGCATTTTTAAATACTTTATGGCTTGATATTCCATTTAGTGTCACAAAGGACATCACTACACACACTTCTAAACTATTGAGGAGGACTACTTTTTCTCCCCTTCTTCACAGTTTCTAAGGCAAATTTATAATGATACACGGAATTTCTGGATTGCTAGCACATTCTACATTCCAGCTGTACTCAGGACTGAAAATACTTTTACAGTCAAGAAATCTAAGTCCTAAGAGTGTCTCTTTAGGAAATACAAAAGAAAAACAATGTGCTCTTTAGCTCTGATCTTCATTTTCTTTCCTGAACAATATGGGGTCTTTAGTTGCTCCCCAAATGTACCAAATTTCGACTGTGCTAGCCTGTCTCCTGTCATTTCCTTTGAATTCACTTCTTTCTAACAAGTATATAGCAATATTTACATACATGTATTCTTTTTGTAAAAAGAATACATGCAAATTATAAAGAATTCTAACAATAGAAGAAAGTTAGAATGTCCCATAAATCACTTAACTAAAAAGATAACCACTGTAAGCACTTAACATGCTATCGAGAAAATTAAATGAAATTATTTTCCTATTACTATCATAACACAAACCTATAAATACTCAAATCTGGCCTCAGGTACCATACCCACATGTTTTTCAAGAAAGTAGATACACAAATAAAAATAGCAGAGACTTAAAACCAAACCACATTGGTCAGAATTCTTGTTAGGCAGTTTCACATGCCAGCTAACAACAACAACAACAACAACAACAAAAAAAAAAAACCAAGAAAAACCAACAAAACAAAAACAGCAGCTAACAAAGTGTTTCTGAACATATCAGAAAATTAGAGCTGTTTATTCTATTGGAAAAAAAAATAATAACATCATGTTACTCTTTCTTTTCAACAGCTTTTTCTAGTCAACCATAAACCTAAGAGATCACGTGAACAAGTTTCATGGAGAGCAGCTAAAGTACAAATTTATATTACCTTGTTATGATTTTTTTTCTTAATGTGTAGAATTCACTAATAAAGCATTTTTTTGTTGGAAGAATTTTTGTTTTGTGTTTGTTTCCTTTAACAGCAACAGAACTGCTCAGATTTTAAATATCTTCTTATGTCATTTTTGGTAGGATGCATTTATCAAGAAATTATTTTATTTAATTTGAATCATCAAATATATTAGCATTCATTTGTTCATAATACCTTCATAAAATTATTTAGTCTTTAGGTCAAAAGATCTGATGGGGCTTTACAAGAAATAATACTATGAGTCAGTATTTCTTATGAAAATAGACACATTAATCCTAAAGTATATTAGCAGATTAAATCTAGTGATGTCTAAAATGAATAATATGTCATTAATAAGTGGAGTTTATTCTAGGAATACATGATTTGGAGGAAAAATTGTAGTTTTAAATACGTAGATTATGAAAAAAATCATAAAAATTAATGATCTAAGTCTCTTTTTTTAAAAGAAAGACTGTAATTTAACCCAAAATAAGTAGAAGAAAGAATATAATAAAGAGTATAAATCAACTAAACAGAAAGCAGACAGAAAATGGGAGAAACAAACAAATCAAAAAGTTGCTTCCTTGAAAAGATACATATAAATTTAAAAACTCTAGCAAGACAGAAAGAAATCATCAATATTAAAAATTAATGGACTATCATTACTATCTTATAGAAATTAAAAAGACATCAGGGAATATAATGGACAACTTTATATTAATGCATTTACCAACTTAAGAAAAGAGCAAATTCTTTGAAAAAACACAACTTACAAATACAGACTTAAGATAAATAAAAATTTGAATACTCCCATATCTAGGTACTTAAAAAATTGAGTAAAGACTTACTTTAAAACTAAAAACAAACAAAACCTCAAGAACTGGATCATTTTTAGTGCTGAACACTATCAAACAATTAAGGAACTCTTACACTAGGGCTTTAAGAAAACAGAAAAAGACAACATTTTTGACATGCATGGCAAGACCAGCATAACCCTGATATCAAAACCTAATAAAAACATTAGAAGAAATAAAATTATAGAACAACGTTATTATTTGTAAGATAAGTGAGACTCGTTCATTTGCAGGGTAGCCCTAAAAAATAAAAATATAATGTAACTTCCATATTATTACAGGGGGAAAATAGAATGGGAAAAAAAAATAACTCAAGAGAAGAGAGAAAAGAAATATCAAAGAGATGGGAAGGAATAGCACAGAGTATAAGCACATTTATCATTACAATTGTAAATTGATTAAATGTTCCCTTTAAAAAAAAATAAATGAAAACCCAAGAAATATGTTTCTATGAAAAACACACAAAAATTATAAGGTTGAAAGTAGAGACTGAAAAAATATGAGCCGCTGAGATACTAGCCAAAAAGGTTGAAATTTCTCCATTAATATTAAACAAAATAGATTTAGACCAAAAGCAATCTAGGGATAAAATGAATTACTTCAAAATGACAAAAACTTAAACTCATTACAAAAATAATTTTAAATTGGTTTTTACTTAATATGATCAGCTTAAAATAGAGAGCGACAACTTGACACAATTACAAAAAAAGAAGAAAAAGGAATAAGTGTAGTGTGAAGAGCTTTCTCAAAAAACAAGGATAGACAGATTTGAACATGGTTAGAAATTTGATCTAAATGTTAATAAAGCACCACACCAACAATCTCATTATTATTATCGTTTTGGTAATATTTTATGATATTGATTTTATGGTAATAAAATCACAACTCATTTTGCATTTCCAAATTAACAATCTCTACCTAAATTTTGAAAATTATGTAAATTCATGTAGCAAAATATTTATTGAATATTTTAATAAATACTTCATTAAAGGAGAATTTCTCCTAGTAGATATTGAGACATAGTAGGTAGTATAATAAATAGAATAATGTGATTTTGGCTTAAGCTATAGACAAATATATAAATGGAACATAAGAAAAAATCCTGAGATAGACCTGTGCATATATGAATGCTTTATATAGGTCTGAAGAGGCAATGCAAACCAGTGTTGAGGGATTAATTCTCCAAAATTAATTGTTTTGAGATAAGTATAGCAGAAACTGCTATCCATTCACACAAAATCCATTTCCTCTTCTGTCTGGGCACACCGATTATATTCTCATCTTGCCAACAGTTAGATGTGGCTCTACGCGACTCTTCAGGTCTCACCAAAGGAATATGAGCAAAATTAATGCATATCTATTATGACCTAAAATTTTTAGAATGTTGTACTTTCATCCCATTTTCTTTATTCTTTTGTAGACTAGATGCAAAAGATGACAAGGATATAGAGGATAAATTAGTCAAAAGACAGGAAGAGATTGAATTTCTGAATCACCCAGTGGAGAAAAACCTCACGCCAACTTGCTTAGAACTGATAATATGGAAAGCATTTTCAGAAAAATAAAATAAAAATTACAATATGATATGAACATATGCTAATGAGATGGTTTAATAATTTTTAAAAAATTAAAATTTGAATGTCTGAAAATACAAGGCATTGGTACAGATGTGTGGCACTCATACTCTGCAGCTGGTAGCGCAAATTGAAACAGCTACTTTTTAGGATTGGGCACAGATTTCATGAATACGACCCCAAAAGCACGGGCAACCAAAAGAAAAATAAACAAATGGGATTATATCAAACTAAAAAGCTTCTGCACAGAAAAAGAAACAACAGAGTTAAAAGACAACCAACAGAGTGGGAGAAAATATTTGCAAAATATACATCTGATAATGGATTAATATCCAGAATATACAAGGAACTCAAACAAGAAAAAAACAAGCAACCCAATTAAAAAATGGGCAAAAGAGCTAAATAGGCATTTCTCAAAGGAAGATATATGAATGGCCAACAGACACATGAAAAAATGCTCAACATCACTCAGCATTCAGGAAATGCAAATCAAAACCACACTGAGATACCATCTCACCCTAGTTAGGATGGCTAATATCCAAAAGACTGAATGACAAATGCTGTCGATGTTGTGGAGAAAAAGGAACTCTCATACATTTTTAGTGGTACTGCAAAATGGTGCAGCCTCTATGGAAAATGGTATGGAGGTTCCTCAAACAATTGCAGCTAGATCTACCATATGACCCAGCTATCCATCCCACTGCTGGGAATATACCCAGAGGAATGGAAATCATCAAGTCGAAGGTATACCTCTTTCCCAATGTTCATCACAGCACTCTTTACAATAGCTAAGAGTTGGAACCAGCCCAAATGTCCATCATCAGATGAGTGGATTCGGAAATGTGGTATATCTACACAATGGAATACTACTCATCTATAAAAAAGAATGAAATACTGCCATTTACAACAACATGGAAAGACCTAAAGAGAATTATATTAAGTGAAACAAGTCAGGCACAGAAAGAGAAATATCACATATTCTCACTTATTTGTGGGAGCTAAAAATAAATAAATAAATACACATTTATACCATTTGTGGGGAGGGAAGAAGACACAACAATTACAATTCCTTGAAGTTGATATGACAAGTGAACATAAAGGAGATTGCTGGGAGGGAGGGGGGAGAGGGAGGAAGGAGGGAGGTTTCGGTAATGGGCCACAATAATCAACCACATTGTATATTGACAAAATAAAATAAAATAAAGTAAATTTTAAAAAAGAAACAGCTACTTTAAAATTTACTTTGGAATATCTAGTAAGGTTCAGAAATGCATAGCCTATCACAGGCAATTCTAATCCTATGTGTAAATACCAAAGAATCTCTTGCCTATTAAAACCAGAATACATTTACCAGAAAGTTATACTAACATTGTTCACATTAGCCTCAAACTGAAAAAAAAAAAAAAAGACCATCAATGATAAATAAATGTTATGAAACAATATAAATCAATAAAAATGAATAAACATCTTCCCATAATATTGTAAATTCAGCCTCAACACATGCTATTGACTATAATAAGCAAGATTAAAGGAAGAAAATCTATTACAATATTGTTTTTGATGTGTGTATGTACTGTATTTATATTATATACATATGTATCTTACAAAGAGACATAAATAATATTGTTTAGAGATGCAGGTAAATAGTAAAGCAATAATTGAAAGCTACAGGATGATTTATTCAAAAATCAAGAGGACACTTACTTCTAGAGAAGCAAGAGGTAACACTGATTAGGAATGAGCAAAAAAGAAGCTCTTTATGTGTTGGCAGCATCTATTTGCTTTATCATTACTTTTATTAAGTGCGAATAGTTTTCCGTTTGTGTGTGTGTGTGTGTGTGTGTGTGTGTGTGTGATCTATCTCAAAAAATAATTTAGGTGAGTAGATAAGTACACATTTTCAAGGGCTGCATTACTTATATTTGCTATCAAGGATATTATCTTCTGAGTGGCAAATTTGATTCTCGAAAATGAAAAGGAAAAAAATTGAATAGGTTTTGGTTATTGAAAAAAAACACTGTAGAATCTCATGAGTTATTGACAGCAGTACTCATACCTATCAGTTGCATCATATTTCTTCCCAGTAAATGTTAATGGGTAAACACTAATAATTTCCTACATGCTATACATACTACTGTACCTTCTCTTGACACAGTTTTTATACATGCCACTGTTGCTTATAGCTAGGATTAAGGATACACATCACCAAATTGATTATCACGTTTGAGTAACACTCAAATCCCCATAAAGAAATCCATTTGCATGTTATATTTTTTAGCATCAGATTTTTCTTCAGATGGCTGAATTCATTCAATGTACATGAACTTCTCAGTCACAAAAGATTTGATTAGAGGTGGGCATTTGACCTAAGGCCAGCTGTTCCAAAGAGGGAGCCTATGTGCCTTAAAGCAGAGGGTTCTGAACTAAAAGAAATTAACTTGTTTTTATTAACCCCAAAAGATCTTTATAAAAAATAATGATATTGAAAGCAGAAGCAGAGACATAAAGAGATCAGTTGCTGGTATTTACCAATATTAAAAAGGATTGGAAAGAAAATGTTGATTAAGGGACATGCCAACTAGTAACTGAAAGATCTGTCGAGTTCCAGTCAAAATCATATCTACATCAATTTCTTATTGTCATCTCATGAAAATCTGGAGTAATTGTCTAGGTGTATAATGAAGTGCCTCTAAAACTATCTTTTTTTGTTTGTTTGTTTTTCACTGAAACAGTTATAATAATTGCTGTTTATAAACATGACCAAATACCATGAGTAAATATTTTTAAAGTAATAGCTAAAATATTACATTTCAAAATCACCTCAATAATTTGAGATCACCATAATTTTACTTTGAAAGGAATATTATATTTTCAAAAGAATAATAAAATTGATTTTTAAAAACTAACACGACTGATCAAGCAAAAAAAAAAAAGCAGCTATAAGATATAAAATATGAGACATCAGTATATACCCTAAAAATACTAAAAGCACATTGGCATATTCGCAATTGAGAACAACATACTAGTAGAGTAAAAAATTTAGAGAGAAAAATTTAAATTCCTCAAAATTGACATAAAAAGAACTAGAAAATCTGAATCGTATATCTGTTAACAGCAGGGCAGGGTATCTAATTTGTAGGGTCCAGTATGAAATAAAACAGTAGAGCTCTATGTTCAAAAAGCAGAAAAATGTTCCATTAAAGTACTCAAAGATCACACTTTTTTTATCTCACATGATGATTTTAATTTGCTATTCACAGTGTGCTCCTCGATCATGGGGATACTCATGGGGCAAGTGCAGAGCCTCGGAGACTCCACATGGACCCACCTGTAGTGCACACTCACAGCCTGCTGACTGCCAGGTGTCTACCCACCAGCCACTGGTTAACGCACTGTGAAATCTTCCCTTCCCCAAGGTCCCACTGTCCCAACACAAGCTATATAAGTTACCCCAGGGAATTGCACTCCTAGAACTAGACACTCCAAGTACTTTGATTGGGGGGTGGTGAGTGGTTTTCCCATGGAAAGCAGCAAAACATCCTCTGGTGCTTTGCAAGGATAGTCAAATAGACTAATTGAATAGAACAGAGAACACAGAAACAGACTCACGGTTACACAGTTCCTTGAGTTGTAAAAGAAGTCACTGCAATTCCGGGAAGAAAGGGTAATTTTCCGTACATAGTACCAGATCGATTGAATACAATGTTGGGAAAATGTAATCTTGATTCTTATATCTGAAATAAAAATCAACTCCAGCTTTTAAAACATAACATTAGAAGATATCTTCAAAGGCTTGGGTCAGGCAAATATTTCTTAAACATATTGCAAAGGCCCAAACCACAAAAGAAGACTGGTAAATCAGACTTATTAAAAAGTAAGAGTGTCTGCTCAATAAAGACATTATTAAGAAATTAAAAGTCGCATCTCAGAGGGGGAAAAGATATTTGTAATACCTGACAAACAACGCATTTCCAAAATGTGTAAACATCTATAAATCAATAAGAAAAGATAGAAAACACAAATTTGATCTGTTTATACTCGCCAGACATTAAAAAGTCACTTTATAAAAATATGTAACTAACCAGTAAACATATAAAAAGGTGACAATTCTTATTCATTATTAATGAAATGAAAGTTAAGAGTGTCATAAGATACTTTTGAATACTCACTACAATAGCTTACATAATTAAAAAAAATTCCACAATACTAGCTGTCGGTGAGAATGTGAAACCAATTTATATTCTGTTGGTAGGATTGTAAACTAGTACAACTACTTTGAATGGTAGTTTTAATTGATATGCTAAAATTTCACAATCCTAATCCTAGACATATAACCATCAAAAATGCATTCATATGTAAACTAAAAGATATGTACAATACAAGAATGTGCATAGCAACAGTATTTGCAATGTTCTCAAACTTTGGGGAGAATATGTTGTACAACTGAAAAATAAACTTGCTATACTCATCAATGAAATGTTTGGAAAGAAACAACCTGTTGCTACATGCAGAAACATACACGAATCTCACTTATCTTCAGGATGTCAAACAAAGAGTTCATATCAGTTGATTCAATTAATATCAAGTTCATAACTGGTGACAGAACTAAGAATAGTGATTACTTGGTGGGAGGTGGGGTTGATGACTGGGAATGGGCACTAGAGAGCCTCCGGGGTGCTAGTACTGCTCTATTTTTTAATCTGGTTTCTGGTTTCCTGGGTGTTTTCATATCATAAAAATTCATTGAACTGAATACTCTTGAATGCATACATTTCTAGACATATACTTTAAAAAACTTTAACAGAATTTTGACATGTTAACGAGGAACACTGAGAAAGGTGACACTCTATGTTTCAGAACTGTCTAGAAAAGCAGTCTATTAGTTTTGAAAATGGCTAATGTATTTTGATATCAACATAGTGAAGATATATGGTGAAGGTGAAAAGTATGGATGTCAGGTGATTTGGTTCTGACTGTTTTATAATCCTTACTTTAATTTCCCATGAAAAATTACTAAAAGAAAAAGCATCAACATTATGCTATGCTACCTATTGACAAATAAATTGGATTAAGAGAAAACAACAGCATTATTTTTTCATGGTATTTATTTGAATCAGCAGCGAGTCTGATGTGTCTGTTTCTTTTAAAATAGTAATACTGTTTTAACGTTCACTTGGGATTGGCAGATGGCACCTTGGGCCTAAACGAGTAAGGAATTTAAAATTAAGATTGCCACACATGCTTAGTGACATTGAAATGCTATACTTCTGTGAAAAATGAACTATTAAAGCATTTCCCACTGGAAAAGGAAAACCACAAGAAAGGCTGTCTGTTTAGGCTGAGAGCTAAAAAGTAAAAAAAGCTCCCATGGGAATTTTTAACTATGGACTTACCCTACTACAAATGTATTAATACCTTGTTGTTCCAGACCAGTAAGTTGCCTGTCCTGGCAGATGCAAAAGCAAAAGCAAACACAATAGTTGGCTTGTGGGACACATTTACAACTGAAGACATCAATGATTCTTGCAAGCAAGATTTGCTGGAGATAATTGGTTGGTCCAGAGCTAGAAAAATTTCCTGAAAAACATCAAATGAATAAGAGACAGAAATTAAAATGAACAGCAGAATTAGCACCTGAAGAACTAAAGACAGCAGTACTATTTTACAAAAGAAAATCAAAAAGAAAAAGAAAGAGCCAAATATGACCAAAGATTTGAAAAAGAACTTAATGGGACTTTAAGAAATCCCCCCGACACACACATTCACTGGAATTAAATACATAATTTAATGTAATTATACAATACACATATTTATATACAGAGAGGTAATTTGATAGATACAGCTGAAAAATAATTGATAAACCAGAAATAGGTGTTATAATATTACACAGAATAAAGAATAGACAGGTGAAATGATAATGAAAAATAAATATGGATAAAAATAATGAAAAGATCTCATATATGTTTAATAGAAAACTTAGGAGAGGAGGATAGCAAGGAAGGCAAAAGGACAACATTCAGAGAAGTAGTGAGCAAATGGTGATGGGATGATTTACTATTTCTATGAAAAGAAAAATTGGAAGCACATCTTGCGTCACATATAATATTAATTCTCACTGTATGAAAAACTGTAATGTGGAAAAACAAACTTTGAAACATTTAGAAGAAAATATACATGACTAAATATAAGACCTCTGATTAGGAAAGATTTTTTTGGCCAAAAATAATTTTTAAAAGAGAACTAAAAAGTATAGCAAGGAAAATGATTGTCAAAGTCTACTACATTAAAAGTTAAAAATGTGTACTAAGCAAGGAATAATGTTAAATAGGTGAAAAACAAGTCATAGCCTGTAAGAAGATATTTGCAACACATAGAACCAACAAAAGATTGGTATCCAAAATGTGTAAGGAATTTCCACAAACCAATTTGAAATAAAGTAATTGATTCTCCAATAGAAAAATGGGCAAGACATAAATTTTAAAAACTGTACAATAGGAAACACAAATGAACCACAAATATGTGATAAAATGGATCCCAACAATTTTAATTCTCTTTACAACCTCTGAACTATTTAAACTCTAGACTTCTTTTACACTTTTTATATAATTCATTGCTTTTGTTCTGATTTGTGCAGCCAATTCTACTTCTAACTGATAAAACACGTAATTGTGTAACAAAATTTGAAGGATGTATAGATTTATTAACCTCTATTTATATTCATTCGTAGAAGAATTCAGTGGAGTCTGTAATGTTCCAGTTTTTTTAAAAAAATAATGTAGTAAATAGTGCACAATACAAGATTTGACAAAGTGGGTTCTAAGGATGATAGGTACACTTTTATCTTTTTACGACTCTACAGATTTCTGCATTCTTGAAACTGATCGTAATAAATTAATAGCAACATTAAAACAAATAAAGATTTTGAAAAATAAATAAATAAGGGAAGAAGAAGACAGTGTGGTGCTATAATTTTACGATTGCCAAATCTTGATCACAGGAACTACACGAATTCAAATGTGTCAAAAGATAAAATTATAATTAGTATTCGTATCTGTTCTTTACAACTCTTTAGCAGAGTCTGCTTATTTTAAGTTGTATTTGTAATGCAGTCTGTGCCTTGACAGATAGTAACAAAAGTAAATCAGCAAAATGATTCTCTCTCTTCTTTTCCAACCTCTCGCTTCAGGCAATCAAAGAACCTATGAACATCTGTCTGGATTCTGATTGCCCGCCCTGTTCACTGAATCAGTGCACCCATATCAGCAACAATTAGTCTGCTCAGCATGTGTCAAAAGACCCCTCAAGTTAATTGAAATTAAGGCAGAATAAATTGAACCCAGTTGGCATCACGCATATTTGTATGCAAAATTTAAACAAGCATCAACTGTGCTATGTTACCCTTTATTTACAAGCAAAACAAGAAGATAGTGTTACATAATTCCAGAAGTAACTATTCCTCACCATAATTTTACCCACATCATTGTCTAAGTATATTTTCTGGGGGTGGAAAAATTTTCTAACGGATTTGCGTGGACGTTTGCAGTATGTTACATCAAAATCATGCCATTTTTCTTAGAGTCGTTTACCTTATTTTCATTAATTAGCACATAGGTACACAAATGAGTTTCAAAGCTCGACATACACAAATTTCCATAAAATGTGTTTCCGAAAGTATAAACCTGGAATTTATTTTTTTAAATTTTCTCATAATGTTAATGCCTTTAAATGGTCACGTGATAGATTTCCATCCCATTTATTGGATAACAATCTGCAATATCAAACACCTCTATATTTTAAAACTGAATCAAAGAATCTTAATATTCAGAAAATCAGTGATACTCTTAGGAATCTGACAAGATCTCAGCAGAAGACAGAATGATTGCACGTGCATTAGTTATTTTTTGTTTCATTTTCTAATTGTCACAAGTACACGTACCTGTGTTTTGTCTCTTTTGATGTTTGGTTGGAGAAAGTCACCAAATATTCCGCACTATTGATTTTTAAAGGAGGAGCTCCACAGTGCTGCTATATCTCTAAGTAACACTTCACATGGAACATAACTTTGGGTAAAAAAGTAGAAAGTGTCTTTACCAAGCTCTTTCTCTCTAGCTTGAATATCAAATAAACACTAGGTTGACAAAGAGCATTGCCTGAGAGGATGAGATTTTATACACACACACACATACACACACACACACATACACATACACATACATGAGGGGTCTTCAAAAAGTTTCTGAAAAGATTTACATTTTTTAATTCTATTTTTCCACAAACTTTTTATTTTTTATTTTTATTTTTTATTTTTTTAATTTTTTTAATTTTATTTTGTCGATATACATTATAGCTGATTATTGCTCCCCATCACCAAAACCTCCCTCCCTTCTCCCTCCCCCCCTCCCCCCAACAATGTCCTTTCTGTTTGCTTGTTGTATCAACTTCAAATAATTGTGGTTGTTATATCTTCTTCCCCCCCCCCCCGGTTTGTGTGTGTGTGTGTGTGTGAATTTATATATTAATGTTTAGCTCCCTCCAATAAGTGAGAACATGTGGTATTTCTCTTTCTGTGCCTGACTTGTTTCACTTAATATAATTCTCTCAAGGTCCATCCATGTTGTTGCAAATGGCAGTATTTCATTCGTTTTTATAGCTGAGTAGTATTCCATTGTGTAGATGTACCACATTTTCCGTATCCACTCATCTGATGATGGGCATTTGGGCTGGTTCCAACTCTTGGCTATTGTAAAGAGTGCTGCGATGAACATTGGGGAACAGGTATACCTTCGACTTGATGATTTCCATTCCTCTGGGTATATTCCCAACAGTGGGATGGCTGGGTCGTATGGTAGATCTATTTGCAATTGTTTAAGGAACCTCCATACCATTTTCCATAGAGGCTGTACCATTTTGCAGTCCCACCAACAATGTATGAGAGTTCCTTTTTCTCCGCAGCCTCGCCAGCATTTATCGTTCATAGTCTTTTGGATTTTAGCCATCCTAACTGGGGTTAGATGGTATCTCAATGTGGTTTTGATTTGCATTTCCCGGATGCTGAGTGATGTTGAGCATTTTTTCATATGTCTGTTGGCCATTTGTATATCTTCCTTAGAGAAATGCCTACTTAGCTCTTTTGCTCATTTTTTAATTGGGTTGCTTGTTTTCTTCTTGTAAAGTTGTTTGAGTTCCTTATATATTCTGGATATTAATCCTTTGTCAGATGTATATTTTGCAAATATTTTCTCCCACTCTGTTGGTTGTCTTTTAACTCTTTTAATTGTTTCTTTTGCTGTGCAGGAGCTTTTTAGTTTGATATAATCCCATTTGTTTATTTTTCCTTTGGTTGCCCGTGCTTTTGGGGTCGTATTCATGAAGTCTGTGCCCAGTCCTATTTCCTGAAGTGTTTCTCCTATGTTTTCTTTAAGAAGTTTTATTGTTTCAGGGTGTATATTTAAATCCTTAATCCATTTTGAGTTGATTTTAGTATACGGTGAGAGGTATGGATCTAGTTTCATTCTCCTGCATATCGATATCCAGTTATCCCAGCACCACTTGCTGAAGAGGCAGTCCCTTCCCCAGTGAATAGGCTTGGTGCCTTTGTCAAAGATCGGATGGCAGTAAGTGTGTGGGTTGATTTCTGGATTCTCTATTCTATTCCATTGGTCAGTGTGTCTGTTTTTATGCCAGTACCATACTGTTTTGGTTATTATAGCTTTGTAGTATAGCTTAAAGTCAGGTAGTGTTATGCCTCCAGCTTTATTTTTTTTGCTGAGCATTGCTTTGGCTATTCGTGGTCTTTTCTTGTTCCATATAAATGTCTGAATAGTTTTTTCCATTTCTGAGAAAAATGTCTTTGGAATTTTCATGGGGATTGCATTAAATTTGTATATCACTTTGGGTAGTATGGACATTTTCACTATGTTGATTCTTCCAATCCAAGAGCATGGAATATCTTTCCATCTTCTTGTATCCTCTCTAATTTCTCTCAGCAGTGGTTTGCAGTTCTCATTATAGAGATTTATCACATCCTTGGTTAACTCAATTCCTAAGTATTTTATTTTTTTGGTGGCTATTGTAAATGGGCAGGCTTTCTTGATTTCTCCTTCTGCATGTTCACTATTGGAGAAAAGAAATGCTACTGATTTTTGTGTGTTGATTTTGTATCCTGCTACTGTGCTGAAATCATTTATCAATTCCAAGAGTTTTTTTGTAGAGGTTTTAGGCTGTTCGATATATAGGATCATGTCATCTGCAAACAGGGACAGTTTGACTTCATCTTTTCCAATCTGGATGCCCTTTATTTCCTTCTCTTCTCTGATTGCTCTGGCTAGTACTTCCAACACTATGTTGAATAGCAGTGGTGAGAGTGGGCATCCTTGTCTAGTTCCTGTTCTTAAAGGAAAAGCTTTCAGCTTTTCCCCATTCAGGATGATATTGGCAGTGGGTTTGGCGTATATGGCTTTAATTATGTTGAGATACTTTCCCTCTATACCTAACTTATAGAGGGTCTTTGTCATGAATGAGTGCTGAACTTTATCAAATGCTTTTTCAGCATCTATAGAGATGATCATATGGTCCTTGTGTTTGAGTTTATTAATATGGTGTATCACATTTATTGATTTGCGTATGTTGAACCAACCTTGCATCCCTGGGATGAATCCCACTTGATCGTGATGAATAATTTTTCGTATGTGTTGCATTCACAGCAGAATTTTACCAAACATTCAAACAGGAATTGACACCGATTCTTTACAAACTATTCCAAAAGATTGAAACGGACGCAAATCTCCCAAACTCATTCTATGAAGCAAACATGATCCTGATACCAAAACCAGGTAAAGATATAACCAAAAAAGAAAACTACAGGCCGATATCCTTGATGAATATAGATGCAAAAATCCTCACTAAAATACTAGCAAACAGAATACAGCAACACATTCCACAAACTTTTTAAAGTGCCCATGTATGTGTGTGCGTATACATGTGTGTATAGATCCATAAGTAATCTTTAATACATGTTTCAGCTGCTAGAATAGAATTGGCATTGCAGAAGAAAAGGATAGAAAGTAATAACTAACACATTTTCCAAAGTGGTTAAAATATGTTGACAGAGACTTTCTGCTAATATCTGATAATGGCAGGAGTCTTGGGACTATTTGCAGTAGCTGTATCTTGAAGCAGAATTTTCTGCTCTTAGAGAGTCTGGTGCAGCAGGTTGAGATGTCTAGTCTCAGTGTGATAGAGCAAAGGTTTCCTTTCTATGGAGCATCAAAGGATGCTGTGTGTGTGTGTGTGTGTGTGTGTGTGTGTGTGTGTGTGTGTGTGTGTGTGTGTGTCTGTGTGTGTCTGTGTCTGTGTGTCTGAATGCATGTACACATCATTGGCGTACACACCATTAGGGACATATATGAAGACTTAAGCACGGAACTATTAAAATCCAGTTACACTGAACTGCATTGAATATCTGGAATTTCAGCTCAAAAGTTCACAGTCATTGCCTACTTTCAAACCACATGGTCCTTTGCTTACCTTTTTCTCTATTTAAAAAAAAAAATTGTGGAAAATCATGTCTGGTTTGAACATAACTCCTAGATGAGCAATACATGAGGGTACTTCAAAAAGTTTGTGGAAAAAAGTATTAAAAGATAATATGAATCTTTCCACAAACTTTTTGAAGTACCCTCGTGTAATTCAATCGTTTGCATTTATAATTATGTGAATTTGAGCAACTCGAGTGTTTGATAGTTACTAGGATGGGCATGCATACAGTAGTTCTCCTTTATCCACAGTTTCACTTTCCGTGGTTTCAGTTACCCGTAGTCAACCATGGTCCAAAAATATTAAATGGGAAATTCCAAAGGTAAACAATTCATAAGTTTTATGACTTGCACCGCTCTGAGTAGCATGATGAACTCCTGCCCAGGACGTGAACCATCCTTTTGTATGGCATATCCACACTGTTAACACTACTCACCCCTTAGTCACTTAGTAGCAGTCTCTGTAACACAATGATTGTGTGATTAACTCTTATTATACTTAATAATAGCCCTAAAGCTCAGGAGTAGTGATGCAAAGATATTGTTATAATAATTCTATTCTGCTATTAGTTATGCTATTAATCTCTTACTGTGCCTAATTTATCATGTAATATTTATCATAGGTATGCACGTAAAGAAAAAAAAAAAACCATAGTGTATACAGAGTTCGGTATGATCCCTAGTTTCAGACATCCAGGCGGGGGGGAGGGTGTCTTTGAAATGTATGCCCCATGGATAAAGAAGGGCTACTGTGGTTCTAATTCCGTGGTTCTAATCAATACATGGTTAGATTTACTAAGGTACCATTTTAATGCTAAAGAGTAGGGTCCAGGAACCAGAAGATGAGTCCACAGATGAGTTCCACAAAGACAATTGCTTCTTAATTTAGTTTGAAGGTCATGTTCGTGGGCTTACTATTTCTCTCTTCTGAGAGAAAATATACCAAACCAGATGTTCAGTTCAATTTGAGGGAGGAGGGCATTTCTTGGTCATCTGTGTTTCTGCTGAGAGCTGAGTCTGCTCATCAATAATTCCTCCAAACTAATATCTGGAGGGAACTTAGTCTTATGTTTGCCTCACATTCACCTTTGCTGCCTCAGAAACATTTTTGAGACTTTGGGATGTTGGGCTAAGCTAAAGGGATAAGATAGGAAGAGGAAACATCTTAGAACCTGTTTCCTACTTTGTGTGTTGCATCCAAATATATAGATTCCTGCTTTGACAGTCAGAGTGACAGAGCTCTTAAATGAGCAGTCCCGTGAAAGGTGAAGAGAAAATAGAACTGAGAGTTTATCCCATCTGAACTCAGATGGAAACAGCCATTCTAAAACACCTTGTTTCCATGAGGATGGTAGAAACCTTAAGACTAACAACGTCCTCTCTCATTAGAAAACACAGCTGGTCTTAGTATTCCCTGGAGCTGTTCCAGGACCCCCAAGAAGGAATTAGCATACATAAAAGAATTAAGATAAATGTGTTTTTTCATAGGTGGATAGTCTAAAATGAGCTGTGTGGGTATTTAACCTATTCAAAACCTCTTCTCCTTCTCTCAGTCATTTTTGTATTGGAGTCCTGTGAGTATCCCTTTTTCTGAATAGTTTTTATTTTATTTTGAATCTAAAAACAATAATTTTATCTCTATTGTCATACCCCTTTCTATTTTTTGTCCAAATTTCAATCTGCTGATTCTTTTAAATTTATATTTTGTCCATAGCAACTGATTGCTTAACATAAAACTCTAGTAAATTTATGTTCATTCTTAACATAAAAACTCTAGTAAAAATATTTGAACTGCTCTGTGTCAGACTCAGAGTTTCTGTCAAAGCACATAATCCTCCTCTAAATTTAGACTAAATTTAGATAAAAACACCAAGAATCAACAGTTTTCTTAACACTGTTTTTAATAAACTATAACTATACAGTTGTGGTCTATAAATACATTTCTTTATCTTGTCCACAAGTTTATCTTGCAAATGTTTATGGAATAACTGCAATCAAGAAACTATCTAATTGGGAAACATCTGCTGAGAAATGTTACTTGCTCCACTTATTGATAATAAGTCTTTTATATTCCATCAAGGACTACTTATTACTTGTGACATTGTGGAGACTGTCAATCGAGGTCTTTCCCCAATCATGCCCTAAACTTGCCAAGGGAACATGGTCTTAGGTGTACCAATTCCACTCTCCTGGGATTGAAATTTATTTTTATTTTTAAGACTCATTTCAACATGCAAAAATAACACAAAGAATTCACAAATTCTCATCACCCAGATTTGCCAAGAGCACCACACTTGTTTTGTCATTCATTCCCTCTCTTGGTAGATATTGGTTTTTCAATTTCAGAGTAAGTTGCAAACATGTTTACCTCTACATCCTTCATTGTGATTTTCTAAAACACAAGGACATTGTCTTACATAACCTCAGCAAAATTATAAAATATCAGGCATTTAGCATCAATATGTTACTGTTATGTAATCTTACAGGTCTATTAAAATGCCACCAATTTTTCCCAGACCTGGTCTAAGACCATATTTTGCTTTAGTTGTCTTTGTCTCTTTAGTCTCCTTTAATCCGGGATAATTCCTCTACATTTCTTTGTGACATTACACTTTTGAAGAGTTCAAATCAATTATTTTGTAAATTGCCCTAATTTGAATTTTTCTGATTTTCTTTGTAATTAGATTCAGGTTTGACGTATTTGCCAGGAAAACCACAGAGTGATGCAGTGTTCTTTCAACAGCACTGTGTCAGAAGGCTCACTGTGTCAATTTGCTTTTTTCACTAGTAATATTAAATGTGATGACTTTGTTTACTTACTGTATGCCCTCTGTCTTCAATGTAAAATCACTATTTTTCTTTGTATGAATAAGTATCTTGAGGGGAGAAACTTTAAAACTATAGAAATATTCTGTTTTTCATCATACTTTTCCCCACTAATTTTGGCTTCCACTGATAACTTTTTGTCTGAGCGATTACTGCTTTACTGGTTTCCAAATGTCAATTTTCTATTTCTATTATGCTTTCCACAAATGCTTTTATCCCCATTTATTTTTTTATATCAATAAAAACTCAAGCATACTTATTTCATTTAATGGATAATAATATGACACTATAATTGTTGTTGTTACAGTTCCCTAGAGCTGACCAACAGAATCCTCTTCATGCTGGCTTCTCTGTCCTTTTGACATGTTCAACACTTTTTGAGCACTTTCCTACTTTCTGTCACCACAAAATATTCCAGGATCATCTTATACGTTTCTTCCTTGGAATCATCCATTTCCCCTCTTTTCTTTTACTGGAAGGTAGTACTCTGTATCTAGCCATAAGTTTGTATGACCCATCTAATTCATACCCAAATGGACAATATTTATTCTAGCCATTTTTTGCTTTCCATATTTGTAACTGTTTTCTATAACACTGAAAATCCTGTGTCCCATAACCACTTTTATTTTTTACTTTCTTAATCCTAGAATAATTGCTTCTTAATTTTTAGCCCATTCACAGATCTGTGCATAATGCAGCCTAGATCCAGTTAACCACATTTAAAAAGTGCACTCTAAAAAATTACTTTAAAAGGTTGTATAAAATTTAGTTCCACTAGTCCTTCTCAACAAGATCCCTCACCTAAGAACTTCTAATGTTATTTGCTTTCATAATTTTCTTTAAACTTTTTATAACACATCTTTGTGTCTTAGCTGTATGAGTGTTCCTTATTTTTCTGCCTCTACAATAATTTAGTTAATCTCCTAAACTTATTTTTCCCCAAGAATCATAATTGGTTATTGACCAGTTCCATCATGATTTGAAAAACCATTATATCCAAAAATTGAAGTGAGGTATACAACCATATCGATCTGTAATCAAGCCATCTTTAAAACAGATTTTGAAAAGTAGTGTGCAAAATTGATTTTCCATATCCATTTAGGATATAAGGACATCTCTCCAGCAACATACTTTTAAAAATTATTATGATTAACCATTATAATGGTGTATGATATTACATATTTCCAAGATACTTAATATATATTGATCAATTATTCTACCTTTGAGTTGGCAGTTTTAGTCATAGCAAAGGTCATTACCAAGGAAAACAATGGATCAATATTTTTACTGCTGTAATTTTCTTTTTCCTTCAGAGTTCTGTTATGTTTTACATCTTTGGTACGATAACAATCTCTTCGGCAAACTCTTCCCACTCCTCTTTCCAGATGCCAGATAAACAGTAGCCAAATGTTTTCCTTTTAATTTCCTGCCCTGCAGATTGGAAAAATCATTGCCTAGTGCTTACATTTTACTGTAGATCTCCAGAAGAATTTCTAAACATGAAATCAAAACCCCTATTCTAGACCAAAGTCATGAGGTTTTTTTTCTCCTTTTGTGCTCCTTTATTGAAGGTTTTAATTTTTATTGTTTAAATAGTAAAACTGATAGGTATATGATGAACTAAAATTCTATTTTGATTTCATGGAGATACTGAAATATTAGATAATACTGAATATAATTGTGTGAACTATTTACTATCTGGTTGATACATTTCTATAATATTTTGAGAGATTTAATTTGATTCAAAAGTACTTATAAATCAAATGTGCAATACATGTATTTCCTTTACTGACCATATGTTATGGGAAATAAATTAAGCTGAGTTAATATCCAGAGATAAAATTATATTTTATGGGCATGGGTGCTATTTAAGGATATTGGATTCAGTGAGCCTTTAAGAATGTCATTTTAACTGCAATGATGATAATGTAGTTTCTTAAGCAAACACTAAAATGAGTCCGTTAGTTTTACCTAGTTTAGATTGCAGAGAAATTATCTAAGTTTTCTTTCATTTCAATTTGAAACATTGGGACAATCTTTTGCTTTGAGTAGTATATAGACACTGCATTTCCTGGAGGTAGTCTATCTTTATATAAAGCTGCACTCAGGTGCCTTTAGCACCTATTGCTGTTAACAACAATGTGGGCTACCTTAATCCACTGCCAAAATATATTAGGGAGAGATGGCACAGAGGAAAAGGAGAAAATGCATGAACATAGATGAGGTTATCATGGAAATGAAAAATGCAAATAATGTATAAATTCTGATTTAAATAAACTTTCAAAGAAAAACAAACATACCATTTCACATAGAACATTTCAGGAAGCCGCAAGACTCACCATGGACAGATACATAATTTAAAATTTTTTCTATTTCCCTATCTGGTTTTGACTAAAACTGTTTTTTTCCTAATACTGGTTTTGACTAAGAGAGCTGAGTCATTAAGCATCAAGATAATTGAGAATGCCTTGGCACAGATAGTTGGGCTCAGGTGAATTAGTATTACCTACTGAGCTTGATGTTTATAAGATATTATACGACAGACTGGCTTTATTATCAGATTGTTTGTAAAAATGGAGATAGGAAAAATTGGCAAGCATAATGCTCTTGTTCACCTCAGAGCTCATTTTAACACCTTCTGTCTTTCTCATTTTTGCTGGCTTTGACCTTCAATCTAAAATTCTATGAGCTTATGAATCTTTCTCTTCATAATGTAATATAAAACTGACCCTGTACTTCATCCTGTATGAAATATATTACTGCACACTGTGAAATGAAATGAGTTTCACCTTATGATCATGGTGTTGATCTTCCTGATGCTAGTAAGTTGCAAATCCCAGAGCAGAGACATTTGAGGGTGGGGGAGGGGACTGATGAGCAACTCTACTGACAATTTAAAAAATAAGCAGAAATAATTCACATTTAGAAAGAGCATTCATTTATCTCTATTACATCATCCCATAAACATATTGGATCTGTAAGAACTGCTTTATTTATTTCATTATAATTTCATCCTTCACTGTTCCCAACCATACCACTGTTCTTTACGAAGTTTCACAATTTGATTTTTAGGAAAAACAATTTATGACAATCCATTCTCCTCTTATTCCATGGATGCATCTTAAATAAATAATTTATGACTTAAAAAGAATGCATTTATTAGAAGCAATGAATAACTTGAGGAAGGTATTGCCCTTCCCTTCTTTCTTAAAGATTTACCAAAACTATGCAGTAGTGTCCAAGTCCTAAAAATGTTTCATGCCTCAAAGTTCAAAGCAGTAAGTTTGTAAGCTGGAGTACTTTCTTGCCAGACTTTCATCTTTAGTGAGAATTTCCCAGTTGCTTCTGAAATGACTCCCTCTGAGGATATTGTTGAATTGCTATCTACACTGTTGCTTGTTGAAGCCAAGAAATGATGCAAAGCTGCTCACATGAGCTCTTCTAATTGTTCTTGTACTAGCAACTGAGGAATTCTCACAGATGGGTTTATCATAACACTTTGTTAGCATTTTTGTATAACAACTGCCTTTCATCCTAAGGAAACCCTGGAGGAAAATACAACATTCAGGAATAGAGTTTGAATATTAATTAATTGATGCCTCAAGTAGGAAGTTTTCTCTTTCAATATGCTAAGTGTACATAGCAAAATTTATTCATAAAATTCAATCTAAATTTCTTCGAGTTATACACAGAAGTCATAGTATCTAAAATTTAGTATATTTTTGGAATTTTTTTGCTTTGATATCTGCTAAATTACAGATGATTAGTTTAGGTGTTTTTGCACGTTTCCTGTCATCATTAATATTTCTAATCAATGTCTTTGGGGTGATTTTTGATTAGTTGCAGATATTTAAATAAAAGATTCACAAGCTTCAGTGGAATAGATTATTAAATTAGAATACAGTCCACTGACTAGGGTTATTGTTTTTTGACTGAAAGTGTGCTTTTTTTTAAGCAATAATATTTTTTCTTAGTATAATTTGTTGTCAAAACTAATATTAAAATTACTAAGATTCTAAAAGAATGGTGTTGAACAGAGTGTTGTTTTTATACTTTGGCACATCCATTTTTATTATTTCTAATAACAAAGGAAATATATAGTTAATAATGATTTCACTGGATGCATATTTTCTGAAAAAAATGTAAATTTCAAGTAGGTGTCCCTGCCACAGTGATTCACAGTCCATTTTTGCCTGTCATTCATTACATTCTGTTTTTTAAGCTTATCCTATTATCCTATTTGTGTGAGAGTAGAGAGAATAGTTTTTTGGTTTGTTTTTAAAGATGACCGGTAAGGGGATCTTAGCCCTTGACTTGGTGTTATCAGCACCACACTCTCCCGAGTGAGCCAAGTGCCGGCCCTGAGAATAGTTTTAATTTAGAATTGTACGGATCAGGCCGACCTCCGTGGCTCACTCGGGAGAGTGCGGCGCTGGGAGAGCAGCAGCGCTCCCGCGGCGGGTTCGGATCGCGGTGAGGGCGACACCAAGCCAAGGGTTGCGATCCCCTTACCGGTCACACACACATACACACACACACAAAAAGAATTGTACAGATCCTTTATCCTTCCTCTGTTTTCCTAAGTTTTACTAAAATGATCTTTCTCATATGACATATTATTTGATATGTTAATAAATGGATTACTTTATTCAATGTATAAGGTAAATACTATAACCCACCTTATATTTTTCTTCTCTCATTGGAAAATATGATTGATTCATAAAGACATTTTAAAATATCCTTAATGGTTAACCCTCCTAACTTAAAATTCTGTCAACTAACAATTCATATTGATGGTCTGCTTTTCATTTGTTTGCTTTATCAGTGATATAATTTTATTTTTTGTGTTTGGCAGTACAACTGTTTAATGCAAGACTTTTAAAAGTGGTAACATTTATCATATCATCAGTCCTTATTTGTGATATTTACCTTCCTGTGTTCTAGGAATATAGAAAAGTACTGAAAAGAAAAAAGGAAATTAATTATTCTGAAAACTCTCAGTGCTTTCATTGTGTCCAAAATTCACATCATCAATGTGGAAATCATACTAATGGGTATCAGTACCCTTCCAATAAAATTTGAAACTTAAAGACAACTAACTTCAACACAATATATAAAAAATGGGTGACAATAGGAATGCAATAAAACAGCATTTCCAGGTGCAATGTTACAATGGTTAGGCTATTGCCAACTTTTAAAACATTTATAATCCAAATGGGTTCATTCCAATGCAACACATTTGATTTCTGGAAGTCTCTTTAATGTGATGGATTAAGAGTATTTCATAAACTGGTATCAAAACAGAGGCTCAAAATTTCCTTTAGAGGCTGGCCAGAAGTGGTGGATTCAAGAGCAACTAGGGGGCACTGCAGCTTTATGAAATTGCCTGAAAGATGGCAAGAATCTGCTCTGAGATTTCTTGAGTTTAAATATGATTTTTAGTTTCCTGTGATATAATTTTGAGTGACCTTGGAAGTAATTTCCTGTCAGGAGTTTATTCTTAAAAATTAAATTATATTTTTCTCAGTTGTCCCATTTTAAAACATGATTTTGATTTTAAAGTCTTACATAATTTTAAAAAGGCTGATTTATTTTATTTTTCATTATTAAAGAGCTCATTTTCAGGAACTGAGGGAAATTGGCAAATAAGGTTAGGATTGTAATGTCCTATTCCACTTAACATTATTCACAAAAGGTGTCTTTCTATTAGAGAAAAACTGAAATTTAAAGTTAAATTTTCCTTGGAACATTTCATATTTGGGACATTTCATATGTCTAACTCAATTCAAATAACATTATTATGTTCAATTTTATAGAAGAAAACTCCATATCTTTTGATTCATTAGTACATACTGGAGGACATTGAATAAAGACCTAAGTAGTCTTGCTTCTCAATATAAAGTCAATAAGAGAAAATTTTCGGGGCCTATAGGACTGACCGGTGCACTCACTGGCTGAGTGCCGGTCACGAAAAAACGACAAAAAAAAAAAAAAAAAAAAAAGAAAAGAAAAGAAAATTTTCTTTAAAATATTTTTTTCTAGAACAGTATAAGTCACAAATTCCAGAGGTAATTTGGCGAATGTTATTTGTTAATTTTAAACTTTATAAAATTATCAAGTTTGTATGTGTGTGTAATAATAACCATATTAATTTAAAACACTGAATAAAGAAAAAGTACTCTGACCCAACATGAGTAGCAGCTGACTTTAAGTGATGAGAAATAAGGATCTGATTCTGTAAATTAAATCACCTGGGCAGCTGGACATGGCCCTGAAACTACTTTGACAGTGATGCCAAAGTAACTATTCACAATTGTTTTTGAACTTTAAGCAAAGCCTACATGCCAATGATCAGTCACAGATCAATCAAGCTACCATTTTCACTCTGATATCTCCACCTTCTCTTTTCTAGAAACCTCCAAAGCAGTTGAAGCAGCCATAGTGTTCTTCCTACCCTCCTTAAGCACTGTTTACATGCAAGATCTGCGATTCTTATATAAATTACTGCTCTAATATCATTCTCATAATGTTCTGTATTTCATCTTACCTCCATCTTACTTTCATCTTTTAGGAGAAACAAGGGATCGTGCTTAAGAACATGTTAATGTTGTTATATCTTACCATTGCAGTTTTGCAATTTGTATTACATACATAAAACACTTCAATTCTCATTTTCATCTTAAGAGCTCTAAAAGTCACATTAGTTAGAAAACATGAGCTCCATTTCAGTACACATATATATATATATATATACACACACACACACATATGATAACATATAAGTATAGCAGACATTATTGGTGCTAAATCCACTCAGAACCTTTCACTGCTTCTATAAGCCATCCCACCTACTTCTGCGTGCTTTCTTTCTAGGCTTGCACATGTAACTTTCTTCAGAGGAAAGTTCTTATACTACTGAGGGCTAGAAGTATTTGGGAGTTCGGGAGTTTATGTCCCTCTGGGTAGCCCTTAATCAGTGACTGACTAGTGAGTGAATTTGCTAACCCAACTCTCTTGCTCGGGGCAGATCAAACAATGTGATGTAATTTATGCTCCAGAGTTCACCATGGGATCAGGATGAAGCTAAGATTTCGCCTGAAACCTCACAGTTGCTTGGCTTTTTTCTTCCTTTGTCTGCTTTTTTACTTCGTATCAATTTCTTCTGGGAACACTGCTGTAATAAATCACTTGCTCACATGATTTGTTACAAGATCTGCTTCTGGCGACTCTGACCTAAACCAAGATTTTTTATACCTATTCAAAATAGTATTAATAAAAATTTACAATATTACAAGGAAATGATTATATATATATAATCCACTATGATATGTGTGTGTGTGTGTGTGTGTGTGTGTGTGTGTGTGTGTGTGTGTTCTCGCATAGAAAAAGAGATTGGGAAGAAGTGCACTAATATTTGGGACTTCTGGTTTGAGAAACACGGTGGACAGAAATAAAGCAGAAACTTCTGCCCTAATACAGAAATATGGAATAACCAAAATAAATTAAACACGTAGCTGTATATGAAGAAGCAAAAAGATAATTACTATCTGTCAGAAATATGCATTTTGCAAGCCCATGAGTGGGAGAAGGCAAATATCGAGTCCTTTCCTTGATTCCTACTGATTTAATATGAAAATTCAGCACCCCAGAACTTCATAACAGATAGCTGAATCTGAATTTATACTACCAGTAAAGTCCAAGAATCACCAAGGAATTTTTAAAATGGAAAAAACTCATAGCTACATTTAGGAAACTAGAAATAAATAGGAAGTGAATAATCAATGAATTTGTGGCAGACTCTGAGACAAAGCTTAGCAAATCATAGGTTTATTGGGGAGAACTCCTGGAATCAACTCTTGTGAAAGGGATGGGACAAAAGCTGGATAAAGCAGCAGGAAAAGTTGATCTGTGATGCAATCTTAAAAGAAGCCTCAGCTGATTGCATGGGGAGATCAGAAGCTGGGATTACTCTTCAAAGTTGTCCTGACTCATGTGAGCAAGCCACGGATCTATACCCTATGATGATTTGATGCAGGATGTCCCTAGAAGAAATTACTATGAGACAGATAGAAATTTGACAGCAAAGAGCTGTCTGCCAGCAATACTTTTAGTACTTGGGGATATGACCCTTTAGTTTTAAAGGGGGATGTGAACAGAGAATCACTGGGTTATTCAGATTTCTATCAAAAACTCAAAGAAAAGTTGAAGTTAAATCATGAAAATTTAGAAGCAGTTCTTTCAAAGTAAAGAACTAGTCCAAATTTGTGAATATAACCACTTTTATTAGTATCATTCTGATGAACAAGAAATGTGAATTATAAGAATTAGAGATAGAGAAAAAGTGACATTCGTAAGTGACAATATCAATTACACATCTTTAATTTCTCATTTTCCATTTACTTTTGAAACTTTTTTAATCTTCATGTTTTCTCAACAGAACATGTTTTTCCTACAGCTTCCATTGTTTCAGGTCCAATAAATTTTTATTGGCTCTGGTGCTACTAGATTTCATTGCCGACTACTCCCTTCTAGAAAGGTTCTGTCTTCTTGTCTCAGGTGACCCAACTCTCCTTGCTCTTTCCTGTCCATTTGAATTTTCCTTTATGAGCATCTCCTCATTTACTCATCTCCATGTTTCATTCTTGGCCCACTTCACGGCCTGCCTGCACAGCGGCGTCCATTCTCATCTGTATGCTAATGACACTCAAACCTCTGTGTCAGTCTTTGTCCTCACTTGCGGCTTTAGACCTGTTTTGTCAATTGCGTCCTCATCACCTCAATATCATGCAGTCTCCTTGAATTCAGAAGGTATAAAAATAAGCTCATCATTTTTCTCTCTCAAACCTACTTTTCTACATTACAAAATTAATTACCAGAATATAAATCTGGAGCAAACTATGAGAGAAAATATGCACTTAACCAAGTGGGCCTCAATGTATTCATAACTTTTTTAATGTGGAGGAAATTAAATTTAACATAGGCACTCTATTTGTATCCATTTGAAATCTAATCCTGATCTCATATACAAAGAAGTTAAATTAATAAATGACTCCTTACTGCCTTCTAGTTTCAAACGAGATAAAATATACTTTGTATAAACAGTTTTTTAATAAATTTTGATGAATGGCATTACCCATTTTTAATAAATTTTGATGATTGGCAAAACCGAATTTTGTATCAGATATAAAGGAGAATCTTGGGTTATTTTTCTTTTTCCACATATCGTATAATGAAGGCAGATTTATGCGTTTTAAGCATCACATATAGTTAAGAAATCTTTGAATCAAAGGTTATGCAAATTATATTTCAAGGTTCTCAGTTGACTTAATTATATCCACAAATTGACTATATATTCTTGTACATACAATTAGAGAAAGTAAATTAGGGTATACGTTGGTAGCAAGCAGTTCTATTTAAAAAAATATTTTCTTCTAGTAGATACCTCTTATGTAAGGTTTTACTGTGGGCAATCAGTTCAGTTCTTTCAAGTGGCAATCTCAGAACAACATCCATAGTGGCTTGCATAGACACTGTTTTGCAATAGCTTATCCTTATGAGGTATTATTCTCTTAAAAAATTCCAAATGCAAGCATTCTCTTAACAATATGGCTACTCAAGGAAGTCATCAAATACCTAGGGCAGGCTTCCATCCTCAGGATAAAATTACAGTCTAAAATGGCTTGACATTACTTAATCCTTATTATTCAGGAGTTTCAGGCTCTTATTAAGCAGTTTTCCTGAAGGCTGGTACAACAATCTCAATTACCACGCTTGGTCCAAAACTTAGTAATGCAGCCATCCTCATTGCAAGAGATCCTGGAAAATTTTATCTTTAAGTTGGGTGTATTGCTTCCCCAAATGAACTATTTTTCCAAGGCAAAAAAAGGAAAAAATGTTAAGTGGCAGCTAGTATTTTAATACTTGACTGAGCAATTACACTTTTTAGGTTTGTTAGAATTGAGACATATATTCAATTTCCTCTCTAGCAAAGTGTTTAACATCGCTTTTGAATTGTTTCAGGTCATTAAATTTAGCCAGGAGTAGTATGTGGGAAAGAAAATAATCTGACAATCCTAAAAGGCCTTGAAATTTAATTTGTGCACTTTCTAACACATAATTTATAGACAAAGTCATACACAGCAATTCAGCTAAAAATAGTTACTCAGATAAAATCCCAAAACAATATTTAAAACTTTACAGCAAAAGCTACAAAAACATTTTAATGCTACAAAAAAACTTTTGACAAGATAATGAATGACAAAACTATTTTCACGTAAAAAGAAATAAGATACTCAGACTTGAATTCTTGTTTTTGTTTGCTTAGTGGTTTTGCAAGCCTTAATCAAAAGGAGTCAAAATTTCTATGTAATACAAATGTTTAGTGGGCCTGCTAGGTGATATGATGTTTATTTCTGGCAAAATGCTTAATAATGTCAACTACAAAGTAGCCTGTACAAGAATGAGTCAATGGAGATTCAATACTGGGGCATATAATTTAATGTCATTAGTACATCTGAGTGACACACTTTCTTTTCTTTTTTTGGCAGCTGGCCAGCAACAGGAACCGAAACTTTCACCTTGGTGTTGGAAAGCTGCTCTCTAACTTATGGAGCTAACCAGACAGCTCTACTTCCTACTTTTTGCTACAGTACTTTTTTCTTGATTCTGTCTCTTTCTCCCTGCTTCTTTCTCTGTCTATCTTTGACCTCTTCTTCGTTTCCTGAACTAGAACTCTTTTATTTTTTGTTTTGGTCCCTGTTTATTTTTTAGAGAATGCTCAATTCTTCTGGTTAAAGTCCAACCAGAAATGATTCAGGAATAACCACAAATCCAGACTCCTGCCCCTGAATTACATATTCTCTCTCCCATGTAAAGAATCAACAATTCTAGCACTTTAAATGATGACTCACATTCTACTCTCACCATTATTCTGCCTATGTGTATTAGTCCATTTCTGTTGCTTATGACAAAATACCTGAAACTGGGTAATTTGTACAGAAACAATAATTATTGCTTACAGTTCTGGAGGCTGGGAAGCCCAAAGTCCAGGGAATATATCTGGTGAGAGCCTTCTTTGGGGGTGACTTCAGCAATGCAGGGTATCACATTGCCAGAAAGGCAGAAGCAAAACAGAGAGCTTCTCATGTGACAGCTTCTCCTTTTATTACCAACAGAACCACATTCATGACCACCACTAAACCACCAAGCAGATTAATCCATTCACTATGGCATGTGCCTTACAATCTAGTCCTTCAAGGCCCCACCACCCAATTACCATAATAGGATTTCTCACCCTCAACAGTTACAGTGGAGATTAAGCATCAATTAGTTTGGGGGAATATTCAATCCATAGCATTCCACCCCTGGCACCCCAAAACTCATGCCCTTTTTACATACAAATACATTCATTTCATCCTCAAAGTCTTAACTTATTTCAACTCAAAAGTCCAAAATTCTAAGTTTCACCTGTGAAATCAAAAGAAGTTATCTACTTCCAAGATACAATGGTGGGACAAACATAGGTATATTTTCCTATTTAAAAAGGGAAAAATAGGCCAAAAGAAAGGGGTAACAGGTCCTAAGCAAATCCGAAACCCAGCAGAGCAAGCATTAAATCATGAAGCTGGTGAATCATGCATCTTGACTCCATGTTTGTCATTTTCTGCACATTGGCATGGTGTGTGGGCCTCCAAGTCCTTGGGCAACCCCACTCCTGTATCTTTCCTGGTTTCGGGCCATGCTTTAGCTCCCACAAGCTGGAATTACATGCTGGTGGCTCTACAATTCTCAGGTCTCTATGGCAGTCCCTCTTTCACAGATCCACTAGGCATGGCCCTGGTGGGGATTTTTCACTTCAGCTCTGACCCCACATTTCTGCTGGGTATTGCTCCAGTGAAGGTTCTATGAGGTGACTCCATCCCTGTGACAGATCTCTTCTTGGGCCCCCAGGCTTTTCCATACATCCTTTGAAATTAGGATTGAGGCTCCCAAGCCTCCAAAGCTGTGGCATTCTGCAAGCCTGCAGACCTAACACCATGTGAACACCACCAAGGAATCTGGCTTGTTCTTCCAAAGCTGTAGGGCTAGCCACACCTGGGGGTAATTTAGCTTTGGCTGGAGGAACTAACACAGCCAGGGTGCAGGGCCAGCATCCTGAGGTGACCCTGGGCAGTGAGTCCAGGAAGAGCATCTTGGGCCTGTTCCCAGCACCATTCTGACTCCCTAGGCCTCTGGGTCTGTGATGGAAGGGGCAGCATTGAAGATCTCTGAAATACTTTTAAAGTCTTCTTTCCATTCTCTTGTTAATCTCTCTCTTTTATACTAATCTCTTTAGCAAACAGTTGATGGATTACACCCTTGTTTTCCTCTGTTAGATTGACTTTCTCACCCTTTATATGGCCAGTCTGAGACTTTTCCAAATTTTTACCCTTTACTTTCCTTTGAATTATAAATTCTGGCTTTATGTCATGCCTTTCTGCCGTAACTCAGTGTAGCCTGTTGCAAGTAGCCATGTGGCTTCCTGAATGCTTTGCAGCTTAAAAATTTCTTCCACCAAATACTCTCATTCAGCATCTTTAAGTTCCACATACCATAAAACTTTTGGGCATGAACAGAATGCAACCAAGTTCCTTGCCAGTTCATAGCAAGGGTGATCTTCACCCCACTTTCCAATAAGTCTCTTCTCATTCATGTCTGAGATCCTCTGAGTATGGCCTTTACTGCCCATATTTCTATCAGCATTCTGCTCACCACCATTAACAGTCTCAAAGAAGTTCCAAACTTTCCTTCATCTTTTCTTCTTATTCTGAGTTCTCCAAACTCCTCCAACCTTTGCCTGACACCCAGATCCAAAGCCACTTCCACATTTTGTTATAGGCAACACTCTGCTTCTCTGCTATCAATTTTCTGTATTAGTCCATTTCTGTTATTTAAAACAAAATACCTGAAACTAGCTAATTTATACAGAAAGAATATTTATTGCTTACTCTTTTGGAGGTTGGGAAGTCCCAAGTCCAGGGAACCCATTTGGTGAGAGCCTTCTTTGGTAGTGACTTCAGCAATGCAGAATGTATGCAAGGTGTGCCAAAAGACATTTCTCAAAAGAAAGCATACAAATGGCCAACAAGCCCATGAAAAAATGCTCAACATCACTAATCATCAGGGAAATGCAAATCAAAACCACAATGAGATATCATCTCATTGCAGTTAGAGTGACTATTACCAAAAAGACCAAAAACAACAAATGCTGGTGAGAATATGTATAAAAAGGAATTCTTACACATTGTTTGTGGGAATGTAAATTATGCAGTGTAGCAATTGTGGAAAACAAAACTGTATGGAGTTTCCTCGAAAAACTGAAAATAGAACTACCATATAATTCATCAATTCTACTGCTGGATGTTTATCTGAAGGAAAGGAAATTAGCATACCAAAAAGTTACCTCACCCCCATGTTTATTGCAGCACTATTCACAATAGCCAAGATACTGAATCAACCTAGGTATCTGTCAACAGATGGATGTATAAAGAAAATGTGGTATATGTCCACAAGGGAAACATGAAAAAGAATGACATCTTTTCATTTGTAGCAGTGTGGATGAGCCTGGAAAAAAATTGTGCTAAGTGAAATAAGTCAGGCACAGAAAGATAAATGCTACATGTTCTCACTCATATGTTGGAGTTAAAAGAAATAAAAAAGTTGAAGTTTTAGAAGTAGAGAGTAGAACTGTCATTACGAGAGGCTGGGAAGGAGAATGTATGCAAGGGGGATAGTGAGAGGTTGGTTAATGGACACAAAATTACAGCTACATAAGAAAAATAATTTCTAGTTGTGTACAGTAGTGATATGCATTTATAACTGACAATAATTTATTGTAGGTTCTCATATGGTTAGAAGAGAGGACCTTAAATGTTCTCATCAAAAAGAAATGATTAATTTTTACAATTATGAATTTGTTACTTACCTGATTTGATAACTACACATTGTACACATGTACTGAAATATAACTCTATACCCCACATATATGTACAATCGATATGTTTCAATTTAAAAAATAAAAATAAACAAAAAAATGTTCTCTATTAACTTCTGATATGGAGTTGTTAATAAGATGAGTCTACAATTTATAGGAATGATTTATAAAATTAAAGTACTGAAGAATCTATAAGAAATCACAAATTTCAGTTTTAAGGTTCAGAATGACCTTGTAAAATTATTGAACATATTTCCTTTATGTGACATAAGCTTTTCACATACCAAACAAATTACAGAAACCTATGTTCATAGTGAAAAAATGAAAATAAATATTTTTTTTATATGAAAAAAACATATTTAAGCTTTATTTTTTTTTGTCTTTTCCTACTTGCTTTGTGAACTCAGTTTTTCCATGGGTAAATCAGGGTGAGTTGGGACTGTATGATTTCAATGTAAAAACCTATGATATTGATTTTTGTTAGATTATACAATTACCAGTTTCACTGTTATCCAAACATATAATATGGATTTGGGAATGTGGCCGGAAGGTGGAATTTTATTGCAAACTTGGATGTGATTTAAATTGCAATCATTATTGACATGGTTAAAAAAAAAAATTTAAAAGCTAAGGGTTTTGATTTTAACTTAAATTGTGTTATGTAACTGACAAATGTATCATGACCCTTAATATCACACTGAAACTTTGCATCCTATTAAAAAAATAGAAAAAATGATTAGTTTTGCTTTGGTCACCGTTTGTAACCCATTGTTAAAACAATATTTGTTTGTTAAATATATGTTTTTACTACATGCCACAAGGGTCCACAATACATTAGCAAAAATACATACATTACTGCTTTCCAGTAACCGACATTGTAATAGGAAGCAATAAGCACTAAATAATAATAGAAATTAAGTTAATTGTGGTAAATATTAGAAAGCGATAAGTGTGATTGAAAAAAGAAAAAAGTGGAGCAGGATATAAGGATCAAGAATTCCGAGGTGAGAGAGGTTAGATGCAAGATAGAGCTGATGATGTCTCACTCAACTGGGTAGGAAAACAAAATTCCAAAATTGTAAGACAATAGTTAATGCAAGACAAGTAAAGGAAATAAAAAGGAATGCAAAGGAAGAGATAAAACTGTCTTTGTTCACATATGACTTGACCATTTATATATAAAATCAAAAAGAAACAGCAAAAACTCCTGGAACTAAGAAGAAATTTTAGTGGATTTACAGGATACAAGGTTAATGCACAAAAGTCAATCTCTTTCCTTGACAATCTACTATAATAATTAAAATACAGAAATTTTTTCATGGGATAATACTTATAAATTTTTATATTTGTCAATATCCAAAATGATATTTTTACTTTATTTCTACATGTTTTCATTTCTATTCAATAAATATTTTTCTGACATCTTCTACATACAAAGAACCATGATAATAGTTAAGAATAAAATGATGAAAACAATAAGATCCTTTCATGATCTCACATTGTAGCTGGGAGAAAAGTTAACTTGATGTGATATTTGAAAGAATTAAGTATAAGTTATTTAAAGTGGAGAATAAGTAAATTCAAAAGTTTAAAAAACATGTTCTAGGTGGATAAAGAAGGAAGGGGCAAAGATATCACCAGCTATGTGAATGTGCAAAGTCCTGGGCATCCAAAAAGCAAAAGATTGTTGGAAGAGTGGTGAGAGAATGAGGCTGCTTTAGTAAATTAGTAAAGATTGTAATGTTCTCCATGCAAGTTAAGATTTTCAATATTAGCCCATAGGCGATGGGCATTATTAATAATATTTAAATGGGAGAGTGACTTGATCAGAGTGAGTTTCAGAAAAAAGACCTGATGGAAATATGACAAAGTGAATAAGATGGAATAGAATAAAGATAGGAAAACATTTTAAATCATAGCAATAATTCTCAAGAAAGGATTAACAGAAATAAGAGAGCAGAAGTTGAAGTAAATAAAAGAGGATGGTATTTCTAAAGAAGAATTGAAAAGATGAGGAGACCATTTAACATCATGGTAATGGAAAGGAGGCATTTAAATAAAACCCCAAGGTTTGAATTTGGGATAGTGATTGAATTGTGCTTCCATGAACAGAGTTTAAAAACTAGAATTAATTGCTGATTGGAAGAGGTATTAGAGAAGGGAGAATGCTCAAGCCCCTGCAGAACTTTTGTAAAAAAAAAAATGAACACACCAGGCATTGCATATACTTATTCTTATATTGGGAGTGTAGGACTAGAGATATCTAACTTTGGCCTATTTTTGACTATTTGAAGTGTGTTATAGAAATCCCTCGAAGAGAATACATAGTGCGAGGTAAAAAGAGGGCCAGACGTGCCATGGATGGCATCAACATTGATAGATGAATAAAGATTAAAAGGTAAAAAAAGGTAATCTTTTCTTTTTGAAAAAAATCAACCAACCAAACAAACAAACAAACAAAAAAACACCAGAATCTCAGAAGCTGAGCATTTTTTCATGTACCTGCTGGCCATTTGTATGTCTTCCTTTGAAAAATGTCTATTCAGCTCCTTTGCCCATTTTTTAATTGGGTTATTTGGTTTTTTTACTGTTTGAATTGTTTGAGTTCCTTGTATATTATGGATATTAATCCCTTGTTGGATGTACAGGTAGCAAAATTTTTCTCCTACTCTGAAGAATGGAAATCATCATGTTGAAGGGATACCTGCAATCCCATGTTCATTGCAATTCTGTTTACAATAGCCAAGACATGGAACCAATCTAAATATCCATCGATAGATAATTGGATAAGGAAACTGTGGTATATATACACCATGGAATACTACTCTGCCATAAAAAAGAATGAAATACTCCCATTTGCAGCAACATGGATGAGCCTGGAGAAACTCATGTTGAATGAAATAAGCAAAGCACAGAGGGATAAATACAATATGTTCTCACTCATAAGTAGGAGCTAAGAAAGACAGAAGAAAGGAAAGAAAGACCACAGTAGTGCATTGGACTTGCAGAGGGAGAGAACATTCCTTGGGCTACAAAGTGGAGTGGAGGGGGGAAGTGGGAAAGGAAGAGAGGTTGGGGATAATTGGGTGGGGGACACATGGTATAAAAGCAATTTGTAGTAATGGGTATGCTGCCAGTATAAATCTGGCCCTCACATCGTTGGCATGAGGGGTGACAGTCAGTTTTGTATCTCAAGAATATTTCATAACCAATAAAAAGAAACCTCAGAGGCTAAGTTAAAAAGAAGATATGAACGTGGTAAAAAACTAAGAATATTCATGTTAGAACAAAAACTAAGAAATACCGTTTCTAGGTGAAAATGCTGTAAGAAAAAAAAAAGACAAGTATTTAATGAAATATTGTATCAGAAAACAATTTTGAGTCGTTTTTATGTTTTCTAAATTAAAGTGACATAAATCTTTATTTGCATGATTAAAGGAAAATTTTTGAATATCTGATTAAATTTACCATTCAAGTATATAATTAACACTGGTAAATAATAAAATCAATTTTAATTTAATTCCCTGTTAAGCGGCGAAACTGAAAAGATTCTTGGGTTCTTTGATCCTCTGGAAAATTCCAACAGTCAGACTTGACTTATTTTCCTTGTTACTCATTTCAAAGAAATGCTATGGAAAAAGATAAAATAATGCAATGAATATGTAATTCCAACAGATCATATTGGTATGTCTGAAGAAATACAGATATTTTAACTGGAGAAGTTAAGAACCCAATATTGTTTTTCAATTTACAAAAGAGTTTTAAAAAAATTTTTGGATGAAAGTTTAAAAAATACTTACATTAAAAGTTCATCATCGTATGTATAAGAAAATTGTGTGTATATGAACCATGAAACATTTGCTTTATAAGGTCTATAAAAGCTCTTTTCTGTATGAATAAACTTAAAGTGTCTTGACATTTGTGCGTTTGTGAGAAACTATAGTAATGCAATTTATGCATTATCAAACTAAACTCTAAAATGATTTGAATATATTTATTTTTGATATATAGGCATTGCCAAAATCGTTGATACTGTGCAATTATGATGTTTATTAGGACCCACAGAATAAAAATTTAAAAACCAACTTGCTAGCAGAATAAAATGTGATTCCAGACCAAAGAATTTTATTACTTATATTTTCTAACCTTCCTAAATTATTATGAAAATCTTGCTTTGATTTCACTCTTTTAAAGAGTGTTCCTTATTTAAAATTCATTCTCTTTCCAGCAGTCTAACATCTTGTTACATCTGATGACATACCATTTGCTGATGATCATACATTTGTTGATAATTTTGCCTTATATATGTTTTTATGCAATTGTTTATATTCCAGCATCTCTATCATTTACTTTTTGGACTGCCAACTTACGTCACTAATTATGAATATTTGAATGTTTCTTTCTTGCTGTGATTGATAATACTCATATATTTACTGGCTTATTCTGGCCATTCGATGGAAAATTTTATTTTGCAAATTACTCTTTTCTTTTTCATCTTACACAAGCCTCTGTTTATCTAGCTATGTTAATTTGTATCTCATTGTTTGTCATAAATCATTGTTCAATGATTCACTGAGTCTGCATTTTAAACTTCTGAGAAGTCTTATTCAGCTCACAATTGACCCCCCTCGATTTCATACTATACGGTTATATTTAACACTTGGCTGCTGGTTCTAAAAACCTACAAACAAATTTCTACAGTAAAAATAATTGAGTTATTCTGTCTGCTTATTAGCTGAGTGGACCTTTGATTAATTTTAAACTTCCACAGTTTCAAAGATCCTGGTTTCCTATTGTGAAGCAGGTTTTCATCTCAAATAGAAAAGATGAAAAATCACGCCAATCATGTAAGTACATCCTATGAAAGAGGTCAACATTATAGAGAAAGAGCATTGTGATTTTTTACATCACCAGAAATTCATGGTCTACTAAGTTCACTTTGGGATCCAACTAATAAATATAATTAATAATTTATTGTTTGCTGTCTCTTGGCATCATTGCCTTTATAGAAAAAAAAAAAAAAAAGTAACTGTAACACCTCATTTTGCCCTGCTGGTTTATATCAGTCAAATATGTGAGAAATAACTTGCTAATTACAATATGAAAACCAAATATATTTGCTTTTCCAGGTACAGAAATCATGCATTTTATCACTCTATTTGAATTTTCAATAAAACTGTAAAATGCTAAATATAAAAATAGAGTCACCAATTATTTTCTACATAATTTTTCAGGTTAAAATTAGATTGGATTGTAAGAAATGTCCATCATATAAATCATGCTTCTAAAAATGTTTAAAGTATAATAGAGTACCTTGTTTCCTCTGAATGTTACTATTAAAACTTAAAAAATTACTTATTTTATTTATCCCTATACAAAGGGGTGTGTTGTCAAAGTTAAAACAAAATTTAATGCATGGCTAATATTTCATTCTCCAGCTTCCTCTCAAGATTATCATCCAAATTTACTACATTTTTGAAGTCAAACATGAATGACAACTCTTAGAATAGATGAAAGAAAAATAGCAACATCATTATCTTATTTATGATAATGCTTAAAAAAGCATTATATAATTGACAAGCACTGAGTACAAACGCTTTTAGACTATGATGAAAAATGCTCTGAATGATTGTTATGATGACGGTAATGAAGACAATAACTTCTCTTATGTCCTTTTCTTTTGCCAAAAATAGCATCAATATTCAATAAAGTCTCATTGTGAAAATATGATGATGTATTTTCTGTACAAAATCTTTGACCTATCCTTTATATACATATATATATATATATATAAATCAGCTTAAAAATATCATTTTGCTAGGTATTGATAATAACTTAGACAAAATAATGTTCATTTCCTTTTCTTCAGGTAGCTTTTCTAAAGCAAAGGATTCTTTAAAAAAAAAAAAATCCCAAAGGTAATAAAATAATCTCACAAGTTTTGACATATTAGCCAATCCCAAGTGCAAGTCAGAGACCTTGACAACTACCTAGTTTACAGATTATTTTGGATATTTAAAAAGGCTTAGATTTCCCTAACACAGCTTTTTTAAAATTATTTTTTAAAATTTATTATCAGCATATTCGTTCTTACAAATCGTGATATTTCTTTAAGTCCTTTGCCTGATCTATAACTTCCCAAACCCCTCCCTCCCTGCCCCCCATCTCTAGTGTCCTTAGGTTTGTTCTCTCCTTCTGAAAGGTCAACGTACTGTTGTGGTCTTTTCTTTCTTTCCTTCATTCCTTCCCTCCCGCCCCCTCTCTCTCCCTTCCTTCCTTCTTAGCAGCCAGTTATGAGTGAAAACATGAGGTATTTCTGTTCCTTTGTCTGGCTTTATGTATCTGACACAATTCAATTTAAAAGAGAACACGATCCTTACCTATTTGAATTGAACACAAGAAGATAAAATAATCACTTTCTTCCACAGGCATTTTGGTTGGTATTTTATTTATGTAACATAGTCAAATTATCACTCTGCAGAATGTCATATTTCAGATTGTCCATGACTTGCAGGGAGGTTTATTTTCTGCTGTCCCTCCCATTCTGCCAATTTGAAGAAATTCTGGATCATTTATAGTAAATCAAGGCCTTTTTCCATGGCCACACTGGTCATTTCTTACTCAAATTTTCATTAGCATTTTGAAAATTTAATTGCAGGACAAAATGCAATTTCTTAATTTTTCTTAAAAAGGCAATGAGATTTTCAAGGACAGTCTATGATTATTTTAGTTAAAAGCCCTCCACTTTGAAATAACTTTAGCCTAACACCATCATTTCTTTAAACACATTAACTCATTAGAGCAAAACTGCAATAGTAGCCTTGAGCCTGCATTACAAATTACGTAATTAACGTGCCTTTAATCATTCACAATGGATTTCTTGGTTAACTAGTATAGCTAAATACTTGACACTGCATATATAGGAAAAAATAAGCTTAATTCCATTACACAGGTACATCAACTGTTGCCAACTGTCTTTCACCAATCAACCTTGACCTAAAGCTAGAACTCTTGTTAGTTTTGCCCTGGAAAAATAAGGATATTCAAGTTTCAGGCAAGTAAATTTAGATGAGTCTAAATTAAAATAAATCTGATATATGTACACTGTATCCCCAAAATTAGTTTTCATACTAGGTGAAGATTTATCATTTTTTCTTAAAGTCGAATGTTATGGATAATCAATGAGCAGGCTGATTGCATTCTCTACCACCTAATATAGTTTACTTTGTGTTTGCCAATGTGCCTTCCTGATGACATAACCAAATATCTTTTTTAAGACTTATAGTCATACAGTGAAGCAAATATTCAGGAAATTCAACTTAATTTTTTTCCTAGTCTCCTTTGGGCTTTACAACTATATGAGATAGGAAGAACAAAACTGTTTTTTCTACTCTCACACACCACTCTACAAGAAAGAACACTTTACTTCCAATACCAGATATGCAAAGGGTTTTCCCCACACACCCGAGCAATTCTTCAGCAAACACCAGCTAGGTGTCCTATAGTTCAATTCTGACATTATCTATCTGGAGTTAGAGTCAGATCCCACAGGAAACTCAGTTCTACGAGACTGCCTCCAAGTTCAGAGGCCAGTCTTAAGTTATAGTTCTTCATTTATTCTTCCTGATCGACTGTAAATTAGGGTTCCCACATCCCCCTCCGGGGGTTTAATAAGTTTAGTAGGACAGCTCACAGAACTCAGGGAAAATCTGGTGTATAAGTTTATTATATTAAAAGAGGACATGATAAAGGATACAGATGAACAAACAAATGTAAAGATAAATAGCACGAGATCCGGAAGATTCCCAAGCACAGAAACTTCTGTCTTCATGGAGTTGGAGTATGTCACCCTCCTGGCAGTTGGATGTGTTTGACAACGTGGAAGCTTCTCAAACCTTGTGGTTCAGGGATTTTTATGGAAGCTTTATCACATAGGTGTGATCAACTATTAACTCCATTTCCAGCCCCTTTGCCCTTTTCTGAAGAATGGAGAGTGGGGCTGGAAGTTTCAAGCTTCTGATCATTGCTGGGTCTTTCTGGTGAGCAGCCCCGTCTAAGAGCCCACCGAGAATTGCCTCATTAAAACAGAAGATGTGCCTATAACCCAAGAGATTCCAAGGGATTTAGGAGCTCTGTGTTAGATGCCCCTGTCATTCAGGAAATTACAAGATGTTAGGAACTCTGTGTCAGGAACTGAGCTAAAAAAAAAAAAAAAAAAAAAAAAAAATTAGAAAAAAAAGATATTCCTACCACCCCTATTCGCTCAGAAAATTACAAGGATTTCAGGAGCTCTGTGCCAGGAAAAGAAGGCAAAGACCAATGTATACACAGTATAATTCTTATTATTTCACAATCCCATCCATTGTTTTGGAGTTAAAAGTGTATTCCACAGATGTTTTAGGCACAGGAATAGACACTGGAGAGACAGAAATGAAATGACATTGCCTATGCTTCAAGCAGCTCAAGTTCCACTGCAGAATCAGACTTTTAAAGATACAAAATACATAGCATAACATCTAACCTCAAGAGTTTTCTGTTATCCAAGAATAGTGATCCTATTCTGCTTAGACAGAAAAATTGAAAATAAATAAATAAATAAGAGTTTACTGCAATGGTAACCTTAGAATATGAACACATAACTTTGCCACAGTGAGAGAGACTTTCATAGCTTGTGAATGCAGAATGAATCTATCAGTGTTTCATTTCTTGGTTTCCATAAGTGGTGAACAAATGCTATGAGGCCAATGGTTGTTTGTGTACAATTTATTCAAGAAAACTAATTAAAGATTTTAGTAGTTAATATTGAATAGGCTTACAAAACTAGAAACATTGATTTACCAACTTAATGTGAATAATAAAATACAGTGAAATAAGAGGCTGAATATGTAAAGTAACTATATAAGCTATAAAATCTAAAAAAAAAAGTGTTCATAGTTGATGACTCTAAACTCATTCATGTCTTGTTACATGTTGTCTTCAGTAGACCCTGCCAGTAGATAAGGTGATGCCCCTACACATGATGGGCTCTCCTAAAGATGCCTTGACTGAATGAGAAATTATTAGTAGTCATTTTGTTTCTGTATTCTTATTTCATACTTGTTTCCATGTCGCCTAAATATAGTGCAAATTTTCAGGATCATGTCCTATAATCATCCTGTATTAGCTGCAACTTGAAGAATGGCTTCATGTGAGGAAGCACATGATTTTAAATAATTTAAAATACAAGTCACAGAATAGAAAGAAACTTGCCTTTGAATTAACATCATCTTGCCACTAGTCTCTCATGCATATTTATTTATTTACATTGCCTGAGTGTTCTTTACCTGAGAATTTCTTAGTCCCTTTCTGCCTGTCTGAGCTTTGTCTCCCCACTCCCCTTGCTTTGGTGACTGTACCCTCTTACATCATGACGGCCTATATGATTGGAATTTGTTGAACAGAGTATCTCCAGTGTCCGTACATGCTTTGGTTTCATTTTCTTACTCACAAGCTAAAAAGCATTTCACCCCCCCCCTTTTTTTGTTGTTGTTGTTTTGCTTATTTACTTTCCTGTTCTAGCCCTGGTGCATCAGTTCTCTGTTATCTGACACAGCCACAGCGCTAACAGAAATTCTTAGAATGATTTTACAAACTCCACTCCATTAAATCCAAATGATATACTTTCATACGATCCATAGTATAACAGGGTGAAAGTTTACCTTAAAAAAATATGTATGTACGTATCATCATACATGTTTATATAGTTTAGCAATATTTTCGGGGAAGAATAGCCATGTTTAAAATTTATAGGAAAATAGAAATATTTTCCCAATACTTGTACTCATGTGTTCGGAATAACATGCAAATTACAGATTATACACCACTTGTGACATATGTACTTGAAGAATGATTTACAAACTCAAATATGCATTAAGAGTCTTTTATAAACACTCATTAACACCACACCAGTTCCAAAGAAGTGTTTCTTAGGCTTTCATTGGCATCTGAGTAAAATGAAAAAATCAAATAATCACCCATTTGCTCTGTATATTGCTCTATTCTTCTACCAAGGGCACTATGAATATGTATCTAATATTTTTGTAAACCAATGATATAACTTTCTGGTATTTTTTTCAATAATGTAGGTGTTTGAAATTTTATATTGCTTATAGGGAGAGAAAAATTGCTGATTTTTTTTTCTCAGAGATCTAGGAAGAGTGTTAAAACATATAATCGGCCTCTTTGAATATGCTAGATGGCTTTTAAGTACCGCAGTTATTTGTTCATGAGCATTGTCAAAGTGTATTTTATGTCACAGAATACTTCCTTCAAAGAACAGGATGTGCCAGAATCAATTGGTAAGCTGAAAAGCTCGTCACAATCAAAGAACACCAACAAAAAAACCCAGCTGCTTGGAGAGTAAAATCTTTCTGTTACAACAACTAAACAACTAAGTATAAAGGACAAAAGCAGTCAATTTTATGATAGTAGGGTCTATGACACTTATTATTAACTAAGTAATGATTCTGTTTAGTGGACCACAAGTAATATCTTCTTGGGTATGCTAGAACTTGAACTGAAAAAGCTTAATATCTGCTTATTTTCATATAACTTTTAATTAATAATCAATCCACAAAGAAATTTCTGTGGGTTTACTTCTGTGCAACACACCACCCCAAAACTTTATATCTTAAAACAAACTTCTATTTGCCTCTTGATTCCGTGGGTCTGAAATTTGGGCTGGAATTAGATGGTGAATATTTCTGCTAAACATGGCTTGACTCACTTGTACCTGTGGTCAGGTGACAGGTTAGCACAGGCTGGTTGGTTGAGGGTGGGGGCTATGCTGGGGCAGTGCATGCCTACTTTTTGTGGTCTTTCATATCTCAGCAGCCTATCCTGAAAATTTTCATATGGTGCCCAGAGAGGTCCAAGAGCATCAAAAGAAGAAAAGCTTCACTTACAAATGTTTTTCAAATGTTTTGCAAAAGTGTGTTTGCCTTACACTGAATAACATCCCATTGCTAAAATCAAGTCACATGGTCATGGTGAGAGTTGGTGTGGGACCACACAGAATTACACAGTGAGGGAATGTGGACACAGACAGAAGAAAAACTGGGGGCTATTTTTGCATTTTATAACCTACTTCATAAAGGGTGCTTACTTTAAAGGTAAACTAAAATATTCAGTCAGCTGTAGCTTGCCAGGTTTTTTCTACGTAAGTAATTAAAATCGAGATCTGAAAGGTTTGGGCACAGAGGACTACTGCTGGATGTACGTACTACTAACTAGCTGTGTGACACTAGGGAAATAATCTACATGTTCAGAACATAAGTTTCCAATTCAGAAAGGAAAGGTGCTAAATTTGATGTCTCCTATGGGCCCTGATATTTTGATTTCATAAAATATTTTATAAATACTTCTCACAAACAAAATTCCTTGTAAAAAAAAAAATGGGAACACTACAAAAAACATAAAAATTGGTATATTGATATGAAGGAATTTCTGGTCATAATAGCTACATATAGGAAATTCAATTAACAGTATCTTTCAATTCTATTTTTTGAAGTACTGTCATATATACTCTCATTTAATATTCATGAAAATCCTGTCAGCCAGATATTTATTTGCATTTTACATGTGAGGAAAGAGAAACACAGAAGTATAAGTAATTTGCTTCAAATCACTTACGTATTTAGCGATTTTGGCTAGGATGTGGAACCAAGATTTTTAATCACTACGTTATATTTTTTCTGAGCCTATAAAAACATGTCATGTATAGAGAAAGAGGGGAGGATAAGGCCAAGTGCACAGAATTTAATGCGTTTCAGAGCTCAGACAAGGGAGTATGGATCAGGAAATGCTTAATATGCAGTTTCAGTCATGGGATAGAATTTAAGGAAACTGAAGCTTAGAGAATTTAGGTTACTTGTCCTTTGTAAAAGTGAGAGAACGTATTCAACTTTAGCAAGAATTTTGTCTTAGGAAATAGAGGAATTTTCATCTGAAAAGATAGCTTGAGTAAAGATGGTATTTGACTATAAATATTAGCTTGAGTAGTTTAAACACAGTTTTGTCAGTGGGGAAACATAGAATGTTTTTAAACATGGCAGTCATATCATAAAAGATGTTTATTAATTTGGCATGCATACCTTTGGTGCTGGAAAACTAGTTATAAGCTTATTAAAATATTTTGGGAAAGCATTTCCTGAAGTGTGTTTCACAGAACACTAGTTCTTAGCAGTTATAAGAGCTTTGAGCTTTTTTTTTTTTTAATGTTGCTGTGTTTAAATAAGACTGGAAATTATGAATTGAACATGTCAAGAGGTTTCTTTATTGTAAAACATCTCTGCTAATAAGCATATTAAATCTGCAAAATAGGCAAAGGGTGTGGCATTTCTAAAATATATTTAATCACAAAAAACCCTGATTTCTTTGAAAAGACTCTCAAATGGCAAATGTTCATCAAAATACTCTTGAAATTTTTGAAAATGTGGGTTTGATTGTAAGCATAGTAGCAATGGGAAGAGAAAAGAAGTTAGGAATGTTTCTTTTGGTGAATGAAGGGATGATAGAATGACTGATTGGTTTAGAGAGGACAAGATAAAGCTTAATATTAAAAATAGGTTCACAATTTTGAATTTAAATAAAGAAAAAAATAAAGAAGAAAAAATGGAGATGTGTCATTGACTAGATGGAGCAAGCAGAAGAGAAGATGAATTCTATTTTTGTTGAGAAATCTAGGTGGTCTCTCATGTTATAAATATCCCCTTCATTCTTTCGTCTGTATTAATCAGCCTCTCCTCTACTGAGGCATCCTTCTATGTGAAGTGCACCTGATCAGAGTGATACTCTTTCACTCTTCTGATCATCACCATGTTCCATGGGAGGAGTGACTTATCTTACTAGTGAGTTTGAAAGTTCTGGCTGGAAGCATGAGTATCGGCCTATAAAAAGTAAAAGGACTCTGTCCTCATGAAGAGACTTTGGTTTTCAGTGTCGTACTGCAAAGTGGTAGAGAACCTTCTGCAGCAGTATGCCGTATTCGAAATACTATAGTTGCAGCTAAACTAATTCGTGTTCTCCAACATAGATTTTTACCAGTTTAACAACTGATATTTTGATCTCCATCCACCTGTCTCTTTAATCAGTCCCTCAGTTGGCTTTTAACTTAGCAGAAGGAGAATGGGAATCAATCACTGGCCTCATGGAAGTACCACTGATGACCATGCCTCTGCTTCTGAATTTCACACCTCCTCCATTCAAGACAACAGTTTACACTGAGACTTGAAAATCCAAACTGCAAATTCACAGGAGCGACAACCTGATGCACAACTTGGGTCAAGTGTCTTTCTCTGGTTTGGAAGGTAGATACACTTTGTATAAATACAGCTATTTTGGACAGTTATATCAGACAAAAGTTGACTAATATAGCATGACTAGCTTTAAGGCTAGTTTATTGTGAGATAAAGAAAAACTCCATGAAATATTGATGGGTTACATGACTGGAATAACCCAGGCAAGACCAGAAAATAGACTTGGATATTAGGAAATGGTGAGGGCAGATTAGCCTCAATACACATTGACTTATTTATTCTTCTCCACTAAAGATATCCTTGTATATTGTGAAGGTCTGAGATAAAAAAAGTGAGGTCATGTAGATTCATATATAGTTACTATATTTATAATGGCAAGGACTAATTCAGTGGAGAATATGAAAGACCTAAGATACTCAAAAATATCTTGATATATATGCTCAGTTAAATCTATTTATGTAAAATCCAAGATCTCGTTCTTATTCTACTACGCACACCTTTCCCAAGTTTTTCCCAATATGAAACTAGCCATACCCTTTTGGGTCTGCCTCTAATTACTGTTTACATATTACTTTTCACATTAAGGTTTTATAAGTAGCCCCCAAATTGGGAAAACAGTAGCAGTACCTGAGTTTGTTCCCAGCTAGCTCATAGCTCTGGTCAGCTCATTTCACTACTGTAGTTAGAAGAACATAAATCTTGAGCAGTCATCATTATCTCATCTCCTTTTCAGTGATCTTGCCTGAGATCTAACGGATCTAACATACTTTACTACTCATGTATAAGAATTAATGTATTTTCTTCCTACATATATGATACATTTCCCTACAATTTATCACTTACTTTAAAAAAAGCCTCCTCTGTGTATCTTTTTATCCTGTTTTCTTAATCAGTATTTATCATCTATATACTATTGTGTCAACAATACTAAGTGATACTGTCAAGGTACCCTTTTGGACATGATCCTGTTTGGCTACTCAACTGCACTGCAAATAGGGCAGGGTCACGCAAGTATAGAGGAAGGCTAGACCCGCCCTAACTTTGAGCTATCACCTTGGGGAAAGTAGGTATGTAAGATGTTTTTTGCAAAAAATATTTTATAAACTGAAAAAAGTATTTTATATTGATTTTGAAGATGGATGATGATAAAGATAATAATGGAAAAAAACACAAAAATTGTACAGGGATAATGAATAATGTTTTATTACTTTGATATAATCTATTAAATAAGGATACCACAGGAGTCTTACAAAACATTTATTTTCATACTACATCCTAAAAATATGATGTGTGTCTGATATTATTCTTTCTGCCAGTCAGTATTTGAGACTTCCCTAGAGTGTCAAGCCCGAGGGTGATAAGGTGAGATAATAGCATTAGAGAATTTGTGTCATGGTTTCTAACTCTAAATTCATGGAAAAATAAATGGTAAATATGGAATTTTACAAGCTGTCACATCAATTTGCCATTCTCCATCCTTATAAACATGCTTTTGAGCCTGAAAAAAGCAAACAGTATTTAGAAGTAGGAATTTGATGAATTCTGCCTTATAACTACAATATGAGAATCATAGGATAAAATGACTGTTCAATTGTTTTATACATGGTAAAAAAAGTAACTTTCTAAAAATTAATTAGTTGGGTGGGTTCAGTGAGTTAGTATCTAGAAATTTACCATGAGTATCATGATTTTAGAACAAGTAGATCAATTTATTTTTGCCTAATGGAAAACATCCCAGGAATTGAGACAACATCGAGGAAAAGAAATGTGATGATTCAGATCTACTATTTGTGATAAACCAATCAGAAATGCACTCCAGACCATAGTCTATTCAGTTTTTCAGCCCTCTAAATCTTGCCTAAAATTGTGTCTCAAATTGCTGTGGTTCTGACAAACTCAGGCATTGACATCTTCAAGAATGATTCCTTTCCTTTTATGTGGATTGTATTAATGACAGCAGACAAGTTGTCATAAAAGATTTTCTTGATGTCTTTTGCTGTATCCAATGTGGGGACATATGCACTAACCAGTGTCATAGTTTGAACTCCCTCCAGCCTCAATTTTAATGTCTAAAGCTCGAGGCTGAGCATATGGCTCAAAACTAAGTCTTTTCACAATCTAAAAGGTCAGTCTATCTTTAGTTACATTTTTAAAACTGCTTTGAGCTTATGACTTCAGTACCTGGGTAACTTTCAAAAATGATAAATTTTTGCTGAGAATAAATGTAACTTGTTTACTGAGGAACCAAACAAAACAACTCAATGTATCCAAATACAATTTAATATGTTGTAAAAGATATCTTAAAAGTGATAGAATCTTACCATGTGTGAATATGATTTTAACTATTTCCACATGTAATGAAGAATCCCAACTATCAGTGATGAGTTGCTAACTCTAAGGAGATCTGCATGAAAGTACTATGGTATTTTCTTATCAGATAGCTTGCTATTATCACTAATAATCAATTAGGAAAGACTATACAATCTATATTTTTAAAACTCAATTTCCTGATGAGAACTACCACACTGTATTTTAAAAACAGTTTTATGATTATATTCACATGTCAATGTAAAATTCTTATTATATTAGAAAAAAAGAAATACCCCCTCTTTTATATTCTGTGCATTAGTTAACCAAAAAAATTGAAAGAAGTGCAAAGAACATATTCTTAGTCTCAAGTTACTTTTCTTCAAGAATGTAAGAAAAGTATAATTAAATGAAATAAACTATTTTTTCTAAAAATTAATAAAATCAAAGCCTATAACACAAGAATGTGTTCTTTGCACAAACAGAACTACCATATGACACAGCAATTACTCTGCCAGGTATATAGCAAAAGGAAATAAAATCAGCACCTTTGAAAGATATCTGTACTCCCATATTCATTGCAGCTTTATTCACAATAGCCAAAATATGGAAACAACCTAAGTGGTCCTCAATGGATGAATAGATACTGAAATTATGGCATACACGTATAATGGAATATTATTCAGCCTCAGAGAAAAGAAGGAAATACTGTCATTTGCAATAACTTGGATGAACCTGGAAGACATTATGCTAAGTGAAATAAGCCAGACACAGAAAGAAAAATACTGCATGATCTCACTTATACATGAAATCTAAAAAATGACTTCCTTTTCTATTGAACAGTCACTATCATGGTTAGTCTGCAAAACAGACCAAACCCCAACAGACACATACATGCCTTTAACAATATATTTTAGGATTATTTCTGTAATGCTCTAAATACATGAATGCAATTTAAAAAATTAAAGACACGTTTATATACTGCATGTCCCACTCATAAATGGGAGCTAAAAAATAATTAATCAATTAATTAAAAAAGAAAGAAAGATATAACAATCACAATAATTCATTAGGCTTTCAAAAGGAGAGAACAGAACTGAGGCCACCAGAGGGAGAGGGAGAGAGGGTTAGCAAGAAATTGGTAAAGGGACACAAAATACGATTACAATGTGTAATATTGAATACACAAATAATGCTAATTAGAACATCATATGTTGCACACCAGTATTCATATTTGATGCTGTATCTCACAGATGTGTTTAATTACGTTTCAATTTTTTTTTAAAAGGTAAAGACTGGGAGGAAATTTTTTTTTAAATAACTATTTTTACAGGTACAGGGGAGATATTCCTTCCCATGTGAAGCAAATGGGATTAATACACTGTCAATATTCCCTGTTTATCTTAAACAAATCAGGCCAAGATCTAGGTGCCTCCTCCCAAAGGCAGGCCTCTGTGGTGGGTAAAGAGAGCATGTTGTATAAACCCTCTGTTAGAAGATTTATTGGTTAAAAACACACACTTGCTTTTGTACTGTAGTTATTTAAATAGAAACAAGTGTCTATCAGCATTCCAAGTAAGTTAACAGACCTTAAGTGACTGAATGGCCTAACTAGACCAATATAAAATGCAGACCCTTTACCTTCTCACTCACCCAACACACACACACACTGACCCCTCCCTCCAGACCCCCCCCCACACACACACACTCTGCAGGTGAGATGTCTTTGCATTTGCCATCATTTTCAAGGAAACTCTTTCTACACCAATACTGGGACCTAGGACTTTCCAACAATTAAAGAATTCAACCCTCTGTTAGAGGGCTGACAAAGTGCCAGTTTATACCCAAATAACAATTGGAATTTTTTTTTTTGTTTTTTGTCTTTTTGTGACCGGCCACACTGTGCTCAGCCAGTGAGCGCACCTGCCATCCTTATGTAGGATCCAAACCCGCGGTGGGAGCACTGCTGCGCTCCCAGCACGGCACTCTCCCGAGTGCGCCACGGGGTCGGCCCACAATTGGCATTTTAATTACTAAAGAATAAAAAGAGAGCAAAACATTTTACCAGTCTCTGAATATTTATTATCTGCAAATTTTCATACCTTATGATCACAACCACAAAAAATATAGTCTAGCTAAGACACAAAAACGACTTTGGATGTTGTTTTACAAATAAAAATTTGTATTGAACTATCACATAGTATAAAAAGTCATATAAATTATCATATAGAAGTTTGAAGAATTATCACTAAATAAGCACATCTGTTGTTCTATACCCAGAGCAATAAATAAAATATGAAAATAACCCCAGGGAACTCCCCTATGTTCTCTCCTAGTCACTATTCTCCCTTTTCCCAAAGGTACGCCATCCTACTTCCTAATATAACAGATTGATTTTGCTTATTTTTGAACTTTAGATAAGTGTAATCATATAATATGCAGCATTTTGTGACTGTCTTCTTTTGCTCAACATTGTATTTGTAATAGTCACTCACATTGTTTCATGCAACAAAAGTTTGTGCATTTTCATTGCTCTAGAATATTTCATTGTATGCATACAACAGTTTATAAATTCTAGTGTACTTGAACCATTTTGTTGTAACTAGATTTCAGCAATTAAACTATTTCAGCAATTAAAAAATTAATAGATAGTCAATAGATATATTTTGGTCCATGTATATTTAAATTTTTATTGAGTATATGCTTAAGAATGGAGTTCTAAAGCCTTAGAATTTGCATTTGTTCAACTTTATGAAATGATGCCAAATATTATTTGAAAGTGTTTGCTCAATATTAAATTCATACCAATAGCTAGGAGCATGCCAGTTGCCGCATTGTTTCCTTGACACTTGGTATTTGCATTCTATTTAATTTTAGCAATTCTAAGGTGAGTATAGTTGATCACATATGCATTTTAATTTACTTTTGCATGGCAACCAAAAGGAATCTCTTCATACACTTTTCTTTTGATATTTGGATACCGTCTTCAACCCTTGGCATGGTGTGGTCTGCACCACGCTCAGCCAGTGAGCGCACCAGCCATCCCTATATAGAATCCGAACCCGCGGCCTCTGGAGCTACCAGTGCCACACTCTCCCAAGTGAGCCACGGGGCCAGCCCTCTGCTGTGCATTTTTCTACTTCACAGTTTATTCTGTCTTGGAGTTTGCTTTATGTTCTAGATTCAAGACATTGGTAGTGACATGCATTGCCAATATCCCCTCCATTGTCTTTCATTCTCTTAATTGTGTGTATTATTGAAGGATAGTTGAGAGATTTAATATAATCTAATTTAACAGTTATTTACTTTGAGATTCATGCTTTTTAATACCTGTTGAGGAATTATTTCCCATATTATAAGGATATTCTTTGATATTACTTTTTTGTTGATTTGGCTCCCATGGATTTCTCACCCCTTTTCCCCTGGGTGATGGAGCTGCCAAAGATTACTCAAAGCCCATCTCTTCTGAGCAGTGAGAAGCCCCCCAAAAGGGGTTAATCTTCTGGAACCCTCAAGATAGAGGCATTCCTTCTATTTGGGAAATTAACCATGAATTGGGGTTCTCTTCCCACATTTATTCTCCAGACCAGGAAGTTACAGGAAGAGAACATAGGTGGGGTTTTTGCTAAGTACAGTTTAACAAGTTTAACAATAGAAGCTGGTAACATTCAGTAAGGTGACATTCTATAATGCAATTAAGTCACTACAAAAACAAAAGCTTAATTTTAGCAAATATTATCTGCTTACAGCAATTTCCCAGTATCTTTACATATCAATCAGTAACCTGTCTCTCTTTGAGCCAGCAACCTTGCTGTGTTACAATTCTTTATCTTACAACAGAGACTGTAGCCTGGGGAAAACTTCCTGTCCTTTGCAAGGTCAATATTTGAAACTGCAAGGCTCTGGAAAACCAGGCCCTGTGAAGTACATTTGCTTTATGCATACTTCACACTTTTCAGAAGCTTTTTATGGGACCGTGCCCTTTTTCTAAGCAAAAACAACAGATGGCCTAAACGGATAAAAGGTGGCGCCCAAGGAAAGTTAAGGGGGAGGGCTAAGCATAGAGAGGCAAGGCATGTGCACATATGACCTTTTCAAGGATTGGCCTAAGCTTGGAAATCCCCACCTGCTAAGCATATAAGTATGATCTTTTGTGTTACAATAAATGGAACTACCTGACAGAACCCCCACTGTGTGTGTATGTGTCTGTTCCCTATCTGGGAGAGCAGCAGCATGCTCACCCATCTCTTAGAATCTCTTTTCACCCTGCATCCTGGTGGGGAGGAAAGGGCAATCCCTTTGGCCCCAACCCTCTAGGGAAAGGAAGAACCTGTTGGGGTCCGGTGTGGCCACTGGAGATGCCCAACAGCTTTTATCACAATCCCTTAAGTAGATGTGAGGTAAGGATTAGGGTATATATTTTTCCCATATTATTCAATTGTTCCTTCATTTTTTAAATTTAAGAATGTCCTCTTTCACTTCTTCTGAAGTTAGAAGCAAGCAAGCATCTTAGTCACAAGCAAGTAACCATACTTATGTGGACCTACTTTTGGAGAGATCTATTATTGTCACTCTTTGCAATATTATGCTATATTAATAACTATAATAATCTTGATATCTAATTGAGCAAATATTTTTAATTTGCTTTTCTTCACAGTTTTTTTGGCTATTTTTGGAACTTTTAACATATTTTATAGTTAGGTTGTCACTTCCCATGAAAAAAAATTGAAATTTGTAGTGCTAGTAAAATAAATCCATTGATCAGTTCAGGGAGAGTTGACATCTTTAAAATTTCAATCCTTTTAATCTATTAACATGGTGTATCTCTCATTTAGTTTATCTTCTTTGATGTTTTTCCTTACATTATCTACCTTTTTATTATCTTACTGACTTATTGAACTGGCTAATGATGAATGAAGTGTGAAAGTGGTCATTATTGTATTATTTCCTTATGACAGAGGAAAGCTTCTAACATTTCACCATTAATTATGATGCTTCCTGTTACTGTTGTTCTAAAATACTCTTTATTTTTCCTAAATTGCTGAATGTTCATTATATGTGATGATAATGTTGATGGCTGTTAAGTTTTGTCAAATGCTTTTATAAGAATTTCTTGAGGAAAAATCAATTTTTCTTCATTTTTCTAATTGCACTCTCTGGGTTACTTTAAAAAAAAACACTTTCACAACAATAAATATTCTTTTACAGTATTGTTTACAGTTATTCATTTTTATCCTACTATATAAATATGCCATTTCTTGCTTAAGCAGCTTTTTGATATTTAGATTACTCTATTTTTAATAACACAAAAAACTTTGCTATCAGCATACTGTTCTAGTTTAGTGCAATTTAATATTTCTTTTAGAATAAATCTCCTAATGTAGAAATATTCAATCAAAACATACATACCCTTAATTATTTAGATAAACATTGTCAAATTTCCATTTTTAATAATTATATTAACTTACCCTTCAGCCAGGACCGTCTGGGAGTGTCTATTCCTTCTTCCTTACACTAGCTTCTGTATTTAAAATATTCTTTTCAGTATGCTATGTAAAATTGATATCTCATTTTATTTTTTATTTCACAATAGGTTTTTTAATTGGAAAAAGATAGAAGTATATAATTCCCAAATCTGTTAATATTAAAGTTTGGCTTATGAAAGAAATAAATCAGTAAAGTAAGAGATAAAGCAGCTTATTGTCTTAGCCTAGAGGGGGTGATAAACTCACTATAAAAAAGTTCTGAGCATCAAATACTTTCAGTATAGTTTCAAATAAGAAAATTGTTCTTGTTTTATAATTGATTATAAAATATGTGAAGCAAAATATATAAGCAAAGTTCCTCCTCCCCCCCTTAACTAAGCTGCAAATGGAATTAAACTGTAAAATTGCATTTGATGTATATAATATGTCCATATGTCAAGCTCAAAAACACCTGAGGTAGTCTCTTACTGGTCATAGGGGACCTTTAAGATTTCAAGTATTTTATATGAAAGACCGACGAGTGATGTATTCTTTATGTTTTTGTTTAAGAAGTTGTTTATACATTCACTATAGTCATTCTTGTTCATGTACCATGAAATGTTTCAATTTAGACTTTTTTATTAGCATGTACTTATCAATTTTCTGGTCACTTTTGCCATTACTTCATAGATGATTTCACAAGAGAAATGCTATATAAGCAAATTCACCATTTATTGGCCTCTCTCTGAACCACAGATAATATGCATGTATTATTTTGCATTCTGTGTTAAATATGAATCTTTATGTGAAATTTTTAACCTCTGTCTCCATACACCAAAATTTAGAAAGATGAATTTGGCAATATATAACTTCTCCTGATTTAGAAGAATATGAGGGAACTTTAAAAAGTTTGTGGAAAATGGAATTAAAAAATAATAGGAAATCTCTCCGTGAACTTTTTGAAGCACCCTCATGTTATAGTCTCTTAAGTCACCTAAAATACTAGGAGTGGTCTCTAAGTGCTATTTCACAATGATTTATAATATAATGTTGATTCCTTACCTTATATTAAAGGGGGGTATATTGGTGGAAATTGGTTTTGTTACTATTACAAGAACATTTTTAAAAAGCAAAAGACAGCTATCAGTTGCCACATGAAGTTCATACAGAGTAAAACCTTTATTATTTTTAGGTACTCAGTTCAAAGAGTTTTTTTCCTCCTGTGAGATGCAAGGCCTTGACTATATGGTCATATTTTTAATGCATTCAATTTATAAAAGCAAATCAATGAAAGCTTAGAAAATAAAATACATTTTTCCTTCACATAGATGAAGTGAAGGTCATTGTGATGAATGATCATTTTTTATTATGATTATGGCCATCTAGCCTGGAATCTTCCCTAATCACATTGTTGGTTTTCTCCTGAGATCTATTTAATCGGATTGAAGAACCTGCTTACCAATCATTTGATGCATAATTTTTTGAGCCTCATAAAAATAAAGTACTAACTTGCCTCTAGGCATACTTGAGAATGTATTACACAAAGACAAATTAATCATTACTCATGGGTCTTTGGACACAGCCTGGTAAAACCTATATATGATTCACAAACTCTTGAAACAATTTCTTTGTTTCTTAGATGGACAACACAGTCTTTTCTAACTGCACTGTCACCCCAAGTATATTAAATTATTGCCAGAGGAGCCACTGGCAGAATAATTTTATTACTTTTTAGTTTGGTTATATCATTGAAGACTTTTAAAGGTGAAATTCTACTAAAGAGTAAATTTCACAGAAATGATTAGCACTATACCAAGGTTTATTTTTACTAGCTAAATGTGTATATATTTATGCTATATTGGTCAAATCAGTGTGCATGTAACTTCTAGATATACTTTCAGTTATTTGTATTCATATGAGCTGTTGTTTTCATTCATAGTCTGGTCAATATATCAGGTACCTTAATGAAAACTTACACAAAAGTTCTTGTTTTCTCTATTACTTGGAATAGAGGTGTCCCCTATTGGCTTCCCTTGAAGTTTAGGGTCTTCCTGTTATCAGTGTCAACAAGAGCCACAATTTGGTGCACCAATTTAAAGTTCTACCATCAAGTTATGAGAATTCCAGTTGCTCCATACCATTGCCAACACTTGATGCAGTCTCTCTAATTTAATTCAGGTTTGTGAGTTTATTTTGTAACTTTGGGTTTATAATTTGTATTTTGTAAACAACTAACAATGATGAGCAACATTTTAGATCTTTTTAGCCTAATAAACATGATATATTATCAGTTGATTTGTTTATATTTTTCCTATTGATTCACAGGTATACTTGATGCACTTTTTTTTTTTTAACATTTACTTGTGCACATTAGTGGGGTACCATATGTTGATTCAATACATGCATATATTTATCTGAATAGAAAACTCAATAGAAAGCTCCAACAGCAGACATAATCCAACAGAAGAAAGAATCAATGAGCTCAAAAACACACAATATTATCCAGAGGAGCAAAAAGTAAAAAAGTAGAAACATGAAACAGTAATACAGCAAATATGGGACTTACTCAAATGAATTAACCTCTGCAGAATTGGCATACCCGAAGAAGAAGGAAAGGAAGAGACCTAGAAAGCATATTCAAGGAGATAATGACTGAAAATCCCAAGTATGGAGGAAGATGACAGCATACAGATTCAGGAAGCTCAGAGGATGCCAATCAAATCCAATCCAAACAGGAACACCCCAAGACACATCATAATCAAATTATTAAAAACTAAAGACAGGGCCGGCCCCGTGGCACACTTGGGAGAGTGTGGCGCTTGGGAGCGCAACGACGCTCCCTCCGTGGGTTCGGATCCTATATAGGAATGGCCGGTGTGCTCACTGGCTGAGCGCGGTGCAGGCGACACCAGGCCAAGGGTTGCGATCCCCTTTACCGGTCACAAAAAGACAAAAAAAAAAAAAAAAAAACTAAAGACAACTTCTGAAAGGAAGAGTCGACACCAGTTGACGATCCACCGGAGAGAGCCCGTTTATTAGGCAGCACACACACATATATTTAGGGCTTTTAGGGAAGGCTGATTGGCTTAAAATACATTCCCTACTTAGAGGGCAACCAGTGCCATGATGGGGTGTGGCTGAGAAGGACTTATGTGATCAGGGTATGATCCCTTGGGGCATTTGGGTTCTTACATTCCTCCCTTTTTCTTGTTTTAGGAAAGGGGACGTTGAAGTCATCGAGCTACTTCCTGCTGAACAGGGGCGTTGTGGGGGGGGGGGCAAAGGGAGGAAGGTACATAAATACCCATTATGAAACCCCAAAGGAGGGTGGAGAAACAAGTAATTTCAAAAGGGGAGAAGTCCATAAACGTTCCTTGAAGCCACAAGTCGAATATGCACCGGTTCCATTGTTCGTAGTTGGAGACTGGAGGGAGCAGCCAGGCGTAGGTGGCAAGGGCGTGTAGGAATGCGTTTCCTCTGTAAGGTGGTGTCCCTTCAGCATCGGCTGAGGTGCTCACGAGATGAGGTGGGGGGTTCATCGGTACCTGGAAGCTGGTAGTTTCTAAGCAAAAGCTGGTTAAAGGCCTGATTAGAGATTTTTCCCACTTGGGCTTGAAGAAACCTAATGATACAGGGCAAGAAAAGGCAGGTTATGAGGATAATGATTAGAGGTCCCAAAATGGGCCAAATCCAAGTTAGGACAGGGCTTAAGATAAAGGAGGAAAAGGGGTTAGAACTGGATGTGGTTCTTAGGCTGGAAGCCAAGTCGGTGAGTTTGATGATGTTTGTTTCTACTAGACCAGATTCATTGATATAATAACAGCATTCTTCCCTAAGGAAGATGCAAGTACCTCCTTTTTCTGCAGTGAGGAGGTCTAGTGCTCTGCGGTTTTGGATGATGATCTGAGCTAAAGAGGTGATCTGTCTCTGTAGAGAGGAAAGAGATTCGGCAGTGGAAGTCAGAGCCCCTTCAAGTTTAGCATTTATGTCTTCGACCGCCCATAAACTGTGTCCTAAGTCTCCTCCCGACAGGCCGGCTCTGACCGCTGATGTTGTTAGGGAAATACCAACCATGATCGGGAGGAAGGCAGCCCTTTTTTGCCTTGAGGGGGATGAAGAAGATGGAACAGTTCTGAACTGGTGTACAGAGTGAGTCGAGGGACGATGGTGACAAGAAGGCATGGGGCAGTAAGATTAGGCAGGATGGAGGTAGAGAGGGTTCCATTGCACCAGAAGAAAGAGCCTGGTGGGGCAATGGTGTGGTTATAAATGGTTGAGGAAGGGAAGCATTTAAGGGGATGGCTGCCAGGAGCGGTTGCATGAGAGAAAAACAATTTCCAGGAGAGAGAGATAAAGATGAGTGTTTCAGAAATTATCTGTTGCCAGGTGTAAATGGGTGGCCCTGGGGAGCTAGCAGAGGGGCCTGAAAGCTCCCTGGGTGAAATGAAAAGAACAGGAGAAGGTTCATGTCTCCGGAATTGGGGGTAAGGCTGAGGTCCGGGATAGGCAGAGTTTGAAAGGGTCAGTAGGATGAGGGATACACTTAAAAGAATGGTGTGTTAAGTTCTTTTGCAGCTTGTTACTGGAGCTCTCGGTGGAATACTAATTGTCCTGGGCTGAGTGAAAGGTTATTATTGGAAAGTGACAGATCTGGAAGTAGCCAGTCCTGGTACTTCCATAATTTGGTGCGAAGGTGGGAGAGCAAGGGTAAGGCCATGGTGGGTGGTATGGGTCCTTCAGTTGCTGTGATCCCCGGGGGTAGGAGGGGCCTACCATACATGACTTCAAAAGGGGAAAGATTGGAGGGCATTTTTGGAAGAGCTCTGGTCTTGAGTAGAGCGAGAGGTAGAAGACGGACCCAATCAAGGTGTAATTCCAGAGACAATTTAGTTAGTATGTCCTTTAAGGTTCTGTTGGTTCTCTCTACCTTTCCGGATGCCTGAGGTCGGTAAGGGGAGAGAGAGTGACTGGGAGAGTTTTTGTACTATCTGGGCGGTAAATTCAGGTCCATTGTCAGACTGAATGGAAGTGAGCATCCCAAATCGTGGGATGATTTGGGAAAGGAGAGTCTGGGCTATGGTGGAGGCCTTTTTATTGGATGTTGGGAATGCCTCCACCCATCCTGAAAAGGTATCAACAAACACCAAGAGGTATTTGAGGCGCCGGACAGAAGGCATGTGCGTAAGTAAAATCGACTTGCCAGTCGGCCGTGGGTTTGAGACCTCTGGCCTGGTGGGAGGGGTATGGCCCAGGTTTGAGAGGGGTGTTAGGATTGGTACGCTGGCAGATTGTGCATGAGGAGGAGATTTTTCGTAAGAGGGCTTTGTCAGATGGGGTGATTGAGAAGAAGGCTTGTAAAAACTGGGATAAAGCTTGGGGGCTAGAGTGAAACAGGTCATGGAGCAAGCGAAAGAGAGAGGACTTATCATCATTAGGTGGTTGAGGCTGAGAGGGTGTCTGTGAACCTTGGGAGCCGTAAGGAGGAATGGGAAGTTGGTTTTGTGTCTCTGGGTGCCGTGCCGCAGTGCGTGTGGCGAGGTCAGCCTTACAATTCCAGTGAGTGATTGGGGAATCGTCCCTCTGGTGGGATCTGCAATGAATGACTCCTAATGTACAAGGTAAATGGGATGCCTCGATTAATGTGGAGATTAAAGCTGAGTTGGTGATTTGTTACCCTTGGTGTTAAGCAGACTGCATTCTTTCCATATGGCGGCATGAGAGAGAAGTATATGAAAGACATATTTGGAGTCAGGGTATAAGTTAAGAGTTTTTCCTTCAGCTAGAACGCAGGCTCGCGTGGCAGCGATAAGTTCAGCCTGCTGGTTGGTAGTACCCCTGGGTAAAGGTTGGGTTTCTATAACCGAATCAAGGGAGACTATGGCATAACCTGCGTAATGAGTGTTTCCTTCCTTGAATGAGGATCCATCCGTGAACCATGCGAGATCAGCGTGAGACAGGGGCCCCTCAGTGATGGAAGAGCAGAAAGGTATGAAATTCTGAAGGGTTTCTACGCAGCTGTGCAAAGGCGTGTTGGGGGAATCTGGTATAGGCAGTAGAGTAGCCGGGTTTAGTGGTGGGCAGGTATTGAAGGATAGGGCAGAATTTTCCAGAAACGAGGATAGGAGGGTTAGAAATCTGGAAGGTGGGAGGGATTGGAGAGCCTTATAGGTAAGGAGGTCTTTAAGGTGATGTGGTGAGATGCCTCCTTATGCAGTAACTGCCCCGCTGCCAGGGCTCTTAAACAGGGTGCCCAGCCTTGTACAGTGGGGTCCAATTGTTTTGATAGGTTCTAGAACACCCAGAGCTTGTCCTGTATTTTCATGAACATAGAGGAAAAAGGGTTTAGTTAGATCAGGGAGATGAAGTGCAGGGGTTGTTAGAAGGGCCTATCGAAGCTTGAGAAAAGGGTGCTGAGGTGAGGAGAGCAAAGGTTCTTCAGGAGGACCCTTACTCAAATTATAGAGATGAAAGGAGCCATTAGGTTTTTTTTACAGCGAGTATGGGAGTATTGAAAGGGGAGCGAGTGGGACGGAGATACCCCTTTTTTAATAGGCCCTGAATGATGGGGCTTAACCCGAGGAGGGCTGTTGTGGTTAATGGATACTGAGCCTGACAAATATATTTGGAGGGGTCTTTTAGTTTTATGTGTACAGGGGAACACTGGGCCAGAGCGGGGCTGGCAGTGTTCCAAACTGTGGGGTTAACAGGGTGCGTTAGCATGGGTAAGGACTTCTTTGGAGGGGTGGAATTAGTAGGATCTTGGGCTTGAACTAGCGCTAGGAGGAAGGAAACGGGGGAAGAGGAAGAGGACAGGGGCAAAGTATTGCAGACTTGAAGCCGTGATAGAATGTCCCGACCCAACAAGTGGACGGGGCATTGTGGCATGACTAGGAAGGAATGGGAGAAAATGGATTGAGTGCCTTGAAGGCAGCAGGTTAAAAGAGGGGTTTTGGGGGGAAAGATTTGTTTACCTCCTACCCCGACTATAGGAGAGCTGCTGGAGGTGGTGGGGCCTTTATCTTCCCTTAAGACCGAAAAGGTGGCTTCAGTGTCCAAGAGGAAAGATATTGGGTGGCTGTCCACAACCATGGATACCCTGGGCTCTTGCTTTGTTATAGAGATGGTCGGGAAGGGCCCAAGGCTACTTCAGTCCTCCTCAGCGTGGCCCACCAAAGGTGGTGTCCACGGTTCGGGGGACTGTGGGGCAGTTGGTCCCTCACCCCTTCAGGCAAGAGGGCAATCAGATCCCCAATGTCCCTTCTTTTTGCATTTTGGACAAGGAGTGGTGGGTGGCCTGGGGCTGGGGCAAGCCTTTACCCAATGCCCTTCCTTTCCACATTTAAAGCAGGCTCCAGGTGGAGGCTTAGAGGTGGAGGCTGTGGGAGGGCACCCAGGGGATTTGATAAGGTGGGCCAACATCTGGAAGTTGGCGTGGTCGGCCTTTTGTTTTCGACATTCCTTTTCCTCCTCCTGATTATGAAAGACTTTGAAGGCCACTAACAGGATTTCGGTCTGAGGGGTTGCAGGACCCTGCTCTAGTTTTTTAAGTTTAGTTTTAATGTCGGGGTAGGATTGGGCTAGAAAATAAGTCATAAGGACATGCCGGCCATCTTCTGAGTTGGGGTTTAAGTTAGTGTATTGTTGAAAGGCCTGAGTTAATCTATTGAGGAACTCGGAGGGAGTTTCCTCCTTTTTTTGGACAATTTCTTGAATTTTTTGGAAATTGACGACCTTGCGAGCCGATTTTTTGAGGCCAATTATTAAGCAAGAGTCAAAACGGTCTCGAGCCTAGATTAGGTGGTAGGGTTGGTAGAGAAAGAGCCTAGTCTTTTTTCTAATTCTGTAAGGTCAGCTAGGGAAAAGGGAACATGGACCCTAACTACTCCTTCAGCCCCAGCTACCTCACGTAGTGGGGCGATTGTTGAAGGGGCGGGGGGAGGACCCTGGGAATGGGTGAAAGGGGGGCTTAGTGGGTCAGGGGTAAGTGAGGGTAAAGATGGGGGAGTGGATGGCACAGGAGGTGCAGAAGGTGACGCGGATGACGGGGGAAGAGGAGCGGATGCTGGAGGCACTGGGGGAGGAGGAGGTCGGTAGGGTGGGAGTTCATCAGCGGGGTCGAAGGTAGAAGGATCGAGGGGTGACTGTGAAGAGGGTTTACAGGCTAAAAGGACTTGAGAGGGAGCACAGGAGGAGCAGAGGGAGGAGTTCTGATCCAAGAGGCGAAAAGCCTCGATGTAGGGGATCTCCTTCCATTTTTTTTGGTGCTAGCAGTAGTTAAAGAGGTCTCGTAGAATGTTAGGATTTAGTGTTCCCTCAGGGGGCCATGTGCTTTGATTATCTAAAGGCCAATCTTGTGTACATAATTTGGTGAGGAGTCTGGGCTCAATATCCGGCACTGAAGTGGAGAGTCCCCTAGGGAGGAGGAGGAAGCACCCATTCTGGTCTCTTAATGGGAATTTAGACAGAAATTGGACAGAGATTTAGTGATAGGACAGATCCTTCGGCTGGTTGGGAAAGGCGGGATCCTAGAGGGCGTCCCCAGTAGGTCACGTCAGTCCCGGCAGGTTCAGGTACAAACCAGGAGGAGAGAAAGGAGGTGTGGGTCGTCACTCAGACCTCCACTTCTCTAGGGCAAAAGCCCGGTGCCTGAAGGAACCTAGCGCCAGGATTTTCTGTTCAGGTCCCAGACCCGGGAAGTGGAGAGAAGAGAGTCATGGACAGGAGGGTGAAGGAGAGAACAGAATGGGGCTTTTAACCTCGAAAAATGAAAGTAAAAGTTTACCGGGGCTTTGGAACCTGTTATAGTTTGGGAATTTATGGTGGTCGTGAAGACTGTGGTGGGGTGGGGTATGGGCGTTAGGGGCTACCGGATATCTAGACTCCCTGTGGTAGCCTGAAAAAGGGCTGGTGCCCTTTAGGAAAGGGGGCTTACCTAATGATGAGCTGGTGGTGAGTGGAAGGAGCCAGCGCTGAAAAGAATGGATGAGGGTGGACCGTCAATGGTGAGTGGTGGAAGGGAGGCCGGTCCTGGCAGGATGGAGTTCCCGAGGGGCGACTTGGAAAGTGCTGCTGCTGCGAGTCGAAAAGTGTTACAGCTCGAGGGAGCCCTGAGGGTCTACTTGGAAGATGTTGCCACTGCGATCCGAAAAGTGTCGCCACTTGAGAGAAGCTCCGTCCCGGGTTTTGGCACCAAATGAAAGGAAGAGTCGACACCAATTGATGATCCACCGGAGAGAGCCCGTTTATTAGGCAGCACACACACATATATAGGGCTTTTAGGGAAGGCTGATTGGCTTAAAATACAATCCCTACTTAGCATACCGCATGGGGCTTGGGGTAGGTGTGGCCGAGAAGGATCAGGGTGTGATCCCTTGGGGCATTTAGGTTCCTACATTCCTTGGTGTGATCCCTTGGGGCATTTGGGTTCTTACAACTTCTGGTCAAGATGGTGGAATAGACAGTCCCCAGCATCACTCTCTACCACAAATCAACTAATTTACCAATATAAAATAGCAACAACAGCCAAGCTAGGGCTGTTAGAGTTCAAGGCTGGGCGGAAAGACCCACAGAGTGCATGAAAGTGGGAAAAGCCATGATGAGAGAAAGAAAGAACCACTCTGACCATTTGGAATCCTGGCTGCTTCCAGGCTCGAGCTGCTGAGAACATGGAGCAGAGGCCAGCAAAAGCCTCAGCTGTGTCATTCAGATAAAGGTGCTTGGAGGTGGCAGGGGAGAAGAGGGCCTTGGTGGTCCCCAGGCCAGCAAGACCACTAATAGGGTTTCTGTGGACCCACATAAGAGTGAGGAGCCACAACTTAAAAAATAGAGCCATTCAAAGGCCAGTGAGCCATCGCAAGGAACGGGCATGTTTGAAGCATGGGGGATGGGGGGAGTGGGGAGATGGGCCCAGCTGGGGGGCACTGGGGCACAGCAAGGACAGTTGATCTGCCCTCCAGTCAGCACAGGACCACTTACAGGAAACTTGTCAGGAATATAGATTTGCATGGGGTGCGGTTTGCTGAAAAGACTCAGGCCCAGAACAGACTTTCTATACAACCCAGGAGCACTAGATCTCCTGAGAGCTAGAAGTACCTATAAAGTCAACTGTTAAAACAAGAGCTGCACAAAAAGCCTTCTCTAGGGAATCAGCAGCAAAGCAGCAATTTAGCTCTACCACAGAGCTCAAGTGCTGGTCCCCACAGGAAGTTCCCCCATTTTAGAAGTAAGCAAAGGACAAAAAATTAGTTTCAGCACAGAGTTTAAATGGTGAGGACAGCAAATAATCCAACACATAACTGAAAGAAAAAACAAAGTACCCACAACAAGAGACAAAGTTTGATATTAACTAGTAAAGGTCTTACTAAAGAACACCTATAACACCTAGAAGGACCAGAAGTCCACTGGGCTACCAAGCCAGAAAAAGGGGAGGGCCAGGGGTGTCAGCCATGCCCCCCTGACACCTGCAACTCGTCCTGAGGATGGGGGCCTCGGCCCTCAGCATGCCCCTGTGATGCCCGCAACCAGCCCAGAGATGACCACTGAGCAGCCACAGGAAGCACTCCGGCCTCTCCCAGTTGGGGGCCGAGGGCCTCAGCCGCAACCCCCAGCATGTGCAAACAGCCCAGTGACAACCATTGAGCCACAGCAAGAAGAGCCCCTGGTTCCTGGGGTGGTGTTGGGGGACGAGGACTTTTACCACCCCACCCCCCTGACATCTGCACACAGCCAAACAATGACCAAGCCATCACTGGAATCCCCTTGGTCTCCCCTGTGGGAATGAGGGGGGTGCCACAGGCCTCAGTCCCACCCGTCCTCCTTCCTCCTTCTTCCATCCCATGTCCTTTCCCTTCCCCGCCCTCTCTCAATTGCTCTGCAACGATATCATAGAATGTAAAAAATATAGTAATATTCATAATAAATAAATAAATAAATAAATAAAATCAAAGACAAAGAGAGAGTACTGAAAGCAGCAGGAGAAAAGAAGCACATTGCATTCAATGAAGCCCCAATACATCTCTCAAAGGATTTCTCAGTAGAAACCCTACAGGCCAGAAGAGTGGGATGATACATTCAAAGAGTTGAAGGAAAAGGATTGTCAGTCAAGAATTTTGTATCTGGTCTAACTAACTTTCAAATATGAAGGAGAAATAAAGTCTTTTCCAGACAGAAAAAAAGCTAAGGCAATTCATCAACACTGGACCTGCCCTACAAGAAATTCTAAAGGGAGATCTTCAATCTGAAAGAAGACACTAAGGAGTAGCAAGAAAACATCTGAAGGTACAAAAGTCATGGCAAAGTAAATACACAGACAAGCTCAGAATACTCCAATGTTGTAAGAGTGGTAAACAAACCACATATCCTTAGTATAAAGACTGAAGGATAAACCTAATGAGGCAATAACATATACAACAACCATATAAAAGGCAAGCAATATTAAAAGATACAACTTGGAACAACAAAATGTCAAAAAGTGAGAGAAAATGATGCCAAAACTTAGAGTTGATTCAAGTTTTTTGCAGGATATAGGTAGTAAAAGGTCTTTTCAGAGTTGGTATCTTACCTTTCCACTCTCTTAACGATGCTTTCTAATGGAGAGAACATCACCGTTTTTATGCTATCTAATTTATCAATATACATTTACTCTTTGTGCTTATTACATCATGCTGAAGAAATATCTGCATATATATGGAGATATTTTCCTGTGCTTTATTATAGAAGCTTTTCGTTTTAACTTGTACATGAGGTCTATGAACCACCTTGAAATTACTTTTTTGTACAGTGTGAGGTAATGATCAAGATGGATTTTTACCTATATGTGTATACCCATTGAGGCAGTATTATTTGTTGAAAGGACCACTGTTTTTTAAATATATTGCACTTGAATTTATTTTGTAGTCAGAAATACATGTGGGTCTTTTCTTGATTCTCAGTTCTATAAAAGTAGTCTATCTATCTATTCTGGCTTGAATACCACACTGTTTAGTTACTATAGGTTTATAATAATTCCTAATATTTGTAAGTGCGTGTCCCTAGTGGTGTCCATCGTCCTTAGAATTTTCTAAGCTTCTTTAAATTTTCCATTTCCTTATAAATTTTAGAATCATCTTGCCAACATCCCCACTCCATTACCAACATGCAGGAGAAAACAAACAAACAAGCAAAAAACGATTGTCTAAGATTTTGGCACTGGATCTTAAGGTCAGTTTGAGAAGAAATAGCAATTGAATAATTTTAAACCACTCAAATGCATCATTCCATTTATTTAGGTCTTCATAAGTTTTTTTTCTTGCACATCTTGTCCTCATGAATATTTAAGTTATTATTTTGCAAGTAATGCTTTTTTCTAACTCTTGGTTATTTTTTGATATATAATTTTCAGACAACAAAAGGTTTACAATTTTGGTGAGTTTGGAAAAATGTATACAGATGTTCAACAATTACTCCAATCAAGATATAGAATATTTCCATCACACCAAAAAGTTTGTTTATTTCACTTTATGGTCAAACCTTTCTTCCCGTCCCTAGTTCATAATAACTATTAAGCTGATTTGTATTCTATAGTTTCTGCCTTTTCCAGGATGTCATGTAAGTGACTAGTACAATATTTAGTCTCCTGTGTCTGGTTTCTTTCACTGAGCATGTTACACGTATCAGAAATTTGTTCCTTTTTACTTGGGCTCTTATATGTAAAGCTGCTATATGTATTTGTGTGGATGTATACTTTCTTTTACCTTTTGATAGCTACATCATGTGGTGAATGTATGCTTAACTTAACAAAAAACTGCCAAGTTTTTTGAAGTGGCTGTACCTTTTGCATTCCCAAATGTATGAGTTATTTAGTGTTTCAGTTGCTCTGCTTTCTTGCCAGAATTCTGTAGTATTTTTGTTGTTGTTGCTGTTTTGTTTTGTTTTTTTAAACCATTTTTATAAGGGTGTAGTGATATCCAGTTGTAATTTCAATTGCTTTTCCTTAAAGGCTAATGATCTTGAATACCTTTTCTTGTGCTTATTTGCCATTCATATCTCTCCTTTGATGAAGAGTCTCATCAAAGACACTTTGATATTTTATTGGGTTGTTTTTAGTTTTATTAGTGAGTTGTATAATTTCTTTATGTATTCTGGATACAAGTTTTTTTTTTTTTTTTAAAAACAGATACATGTTTTGTACCTACTAGTCCACAGCTCAGTTACTGAATACAGGGTGGATTTTATCTTCTGCTTATTCCTATTTGCCAGGTGCAATGGGGCAGTGAAAAATTCAAAATGTACCAGTGGAAAATGGATATTTTTAGAATGATAGACCTTATAAAGCTTATGATGCTGTAAATTTCTCTTTTATCTACTTTGCTCTAGAATGCATTTTGGGAGCATTTTTTGTTTTTGTTTTAATTTTAATTGCTCTTGAATAGATGGGGTTTTATGAATGGGATTTCAGGATGAGGTGACAGGAAAGTATATATGGTAACAGGAGGAAAGAAGGCAGAATGAAAAAGCAAATTTAAAGAAAATTTTGTGTTTTTAAAGGTGATAAATTAGTGGACATTTGGGCCAGTTATATCTATGACTGTCAGGGGCTAATGGCACTGGGATTGCTCCTGTTTATCATAAAAAAAAAAATTGTATGTTATTATATAAATCCACCACATACAAAAGGTGTTACAAATGTACTTGTAATCAAATGTTCAAGTTAATAGCTTTAGTGATTCAAATTAAAAATATGATACTTTAAATATTACATTGTGTCATTTTTGTATAAGTACAAGCTTACTCCAAAATTATAACTTCTCTTAATACTAATTATACTTCTTATAAAATTACTCTCCCTTTTATTGAAAACTTGATAAGTTTTTAATACAATTTAGGCCACTTTGCTTTTGTGATAGAAATTTTAAAGTTAATTTGTTTTGTTCATTTTATTTAACTTTATGAAGATGATGTAAGATTTTTTTCCACCTAGGAAATGTCTTTTTTCCTAAGTACTCTGAATTAGCTATTTCAGAAAAGTAAAACTTTGCATAGCATCATAAAAGTAGAAGTATTAAAAGTATGATGTGTATGTTTGGTTCATATCAACATGATAAGTTGCATATTTTTATTTCTGTATGTACTCACATTCTGTATTATGCTATAATTTACAAAGAAAAAGTAAGATAAAACATTTAAATGTAAACAAGTACCCATATATTCAGAGTAATTATCTTTAAACCTTTACGTTTACCATAGGTCAGAGGAGTAATGAAGGTTTAAAGATAGTTAGCTAATTTCAATTAAATTTGAATTTCAGATAGACTTTTTTTTTTTTTTTTTTTTCAGTATAAGTATGTCCCTATGCAATGTTTGAGACATGGTACTCCAAGGTATACTCAACTCTAAACAAACTGGCCTATAGCTGTTCCTTAAATACCATAATCACATTTGCCCTAAGGCCTTATCACTTTGTTTCCTCTGCATTGAATGTTACATATGAGAATCCACTGTCTCACCTTCTTCCAGTCTGTGCTCTATCTCCTTCTCTGACCGCTTTATTTAAAATTGCAATTCTAACCCTTATCTTGTTGTACTCTTTCTGTTTTTCCATAGTATTTAACAAAAATCTTCTTTCATTTATAATTATTTATTTTATTTATTGTTTATTGACTTTCTCCCCTTACTAGAATGACAGATCCACGGGGGCAGGAATCTTCATCTGTTTTGTCTGTAGCTATATCCCAAGTACTTGGAACAGTGCCTGGCTCATAGGAGACACATAAAATTTATTTAATGAATGAATGAATGAATGAGTACACATATAATAACATAAACATTTAGATGTAAAATTTCAGCCTTTTTGGTGGGAGATAAGTGGATTTGCACAATGTATATATAGCAAAATTAATGTTGCTAATCTGTTCAAGTACGATAAAGAACATTTTCATGTGCATTGACTTCAGTGTCATTTCAATATTTGAATATCTTTATGATTTAGATTGGGGCATAACTCAGTTTATTTTTCCATAGCTGCCATTTTTTAAATACAAAAATACAGTGACAAAGCACATTTCCCATTAGTGACTATACATATATGAACAGACTTTGTAATGAACTGGGTATGGTCTCTAAAATATGTGCTATTGAATTGCCTGCCAACTGTTCAGATGGTGCTGTCTCAAACACTAGTACCAGACCACCTATATAAGCAATCTACTAATATGCCACTTTACCTTTATTCATGATCTTATCTCCTTTTTACTGAAACTGTAAGGATTTTGAGGCTCTTCACTATATTTCATAGTGTCTTTCTCATATGAGAAATATGTATATCAAGTACTAATGTTAGAAATGCTTTTACTACTTCTGATAAAAATGGCATAATAAATCTTATGAAAATGTTGAATTAATAAAGATATTCTCCTTTTCACTGGTTCAAAAAAATGAGGCAAATTTATGCCATAACTTAAACATGAACTAACATATTAACCTCCCTGATCTCAACTTCTAATTATTTCTTAATATTCTTATTTTCTCTATTTTTTCATTTATTTTTAAATCCTGCAGATGCAAATGCATGTTTTTAAGCTATTTTAAGTGTTTTCTGGGGAGGAAAAAAAAAAAAGGAGGATGGTACTAAATAAATAAACAAATGGGATAAATGAAGAGTGTTGTTTCATCTAGCATTTTCCTTTGCAGCTGGCTGCACACTCCCATTATACAGACAGTGTCAACAGTGGCAGGCGGCCCATTGCTAACCCCACTCACTCCCTGTTGTTGATGGGCAGCTTAACTAGGAGATTTTGTTCTACGTACTTTCAAACTTATGCTGGCTATGTAACTGCCACTCCAACAAGGTGGCTGAGTTAAAATTACATTCAGTAATCCTAGTGCTTCGAAAGCCATGAGTCATCAATCATTTTCAGTTCCTACCAAGTCATTTAATACTGTTTTAAAGAATTTTTCTATTCAAGAAATAGCTACTGTGAATTTTACTTTTAGCCGTTATTGAATGCAATAGGCATCGCTAAACATTTTTAGACATGAATTGATCCGAATGTTTATTTCCCTACTTTTCACTTCTGCATGACATTTCCCCTTACAGATAATAATGTCTTGGTTTTTATACAGTTGCCTTTTCATGGCTAGAGCTGGTGAAACTAAACATCTCAAAATCAACCATGTTAAGGATTTTGTAAGCCCCCAAATTGTGCACTTTATTATTAATTTTTGTTTCTAAGGCAAGTTTCCAACCTAAGATTTAAAATGTGATATCTACATAATAAGAAACCTCTCTCCCCCTATTAATCAAAACTTTGTGACTCCAAACTGTAAATCATATTTATGAGGCTTAATTTACAAAATCATCATCATTTTTCCTTAATTTTTAGAAATCATATTCAACAAAGGTGCTAAAACACTATAGTTTAATATGTATTTATTAAAGATTTGTGTGTATTAAAATTTAGATGAGAATCAGTACATAATATTTTCAAAATCTAAACTTTTAAAAGTGTCAAACCACAGGTAAAGTTGTCAATTTTTCACTCAATCCACTACAAAATAAAAGCTATTGTGTTTTATTCTGAGCATCTCCACTCATTTTTTTCTTACCTACTGCATACTACACCAAAAATCTAATTAGTCATTGAGTATCAGAGACCACTCAGTCATCTAGAGAAAGTGTTTGGTTATGAATCGGCTGGCCATCTGGCCAAGACTCTCCTCATGCTATCTGATATACAATATATTTCTGGCATAATGTCAAAATTTGCATCATGAAATGTCATTTGATCTATCAATTTAGGGCACACCTGTACCCTAAACCCGGTGTTTTATTATTCCCCCAAGTCTAGCATTATTGTCTCACAACTCTCTTCATCTTTCAACTCAAATATGAAAACTATCCTGAAACCTTTAAGCAATTCATTGGTTCCTCTTCAGTGCTCCAATAATTCTGAGTGTGTATCTCTATTTCAGTACTCACAACACTATACTTTTAATTAAATATATTTATTGAATACAAATAGGATGCAGAGCACTTTTGTGAGTTGGCTAAATAAGGGTAAAGAAGACAAGACTCTTATCCATAGTGACATAATATGATTTTATGTTTTTTTACATCATTAAATTCTGATTTCATTGTGGCCAGTTATCATTATTTATTTGTTTTCATACTTGTAAAATTATCAGGTTGCTGACCATATAGAATATGGAAGGTATTCAATAAATAGAAATGTATGATTGGAAAAGGAGGAAGGAAGCTAGCTGAAATCATTTTACAGATGCTGAAGTTACTAAAGACAGGTTTACATGTGAGAGTATTTGAACAAAGATATAGGTGGAGGAAGAAGGACCCAGTACTCAGCCCATAGCCTTAGGCACCCACAACACAGTACAAATGAGCACAGGTTCTTCACAAGTATTCCACAAGCAAAAAAACTCCACCCAAGTGTAGTTTTGAAATGTAAAATATCTGCCTTAATTCTTATATTTAAAAAATATACTTCCTTCTCTGCAAGGCTTGATGTGAAATTGATGTTTGTCATTCTTACCTAGATTGCCACTGGACAAGGATTGTGCAACTTTCAAGATCACCAACGCTCCAGCTAATCTAGAAATACTCCCACATGCAACTGGTTATATAGCCAAGGCAAGATCTTTATTTACAGGTAGTGTAGAGTACAATACCAGAAAGGAATTCTGGTTTTGTTTATTTGTTTGTTTTTTGTCTAATTGGGGTTTAATCCCCCCCCCAAACCAATTCAAAAAATGGAAGCAATAAAATGCCTTTCATATTTCCTTTTGACTCTGGGAGGAACTCTTTAAGTTTGCCAAAGCTGTTTTCTGTTGCTCTTATCCAGTGAACCCTGAATTGGTTGTGCACAAGAGTAGGAAAAATAGGTAGCCAGCCTCAGCCTTCTACTAATTGTTTAAGGAAACCAAAGCCTCCAAGGATACACAATGATGAAAAACAAAACATAACAGAAAAACCTCTAATCATTATAAACATTTAAACAACATGTAATCATTTCTCAAAAATTAGGAAGCCTTTTCCATAAAAGTTACCAAAGTGTTGCTGGTCAAACCAAAATGAAATAGGAAAGGGGGCATAGGATGAGAGGCATCCAGACCAGATCAGATTACAAGCTGTTTTGACATGAGAAACTAAATATTTAAATCAGAATTGTGCTGTTGATGTGTTATAGTTATTCATGTATGAGTGTATAAAGTTGAACTGAAAAGGCCTCTTACATAGAAAACCTCCATCCTATGGTGCTCATTCAGTATTTTGCAGTGATCACTCTGCTTTTTTCATAAAAATCTTGAGAAACTTCATAGATATCAATGGGGGTAGATTTCTAGGTTGGGTTGGTGATACTCAACTATTTTAGTCAATATTTTTGTATCTAAGACACCAAAACCCAAGTACTCTCTGTTTTGACAGACTTTTGCAGAGTTTCTGACTGGGTATGCTAAAGAATATATTCTGAAAAAACTCGTGTGAGAGAGAATCCAGAAAGTATAGAGAAATACTTTCTATCAGATTTAGGGGCCAATATGTATCCTCCAAGAGAAAAGTTTCAAGTCAATTATAAGGGAGTCCCCATCAAACTAACAGCAGACTTCTCAACTGAAACTCTATAGGAGAGAAGAAAATGGGAAGACATATTCAAAATACTGAAAGAAAAAACCTGCCAGCCAAGAATACCATACACAGCAAGCCTGTCCTTCAGAAATGAGAGTGATAATTTGAAACAAGACAACACACTGAATGAGCCAGGGGAGAAATAAATGAGTATAACACCTGCGATACAGGTTTATATGACATTTTGACCGCCGATCCCATAAAACACCTTTGCCTGATCTTGCTTATTTCACCACTTCTTTACTACTCTTCTTATCAGCCCCAGAAAGTGTCTTTTGAATTTGATTTAATAAAATTGTTTATATATACTGCAGCTAGTTGATGAGGAAGAAAGGATATAGTCGCAACGTTTGTGCACAAATACAGAAATCTAACACTATTCTATTTTGCCTTGCAAATGTAATTAAAAATGCAAGTGAAGACATACATTAAAGTAATTGATATTTGTGTCATGCAGTTTTCATCAGAGACTCCTTTAAAAGAAAGAAAACAAAAACAACAAAAATCACATTATATGCGAAAAACCTATTATACACCATTCTAAATTTTAAGCTTGTAAACTGTAGATTGAGTCAACATGTCAATACCTAATCAGTCAGGCCTCTTTTACACAAGCGTGATCTCATAGATGATTAGTCAGAAGAGACAAAGATGTGAACAGTGAATGAGTGAATTTGATAGTGTGAAAAACTAAGAAGAGGGTACAGATCTAGATCATTGTACTTAACAGCGTTTCATGTAGATTACATGCAGTGCATTTTATAATAGTTTGTATTTTAAACCTAAGCACAGGCAACACAGTGTATTTATATTCAGGATTGGAAATTGAAGTGAAAGAAAATTGTCTTCTTTAAGGGTTATTTCATCACTGAGGAACAGTTCTTTTCATTCATTTATTCAGACTGAGTAAATAGGAGGAATAATTAGTTGCATGCAGAAATTATTTATCCCAAGGAAAAATTGAAAAGTCTGTCAATTTACAGTTAATGTGAGCTATATAAAAAATGTCCATCTATAATAAGATAGAAAAGACACACCATTTTGTGATAAAACTAAAGCTTAGCAATATATCTAAACTAATGAATTTGAGTGTTTTGACATATTCTAGTATTAACAATATTTTAACTATAATCACAACACAACAAACATTAAAACTTTAAAGATAATTCTAACTTATTAATAAAGATAACCATTATGTGTGAGTTTAAGAGCAAATGTTTACTATTTTATAATTACATTTCACCAATAGGTGTCACTATTGGTGAGTTCAGTGCAACTTTTAAATTATTTAATATTTAACCACATAAAATAATATTAAGAACAGGTGTCAGAAGGGATACAAATTGATAATTTGCCAGGAATAAAAGGAAGCTATTAGTTTGAAATAAAAAAAAATTCAGAGCATATCATTTTCACTAAGAAGCATTAACAAAGCACAAATAGAGAAGTGTAAGTGTGAATATTTTTGCTGTTATGATGCAGTATGCACACACTGTGCTTAATGAAATTCAATTTTACTTTAATATCTGTGAAATAAAAAAGATAATGAGCTTTTCTAATCCTCTGTGATTTTCATCCTCTGGGATAAACATATCATTGTGAAACGCAGGGTTCATTAAATTCCTTCAGCCTTAAGTTCTAGAATGACTGAGCGATGATTTTCATGGGCACATAGGCAGCTTGTGTGCGTGTGTGTGCATGCACATGCGTATGTTTGGGAGTGCATTTGACAGAATGTACCCTACCTGCCTGCTATTGTTCTAAAATTAAATAGGCTTCCTTTTCCCTCTTCTCATATCATGTACACAAAACTATGGTATTCTGCAGATTTATACCTTTGCCTCAATCAATACTGTGATGTTTCCTTACATCTCATCTAAAACCACTAAACATTTTAAAGAAAGCTGTCTTGTTCAGCTTCCCTTGAGTGCGATCTGAGTCCTTCAGGCTTGCCACATCTGCATATCTCTGTCCAGCAGCAGCCACCCTCTTCAACAAGATAGAAACATCACAGAGACTGAAAGAGCCAAGATAATCAGGAGGAAGATGATTTTTAGGTCTTTGAATAGCACTAACTCACTTCTCTAACAAACCACCACAGTTAGAATCATTAGAGTCTTACCTAACTTGAAAATTATACATATGGGAGGAATAAAAAGATACAGTATTCCCCCCTTATGCACCAGGGATACATTTTAAGACCCCCTGTGGATGTCTGGAATTGAGGATAGTACTGAACCTGATTGTCATCTATTCTAACACATTTCTGTTCACATCTTCCACCCACAAATTTAATTCTTTTTTCATTTTAACCAAGCACTTATCATTCATTGTTGCCATGACTTTTTCAGCTTGAGGTGTGACAGTAAAATTAGCAAAAATTTCTTTTTTCTGCTTCACAATATCATGGATTCATTCTTCACAATTTAATGCTCATCATAGATCCAGATTAACTCTTACTGTAGATCTTATCAACCTCAGCATATGATTTTTTTGAAGGCAAGAAACTTTTCACTTATAAGAAGCACATTACAGCTTCCCTTTGGCATATCTGAATTGCCATCATCACTACTCTTGTGCTTTGGGGCCATAATTAAGTAACATAAGGGCTACCTGAACATAAGCACTGCGATACCATGACACTTGATCTGATAACTGAGACAGCTACTAAGTGACAATGGACAGGTAGTGTCTACAGCCTGACTCTGCCAGGACAAAGGGATGATTCACATCCCAGGCAGGCGCAGCATGACAGTGCAAGATTTCATCATGGTACTCAAAATTTAAACGTATGGATTATTTCTGGAATTTTCCATTTAATATTTTTAGAATATGTTGACAATGGGTAACTGAAACCAAAAGTGAGGGCAGTGAATCTATGGATAAGCGATGACTACTGTGGTGATTGCTAAATTTATTAGGGTGGCCTTTTTTAAGTCTCAGAATACTTTTGAATAACTTTTCTTGAATGATGAAGAAAAACTTTAGAGTAAAAAGCAAATAGAAGTGACTCCATTATTCTACTTAGTTTTGTTCAGAAATTAGAAAAGCTGTAGTATTACATTTAAAAGTAACATGGAACTAATTTTTAGATTGTGATATAATTTCTTCAATTTATACTTATTATTGATTGTTAAAGCTCCCCCCCCAACTGGAAGTTATTAAATAATTGTACTTTTGTGTTCTAATTTTGCTTGCTTTTATTGTTATTGTGCTTCACAATGTGGATTTTTCATTCATATTTTTCATCTATTGCTACATGATTGAAGTCCTAATGAAGTTCCTTACCATTTTATGATTCTAAGTGATACAAGTAAGTATAGGTTCATAACAGTTGGTAATGCACACTTAATATAGTGGAATTTTAAAGTATCCTGGATCGTTTGACGAATATAAAGTCACTACATAATGAGTGAAAATGTTTATCAATTAGACAATGTACTTCATTACTGGTCAACATGAGATATCAAAAGGGAAATGTGGGACAGATCACCATCTCTCACCAGCCCCTGTCCGCTGAATAAATTTCCCTCCTCTCCTTTACCCTCTTGCTTTTTCATTCAGAAGGAAGTGTATAACAGCTTGACTCTGGAGTCCTATTAACTTGTAACTTATAACCCTAGTGTCTTGTTAACTTGGGTTTTTTTTTCCTTTTTCTTTTATCTTTTCTTTTTTTATTATACATACATGTAGGGTACAATGTTGGTTTTCAATAATTGTTTAGAATATGTGGTGGTTAGATCAATGTAGTTAGCTTATTCATCATTACAATACACAATCATTCTTTGTGTCTGTTGATCAATTCCTCATTAGCCTCCCCTCCATCTTCCTCTCCCGTCCTCTCCCCTTTTCCACCTCTAGTTTTTTAAAAGTTCAACATATTACTGTGATTGTTGTTTCTTTCTTTCTCTCTCTTTTTATACTGGATTTGTTTATTTATGGATTCAGTTCCCAGTTATGAGTGAGAACATGCGGTATTTCTCTTTCTGTACCTGGGTTGTTTCACTTAGGGAAATTTTCTCCAGGCTCATCCACTTTGCTGCAAATGGCAGAATTTCATTCTTTTTTTATGGCTGAGTAGCATTCCACTGTGTATATATACCACAATTTCCTTATCCAGTCATCCACATCTATGGACATTTAAGTTGGTTCCATCGCCTAGCCTTTGTAAACAGAGCTGCAATAAACATGGAGGTGCAGGTATCTCTTCTACTTGATGTTTTCCAATCCTCTGGATATATCCCCAGGAGAGGGATTGCTGAACCATATGGAAGTTCTATCTGTAGGTGTTTGAGGCACCTACATACTGTTCTCCATAATGGCTGTACTAATTTACAGTCCCACAAACAGAACAGGAGTGTTCCTCTTTCTCCACCTCTCTCCAGTATTTGTTAGTCTCAGTCTTTTTTTATAATAGCCAGTCTGATTGTGGTGATGTGCTATCTCAAAGTGGTTTTGATTTGCATTTCCCTGAAGAATAGTGATGTTGAGCATTTTTTCATCGACCCATTGGTTATTTGTATGTCTTCCTTTGAGAAATGTCTATTCAGCTCCTTTGCCCATTGTTTAATTGGATTATTTGGGTTTTTTGTTTTTTTTGTTTTTTTTTTTTGCTGTAAAGTTGTCTGAGCACTTTGTATGTTTTGGATATTAATCTCTTGTCAGATGCATATTTTGCAAATATTTTCTCTCTTTCTGTAGGATGTCTTTTCACTCTATTGATTGTTTCCTTGCTCATGGATCAGAAGAATCAATGTAGTAAAAATGTCCATACTACCCAAAACCATCTACAGATTCAATGTGATTCCCATCAAAATACCAATGACATTCTTCACAGAAGTAGAAAAAGCAATCCTAACATTCATATGGAAGAACAAAAGAAATCGAATAGCCAAAGCAATCCTGAGCAAAAAAAAGTAAAGCTGGAGGCATTACACTTCCTGACTTCAAACTATATTACAAATCTGTAGTAACAAAAGCAGCATGGTACTGTCATAAAAACAGACACATGGACCAATGGAACAGAATAGAGAATTCAGAAATCAACCCAGGTATTTACAACAAACTGATCTTTGACAAAGTCATCAAGAACATACATTGGGGAAAAGACTGCCTCTTCAATAAATGGTGCTTTATATCCATTTGTAGAAGAATGAAACTTGATATCCATTTGTAGAAGAATGAAACTTGATCCATACATTTCACCACATACCAAGATCAACTCAAAATGGATTAGAGACCTAAATATAAGGCTTAAAACTTTAAAACTCCTAGGAAAATGTAGGGGAAATGCTCCAGGATTTAAGACTGGGCAATGACTTTATGAATCAAACCCCAAAAGCACAGGCAACAAAAGAAAAAATAAACAAATGGGATTATATCAAATTAACTTGGGTTTAAAGTCAAGCATTATCACTTTCCAGCTATGACAGTTTGATTAGTTTTTTAACTTCCCTAAGCCTAATTTTTCTCTCATAAGTAAAATAAGAGGAATGACGACCTGTTTGTTGCTATGAGGATTAAGTAAGGTATCTGCTACATTTAACATGGTGTCTGGTAGGCCAAAGAGCTAGTTATCCAATCAATCGAGGAGCGTTACATTTCCCTCTTAATTATGACTTGAATCTGCTTCCTTGTAATACAGCTCTATCAAAATCAAATTATTTCAGTCCCTTACTAGCTCTCCTTCACTATTCTACTAACTAGTCTCTCTTTCTCTATCCCTAATTGTCATCTTTCCAAAGCAAATATCTGACTTTGTCACCTTTCTCTTTCATATGGATCTTTATCATGTACAACTTTGGTCTTCACCTACCCTTAAGATATTTGTATTTATTTCCTTGTAATTTATATATGTTACTTACTACATCACAGGAAGTATAAAGTACATGCAAAGGTAAAAAATAAGATCAATATAACCAAAAACATTTTTCTTCAGGCATTCCAATTCATTGTCTTACTTACATGGTCCATCTGGGGTCCTTTCCAATTTAGAGACTCCTGATAGAGCTTGCTAGTGATTCAGAACTTCTTAATAAGCACTTATAAGTTTCTACCATACTCTGTCTTTCACCACCTTTCCAACTTAAACATTATGTTCAAGCAATTTGGAGTGATTTCTCATCGATACAAGCCCTCTGTTTCTAGTCTGGGTGACTCTCCTACTTAATTTCCTTGAATAGCATCTCCCTGCTACAAGGGAGTCCATATTCACCCTTCAGTAATCTTCCGCTGCCCCTACCACACACAGAACTTATTATTCCTTCTTCAATATTACTTCTTCATATTATGTATAGTCCTGGGGTTGTAATTTTTCCACATTACTTTATTTATTTACTTATTTGGTCAACCTTCTAGATTGAATTTCTTGAAGGTGAGAATGTTTTCCTTTGTATTCCCTGATAATAGCAATTCAATAAATATTTATGGAATTAAATCATTTAACGTATATTTGTTGAAGTAAATTGAACCATTTGTGAAATTTCCTGCAATTCTTTCTGTGCTATTGTACTCAACTGAGTGCTTAACTCCTACCTATTTTTAATACTCAGATCAAGTATTGCTTCTGTAATATCTTCTCTGACTTTCCTTTCTTTGAATCATTCCTTTGCCTGTTACTTACATATACTAGTACCTGTCTCCCTTGATTGAAATTGTTCCTTTACGTGTCTGATTTTCCCCCCAAAATCCTGAATTTATTCAGGGAAAAGGCAATATATTAAGTTTCTGCTTGTTATCATCATTTCTTAATTGAATCAATAAACTAATAACCAAAAAATGACTGAATGAGAAAAATCTCTAAATGATAGCTGAGTCATTCAAGAGTCACCTAATATTTCTATTCTAAATCCTGAGAGTGTTTGAAATGTCCTACAGAGCTTACTTAGAGAAGAAAATATTTTGTTCCCCTTCTGGAGTCAAAAGAACTTAACTTTTTTAACCCTGGTATTATACTATCTGCACACACCAAACTTTCAACATCTATTTTCTTAACATATGAATGGAATTCAGAACATTGAGTATTTGAGTTAAAAATTAGACTAAAACGAATAAATAAAATTATGCAAAATTTGTTTTAACTGTTTGCATGTTGGCTTCAAATAAAATCATTATAATCAGCAAGATTGTCATCCTTGTGATTATTACTAAAAATATCATACTATTATTAAGTTAATCTAAATATGTTTTTAGTGGATGCATTCAGCCTATTGTTCTTTATAATTTAAAGGTGTATACAAAAGTGAAATTAATCTATAACTGAATGAGAGATATATTACAACATAACACTTTTTACTGTTTTTTTCTTGAGTAGCTATAAAAAATGGCCACAATTTTCTACAAATTAGAAAATAAATCTGACATGCTATAATTCAAATGCAAGCAGCCTCCTGGTGACCATCAGTAATTGATGAAGCAGAGAAAAAGGTTTTTTTTGTTTTTTTTTTTCAAATTGGACCTCAGCGAAGGACTATCATGTGATAAGTACCCATGTTATACTAAGTTCAGCTACATGATTATTTTATCCTCTATTTACACATACTTAAAACTGGTATTCTAATATCTGAATATATGCTGATATATCAGGTTGTTGTCTTGGGATACATAAAGTCTAAAACCACTCTTGGGGCAAGTTTCTTAACTCTTCAGTGCACTATTTTGCTAATCTGTAAAAGTGGATAATAATAGTAAAACCTATGTCATAGTTTGTTGTGACAATTAAATGATGCATTTATAGAAAAGGACATACTTATTGCTACACACTGACAACACTGAATTCAATTCACCATTTTTGTTTGCACTAAGTGGATTGTAGAAGAGAATATAACTTTAGATTTTTCATAACAGATAAAGGTTTTAATGATTTGTCCACTAATGAACAGTGTCAGACCTTGAATCCCAGACTCTGATTAATGACTTTTTAAGACTGCAATTAATGTAACCCAAACTTTGATGGATGGGCCTACTGACAGTTGTTTTCCTCTGGATTCATTTACTGTTAGATTCTTGAAGGTGATGGTTTCCTGGGACTTCATAATCTAGTGTGATGTGTGAGATTTTTCAGTGACCTCCTTCTTCATGGAGGAAGATCAGAGAGGCCCAAGAGCAAAGGACATTGTGTCCAGGCTTTGAGCAGGAAGAAGCAGAAATTGAAACAGAAGGCAGGAAAGTAGGTGGAGAAAAGCAGTGACTGAATATTCGAGCAGAAAATTTGGCCACAAATTGCTTCCAGACTTGGTGGGTAAACTGTACATTTTTCTTGAAAACCAGTTTTAAAAATTCTGCAATTAAAGATGCAGATTATGGATATGGCCCGGGGTGCATGGTAATTTGATTACCATGCAAAATATAGTCACATGCCCCAGATATCGGAAGGAGGGTGTACTGCCCCATTTAATCTCCCAGAAGGGCACAAGTCATTCCTCTAAGGAATTCTGTCCAAAATAATCAGGAAGGATGCCTGGAAGGCAAAATAACAGATGCCATTCCATAATTTGTGTCCCCCTGCTAAGTCTACATTCATGCATACATTAGCACCCATTCATCTTATCAATGAGTTAGTCTCTCATCCTCCTAAAGACCATTCCTTCTTATAAGCTTTGTCCCATCTCCCCCTACCTTTGTAAAGGCCCTTTCAGGAAAGAATAAATAACTGTGTCAAAAGCTGCTGAGACATTTAGCAAAGGTGTGACTAAAACTGTCTCTTTCAATGAAATCACACTTTCCTGGCTTTCCTCCTGATTCTTAGATTGTGCCTTTCTTAAAATCTTTTTCTGTCTCATTCTTACACAAGCTTATGGGACTTTTACTGTGCTCAGACTTAAGTCTCCTTAATATCCATCATCAACTCCTACAATTTTTCATACATTTTCACATCTGACCCCTCCTCAAAAGCCAAGCCTGTGTACCTTACCTCTTACTGAATATTTTAATACTGATTATTTTCCTTGTTTCTAAAATGAAGTGTCAAAACATAGTGACTAATCTTAAACAACTCTCCCTACTCCAAACTGCTTTTCCTTCTTTGGTCCCAACTACTGTAATTGGCAACAAGTCACGTTTGCTTGCTCAAGCTAGAGAGACAGGAGTCATTCTTAAGATTTTTTTCTCTTTCCTAACTAATTCATCACCGATCCATGATTCCACCAGAAAATACCTCCTGATTTCATACACTTCTCTCCAACACTGCTGCCACTAAATCTTAAAAGTTGCCATCGTCTCATACATGTGCAATTGTGTAGTCTTGAATTGGTCTCCCTGCTTTCACTTTTGCTTCCATCCAATTGATTCTCTAGTAGAAAGAATAAATCTAAAACATATATTGGAACATTTCACTTTCCTGCTCAAAATCTCTAAATGAATTTTTATTGTATTTAGGAAAAAGAAATATCCAATAATTTACATTGTTTTCAAGATTTTCATGAACACTTTGCCTACTTCTCAAGCTTCAATGTACACTCTTATATATTCCCACCCAGTAATATTTACCTTTACCTCATCATCTCCCCTCATAGGTATTTTCCGATGTCCAACAAAAATGAGATCTTCTATCATTTCCTCTCATAATACCTGATTCTTTTGTTTCATAGCACAAAGTTTATTACGTATTGGTATAATTGATTTATTTAATAGTCTTAATGTGTTTTGTATTTAGTTTCTACTCTGCTGACATTTTCTTAAAAGTAGCATTTGCTTTGGTTCTCAATTGCAACATAATGGACATTAGTAAATATTTGTTGAATGAATGATTAAACAAAACTCAAATTTCAAAGGCGAAAGTACATGACACTGCTCAACTGCTCAATACCATAGTTTTCTTCATTTCAAAACTTCTTTTGATATTTCTCCTTGGTCCTAGTAATACTCTTGTTTCTGTCTTATGAATTACTCCCTCTAGCTCTTTATTATTGAATTTGAGGACATTTTAACTATATTTACATGATGCTTAGTTTCTAAGTTTGACATTTATCAGTATATTCTCTAAGCATCATACTCTGTATAATTGCAACAAATCTTTATCAACTGATTTTTACAGATTTATTACCTTCTACTTATTTTGTAAAATGTTTTCTATCATTTTACTTATTAATGGCATCTCTCTCATATGAGTGCTTTGTTCTGTTCATTTCAAATGGAAGTGCAGAGACATTTAGAAGTCCTTATGGACTGGTGCCTAAGCTCAAAATGACTCCCCACCATGGAATGAAATATGGATACTTTATAACATCCTTAAACTAAAACAAGTGCAGAAGAGTGTATTTGTCCGTTTTGTGTTGCTATAACAGAATACCTGAGACTAGGTAATTTATAAAGAAGAGAGGTTTATTTGTCTTACGATTCTGGGACAGCTGCATCTGGCACGGGCCCCAGGCTGCTTCTACTCATGGCGGGAAGCAGCAGGGAGCTGGCGGTACAGCAGATCACATGGCGAGAGGAAGCAAGAGAGAGAGAGAATGTGCCAGGGTCTTTTTAAACAACCAGCTCTGGTGGGAACTAACCTAGGAGAACTTGCTCACTACCCCCACTCCTCCATGGAGAGCATTAATCCATTCATGAGGGATCCGCCCCCATGACTCAAACAGCTTCTAGCACTGCCACATCAGGGATCAGATTCCACACGAGCTTTGGCGGGGACAAAACATCCAAACTCTATCAAAGAGAATAAGGATTGAGGATGCCTTAACCATTTTGTGCTTCTTTTTATTATACTAACACGAGCCATGCTGATAGTACTTTTTAAAATGGCTTCTTGATTACTACCTTTTGTTAGTGATCTGTTTGGTGCCCTTTTATGTCAGTCTGAGTTTTCTTGGTGCTGTTACAACAAAACACCACAGAGTAGGTAATTTGTAAAGAACAGAAATACATTTCTCACTGTCCTGGACCTGAGAAGTCCAAGGTCAGGGCACTGGCAAGTTTAGTGTCTGGTAAGGGCCCAGTGTCTGCTTCCATGATGGTGTCTTGTTGCTGCATCCTCTTCGGAGAACAAACACTGAGTCCTCACATGGTGGAAGGTGGAAGGGCAAATGGGAGAAAAGGGCCAAATGCTTGTGTAAATCCTCCTTTATGAGGGGCCTTAGTCCCCTTCATGAGTAAAGAGTCCCTATGACCTCCTAAAGGCCCCATCTCTTACCGCTATTGCATTGGGGATTCAGTTTCAACATAAATTTTGGAAGGGAAACAAACGTTTAAATCATGGCAATGCCCATATCTCATTTTTACAAAATATGCCTATTAGTTTGACTCCAATATGCCTTTGGCCTGAAATTTCATACGCTACCAGAAATACAGAATAATGAAATCTGGCACAAGACTTTAGAATGACATTGAAAATGCAGTGGTTACTACTCTAGGTAGATCTGTCTTCTAAAAAATTTCTAAACATTTACCCTCTATACTATACCAACCTTTTACCTTTGCACCTTCTTCTGTTTCTAATTATTTTTGCTCCCATGAAATGAATATTGATTAATATTTATTTATATCAGTCTTACCATTACCACTATTATGAATTCTAATTTGTAACATTAACATTTCCTAAATTATTTAAAATATCATAACTACATAATATAAACAGAATTTTTCACAGATAAGAACAAATGGTTATTTATTGTTCAATCTCAAGCACCTGTCTTAGTACCTGTTATAAAGGATGTGCTCAATAAACATTGACTGAATGAACAAAGAAGCCAATTTTAAGCAGTTATACAGAGAATTTTCTTTATTTCACAAAACTATTTTTAGTTTTATGTGTATTTTTGACAATGGATATTGTCTCAATCTGTTTTCTTGCTGAGTGTAACACTCCCATAGTTACCACTCAAGTATTGACTCACATATCATTTCTAATAAGACAATTTTTATAAAATCAAATTACTCAAAGAAAGTGACTTATATTTAGTTTTCCCAAAGCAAATGAGAAACATTTCCTTTCTCTTCATTTCAGCTGTCTATCCAAAGTGCGTCTGGTCCAAGCTAGTGTTTTGGACTAATGGATTGAACAAAATAAAATGTTCTATTACTGCCCCAATTATGTCAAAAGCACACTTTATATTTAGAATGCAAGCTTTCTTTAAAACATTACATAATTTTTTTTAAGAAAAACATTATTTCATAAGTTAATTTTGTTAAAAGTTATTTAATTTTGCCATTTAGCAAACTTGTGGCAGAATAATGGTTGATGAACACCTGGCAGCTCTATAAAAAGAATGTAGTTTACATTAAAATGGAAATTTGCCCATGCATACCTAATAATATTGCTCATTCTGTGTCATAATTATAAGCTCTAATGGAAGAAGCATTTCTTTTCATTTCCTGATATCTCTTCCCTATGGAAGGAACTCAAGTAATGTAATATGACTGGCCTCTCTCTTCCTTTTATCTCTCTCTGCCCTAACATAGGTTGAGTGACTTATGCATTTTCCTTTTTTCTCTTGGGAGCAAATGTGTTCGTTTATTCCAGAGAAAAGGAAATTGTAAATAAATGAGCATCTGTGTCCAATTTCTCTTCATGTCATTGGCTGATTCCACCCTGTGCATGTGGGGACAAGATTTCAATAAATCCAGCTTGGGAGGAAAGCTCATATGTTCACCTAGTTGGTAGTGTTAGGCAGTTCAAATGGAGAATTGTGTTCATTATTCACATATTAATGCAAAAAATAGACTTTCTTCAATTCTAGTGAAGTTTTAAAACCAGACTCTGCATACTGTGTCATGATCTATAAACATAAATGTGATACATGTTATTATTTTGTTGGTTTGACTTTGTCACTAAGTGGGTATATATGAATGTACATATTGTTCATGTCTTCACATAATTTGTTTTACAAGTGTGCTAGCCCGTTTATAAAGATTCTGGGAGTGCCAGAGGTCTTAGTGCCTCCAGGCCACAAAATAGAATATGAGAAGGTCACTTTTACCTTGGTGTATTGTGGCTAGGAGAAATACAAGCTGTTAATTTGTCAGTACTAAATTATAGCTTTTCTCACATGGCAAATGTAGTTGACTTACTGAGCAATAAATCTCAAATAAGTCTTATAAAAGTAAATTGTCTTTGTTGAACAAGAATGGGTTTGCTATTTATCTGTGATTTTTTCTAAAGATAACTGCTAATTCAATGAAATATAAAGGCACTGTATACAATTATTTGAGGTATTAACATCATGAAACGAGTCTAAGTATATAGAAATAAATATCTAAATTGTCAAGGTTCAGTAATAGGTTTTGTACTTTGTCAAGTTTACCTGTAATTTTATTCATAATGACAGATTCTTGGTTATGGTCCTAAATGCCAATAATCATTGTTAGTTGTTTAAAACACCAACTTGAGAATTGAACTACACTTTTCCCTTTATTAAAGTGAAGATTTATGGCAGTTTCAACATATTTTTATATATTCTCTATATTTGTTTTTGCTTAGCACTATTTGGTGCAAGCCCTATTTTTTTGTAAAAATTGTATTGCATATTGATGACCCAGAATAGTATGTGACCCAGAATAAAAATTTCCTTAGCAAAAATTGAAAAGTTTATGGCAACATCAGTGCCTATCCTTTGGAAGGAAATGAAAATTTAAGAGAAGTTTTTTCACTACGCAGTTAATAGTCTTTGAATATGGTCATGATTAATCAAATTTGGATATTTCATATTTTAAGATATTGTACTAATTCATAGTGGCAAAACATTTAAGTGAATGATGTAGAACTGCTGTGAAATAAATTACTGTAATAGATACAGTATTTGTCAATCTTCTCTGTCATTTTTTCTGAAGGATAAAAAATATCATATAGAAAATAAAAGATGATATTTACAAATATCTGAGAAATTCATTCAATCTTATAATTATATTTGTCATAAAGGTATTGAAGACAGATATCCAAAACTGAGGTCAACGCTTCTGATATATGTTGACGAGATATGGGCACTTCACCAGAAGAATATAGAATAAAAGCTTAATAATGAACATGAAGAAGAATGAATTCACTGACAGCAGGAAACTCATTCAACCTGACAGTTTTTCATAGATAAGGCAGCTAAAATGTCAGTGATTCTTGTTAGGTAGGCAGCTCAATTTCTATCAATCTTTAAAAAAGTGTTACAAAAGAAAACCTGTAATATAAGTAAGTAAATAAATGTTGAGGAAACACTTCTCAACTTATACTCATGAAGACAGCATTACCAAAATTACAAAATTTAATATATTAAAGTAAAAGAAAACTGCAGACTGGTAGCCCTCATGAATATAAACCAAAACTCTTAAATAAAGTTTTAACAAATTAATTACAGGCATATGAAAAATGGATACTACTTTATAAACAAATGCTGTGTAGTGGAGGAATTTGAAGAATATATAAGGAAATTAACAGCAAAAAAACCCTCAAATAAACCAATTTTTAAAATGGGCATTTTTTAAATAGACATTTCTCAAAAGAAGTCATACAATGGCCAACAGGTATGTGAAAAGAAGCTCAACATCACTGATTAACAAGAAAATGCAAATCAAAACTATAAGGAGACATCATCTCACCCCAGTTAGAATAGCTATTAACAAAAATCAAAAAATAACAAATGTTGGGAAAGATGTGGGGAAAAGGGAACTCTTATATACCATTGATGGGAATGTACATTAGTACAGCCATTATGAAAAACAGTATGGAAGTTCCTCAAAAGCTAAATATGGAACTACCATCAGCAACCTCACTGGCTGGTACTTATCCAAAGGAAAGGAAATTAGCACATCAAACAGGTATCCGCATTCCATGTTTATTGCAGCACCATTCCCAATAGCCAAGATATGTAATCAACTTAGGTGTCCATCAACAGATAAATGGATAAAGACAATGTGGTATATATACACAATGGAATACTATTCAGCCATTAAAGAAAATGAAAACCTTTCATTTACAGCAACATGGGTGAGCCTGGAAGACATTATGTTAAGTGAAATAAGTCAAGCACAGTAAGAGAAATACTGCATGTTCTCACTTACAGGAGAGAGCTAAAAAGAAAAATTGAGCTCATAGAAGTAGAGAGTAAAGTTGTGATTACTGGAGGCTGGAAAGGGGAGGAGGTGGGATAGAAAGAGGTTGGTTAATGGATGTAAAATTACAGCAAAATAGGAAAAATAAGTTCTAGTAGTCTACAGTGGTGCTATGCATCTATAATAAACAATAATCTCTAATGGCTAGAAGAGAGGAGCTCAAATGCTCTCACCACAATGAAATGATAAATTTTGTGATGATGAATGTGCTAATAACCCGAATTTGACATCACACACTGTGTACATGTCTTGAAATACAACTCTATACCTCATAAATATGTACAATCAATACATGTCAATTAAAAACTGTATACATTTTGAAAATTAAAAATAAACAATTAATGTAATTTACCATATTCATAGACTAAAATTCATGTGATTATCTCAGTAGAAGGAGAAAAACCCTTTGACAAAATTTAACTAGATAGAAACTTTCATTAAACTAAGAATAGAAGGGAACTTCTTCAAACTGATAAAGGGAATGTAGGAAAACTACATCTCATATTATTCCTCATGGTAAAAGGCAACGCTTTCTTCCTAAAACCAGAAACAATTTGAGTGTACACAGTCGCCATTTTTATTCAACTTTTACTGATCTAGTGTAACATGACAGTGTAACAGGCCAAGCACACCGTTTATGACACCATTACATCAGAAGGAATAAGCAAAGATTAAATTGCATATAGAATTAAAAGAAAGAAATAACATTGTATTTATTTATTAACTACATGAATTGTCTATAGAAAAACCAAAAGAACTAACTGGAAAAAACAAACAAACAAAAACACTAGAACTAATACATGAGCTTAACTAGTTTTCAGAATAAAAGGTCAATATTCTAAAATTAAATGTACTGTTATATGCTAGCAATGGACAATTAGAAATTTAACTAAGTAGAATACTATTTGCAGCAGTAACAAAAACATGAAATAGAAGTTAAAACTTTAAATGTGTGCAAGATTATTGAGCTAAAAATTATGACATTAATGAGAGAAATTAAATATATCCTAAATAAATCAGGAGGTAAGTCATATTTAAGGATTGGAAGACAGTATTGTAAAGATGCCAAATCTTTTAAAATTAACCCTTACATACAATAGCTATCAAAATCTCAGCAACCTTCCTTTTTTTTTTTTTTTTTTGGTAGATTTAAGCTGATTCAAAAATTATAAAGAGAAGCAAAGGGTCTAAAACAGAAAAAAAAGTTTGGAAAAGCAGAACACATTTGAAGAATTCACGCTATCTGATTTCAAGACTTATTTAAAGTAATCAGTTTAGCATGGCATTGGTTATAGAAATTATATATTGACAAATGAAGCCGAAATGGAGAATAGATAAGTAGAATCATCCATTGTACACATTGTGATACCACCCACACATGGTACATTCATACAATGAAATACTATTTAGTAACAGAAGTGTACTGAAATACTGACTTATACAACAACATGGATAAATATTTATGGTATTATGCTAAGTGGTAAAAACACCAACCAGTGTGTGTTTGCATTAGTATACTATCAGTTTGTTTCTAACTAAGTCATGAGGTAACTCAATGGAGAAAGGACAGTGTCTTCAACAAATGGTGCTGGAAAAATTAGGTCTCTTTATACACAACAATGAAACATATCTCAACCCATACTTTACACCATATGAAAATACAAAAATATAAACTAGAAAGGTATACTAAACCTAAGTGTAAAAATCTATATGTATAATAATTCTCAGAGAAGTCAGTGGAAAAATCTTCATGACCTTGGGTTAGGCAATGATTTCTATAATAGAACACAGGAAGCATGTATTGGAAAAGGAAAGAGAAATGTGACTTGGATTTCATCATGTTTAAAAATGTCTGCTTTTAAAAAGACTCTCTTAGAAAAATTAAAGGACAAGCCACAGACTGGGAAAAACACTTGAAAGTCATGTATCTGATAATATTCTCGCAGTCAAAATTTGTGAGTATAATGAACTCTTGAAAATCAATAATAAAAAAGCAAATAAGCCAATAAAATAGTGGAAAAATATTTGCACAGACATGTCACCAAATAATAAATGCAAAAGGCAAACATGCATATTAAGAGATATTTAACATACTAAACAGTCAAAAATTGGAAGATTTTCCTTCAATTTCTGTAACAAGACTTTCCCCACTCTTATTCAACATAATACTGTAAGTTCTAGCCAGCACAAGAAGGCAAGAGAAGGCAATAAAGGCCATCCAAATCAGAAAGGAGGAAGTCAAACTATTCCTATTTGCAAATGACATCGTCATATACACAGAAAGTGCTAAGGACTCCACCAAAAAAATTGCTAGAACTAATAAATGAATTCAGTATAGTAGCAGGGCATGAAAATCAATACACAAAAATCAGTAGCCTTTCTACATGCCAGTAACAAAATAGCTAAAAAAGAAATCAAGAAAGTAATCCCACTCACAATAGCTACTAAAGAAATGAAATACCTAGGAGTAAATTTAACCAAGGAGGTGAAAGACCTCTGCAATGAAAACTATAAAACACTGGTGAAAAAAATTGAAGAAGATATGGTGGAAAGACATCCCATGTTCATGTGTTGGAAGAATTAACATCATCAAAATGTCCATATTACCCAAAGCAATCTATAGATTCAATGCAATTTCTATCAAACAACTAATGACATTCTTCATAGAAAAAATGATCTTAAATTTTGTATGGAACCACAAAAGACTCTGTATAGTTAAAACAATCTTGAATAAGAATAACAAAGTTGGAGGCATCACATTTCCTGACTTCAAAATATATTATGCAACTATAGTAACCAAAAAAGCATGGTACCTGTATAAAAACAGACAAATAGACCAATGGAACAGAATAGGAAGACCAGAAAAAAAAAAAAAAAAAAAACCCATGCACTTACAGCCAACTGACTTTCAATGAAGGTGCTAAGAATATACAGTGGGGAAAGCCTCTTCAACAAATGCTGCTGGGAAAATTGGATATCCACATGCAGAAGATTGAAACTAGACCCCTATCTCTCACCGTACACAAAAATCAACTCAAAATGTATTAAATATCTAAATTTACATCCAAAACTATGAAGCTACTAGAAGAAAACATAGGAGAAATGCTCCTCAAAATGGGAGTGTGCAGCACTTTTTTGAGTGAGATTACCAAGGCACAGGCAACTAAAGCAAAATGGCTACATCAAAATAAAAAGCTTCTGCATAGCAAGGGACACTATCAACAAAGTGAAATGACAACTTACAAAGTGAAAGAAAGTGTATAAACCAATTTAAAAATGGGCAAAGACCAGAACAGGAATTTCTCAAAAGAAGACATACAATTGGCCAATAAGCATGTGAAAAAATGCTCAATATCACTAATTAAAACCACAATGAGGTATCATTTCCCTCCAGTTAGAATGGCTATCATTGAGAGAGAAAATAACATGCTGGTGAGGATTCAGAGAAAAGGGAACTCTCTTACATTGTTTGTGAGAATGTAAATTGGTACAGCCACTGTGGAAAGCAGTATGGAGTTTCCTCAGAGAGCTAAAAACATAAGGTAGCTTATGATCCAGCTATCCCACTACTGGGTATATACCCAAAGGAGATGAAATCAATATATCAAAAATACATTTGCACTCCCATGTTCACTTCAATGCTCACAATATTCAAGAGATGGAATCACCCTAAATGCCCATCAACAGATGAATGGGTAAAAAAACCTGTGGTATATATACTCAATGGAATACTACTCAGCTATAAAAATAAATGAAATCCTATCATTTGCAGCAACATGGATGAAACTGGAACTATCATGTTAAATGAAGGAAGTCAAGCACAGAATGACAAACAGCGCATGATCCCACTTGTATGTGGAATAATTATGAAGAAAAAAAATATCTCATAGAAGTAGAAGTAAAGCATGGAATAATGGTTACCAGAGGCTGGGAGGGGAGGAAGATGTGGGGAGGAAAAGTGATGGACTATTGAGTACAAAATCATGCTATGTACCCTAATTTAATCAAGGTGCAGTGCATGCATGTATTGAAACAACACACTGTACCTCACAAATATGTACAAGCAGATATTAAAAGAAAAAAAAAAGATTTTTTTTTTTATCTTCAGATTTTGTGGTTTATTGTCCTTTTGATTCTACATACAGAAATCCTTAAGAACCAATTTGAGTTTTAATAATATGGGTTTAAGTCCAAGACTCATTTCTAAAGATGTAAGAGGTCTAAGATAAATCAGTGGAAGTATATTGTTAGAAAAACTGGGGGAAAGATTTTTTTTTTTTTTTTGCATATGTTTGTTGGGAACGGAGAATGTAAACAGAAAGTTTTTAAGACCTGATATCAGGATTATGCATTAATTAGTAATTTCTCCAAAATACTTTTAAAAAAATCATATTAATACTTTGAAATAAAAAAAAATAAAGAAATCCACCCCTTAAGTTCTTTAGGTGCCAAAATTCTACATTTTATTCCCAATACCACATGGAGGTGAAAGTAGCAATTGAAGCAACTTTGTGGAGCATAGAAGAGCAGGACCTGATATTGTAGAAATCATGAGACAAAAATGAGAAACAACAAGGAAAAACAAAAAGGTTTACAAAGATTCTAAACTCATACTATATGTGCTATTTTTAGATTTTAACTGTTGACAGTTATTAAATTTTAGATAAATTCTTTTTGTTCTTTTCATCTAGAAAATTTTTAAAATAATGTTATTAATGCTCTTTTTTATTAGGTGCTTTTGTACCTCAAAGTATGGACAAATGAAAAACTGAAAATTATAGACACCCCGGACTCAGGTTGAAAATACAGAGTTGAAGCATCATACAGTCATACCCAGAGTCTAAAGAGAAGAGCAAACCTTTCATATAAATTAGTTGATATAGACTCATGCTTAAAAATATATATTTGAGCAAGTGCATACAAAGGCTAAGGCCTATTGATAATGGAATTCAAAAACTTATTCCTGATGTTTTGATGCAAAGGAAGTAGAGCAGAGTGGTTAAGACGACATACCCTAGAGTCAGTCTGCACTGGTACGGACCTACTATATAAAGTTCTAATATAGAGCTATGGATATAGAACTACGTAATGCACATTGTAGAAAGTTTTTATTTTGGGGTGTGAATTCCAGCTTCTTAAATGGATTCTTTTGTCATCTTCATAATAGGCAGATATGTTTGGGCAGTGCACACAGTTATATCCTAATAGCTGATGTCTCTTCAGATAGTCCAAGTATCCATTCTGATTAACTAGTGCTGATGAATCAAAAATAAATAATTTGATCATCGTTCCTGAGCCAAAGTATTATTGTATAGATAGTTGGATTTGGTTGTTCAAATATGAGTATGATGACTTTTCTTCAGAAAAATCTGTGAGCCACAAATTCGGGGCACTTACTTTGTAAGTATCTTCCCAGGCGAGAACTAGGTTATTCATTAGTTATGACCATTATCATTTTCACTTTTTCACTTTTACTGACATATGTAAATCATACAATATCTATGTCTATATCTGTCTGTCTGTCTGTCTATCTATCTATCTATCCATCCATCCATCCATCCATCCATCTATCTATCTATTAGCACATCCAGTATTACAAATTGTAATTATTCTTTATGCCCATTACTGAACCAATCACTTGCCAATCCCCATCCATCCCCTGCCCTCCCCCCATCTCTAGTATCCTTAGATCTGTTCTCTCCTTTGGAAAGTTCAATATATTATTGTGGTTCCTTCCTTCCTTCCTTCCTTCCTTCCTTCCTTCCTTCCTTCCTTCCTTCCTTCCTTCCTTCCTTCCTTTCTCTTTCTTGCTTTCTTGCTTTCTTTATTTTCTTTCTTACTATCTATCTTCCTTACCTTCTTTCTTAGCACCCAGTTATGAGTAAGTACATGTGGTATTTCTCTTTCTGTATATGGCTTATTTCATTTTTCATAATATTCTCCAGATTCATCCGTGTTGCTGCAAATCACAGAATTTCATTCTTTTTAATGGCTGAGTAATATTCCATTATGTACCTATACCAATTTTCGTTATCCAGTGGTCCATCAAAAGACATTTAGGGTGTTCCATAACTGTGCTGTTGTAAATAGAACTGTGGTAAACACAAGAGTGCAGGTATCCCTTTGACATGATGATTTCCATTACTTTGGGTATATACCCAGTAGTGGGATTGCTGGATCTTATGGTAGTTCTGTCTATAGTTTTTTGAGAAACTGCCATACTGTTTTCCATAATGACTGCACTAATTTGCAGTCCCACCAACAGTGTAGAAGAGTCCCCCTTTCCCTGCAATCTCGCCAGCATTTGTTATTCTTGTTTTTTTTAAATAATGGCCAGTCAACTAGAGTGAGATGATAGTTCAGTGTGGTTTCAATTTGCATTTCCCTGATTATTAGTGATGTTGAACATTTTTTCATGTACCTATTGGCCATTTTTATGTCTTCCTCAGGAAAATTTCTATTCAACTCCTTTGCCCATTTTTTAATTGGATTCTATGGGGGTTTTTTGTTGTTGTTTGTTTGTTTGTTTTTAATATGAAATTGTCTGAGTTCCTTATATAGTCTGGATATTAATCCCTTGTTGAATGTGGAGTTTGCAAATATTTTCTCCCATTCAGTAGGCTGTGTCTCTGCTCTGTTGATTGTTTCCTTTGCTGTGCAGAATCCTTTTAGTTTGATGTAATCCCATTTGTTTATTTTTTCTTTTGTTGCTTGTGCTTTTGGGGTCTTATTCATAAAGTGATTGCCAGTCCTATTTCCTGGAGTGTTTCCCTTACGTTTTCTTTTACTAATTTTATGGTTTTTGGTCTTATATTTAAGTCTTTAGTCCATTTTGAGTTTATTTTGGCATACAGTGAGAGGTACAGATCCACTTTAATTCTTCTGCATATGGATTCCAATTTTCCCAGCAACATTTATTATTGAGGCAGCGTATATTCTTGTTACTTTTGGCAAAGGTAAGTCGTCTATAAGTATGTGGGTTGATTTTGGGCTTTCTATTCTGTTCCCGTGATCCAAGTGTCTGTTTTTATGCCAGTACCATTCTGTTTTGGTTAGAATAGCTTTGTAATATAATTTGAAATCCGATAGTGTTATGCCTCCGGTTTTATTTTTTTTCCTCAGGATTGCTTTGGCTATTTGGGGTCTTTCATTATTACATATGAATGTTAAGATTTTAAAACTTTATTTCTTCATTAAAATAATGAGCTCATAATAAAATAAATAAGATACTTTTAATAAAAATATTAGTGAGAAGAGTGGCATTGTTTTACATTTTTATGTCTCTTTAATATCTGGCTAAATAGAAAACAGCTATTGTTCCATATCTGCTTCTGTAGCAAATCGGACTTGGTACATTGTTTTAGTTGAAGTAGAAGAAAAAAATTTGGCCTCAAAAAATATGTAACTAGAAAAAAAGAGTAATTTCACAGGCTCTTTAGACAATTGTGGATATTCCTTTTTGATTTGACACCAAAAGTCAACATGTGGCAGTTTCTTAAAGTTGGTTTCTTAAAGGTTGGTAGGTTCTGAAACCATATCAAAGACTTTTTGTACCCCATTACACTAAAATCCACTGGTCTCTCTTGTATTGGTATCATGCATTGGTCATTTGGAAAACTGATTCACTGAGTTATGAAGATCTTCCAATTGTTGACACATTTCATTACACAATATCAATTAATCACTCTCATTAATACCACCACTGATTTCATTTCTTTAAATTGGTATGCTGTAAACTTTTCTAAAATTTTCACTCTCACTTGAAAGCTGGAATTTTACTACTGGCTACAAATACTTTCAGATGTTTTCCTTGAAATAAAATAAATAAATAAAAATAAAAGATATTTATCATTATTAGTCATTAGGATAAGGCAAATTAAAACCACAATGCATACTACCGGAGACCTACCAGAATGGTTTTAACTAAAAAAAATAAGAAATAAAATAATACAAAATCAGGTGACTGGAACTGTTATCTATTCGTGGTTGTAATGTAAAAATGGTACAGCTACATCGGAAAACAGTTTGGCAGTTTCTTATAAAGTTAAATTAAATGTACACTTCCACACTTGGCAGTTAACTTAACTATCCCACTTCAGGTATTTACTCAAGTGAAATGAAAACATATATCCACACAAATACCTGTACATGAATACTTACAGAAGTTTTGTTTATAATAGCTTGAGACTGGAAACAATCCAAATATCTGTCAAATGATAAACAGACAAACAAATTGTGGTGTATTCATATGGTCAGATACTGTTCAGTAGTAAAAATATTGAATTACTGACTTATACAACAACATAGATGAATTATCAGTAGCATTATGCTATGTGATAGAAGCCAGACAGGAAAAGTACTCACTGGTTATTTCAATTGCTGTAAAATTCTAGGAAAGACAGAATCAGATCAGCACTGACAAGGGCTGGGAGTGAGGAAAAGAGATGTGTTGCTTTGCCTCCCACGACTGTCACCCCTTTTCCCCTGAGTGATGGAGCTGCCAAAGATTACTCAAAGCCCATCTCTTCTGAGCAGTGAGAAGCCCTGGAAAAGGGTTAAACTCCCAGAACCCTCAAGAGAGAGTAATTTCTTCCATTTGGGAAATTAACCATGAATTGGGGTTCTCTTCCCGCATTTATTCTTCAGACCAGGAAGTTACAGGAAGAGAACGTAGGTGTGGTTTTTGCTAAGTACAGTTTAACAATTTTAACAGTAGAAGCTGGTAACATTCAGTAAGACAAGCAAGGTGACATTCTATAATGCAATTAAGTTGATCCATATTTTAGTCCGTTTTGTGTTGCTATAACAGAATTACCTGAGACTGGGTAATTTATAAAGGAAAAAGTTTTATTTGGCTTACAATTCTGGTACAGTTGTGTCTGGCACGGGCCTCAGGCTGCTTCTACTCATGGAGGAAACTGGCAGGCAGCTGGTGGGTACAAGCAGATCACATGGCGAGAGGAAGCAAGAGAGAGAAAGCAAGAGAGAGAGAGAGAGAGAACGTGCCATGGTCTTTTTAAGCAACGAGCTCTCACGGAACGAATAGAACTCACTCATTAATCCCCCCTCCCCCAGGGAGAGCATTACTCCATTCATGAGGGATCTGCCCCCATGACTCAATCAGTTTCCAACACTGCCACAATGGGGATCAGACTTCCACATGAGTTTTGGAGGGGACAACACATCCAATCTCCATCAATCCACCAATAAAAGCTTGATTTTAGCAAACATTCTCTTCTTACAGCAATTTCCCAGTATCTTTAAATATCAATTAGTAACCTGTCTGTCTTTGAGCCAGCAACCTAGCTGTGTTACAATTCTTTTTTTACAACAGAGACTATAGCCTGGGGAAAATTTCCTGTCCTTTGCTAGGTCAATATATGAAGCTGCAAGGCTTTGGAAAACTAGGCCCTATGAAGTACATTTGTTTTATGCATGCTCCACAGAGATTCGCTACAAAGTAGCAAGAAGAAATGTTTTCAGGGTCATGGAGTTTGGATGTGTTGTCCCCTCCAAAACTCATGTGGAAATTTGATCCCCAATGTGGCAGTGTTGGAAACTGATTGAGTCATGGGGGCAGATCCCTCATGAATGGATTCATGCTCTGCCTGGGGGAGGGGGGAGTAATGAGTGAGTTCTCACTCTATTAGTGCCCATGAGAACTTCTTTTTTAAAAGACCCTGGCACCTTCTCTCCCTCTCTTGCTTCCTCTCTCGCCATGTGATCTGCCTGCACCTGCTGGCTGCCTGCCACTTTCCGCCATGAGTAGAAGCAGCCTGAGGCCCGTGCCAGATGCAGCTGCTTCAGAATCATAAGCCAAATAAACCTCTCTTCTTTATAAATTACCCAGTCTCAGGTAATTCTGTTATAGCAACACAAAACAGACTAAAACACAGGGTGATGGAAATGTTTTATATCTCGAGAATGTTGGTGGCTCCTAACTGCGTACATTTGTCAAAATTTACTGGTTTGTACATATAAAAATGGTTCATTTTAATTTATGTAAATTATTCTTTAATAAAATCTGACTTAGGTAAAAGAGAATTATAAAAAAAGAAAAAAAAGTTAAAACAACACCATATTATGATTGTAGTAGTTATTTTTACTACTTCATGGTCTATTCATTCTGCTTCATCTGCTATAGAGTTTGTCATGTTCTTTTATATAGTCTTTTATATGTTTCTTAGATATTTGACTATGTTTTCTATGAACTCATAGTGCTCTAAGATGGTGTTTCTAATGTGTAGAGAAAGGGAGAAGGGTGGTAAAATTTAGGTCACAGTTGTGTTTCCCACATTGAGTTTTGGAAGTCTGCCCACTCAGGGAATCTTCATATTCCTCCTCCTTTCCCCTTTAATATGCTTTTTCCTAAGAACTATGATACTTGTTTGTAATCACTAACCACATAAATTGTGAATGGAGAATGGGGGGGCGGGCACCTGTTGGAGCACATATTTGCAATCTGATCCCTGTCCCAGTTGATTATTAGTAGTATCTCCTGCTGGCCCTGAGCAGATTTTTTTTTTTTTTTCCTTTTAGTACTGACTAGTAGGATAATGATCCACCAATGGCAGTGCGGGAAAGAGAAATGAATCATGAGTATACAATTCTTTCCCAAATATCCCTAGACTTTCTGTGGCATCTCCAGGATTATATTATAAGAGGGAGCTAGGGGATCATGTTACTTCACCACTTTTTCTTTAAAAAAATCAAAACCGCGTTGAGATACCATCTCACCCCAGTTAGACTTGCTACAATCAAAAAGACAGAAAAGCAAATGCTGGCGAGGATGCAGAGAGGGGCACCCTCCTACGCTGTTTGTGGAACTGTAAATTAGTACAGCCACTATAGAAAACAGTATGGAGAGTTCTTAAACAACTACAAGTAGATCTACCATACTATACAGCAATCCCACTTCTAGGTATATACCCAAAGGAATGGAAATCATCATGTCAAAGGGATACCTGCACTTTTGTGTTCATCACAGCTCTATTTACAATAGCTGGGATATGGAACCAAGCTAAATATCCGTAGATGGATGACTAGATAAAGAAAATGTGGTATGTATATACATGGAATACTAGTCAGCCATAAAGAAGAATGAAATTCTGCCATTCGTAGCAACATGGATGAGCTTGGAGAAAATTATATTAAGTGAAATAAGTCAGGCACAGAGGGAAAAACACTGCATATTCTCTCTCGTAAGTGGGGGCTAAGAGAGAAAGAAGGAAGGAAAAAAAGACCACAGTAGCTCATTGGATTTGAAGAGAGAGAGAACAGATCTGAGGTTGCCTGGAGTGGGGGGAGGTGGGTAGGGGGGTTGGTAAACAGTTGGGTGAGGGACAAGGAGAATAATTGCAATTTGAGATGGTGGGCATGCTGATAGTATTGATCCAATCATCACATCTTGTGCACAGATGCTAATGGTCAGTTTGGTGCCCCATGAACATGTATAATCAACAAAAATAAATAAATTTAAAAAAAAACCTGTATGTGAAAGGGTAGGCAGTTAGCTCAGTTAGATGAGCACCTTAATGGAAAACAAACAAACAAACAAAAAACACGATTGCAATCGGGTTAAACCCCTGACTGTAGGAAGGCTAGCTCTCACTATAACAAAATAATTGAAGCATTGTGTACTGATGTGACAAGATAGATATTCTCTAATAAAGTCACTCACCTATCTTCAGTATTTAATATTCGTCATATGTCTTTCTCTTATTTGAAATATTTCAGAAACATTTAAAGAATGGAATAGGATTGAAACAAGAAAATCACACTGTGTTGAAAAGAAAGTGTAATAGGTTTTTTTACTTGCTTGATGTGTGTGTGTGTGGGAGGGGGAAATTTGGAACTGGAAAAAAGAATTCTAAGCATATGTATTCTAAAGTCTAAAGTCCTTTGTTACATAGATGATTGTTAGTTAATTAAAACATTTACCTAACACCAACCTCTATTTCTCTTAAGTCAGATCTCTTAGCCAAGCAAATTTTATCTTTCCCTAGACTACTGTCTGGTTTTAAAATATACTTTTGTACTACCACAGCCACATCTTTTTAGCTGGCTTTAAGTCAGAGTGTAAAATACACATTCAATAGTTTAACAAATTCTAATACTTTTTTTTTTCTTTTTAAGGTTTTCAGATATTGCAATGACCTTTGCTAAAATAACTTTTCCTCTCTACAGGGTATTTAAATGAGTTCATGCCAATTTTCTTACATAAATAAAAGTCTTCTCTTTCCCAAGGCTATATAACATTGAAATTATACACTAAATAACTTCAACTTTCTTTCTCATTATTATTAATAGATAAAATGCAGTGCATTGAAATACATTCTTATTTTACCAGTCAAATGTTTGAGATTTAATTTTTCAAGGCTTAAGAAAATCATTTGGAAACTTGCTTCTTTACACCTAATTGTGAATATTGTTCCTTCCTTCCAATTTACAATATAGGAAGCTTCTTCACCTACTTGTGATTGGAATCATACAAGATTTTGCTTTCAGGACTGAAAGTAGGTTTACATATGTCCTATAGATTCTAGATCATGATTAAATTACTTCTGCCAGCTTCAGTTATTCCACAGATTAAAGTGGGACTAACATTTAGAGTGAGAGAAATAGATAATGAGGAAACAATAGTTAGAATTTAAAAATCTTTGTAATATTAAGAATTTATTTTCAAAGTTTCAATTAATTCTCTGCTAACAAATGATGCTCATTAATGCCAAGGTTAAAAACTTCATTTTCAGTGGTATTATAAAAGATTACAAGGCAAATTATAAAATAATTTAGCTCTAATTAAATAACTTAAAAATACCAGAAACAATAAATATGTATTAATAATTACAGGGGTAGAAATAGGGAGTTAATTTAATGTTATATTTTTATATTCCAAGGACAGGCCTCTGGGCTGGCAAGATGCAAGAGATACAGGTCATAAAAACTATCCTTTTCCATCACTGGCCAATTCCAAGATCAAGGTTCTAGACATATCTCCTAGACCAGCTCTTGGTTTATCCTTCCCAGGGTTATAGGGACATCCAACACAATGAGACACTCTTAGAGGACTAAATCAAGGCTAGAAACTTAAGACTCTGAAATGATTCTTGAATATCTTTAAAAACAAAAAAGGTATTTAATTTAGACTATAACTTGCTTGTTCAAGTAGAAAACAGAGAGAAGAAATCTCATGACCTTGGACATTGAGACTATGTCTATTTTTAAAATGGATAGTATAAAATATTACATATATAAAGCAGTGCACATCAAAATTAGTTCATGACCTACTTGAAGGTGGGCTGGGAAGCAGTAGACTCCAGAACTGAATTGCTCGAATTTGTAGTCAAGTTTTATCCCTTCATCAGCATGTGAATTTGTGAAAATTACTTAATCTTTCTGTGCTTCAATTTCCTTATGAATTAAAGACCAATATCTAGTAAAAAATAAAATCATAAGAAATGTTCTATTATATAAGTTTATAAGTTTAAAGAATTTAGGAATTGTGTGTCATTTATGTAATTATCATATCTTTTACTGTTTCTTACATGTAGTGTTTAATAAACTTTCAAAATAAAAATTTAAATGAGACTTGCAATAAATGTTTTCTAAAATTTATAATAATTCTGTGTAGTTGTATGATAGTTTAGAAACATGCAATTATTTTTTTTAATAATTCAAAAGAATCTAATAGTATAGAATCAATAGATGAAGCTTCACATAGCTTATTTTTAAAACCCTTTTAATTCTCAGGGACTGTTTGGGAACTTGGAATAATATTGAGATTCACACACACAATCATACACATATCTGTGTGTATATATATGTGTGTGTGTGTGTGTAAATACAGTTATTTATTTAGTGCCCACAAAAATTCCTCATGTCAATTCTATTTTATTGATGAGGCCACTTGAGTTCTTCAGATGTTAAATAATTTTCCAATGTTTCTCAGCTAGTTAGTGAAAGAATCTGAATTAAAAATCAGTTCAATATAAATTTAAAGTCCCTGCTGTTAAATATTTTTAAATATACCATGCCTCCACCTCATTGATAATTTACACAAATTTAGGCTTTGATTAAAAAAACATGGCATAGATTTTGACTAAAGTAAATAACTGAAAGGGAGGAATAGACACATTTCATTCAAAGAGGTCAAGTTTTTAACAAGTCTGTTGTTGGTCCTGAATGCAAATTCAGACTCCATGTTCTTTCCAGTCAATCCATACTTTACTTACTTCAGCTATAAAATGGAGATTATACTAGCCCTTTCCTCATAAGGTGAAGAAATCTATAAGATAATGTATGTATGTATTTACTCATACGAATGTATGTGTATATATGTGTGTTCGTATCTATATGTGTGCATAAAAATCTATGCCTGCCACATAACAAATATTCAAGCAATAACTATTGAAATGTGTTTATAATTTTTATGATTTACATATTGACAACTATAAAATAGCTTTATAAATTCAGAAGCTATTCTGAAAGGTGCTATTTTTGCATTGAAGTTTATTTTAGTATTGGTTTGAAATGTTATGAGAAGCTACGTTGGGGGGGGGGCAAAAAAGATGCCTTTTGGCTAACGAACCATGTGTGAGTAGCATCAGGAACAATAGTTAGAGCTATCTGAAGGAATAGCAGCATCTCAGACTTCAAAGAGAGTACAAACACATTTTGTGATACAGTCCAGAGAATTATGCTCTTGAGGTACTGGGGTGGAAATAACAAGGGCAATATTGTTTTAGTACTTTTAAGGCACACTAAAAACAAAGTGGTAGAGAGGATGAGACCCAGGTGAAATCAGTCATGGAGTTGTCAAGCAGATCTCGGAGCTACAGAGGTGGTGAAGGGGGATGGGAAGGCTGAATAGGACCAAGTAGGAGGGTGTTGGTAGAATATTGGTATCCATGAGAGTAGGAAATGACACAGAGGCAACTGGATGGAGCCAGAGCCTGAAATGACCCAGCCACTCAAGGTAGTACCATCTGCTCCACTAGTGGTGTCATGCCCAAAGCCCTCAGAACCAACTTGAATAGGAAGTGATCTTTCCTGAGTCTGAATTGGTAAGGAGTGCGGATGGGTGGCAAGACAGTGACTTAGAAAATGGTAATCAGCACCAACTACAAACCACGTGGAGAAAATGTAAATGGAAAATGAATACTACAGTCCCTAGTCAGGAACAGGAAATAAAGCATAATCAGGTACAATTTTGGGGAAGACCTGAGACAAGTAGTCCAGAACCATGGCTATGAATGATCAACTTCCAATTTAAATGGATTAGGGTGAACAAATGTCCTGGCCTTCCTAGAACTTTCCGGGTTTTAGAATTAAAAATTCCCTGTCCAGGAAAATCCTTCAGGCCCAAGCACACCAGGATGTTTTTTCACCTTAACATTGTGACTAACAGATAATGCATAATAATATATGGTAACATAAAGAGAAGCTATGGCCTAGACAAAACCAGAGAATAACTAGAATAGAAGTGCCTATGACAAAAAGTTTGTTTTCTGTAAAAGAAGTTATGGCAGAAATTGGGTATAGGACTGATTCCAGTTGGGAACAGAAGTACTTATTTGTTCAACAGTTGTTTGTTTATTCATTCATCCATTCACTCATATTTCAGAGATTAAGGAGGCATAGTTGTGAACATTCATGAGATTGGCAGTCAAGTGAGAAAAAACTTGAGTCATATACCAGATTGAAATCCCAGATGTTAGTATAAAGATAAAGCCCTGAAGTTTAATATCAGAGATATTTTCAAGATCAACATTTGGACAAATGTATAAAGCCATGTGATCAAAATCACAATTAAGATATGGAACATCTTCCAACATCTCAGGATACTTCCTTGTCCCTCTGCATCAGTCCTCCTGAATATCATTCAGGCCCCAGACAACTGATGAGCTTTTTGTCCCTATAGACTACTTTGGCCTGTTCTGGAATTCATATAAAATGGAAACATACATTCTGGTTATCTATTTTTACATAACAAACCATCCTAAATGTTAATGACATAAAACAATAACAATTATTTATATCACTCACAAACTTCCAGTTTGGACAAAGCTGTCTTTGGCATCATCTGGGATGACTTGAAGACTGGTTGGGGCTAGAATCATCTGAATGTTCTTTCACTCACAGGTCTGGAACTAATGCTGGTTTTCGGCTGAAATTTGACTGCATCTCTTGATAGCAGAAGTGTCAAAGATTCTGCAGGCATATTTTAATAGCCACAGGATACTTTTGGGTCTGGCCTTTTTTTTTGCTTGGAACAATATTTCAGAGAGCTATCTGTTTTTCTGTGTGTAAGTAGTTTGCTTCTCTTGGTATTCTATTGTATAGATATGTCACAATTTGTTTATCCATTCACATGTTGATAAACATCCAAATTGTTCTGCTATAACACTTATGTAAAGATTTTGTGCAACTTATATTTTTATTTTTCTTGGGTAAATATAGTAAATATATGTATTAAACATCTCTTAGGTCATTTCTGGTTACTATAAATGTATTTTTAACCTTATAATAAACTGCCAAATGGTTTTCCCAGATAGTTGTACCATCTTACATTTCCATCAACAATGCATAGGAGTTTTAGTTGCTGTGCATACTCATCAACGCCTGGTATTGTGAATGTGTAACAGTACATAATTGTGGATTTCATTTTTATTTCCCTGAAAACTCACGATGTTGACTATCTTTTAATGTGCTTACTGTTGTCTTCTTTTTTCAAGTGTCTGGTTCAAAAATTTTGCCAAATTTTTAGTGAGTTATTTATCTTGTTATTGAATTTTAATAGATCTTTATATATTTTGGCTGCAAGATATTTGTCAAATATAATATGAAAATGAAAGCATTAAAATGAAAAACATTTTCTCCCAGTCTTTGAATTGCTCAATCATTTTTAATGGTATCTATGGACATGAAAAGTTTTTAATTAGTAATATTCTAACTTATCATTTAAAAAAAAAATTCATGTTTAACCCTGATCTGAGAAATCTTTGACTAAACCAATATTGCAATAATTTTCTCTAATGTTTTCTTCTATAAGACATACAGTTTAAAGTTTTTGTTTAGGTCTATTTTTTTTCGATGGTGTGAAGTAGTTTTGAGGTTCCTACTTTTCTTTATGGATATCTAGTTTCTCTATTATCATTTAAAGAAAAGATCACCATTTTTCACTGAATTTCCTTGGCACTTTCAAAACCATACACACACACACATAACAGAAGCATATGCACACATACACATCCATTCACAAACACACATTATTTTTGATATTTTAGATTATTCCATTGGTTTCTACATTTGTTTATATACCACAGTGTACCAATTATAGTAGCTCTAAATTAACTTTTGAAATAGTATTACAAATTGTTTTGGCAGTACTAGGTCCTTTGCATTTCCATATGAATTTGACAGTCAACTTTTCAATTTCTACCAAAAGCAAAACAAAACAAAATAATCCTGTGGAGCTTTTGATTGAGCTTGTGATGAATATCTAAATCAATTTAGGGAGAATAGAGATAATCATCCATGAGCGAGCAGCAGTGTATTGTTAATTTAAAAATATCTGGGGATTTTCCAAATTTCTTGTTTTTATTGATTTATAATTTAATTCCATACCCATTAGAAAATATACTCTATAAGATGTCAATCTTTTAAAATTGATTGAGCTATTTTATGGCCCATCTTAGTGAATGTTCCATATGTACATGAAAAGAATGGATAAGCTGTCAATGTTAGGTATAAATGTCAGCTTAAGCTGGTTGAGTGTGGTATTCAATTTGTCTATATACATATGGCTTTTCAGACTGCTTGTGATCTCTGTTTCTGAGAAAAGAGTTTGAAATCTCAAACCATAATCTTCAATTCGTCTATTTATTTTTAAGTTCTATTACCTTTTGTTTCTTGAATTTTTAAAACTGTTGTTAGGTACTTAAACATTCAGTTTACATCATCTTGATGAATAGAGCCTTTTCTCATAAAAAAAAAAGTTTTATCTTTATGTCTGGTAATATTCCTTGTTCTGAAATCTGTTCTGTCTAGTACTACCTTTTAGCACTCAAGCTTTCTTATGATTAATGTTTACATAATATATATTTTCTATCCTTTTACTTTCAACCTATCTGTGCCTTTTTATTTGTTTGTTTGTTTGTTTGTTTGTTTATTTTTGGTGGCTAGCCAGTATGGGAATCCGAACCCTTGACCTTGGTGTTACAACACTGAGCTCTAACTAGCTGAATTAACCAGCCAGCCCGGTGCCTTTTTATTTAAATGGTTTATGTTGTAAGCAGCATTCGGTTGTGTCTTACTGTTGTATTCATTCTGCCAATCTCTGTCTTTAATTTGGAGTATTCATGTATATTTACTGTATTTATCAATATATTTGAGTTTACACCTACAATTTTGCTACTTATTTTCTTTGTTTCATCTATTCTTTTGTTTCATACTCATTTGCTGTCTTCTGTACTCGGTTAAATTGAATATTTTGAATTGAATCTAATATTCAATTTTACATCCTCTATTGATTTATTAGCTATACCTATTTGTGTATGTGTATGTGAGTGTGTGTGTATGATTAACCTAGGTCTTTTTTTTGTCTTTTTTTTGTGACCCGTAAGGGGATCGGCAACCCTTGGGGTGGTGTCTCCCGCACCGCGCTCAGACAGTGAGTGCACCGGCCATTCCTATATAGGATCTGAACCCGCGGCGGGAGCGCCACTGCACTCCCAAGCACTGCACTCGCCCAAGTGCGCCACGGGGCTGGCCCTAACCTAGGTTTTTAAGTATCCATATCTAGCTTATCAAAATCAAACTTTAAATAATGATATACCACTTTATATATACTGCAAAATATTTACAAAAGCATAATTTCATTTACCATGTCTCATCTTTTGTCTTGTCACAAACTTTACTACTATCCGTGTTACATGTTTCCTAATACATTGTTACTAATTTTGCTGTAGACATTCCAATGGTTTCTACATTTGTTTATATATCACAATATTAAATAATTTAAATAACATGTTTTCCATTTTTACGATTCATGTTTGTTTTCATTCCTTTATGAACAGTCATGTTTCCGTTTGATTTTTTTGTTGTTGTTTCAGTTAAAAAATTTCCTTTAATATTTCTTGTAGTTTCATTGTGATAGTGATGAATTCCCACAATATTCGTTTTTATGAAAAAAAAAATTTCTCTATCTTTTGAAAGATTTTTTTAGCTATATGAAAACTGTAAGCTGACATTTTTGACAATTTTCAGTTCTCTTTTACTTTGTATATCTAGTACTTACATGGGATACAGGACATTGTAAATATTATGCTATTTGTGATCCAAATGTAATTGCTTTCCTTTAAAGAATATAGAATTTTGTTTATGAAGGCAGTTAAGTTACTTGTGCATCAGCTTGATCTTATAATATTTTAAAACTATATTATGGCAGGTCTTGGTTAGTTTTACTATAGAACCACTTTACCTCTCTTTGCAAAACATGAACCATATTGGTCTTCTACTGAATATCCCAGGTGTTCAATGATTCTTCTCCACTCTGGCTGGTTTCAGATCTGCATGAAATCTGAGAAATATACACTTTACAGCAAGCTTACTGGTAGTTTTTTGCCAAATCTCATGGGGGCTATGTGATTAAAGTTTATTATTCAGATTTAGACTCCACAGGCACTCTATGTAGCTTTTGTACTCTTTCACAGTGTAGCTCTATCTGATTAATTATTCTACCCTGAAAATTCCTGTTGCTTCAGCCTCTCTGAACTCAAATACACTATGTTCATCACTACTCCTGTGACCTTATCATAGGCTTGAATCTCTAATTATTACTGTAGTTGGAAATTATTTTTATCTTCTGTCTTCTGACTAGGGCTCATTATCCACCTCGGAGCCAGAGAATGGTTATAATATGCGTATATGATAATATGACTCTGCTGAATAAAATTCTCAGTACCCCACTCTGAGAATAAATTCCAAATCCCCTAATAAGGATCTTAAGAACTGGCCTGATCTAACCTCTACTAATCTCTTCTGATCTCTACTAATCAGTTCTTCTGTTTCCACATACTAACCTTAGTTTCTAGAATCTTACCATATTTAAATGATTTCCATTTCTCCACAGTGCTATAATCTCTCTAATGTTAGGATTATTCCTTGGTGTTTGTCGGAAAACATCCAACAACTTCCAACTATTTACATAGGGTTTCCTATCCTCTTTTTATTGCCATCTTTTTGCCTCAGAAATTTCTACTTAATATGCAGGACTTAACTCATAGAAAATTTCCTATTTTGATTTTGAGTATATTTAGACTCTCCAAGTCTGAGTTGTATCCTACTATGCTTCTATTGTGTGTCACATGAGGGGTCTTCAAAAGGGTTGTGTAAAGATTCATATTAGATTTGATTTCCATTTTTCCATGAAATTTTTGAAGTACCCTTTTACTTCCATTTCCTTCACTATAGCACTAATCACATTTTCTATTGAGTGTATACTTGTGTGTACTACCCGCTAAACTATACTTTCTAAGAGAGTCAAGGAACATGTTCATAATGTTCACAATTTGTATCATGGCCTAGCACAGACAGACCCTGTACTATTCCTCAATATTTAGTATTTCAAAGAAAACTGAATCATGGGACAGGAGGAGGATTTATAGCCATTAACCTGAAAAGGGTCAGTTTTGAGAAAAATTCCCAAAATTTTAATAGTCTATCAAGCCATGTACTTAGTATATTTCAGTATGGGGGAACAGTTAATGGTGACTGTAAGAAAGAATTGGATTCAGCTGTGATCATTGTCAAAGATAAGTAAATTTAAAGGCAATCGTAAAGGGAAATGAAACAAGAATTTTTGACAACAGAATTAGAGGCACCAGGAAGGGGCCAAGATCTACAGTGGCACCCTTGTAGACATGCCAGAATGACACTGGAGTTGGGGACTGAACTAATAGCCCAACTGTAGTAGTAACCACTTAATAATATTGAAGCAAGAATAAGCAGAGATAGTGATAGTGAAGCAAGATTGTTAATCACTGCTCACAATGTCTCTAGACACAGAGCAGCAATAACAGTGAAGTAGAATCAGGGTAGAGATTGGCTATGGCAATTGAATTATGAGGGCAGCAAAGGAGGTAAATGTGGCAGATTAGCATGGCTCTGTTACAGTCATTGGAAATTTTTCTCTATAGACAATGACTGTAATAAACCAGTAATAGAACACTCTGGCAAATGGAGCTTTCTATGGAATCCAAAGCAGGAACAGCAGTATGGAACTAGCATAGCAGTGGCGTAAAATCCACAAGGTGAGTTTCAACAGTAGGAGAGGTAAGGCTCAGAGACACCAGGCAGAAGATGGGTTTAGTAATATTCCTGGAACACTTTTGTTATTGATGCTGCTGGGATACTGGGTCGTGGGGTATTGGGTATCTATTTTTTGTTCCTCTAGTTTCACTCTCTACCATTTTCTACTGTAGTAAATGCCTTACTGTTCTAAAAGCCTTACCTATAAGGAGTCTAATAATAGAATCCATTGCCCACTGCCTATTGCTTGAATCCATTGAATGAGGCTCCCCAGAAGAAGATACATGGCAGGAAGGAGAGTGAGTTTCAGTTATTTATTTCCATTGCTCTTTTCTTCTGGGGTCCCCTGGGATGACTGCATCATTTAACCCAAGGTTATTGTTCCCTTTAGGAGCTCTCACCACACATATTCCCTTTATTTTTTCCTTTAAGTCTTGATAACCTCTACCTTATGTTGCCACTTCAGGCCTGGGGATAATTATGGTCCATTTTTCCTTTCCTTAGTAGACTCAAGATTTTGAACTATCTTTCTTGGTTTCCTATACATACCCATAAAGAAATAATCCTTCCATTAAAATCTCCTCAAATTATCCATTTTGTGTGTGCTATTCTCTGCTGTGATGCTGATGGATACAAGGAAGCAACAATGATGTTATTGTCCTGGAACACCCACCCATCTCAATTAGCTGACTGTGATGTAAAGCTCACTGAGAAATAAGGACATTTTGTTCCCAAGGGTGTTCCTGGACTCAAAAGAGGAAGAATTAGACTGTCTAAAAGAGAAGGATCAGGTGAATGTGAGTCTCAGTACACTTGACTTACCAATAACATGCATGATAGAGATTATTGGCTATATAAGTAGATGTGTGAACATAATCAGTGACATTTTTTACTTAGAATTATTTCACAGAGGTAACTCTGGTGTATAAAGTTGTAGTGTTTCTTCTAGAAAAGGACTGGAGATTGAAAGAACTGAGATGAATAAGTTAAGCTTGCTCAGAATAATTATAACAGCTTTTAAGTCATATCCCTTTTCTTTTTCACCTTTACGCTAATTATGTTTCTAAAAAACACAGATTTTTAGAAGTGCAAAAGCTACCTAAAGAAATAGCAGTGCCATAGTTTTGTCTTGCTCTTAGTAGTAATTACCATTTTTATTTCCACAGGTAAAATTATGCTCCCATATTAACACCTTATTACTTCAATTCTAAAACTCATAAATTGGAAAATATCCTGTAATAAACTATTTTAAAGAGAAAGCACATGTGTCTCTTTATCATACATACCACTAAACTATGCATAGAGTTTATTGACTGAGATTTCATTTTATTTTCCAACTAATTAGAGGTCTAAAAAGCACTGCAAACTAGCAGCTCACTAGCTGTGGTTAGCTTATTAAGTATGCTTTTTTAAATTCATTATTCTACTGTTTTTTTTGCTCATATCTTTTACCAGTAAATAAAACTACTCTTAATTATTTTTTTCACTGAGCAGTTTGAAATTGCTTTCAAAAAGTTGTATTGTAAGAAAAATTAATAAATCTCATTGCTGTCTATATTTTCATTGCATAAGCAAAAATGAAGAGATCATAAACATTTCAAAATTTAGTACAACACTATAGATGAACTGGCTTATAAACATCAGAACATACTGAATCTTTACAACCTATAGATGTAAGTAAATAAACATCTTACGGCTTATGGCATCTGTGACCATCTGAGAAATCTCTATGATATATTCCAAAATGATAGGTAGGAACAATGCTATGGAGATAAAAAGATCAACAGCTATAAAGATGATGGAAGCTGAAGGGTGCTAATTAAAGATAACCCCCACAGGGGTTTGCTTCACAGAAATTGAAATTCCTATTATTAGAGCTTCTCTTTTGGCTCAACACATTATTTTCAAAGGACTCCAATCCATATAAACTTGGACAATAAATATAATTGTGTATTAGACCTAATAAATTAGTAACAGGAAGTAAAAGTTGTGGTTGAAAATCATAAATAAGGAAGGAAGGAAGGGAGAAAGTAAGGAAGGAAGAGAGAGAGAGAAAGAAAGAGAAAGAGAAAATAAAGAAGGAAGGAAGAAAGGGAGGAAGGGGAAAAAAGAAAAGAGAGAAAAAAAAAAAAAGCTTATAGGAGGCTACCCAAGAAAATACAGACAAACACTGCCAAATTCAGTTATTTAGTGCTGATTTTGACAGCACTGACAAATTCAAGTATTGTAGCATTCATTTCAATCAAAAGTTTTTCCATATGGAAGAATGCAATACCATATAGTTATACTCATCTGATTATTTCATCCATACTACTTTTAAAAATAAATTTGCACCCCACATCCTTTTGTTTTCTGATGTTGTTGATCTCCATGGTCACATAGAAAAAAGACTCTATAAAAGATAGTCTCAAGAATTTTAGACAGTAGTGTGACAAAAATCCCCTCCCCCCCTTTTTTAAGAACACTGAATGATTCATTTTTGCAGAGGTTTTTAGATAATGCTATAATAAATGAGATTCTTAGAACAATGGCAATACATCATTATTTAATTAAAGGCTGTAGTTTAAATGTTACTGTCAGGAAGACTTTTACCTGAGATCTTTGAAAAGCAATTCACTGTTTTATTCATTCGTGAAAATTTCCAGAAACAAAACTTGTAAGAATCCAAGACTTAGGTAAATTTTGCTCATCTCTAATGTATTCAAAGAGTCACAGAATTTAAGTCCAAGGTTAGCCACTCAGACAGGGTAGAGGATCAGCTTCCATTCATTTTTCTAGTCCAGTGCTCTTTCCTTTTCTTCATGGTGAACACTAGGTGTGTGAAAAGAAACAGGTAGAATTAACATTACATCAATTACTTTAATTGAGAGGAATTACAATTAAAAACTCACACCTTCATCCAAGCTCCACCAAAAGATTTCGTACCTAAAACAAGATGAGGCAGCTAATAATGGTGGTGGTGGTGGTGGTGGTGGTGGTGGTGGTGGTGGTGGTGGTGGTGGTGGTGGTGGTGGTGGTGGTGGTGGTGGTGGTGGTGGTGGTGGTGGTGGTGGTGGTGGTAGTAGTGATGATAGTTACTTTAAAATATTGAACATGCTAACATATTCGCCCATATGATTTCACTTAATCCTCACAACAACCTCCTGTGGCCTGACAGAGAAGTTAATTAGGTTACTCAGGCATTGGAATCCAGACTCTGGTTGTTATTTCAGAGCACATTGTTTTCATCACTAAGCAGACTTCAGAGAGAGATGCTCTTGGACGCGTCCTCCTACAGCAAATCTTGCTTTGTGTTGTGGAAGTAACTGACTTTTCCTTCATCTAATTGTCTTTCTGCTTTGGGATTTTTATTTTCTGTAGTCTTCTTTACCCTGTGAATTAACGATCTTCTATCTCAGAGTTTTATGTAGTGCCCATTTTATCTTCTGAAAATTCTGACTCCTAGATCATTCTGTCTCTCAAAGTTGCAGATCTTTCACTGATACCCTGTATTCTGCAGACTGTACAACACAGTCCAAAACCTTTCTAGTTGAAAATTGAGCTCAATGAGTTCATCTGGAGGAGTTTCTGTTCCAACCATTCCATGAATGTCATTGTGCCAACCAGGAAGCTGTGTGTCAACAGTCCGCCAGAAAGTTTTAGCAAACTTTCTGCTAATGAAACCACTTCCATAGTGAAAGCTTCAAAAATACCATATATTTCTAGATTGATAAATAAAAAGACAGATAAATATGCATATACATATATATATCTACATTTCTCAAATATACATACTTTTTAAAGAGATACATTATTTAAAAGGTAACCATTATACAGTGCTACCTACCTAAGGATAAACATTGTTTTTGATGAATGATATTTGGCATTCTAAAACTAATAAAATGATTTTTTTGAATGGCGATAAATGACCTTCCAGAATCCTTTAAGTAATGTACAGAAGAAATGCAGAGGCTTAGAGTCAGATACTGTTAAAATGCAGTAAGCAATCTCAATCTTCTATTCACTGTAAAATAAACCCTTAATAAATGTTAGTTCTTTTCTATATAAACATTTGCATACCTTCTGTTTCTTCTGTTTTCATACTAATTATTTAAGTATCATAATTGCATTTCCCTAGCTAAAAGGATAATAATATACAATTTTTATAGTCAATATTGATTACATATTTATTATGGATGTTCTGGTTCAATACAATATAATTTATTCCAATCTGAATGAATTATTTAAGCTTACACAAAATGTTGCTAATCTAAGAAGCAACTCTACTCCAGTTGCTACTCATTATTCACACTTCCCTAAATTTACCTAGGTGAAATGATTTATAATAATTTCCAGTAGTCGTTTTATATTGTAAGTTTGTAGCTCTGCCACCAATACTTTATGTGATCGTTGGGCGAGTCTGTTCTTATTCTTAGCCTCAAATAAAACATGATTATTAGTTACAATTATTTTGGCTGCAAACAAAAAACAGACTGACTTTATCAACAGGTGATCAGCGATTTTTCTCTCAAGTTCTGTCATTAGATTTTTCAGTACTGTGTATTACTGAGTCTTTGTGTTTCTTCTGCCCTTAAAGACTTAAATTCTCAGGAGGTTTTCTCAGTCCTTCCTGAGTGAGGGATCTCTACCCTGATCAATCAGTTATGCCAACTTGGATAGAAAATTTGCACACCTTGGCCTCTGTGAGAATCTCATGAGTAGGAGGTCAATTCAATTTGTATATATGGCAGACTAAATGGTATTTAAGATAATTTTCAGCTCTGATGAAATAATCTATTTACCAAAATAGGTTTAAAAAACAGAAGAATAGTTGCCTACAGGAATTATAATTTCCTATAATTTGATAAATAATGATGGACCATTAATGCCTTGGTCTTTTACCTCTTTGACCTCAACTCTAGATTCTTTCCAATTAAGTCAGTTAAGTGGAACAACACGTTTGAATGTGTTCCACATTAAACATTTCCAATCAGGATATTTTTTCTATGTCCAAAATGTTTCCAAAGAAGTACTCCTGCCTAATTTTTATCTTTTCTCCTGGTCTATCACTTATTTTCCTGTCATATAAGAATAATTACCTATTCACTCACTTATTTCAATAAAACATACCCAATACTGTTAAAAGCACTCTATTCTTTTCATACATAAAAAAAGAAAAGAATTATTTTCCTTAATAAAATTTATCCTTTTACCTCTACAATTATGTGCTCCTATCTTCTTTAGAATGAAGAAGTGGCATACCACTTATCTATCTTCTTCTTAATTTACATCTTTAGTCTCTTCACAAACTGTAACTTCCTTCTTATGTTTACCTACTCATTTATAACTCTTGGAATAGGAATAAAACATACAGCTCTCCTATCCCTTCTTAAAGTATTCATGTTCCTCCTGGAATTTACAATTGCACAATATTCAACTTCATCAACTTAACAAAAGTAAATAAAAACTTTAACTTCACTGCCAACTTCTCAAGACTGTGGGGGATTATTATCTTTCTTCCTGTAGAAAATACCTTTAAAATAACTTCCAGTGTTTGCATAATTATTATGTATAAGTCAAATGGTGAAACATGATTCTAATATTTTGAAATATTTTCAATCCTGCAAGATCCCCTCCATGAATTATTTCTTTAGGCTTTCAAATTAATTGGAATTTTTCTTCTTTTAATTTTTTAAAGGTGGTAATTTTTTGTTTGAAGTGCTCTTATGGTATTTATATATTTGGATCCAAGAGTTTAGAAAAGGTATCACAATGAGATTTGATAGCCATAATCTGAATGCTATTATGTTGTTTAAAGATAATAATAGTTTTCAAATAAAACAGATGGCTGTTAACTTAAAAATAATTTTAAAATCCATTGCTTCTGTGACTGATTTATCTCTTTAAAATATATTTATATTTTTTACATGTAAAATTTACAAATATATATTTTTCTTTAAATATTAATGTATATATGAAATAAACACCACCAGAGTTGATTGACGGTATTATTCTGACATCGCTTTATTCCTGGGTATTAATAGTGTCTTCTTATTTCCTTCATTTGCTCTCACACTACCATACTAGATATACACCATTCTTGTAAGCACTTCTGCAATATTTTATATGCTGTGGCCCTCAAATTTCCATTCATTCTTTATACATTGATATTTGTATAAGTTCATTCTTTCTTTCAACAAGCATACTTTGGATAACAGACTCTGTTTGATATATTTCAAATATTCATAAATTAATTAAACTACTTCTTCCTCCAAATATTTCATAGTTTACTAGAAAAGCCATATATGCAAACAAATAATTGCAATAAAATTGGCATTACATAGGTAAGCGGCATTGGGAACCCAGAGGAAAAAAAGGATAAAACTCATGGAGATGTAGAAAAGTCAGGGGAAACTTGTTGAACTGTAGATTCTTGGGCCCATCCTAGTATCTTGGAGATATATAATTCTAGCAATAAGCCTAGAAAAAGAATACTGTTTTCTTAGGCAATAGATCGCGATGCAGTTGAAGATAATGCTCACTGTCTCAAGGACACTGTATAATTGTGATCATAGGAAGAGTTCCATGTAAAAATATAAATGAGACTTGTTTCAGCAATGTAAAATGATACTTTTGCTAGAAATAGGATGATAAATTGGAGGTGGGTTGTAGTAAAAAAAAAAAAAAAGGACTAAAAATTAGTGCTCTCAATATCAATTTGTTAACTATGCAGAGAAATTTATAAAGTTGTTAAAAATCAGAAAAACGCACTTGAAATCTTTGCTATTCTCCTTAATTTTCTACATTTAAAATGCTACACTGTACCTTACAGGGAATCATAGCCATTACATTTTAGGATGGTTTCAAAATAATGATAAAACCTAATGACTGACTGGAAAAACTTCAATAGATTTTAGATAAAAAAACTCTAATTAAATTCTCTAGTTTAAGCACATTTTATTGCAGATTTTTCTGAAATTTCCTGCAGATTTCTACTGTCCTTGGAAATACAGACTGAGTTGTAAATTGACTCAATAATTTCTAAGTCAGACAATATCAATCTGTCCAGTGTTATAGATAGCTAAGGTTTTCTACTTTTTATTCCTGTATTAAAAATATATTTGTAATTCTATTATCCATATATTTACTTCACTCATTCTCTATCTTTTAAAATATGTCATCTATATGTGGCAAAGGATATCTGGAAACATTTTGGAAAACTAGCACTGCCAGTGCACTCAAAGAAATCACTTAACTCTATTTCTCAAACTACAATATCTACTATGACAATCAAATGGCTGCCATTCTACAGTAAGGAAAGACTAGTAGGAATATTATTTTTAATTTCTCCAAAATGTCCAAAACAATAATATATCTTGTAGTTCTCTGTTTAAGGGAGCACTTAAATACTTCTGTGATAAGAATAATGACTTGGTCACATTGAGGATGCTAACTTGTATCATGCTTTAAAACATTTTAAAATTTTCACAAATACTATCCTACTGGGTTTGCACAGCAATTTTTCCAAAAAAAAAAAATTAATTCCATTTTTCAAATTTAAGATACAACATGAAGGTTCAGCATCACAAAGTTAGATGCATATGACCAGTGACAGGTGGACAGGTAAAGAAGCTCAGCTCACTAACCATCTACTAAAAGCCAATGTGATAATACCTGGCTTTACTTGCTTGCATATAGCTATAGCAATGGGGTCATCTCATGGAGAAGAACCAGAAGAGAATAAGGACTTTCTTCCCTACAAATGCAGAAGGACCATTGCCTGTTTTCCTTAGAAATAAAGGCATCACTTAAATTAATGCAGCCACATGGTCATTTATTCCTGTAAACTTCTTTCAGAATTTGCCTTTTTCAATGCTATTCATTGATATACACAATTTTGTACAACACATTTTCTTACTTTTTTCTTTTTTTATATCTTCTGTTCAAAACAAAAATAAAATAAAATTACATTCATAATCTTCACCAGCTTTTGTTCTTTCATTTCACTATTTTATTCCATGTATGATATACATTTCCAAATACATATCACTTTCTCAATATTCTTGACTTAAGTAATTATACTATAAAATATTTCTTCCATAAAAGATCATGTAACATTTGCAAGTTCACTGTTTGAAATACAAACTGGCGAAAGTGGGATTTTGTGAATGATAGCTATTACCGTTGTCCCTGCTGCTAATTACCTAAAGATGAGTTTGGAGAGAGAAACACTGGCCTAAAAATGTAAATTCTTGTCTTCTTTGCTGAAAATATTTAATTTCATCTTATAAATACTGGAGATCATTGAATAGTTTTAACAAAAACAGCAGAATATGACATGATCACATTAATGATTCATCCAATTAGATCAGATGTCTCTGTCATGATTTGGACAACAATGAACACTGATTTGGGGAGGGCAAGAGTAGAAAGCAGAAAGAAAAACACCATACACACTAGTTGGTTTTAGAGAAAATGTTAATTTCATCTGAGATAACAACAGTATAAGCAGAGAAGAAAGGACAATGTAGGAGAGGTAAACCTTTAGGATTTCCTCTTAGAGTTTCTGGTTCAGCCTGAGAATTAAATTAAAATAAAACAGACAAAAAAGAAAAAGCACACAAACTTTATTTTTACATGAATATAGGAGGCTTCACAGGAAAATAAAGACCGAAAAAAGCAATTAGGTCTACCTGCTTATATACTGGTATGAACGAAGATTAATAATTGTGAAAAAGTAAGATATATAGGAGGTTAAAGGAAGATAAGGGTTACTTTAGCAAGGTTTCATTGTACAGATTTATCTTAGCTTTCCCTCCTCATCTCTGGTAATAAAAATGTTCTTTTCCTCCCAGTTGAGAGAGGGCATCATTCAAATCTGAGTTTTATCTTCTGCTCTCAGGAAGGAAAGGGAAATACAGAGTATCCTTGCATCTGCTGTTCTTCAAATGCCTTTAGTCAAAATAATCTTTATGACAAAGTGTCATATTTGGGAGAGCAAATCTTTTATACTTCAACAATTTTCTGAGATATTATGGAAGATGTATTAGATTAGGATTGAGAAGTAAGGATTGGAGAAGAGTGTGAAGTTCAGCACAGCACATAGTTTGGGGTTTTGTTGTGATGGTTATTGCATGCATTGTTTGCATACCAGTAAAATGCCTAATGGAGATACCTAGTAGAGAGCTGTATATACAGATGTAAGTTCAAGTCAGAGATCAGAGATAAGATTATTGAAAGACCCGTCATCAACAGGTGGATTCTAGCTCTTATTGAGGTTAAGGAGTTTGTATTTGCTGACAGAATAAATTTAAGCAATAAAAATTCTAAATATAAGTAAATTATAGGCATACCTAAAGATAATCATTTGTCTTAGGCAATTCAGCTACTTAAACTATTTAGATTCATAACTATAAATCAAAATGGCAAAAAGAATGAAAGTACCTACTTATAAGTAAAATTTGATTATTTTATCTATTTAGTTGTTGATTTTATTCTATAAAATAGGTTTGTTTGGTGCTCTTGGACTTGTGTGAATATTTTGTGATGTTATGTTTATTTATACATCCATGTATTTGCATCATTCGTTTACTGCTGTAGTTATAGCTTTCTTTTATAAGAACCTGGATATGATTTATAATTTTCTATCAGATTTAAATGGTGAAGGTAAAAGTTTAATCAGTTTGCACTAAGTTAGACTCAAATTACCCTTTCTTTCAACAGTAACTATTTTTCCTTGACCAAGGTCGTTCTCCTCAGCATTCTCTTAGAATAGAATGAGTTTCCTTCAATGACATTATTCAGTCACTCCTACTCAACAGGGCACACTCAGGCTTTCCCCAGCAATTCACAATAGTCTTCCAAGTGCATAAGAGACATTTAGATCTCTATCAATGACTTATTTTTCTCTTCTGTGGAGTGGAGTTGTTGGTTGACAATGAATTTCCAGACTACGACTACATTTTCTACCCATCTTTGCTTCTGGGTGGGGCCAGTGATATGTTATGATGAACACTTTCAGGCATAATAGATCTTCAATTATGTCATTTACTCACTTTATCTTTCCCATCTACTGTCTGGATATTAATCACTTGGATGAGCTTAGAAGACATAGATTGAATATGGCAGAGCCTCCATTAGCCTGAGTCAAGGATGGTTCCCAGAGCAGAGTTCCTATCGACTTTACCTGAGTTATAAATAAATTTCCATTTTCTTTAACTACTGAGATTTCATTGTTAATTTGTTGCAACAGTATCTGGTTAACCTAAGTAATACAACAGAGAATTCTGAACCATAGGCTGTAGATAGTTTAGGGCCTTATGTTGAATCTCATGTCAGAAACATCCTCAGAGCCAGCCAATGACAAAACTCCAGTCTGACTTTGCACACAAGTCAGGTTCCTTTAGCATCAGAGTTCAAAGCTTCCTTTAAAGAAATATGGAGAAAGAAGGAAAGTGCATTGTTGGGAGTAGGCTAAAGAGTTAGTTCTTAAAAAGCCATTTCACATTTTTTGTAGAAACTCTGAGATGTTCCTAGGTAAATAAAATAAAGGCAATTTTAAAAATAAAGAAACTGAAGATCAGAGACACTAAGTGAGTTGCTGAATGTCACAGAGTTATTGTCAGAGCTAGATTTTGTACCTGTAATTCTATAATCCGTGCATGTTCTTCCAACTATACCACACTATTTTCTAACAGATGTAACTGTGAACATTTCTTTTTCTCTGGACAACTCTACCACTTCTTAAAGAGACAAATAAAAATAATTGCAGAAATTTATTCTTCAACAAATATAAGCTTTGAGCAAACATTTCAATGTAGAAATGATGACTATTCAGAGACTATAACCCATAACAACCATATATAGCAGCATCATTTATGTGAAAGATGTGTGTTTCTGTAAGATGCAGCCATGCCTGCAGTTTTGCTATTATGTATATTCGTTGGCTACAACTTTCAAGGATTAGGAAAGAGGAAATCCATTTGTATTACTGTACACGCACATCAATAAAAGACTCCCTGAAGGTAATATGAAAGCTAGTGAAGTTTGAAAAACCCTCTCAGAAATACAGATAGAGTCATATGGGTCACCTGAATTGTCAGAGAGAATATAAATTTATTTGAATGCACTGAATCTAGAAACACTTATAAAATAAAAGGTAGGAATATAAATCTGGGGCCAAAGAGCCATTGTATCACTGAAATAGATAATTTAGACTTACTTTCTGTTATAACCCTTCTGTTTTATAATGGTTGAGGATAATTATAAAGTGGCTTTTCTTAGTATTGAGGATAGTTAGCAAAGCACTTCTTATTCTATAATCAAAGTAGACGTATATTCTTAAAAATTCACACATCTGTAACTGAACTATTCAAAAACCTACTGGTAGACGGAAAAAGTAGAGAGGAAGAGGAGGAGGAGGAAAAAGACAGAACCAAAAAGTTTATTTAAAAAAGAAAGTCTTTAAGATTATTCTTCACCAAAGTCACACTATTCTGTCACCAAATCTCTTGTATTTCACCCATAGTACACAGAATTCCTCAGATCCTAACTTTTATAAGATCACTTGTAATTTTATTGTCTAGTTTCCAAATCTACAGTACATTAGGAGTAATTTATAGAACTTCCTTAAGCTGTGATAAGTAGGTGAACTGATATCCATCAGACATGACAGTGTGACAGCCAGTGAAAAAGAGAAAGAAATAAAAAAAACCACATGTGCATGTCCAAACTGGAGATATCCGACACCATTTAAGGAAGGCATAAGCAGATTTTATATGGATGAGAGCATTTTGTATTATGAAACACAATCATTATTATTTCTAATCATCAAACTTAGTATTCAAGGAAAGTTAAAAAAATTTCAAGTGTTATTTGGGGAAAGGTAGACATATGTACATTAATAAACTTAAAAAGATCTATATTCATTCTTTTTTTTTTTATTTAACCAACATATATTTATCATCTTCTATTACAGATACTGTTCTAAATTTTGAGATTATGGTATGAATAAGACACAAAGACACTGCTGTCCAACTTATTCTGGTATGGATAAGGGGAGGCAGAAAATTATAATTATGTTTTATAAGTACTATTATTGTGATACATATAGAATAGGAAAATTAGTATTCTATTTGGCACCTTCATGCAAATTAGAAGAAGACATTTCTTTAACACAACTGAACACCATGAAGCATAGTTTGGTGAAAGGCTGAATTTCAGTCCCCCTCTCCCAGATGTCCTGGTGCAAGGATAACTTTCCCTGACATATGTAGTACCAGGGTACAGGACATAATGAGAGCATTTAATCCAGTCTGGAAATTATAGAGGAGGACTTGGTTGATAACATCTGAGGGAGAGAAGAATCAAGAAAGGAGTGATAATACAGGAAATGAATTGTCATAATCAAGGAAGAATGGCTGATTCTGTGTGGTGCCTGCTTCAATTCCTCTTTTTACTTTTAAATATTTAAGGAACGATTACCTAAGCAAAAATTATACCAGAAAACTTCAACAGGCAAGGAAGACTTTATTCAAGGCTATTGGAATAGGGAGGAGAGCTCAAAATGACATTGGAACTCAGCCCTATTAAAACAAAAGGTAAAAGGGATTTCAAATGCTGGGGTGAGCTAGTGAAAAAGTACTGAATTTACATTGGTGAGAGGTGGGAATAATCATTTTGATGTGTGAAGCATGTTGAGTTCTTTCAGAGTTTACAGATATTTTTTTCTCTGTGATGACTCCATCTGTGTTTGTTAACTGACACCCATCAAAGTTAGGCTTCTACCCACCCACAAAGACTGGAAGGGAGAAGAGCTATTTCCCTTGGCATTCACATTTCAAGAAGATGGCTCTCATGTCCTTCAGGAAGACATCCCTGGGTTTTAATACTGGAAAGAGGTTTTTGAAAATATTTACATATATTTCAAAAGGGCAGAGAGAGAATTTACAATTCCAAGAAAATTCTCCAAGAAAAGGGAGGTCAGGGTATAGACTTGGGAAAAAAGCCTGCCTAAAGTTTAGTTAAGCTGAAAGACATTAAAGCCATCTTGGTCACCTCAACCCTACCCTTGCTTCTAAGTTTGGATCAAGTCACCTTGTTCATCAAGGTTTCTGTGGGTGAGATTTACTGAAAAATATGTTTGTGACGTTTCTTCCTCAAAGTGTAAATTCATATGAAATATCTTTACCTGTTAAACATAAAATTTATTTGGTTTAGAATATCTAGTGAAATGGACAGAAAACCTCATAGGTATTAAATAAAAAATAAATCTGGAATTAAGTAAGGAGAGACTTTGTTCCAAAAAACAATTACAGTAGGAAGAGGTGGACTAACATAACAGGGATAATGCTCTCCTTATAAGACTGTTTTAGTTCATTTTCTTTCACTTATAACAGAATATCTGAAATTGGGTAATTTATAAGAAAATACAATTTATTTTTTTCAGTGTTAGAGGTTCAGAAGTCCAACATCCAGGGGGCACATCTGGTGAAGGCCTTCTTCTTGGTGGCAGTGCAAGGTATCACATGCAGGGTATCACATGGCAATAATGGCATGAGCAAGAGAATTAACATGCTCACTTGCTCTCCTTATAACACTATCAGTGCCTCTCCTGTGGCAATCCATTAAACTGTGAACCAGTTACTACACAAATGGATTCATCCATTCACAAGGGCATAGTCATCACAATCCAATCATCTCTCAAAGGTCCCACCTTTCAACACTGCCATAGTCTGATTTCCCACCCTCTTTAACAGCTTTACAGTGGGAATCAAGTTTCCAACTCATGAATTTTGGGGGTGGCACATTTAACCCATATTGAAGATCTATGATCATTCCAGGAGTTAGGCAGAAAAGGTGGAGTAAATAAAGCTAGAAAATAGAGGTACGGGGAATGGGATGAGCAGATGATGTAATAGGACAGTGAACAACAAATAGGGGTCATTCTACATTCCAAAGCTTGCTCAAGCTCCCAAATCTTGCTTAAAATCAAGGGTTGGGCAGTTTCATTCTTTTGCATATGAGCATACAGTTTTCCCAACACCATTTATTGAAGAGTCTACCTTTTTCCCCATTGTGTCTTCTTAGTAGCCTTGTTGAAAATTAGTTGACCATGTATTCTTAGGTTTATTTCTGGGTTCGCTATGTTGTTCTATTTGTCTATGTGCCACTTTTCATGCCAATACAATTCTGTTTTGTAACATAATTGAAGTTAGGAAATGTGATTCCTCCAACTTTTTTCTTTCTCAAAATTATTTGGGCTGCTTGGGGTCTCTAGTGTGTGTTTGTGTGTGTGTGTGTTTGTGTGTGTGTGTGTGTGTGTGTGTGTGTGTGTGTGTGTGTGTGTGTGTGTGTGTGTATCAAAACATCATGTTGTACACCTTAAATATATACAATAAAAAAATAAATCAAAGGTGGACCAAAATTCAGGGATCTAGGGTGTGGAGAGAAGAGGTGTGCATGAAATTGATCAAGTCACAGACAGAGGACATTTTGTTCATATTGGTCAGTAAGAAAAAAGAGTTCAGCCAATCATATGTGAGACAAAGATAAGAAATGTGAAGAGTCTGTGTATGGCCTTATCATAGGTAAACACGGTGGTCATTTGCAAGTCTTACCTAAATCAAATAAGGGTGGTTCTTTGCAATAAGCCATTACTTGAAACAACAAAACAGTGGCAGGATTTCTTAATCATTGCTGTTTTCTAGGAACACGGGCTCAGATAAATTTCAAAATTCTCATATTAAAGCCTAGCTAGAAAAATATAACAAAATTTGTCATTTGATATTTGAATCCATGAATAAAATCAAATAAGAAAACCAAGAAAAATTCATCCTAATTCTGTGCATATTAAAAGTAAATAAACCAATAAATGTAATTCCTACTTCTGATAATTACAACTTTGGAGAACATAAAGAAATGAGAGTCAGGACTTCTTACAATGAACAATACCTGCACGGAGAAATAAAAACTGTCTAAGCCTTTCTTGTAGCTCATAATATTTAGAGGTGGAATTGCATTGATCCAGTTTCAGTGAAGTCCAGTGATCCAAAATTAATTTTTCAGTCTTTCCTCTACCTGAACAGCAGTTACTGAGGCTGAGATGGACAGAGAAACTGAATCATGACGTGAGGGGAGCCATTAAGACCACCTCCAACAATATCCACATTTGAATGTTTAAATTTGGAAAGAACATTCTATTTGTGTTCCTAACCGCATAGCACTTCACTAAATGTTCTTCTTTGTCTTCAGCCTGGGGTGAAACTGTCTTTATCCAAAAAGCAATAACACGAATAAATTTTTAGTTCATTATTTACATTAGTACTGCTTCTTGTTACTTGTATTGTTTTTCTTAAGCGTGTTTAATTCTTGTACCTTCATACATGCTTTGCTTATTAAATTACAAATTTCTTGAATACAAGTTATCTTTTTAACTGTTTCTCAAATTGGAAACTTATTTGTTGTTTTGCTCTTACATGGTTATTTGTAAGTTGCTTCATCAACATAATATCTTTAGGCTTTCTAATATTTTATCAGTTAATAAATTGCATTACTTATAAACATGGGCTATTAGAAAATGTAAGACACTAAATGTTAATTTAATCCAATTCTTTCATTTTATTAATTAGGAACTTAAGGTCCAGAGATATTAAGCTTTTACCTAGAACTATTGAGTGTCATATAATGAATAGTTTTAATGGTTACTTAATTTAAATAATAAGGTTCATCATTATTTCATATATTCAAAGTAATTCACGACCCCCAAGTAGTTAAGAAGCATTGACCTAGATGATATCCGAGGACTTTCATTCTTCTAACATGATTTATCTTAAGTACCTTATTGTTCTAGGTGCTCATATAAGTGAAGTGAAAACTGAGATAACTATTTAAGTAATTAAAAATTTAAGTATTCAGATAACTCAGTTTGAAGTGTCAGAGTATCCAGAAAACTTACCTCAATTTTTAAATTTATAATTATATTCTTTCTTTGATGAAGTCATTGTTGCATACTAAATATTTCTACCCAGACCAAAGTGCTTTACAATTATAAGGCAGGAAAAATTGTTTAAAAGGCTGAAACCTTCAGGCCACAGAGAATCTGCTTCAATTTCAGGCACAAGAGATGCCAGACAAACGCTTCAGCATCAGTAGGAATCAGGAATATGTGAGAACTCACGCAGTCACAGAAAGGCATATATACTTCCAGAGAAACACAGAGACATAATTAGATATTCGCATGTAACATTTAACCCTTATGTATGTTTTTTAGCTATTTAAAATTATCTAAACTGCTTATTCTATCACAGATTAAAAACAGGTACAGGTACACAGAGTTCGTAAGTTAGGTAAGCAGTTCTGTGGAATAAGCAGTTAAGAAAATATTATAGAAATGTGAAATTCACAGACATAAAAATAACATAAAATTATTATTATTATTTTTTGATTGATTATACATTTTATGGGGCACAGAGCTGACTGTCAGAGCCTGTGCCCAAGATGCAGTGATCAGACCAATACTATTAGCATGCCCACCACCTCAAACTGCAATTAATCCCCATGTCCACAACCCAACCTCTCCCCAACCCACCTCGCTCTCTCCCCAGTCCCCCGCCCCCAGCAACCGTAAGTCTGTTCTCTCCCTCTGCAGGTGCAACACATCACTGTGGTTTTTCTTAAAATAACACAAAATTAAATTAAAAATTGCAAGATTTGACATTACTTTGACTTGATCCAGAGGAATTATTTGTCAACACACAGTCATTTAGGGAAAAATAATAAAGCAAGCAAACAACAATAACAAAAATCTCCACAGCACAAACTCTCTTAATCGATAGGTTTACCTTTTGATTGTAAAATGTTTGGGTAATATGGATCAGTGATTTTTTAAGTGTTTTGAGTTCTTAGACCTAATGTGTGTGTGCATGTGTGTGTGTATGAGTATATAAACCCCCACCATCAGAAAAAATATATATACATAAGGCAAGATTTGGCACACATTTTGCAGTATTCTTTGTTCATTCCAATTAGAGTTAGTTAAATAATTGGCCTGACCAACCACTTAAATTCTCTGAAATTAGTTCCATTTTCTACAAAGGTTGGACTAGATCAAAGAGGTCTAAATTGGAATACAGGACAAAAACTCCTTTTCTTTGGTGCTTTAATAACCAAACTTCCTTGTGATCCTCACTCTTTAAGAGTAAGGTACTAGTGAGGCTTGAGAACAGGATTAAAAGAAGATTGTTTTTAATTTCAGCCTTTGTGTCTGAGGCAAACTTAATGATGTTTTTCAGCTGTGCTCAGTGAAATATAAAGTTGAAAATATGTAGTCTTTGCCTTCAAAGAGCTTACAATTTAATATTAGAATCAACTATGTGAATAAATAATTATATTACTGGATAAAATAAAATTAAGGAAAATAAGTGTATTCAATATATATATGGAATTGTAAAAGAGACTGAATAACTGTGCTAGAGAATACATAAATAATAATAAGGGTGATAAGAACATTGATTATTGGAATATATTTATAATACATTGTTGAGTAAAAAGGCAGGTTAGGGAATTGTATGGAATGCAGGCCACAATATTTATCAAAAATTAGTACATGTCTGAGTACTTAAAAAAATAAATTATGAGAGTCCAAAACAAAAACCTTACAATGGTTATTCTCTGGGTGATCAAATAATAGATCATTTTTATCTTCATTTTGATACATATTTTAAAATGTCTAAAATGTGCATTATTACTTGTAAGTACATAAAAGATTCTTCATAAGTCCCAAATTAAGAGAAATATTAGACACCTACATTTAGCACTGTTCAAAAACAATCTCTGGATTATGTTGAAGAGAGTGAAGGAAATCAGAAAATACCACCCCAAAATATGTCACTCTCGCATAAGGATTATTTTGAGCTGAAGGCAATTGAGAAGCAGCAAACTTGGGAAGAATTTGCTGCCCTCCCCATTTTTGCCTAAAAGAATAGCATACCTTTCCCTTGTTAAAGCTGTAATGAATTTCCATTTCTAAATATGCTCCTGTCTCCCCTATCAGAAAAAGAACAACCTCGCTAAAACAACCTTTACGTAACATACATTTCACAGTCATCTTTTCATAGGCTACCAGTCCTAGGAGCCCAAACCCCTTTTCCTTTGTCTAGTCACTTTTTCACACAAAAAAAGGACTGACCTTTCTTTTATAGCCTCTTTAGGTTATCACCAATTTATCACCCCTTTGGGTTTTCACTTTTCTCTGAAGCCCTGTGAAGTATGCATAAAGCAAATGTACTTCACAGGGCCTGGTTTTCCAAAGCCTTGCAGTATCTAATATTGACCTTGCAAAGGGCAGGAAATTTTCCCCACACTATATCGTCTCTGTTGTAAGATAAAGAACTGTAACACAGCAAGGTTGCTGGCTTGAAGAGAGACAGGTTGCTGATTGATATGTAAAGATACAGGGAAATTGCTGTAAGAAGAGAATGTTTGCTAAAATCAACCTTTGGTTAGTGGTTTGACTTAATCACGTTACCAGCTTCTATTGTTAAACTTGTTAAACTGTACTTAGCAAAAACCCCACCTATGTTCTCTTCCTGTGACTTCCTGGTCTGGAGAATAAATGTGGGAAGAGAACCCCAACTCGTGGTTAATTGCCCAAATGGAAGGAATGCCTCTATCTTGAGGGTTCCGGGAGATTAACCCCTTTTGGGGGGCTTCTCGCTGCTCAGAAGAGATGGGCTTTGAGTAATCTTTGGCGGCTCCATCACCCAGGGAAAAAGGGGTGACAAATCCGTGGGAGGCAAAGCAACAAAGCCCCCTATGCATGTAAACAATATTAAGTCAAATAAAATGTGTATGGTTTTTCTCCTGTTAGTGTCTGTCATCAGTTTAACTAGTAAGAAATGTTTTTCTTCCAGTACAAGTGCTTTGGAAAATAGACCACAATCCATAACTTGCATTGTACACAAAAATTTACTTAAAATGTGTCACAGACCTAAATGTCAAACGAAGTACTTAAAAACTTCTAACAGAAAACATGGAATAAAGAATAAAATCTTTATTACCTTATGTTAGAAAATATTTTCTAGATATTATATCAAAATATTTTTCATTAAAAAAAGGTAATGTGAATTTTCTCAATATTTAAATGATCTGGTCTTCAAAATACTTAGTTAGGAGAATGAAAAAAACAAGCCACACACTATGAGGAAATATTTGTGAAACACATATCTCATATGGATTTTTATCAAGAATATATAAACAGCTTTCAAAAATAAAAAAAAAGAAAAGAAAATTATAACCCAGTTTTGAAAATGAACAAAAGATTTGAAAAGACACTTCACCAGAGGATATTCTGGTGGCAAATAAACACAGAAAAAGATACTTAGCATTATTAGTTGCTAGTGAAATAAAAATTAAAACCAAAATGAGCATTATTCCACACCTGCTGGAATGAAAAATAAAACAAAATGAACTGTCAACACCAGGTTCTGGGGACAATGTGATGCAACTAAACCTCCTGTACATTGCTGGTGGAAATATAAAATGACACAACTTCGAAAATCATTTTGGCACATTTTTGTAAAATTACATACACACTTACTGTGTGATACTGCAATCCCACTCCTAGGTATTTGCCCCAAATAAACATAGCCTAGAATGTCAATGTTTATACCAGTTTTCGAATAACTTACCCAAAATAAGAAATAGGCCACATGTCCTCCTGCTGAGAAATGAGAAAACTATATGTAGCATATTCATACAGCGGACTGCTACCCAGCAGTAAAAGTAATGAACTACTTATGTAACAACAACATGAAAATCTCAATTGCCTTTGCTAAGTGAAATACCCAGACTTAAAAGATTACATACTGTGTGATTCATCTTATAGGACTTTCTGTAACAGGAAAAACTACAGAGACAGAAGATTGATAGGTGCTTATTGTTAAAGAAAAAAATATTCTGATATTTGTTAAAATGGTAAGGGACTCATTATTCAGGACAGTTGCAAAAGATGTCAAGAATTTCACATCAGGGAGAGTGATTGGGTCTCAACTCCAAATACAACAGGAAAAGTGGGGATTTATAGCCAAGGGGCACATTGGTGGTCTGGTTGGGAGTGGGATGTGGGTGAATAGAAAATCACGAAGAGGAGACATCAAGGGTAGGAGAAATTGCTGTTAAATTGTCCTAACAGGATTCTTGCTGAAGTCAGGCAAGGGTGATCAGATTATCAAAGGGTAGGAGGATTCTCTCTAAACTGACATATCAGGAATCTTGCTGAAAAAGAAAATAAATTGTTTTCTCTACACTCACACATTTCTGACACCATATATGTGGCTTTTCCACACCCTGCAATTCTCCAGTTCTCTGTAGAAACCAATTGGGTACACTACAATTTAACTGAATTCTGACAGATCCTACAGGTTAAGTCTCACTTCCACAAAACTACCTACATCAGACACCACTTGCAAATGGTGAGGCCTCATGCTACCTACAATTCTGTTGAACTTGGCTACAAACCAGGAGTTCCCACAAACCCTTCTTAGGTTCAAAATATGCTGCAATGTCTCACAAAACTCAGGGAAACATTCACTTACATTTACCTATTTATTAAAGGATACTATAAAAGACATGAATGACCAGATGAAGAGATACATAGGATGATGTTCAGAACAGTCCCAAGCACAGAAATTTCTGTGCCATGGAGTTGAGGTCCCTCACCCTTTCTGGAAGGTGGATGTGTTCACCATTCCAGAAGCTCTTAGAATCCTATAATTCAGGGATTTTTTTGGAGGCTTCTTCATATAAACATGACAGATTAATCACTCAATATTCAGCTCCTCTCTCCTCCCTGGATGGTGGGGGTGGAATTGAAAGTTCCAAGCTTCTAATCACGACTTGGTCTTTCTGGTGACCAGTCCCTATTTAGGAGCCCATCAAATGTCATTTTATTAAAACAAAAATAATTCTATCTCCTAGGAAATTCTAAGAGATTTGGAATTCTAAGAATCTCCTATCACCCTTATTACTCTGGAATTTTTTAGGGTTTTAGAACTAGAAGCATGTGTGTGTGTGTGTGTGTGTGTGTGTGTGTGTGTGTGTGTGTGTGTGTGTGTGTAAACACACACACACATATACAATTATATTTATATTTATATCTTATTACTTTATACTTGTTAAAACTGGGCTCCTCAAGGACAGACTTGGAAGCCCAAGGTCAAGGCTTAATTGAGAAGAGAGTTCAGAGGAGCCAGACTGAAATTTGGTCCGAAAGAGCGTCTTTGTCATTATCAAGTGCCGGGAGTGGGTGAGTGGTTGACTACAAAGGAGAATGAGAAAATATTTGGGGTAATGGATCTGTTATGTATCTTTATTGTGGTAGTGCTTACACAATTCTATGTGTTTGTTAATATACAAAGAACTGTACAATTAAGTGGGTGCATTATACTCAATGTAATTTATATACCTCAATAGGAAATGTAAAACCAAAATAATTAAATATATAAAATGTAAGATAAATTTGTGACCAAAAAAATATTACACACACACACACACACACACACACACACACACAACTGCTTTGTGACTGAGCAAGCAGATTACTTAATTTTGAATCATGAAAGCAGAAATATGCTCAGTGGCTAATATACCTCAGAAGGAAAACAAAGGCAGATTTTGGCTTAACTACAGAAATACTGACATAGTCATAACCTGTTTGGGCTGCTTTAACAAACTACTATTGACTAGGTACCTTGTAAACAACAAAAATTTGTTTCTCATAGTTCTCAAAGTCCACGATCATGGCACCTACAAATTGAGTGTCGAGTGAGGGCTCACGTCCTGGTTCACAGATGGTCATCTTTTTGCTGTGTACTAATATGGCAGAAGGGGCAAGCTAGCTCCCTGGGTTCTCTTTTATAAGGATGTTAATCCCATTATAAGGGCAAAGTTCTCATGACCTAATCGCCTCCCAAAGTCCCCACATCCTATACCATCACCTTGGAGGTTAGCTTTTTTTTTTTTTTTTGTCGTTTTTCCGTGACCGGCACTCAGCCAGTGAGTGCACCGGTCATTCCTATATAGGATCCGAACCCGCGGCGGGAGCGTCGCCGCGCTCCCAGCGCAGCACTCTACCGAGTGCGCCACGGGCTCGGCCCGGAGGTTAGCTTTTTAACATATGAGTTTTAGAAAGACATAAACATTTAGTCCATTGCAGGAGTCTGTGCAATGTGTGTGGGCAGGGGCTATACTGGAAATACCTGCACCTCCTGTTTAATTTGGCTGTGAACCTAAAATTGCTCTAAATAAATAAATAAATAAAGTCTTTAAGTAGCAACAAAAAAGAAATACTGAAAATTAAAGTATTGTCATAAATAGAGCACAGCTAGTTGTTGGGTGATAATTTATCATAAATACCATCAGAGGAGATTTGAAAATTGGGAATTATATTGGATAATCTAAGGCTCTTCTACATCCAAGTTTCTGTAATTCTATGATTTTCAAATCTTTCAATCAAAATAAAGAAAAAGATAGGTGCTGTTGGTTAATCAAGTCCTCTGCTGTGGGAATCATGGCAGATAAACAATCATAGCAGAAAACATGGAATAAAAATAAGCTTAGATAATACTCCATTCTTTGCATAACAGAGAACACTATTAACCAGAAAGAATAAAGAGACTACTCAGTCTCAGTGATTTGAAGTACTAGGAATCTATAATTCTTAGTCTCATTTTCTTTATAATTTACTAATCAAATACTTTCATATATATTTTCAGAATAATTCTCTGAGTATACCAGGATATTATTATTAAATTAATTTTACAGGTAAGAAACTCAAGACGAAACAATCCTATGATTTCAACAAGGTCACACAGAATAAGATTTTACCTCAGAAAATCTTCCAAGACATTCTTTATTCTTAAAAATTGATATATTAATTTTTTGTGAGACTTCTTGAATGCTCTTACCTCACCTTTGTCTCTGTATCAGTTTGAATTAAGTCCAGCTTTATATTTTTGGAGAGGAAAAACTTCTCGTTACCCTTCTAGATTCCCTATGTGGGGGCCTATGAATTAAACTGACAAAAGATAGATTAACAGGGGAAAGGCACTCAGTTTTTATTAATATTTACATGCACGGGAGTTCACAGAAAAGAAGTGAAACTCAAAGAAGGGGTTAGACTCAGGGGCTTAGATGCCCATTTAACAAAGGAAAGAAGGTTTGGGCTTCAAGGTATAATAAATTGTGAGGAATTGACTATGAAATAAATGAGGGAACAGACCTTACTAAATAAAAATAGCCCTTATGTCCCATTAGCGAAAGATAAGTTCAATTTTAGTAAGGTCTGTTTATGCAAACTCATCTTGGTGTCTACTCCCCATCTTTGATGATCGTAGCTGCTCTTCTCTCCTTGGTACTGAGAAAGCACCTTCCTCAGAGAGAAATTTATGCCCTGTTTTAACGCAGATAAGGGGAAAACAGAGAACTCTTCTTGTGTCTGCTGATTCTCAATTGCCTTCGGCTCAAAATAATTCTTCTGCTAAAGTGGCATATTTTGGGGTGGTATATTATGGACACCCTTTGTATAATATAAAACAAAACAACAATGGCTTAAATACATAATGTTTAACATATAGCTACTATATAGCATTTTGTGGTGCTTCACAGTTTTCAGAGACCAAGCCCTTTCTATACATGTGCTCTCAGCACTGATTTCCAACGGCAAGGGCACTCTAGGATGCAAGATGGCTGTCAAAATGTCAGACTGCACACCTGCATCACAGGCCTCAGCAAGAAGGAAGGGAGAGAGGACAAAAAGGCACATTCCAGCTAGCTGCATCTATTTTAAGGTGCATGCCTTAAAGTCTCACCCAACAATTTCAATTCATATCTAAAAAAAACAAAACAAAACAAAACAAAACCAAAAAATGTTGTCATGCACAGATAGACAAAGAGGCACTACAAAAATAGTCTTCTAGCTGTATGCCTTGCTACTCCGACTAGAAATGAGGATCAGTTACTAAAATGGAAAGGAAGAAAGGTAAGCAACTCTGCTGGATAATTTATAGTTGTCCTTCCAATCTACTCCCCATCATTTTCCATCCTGGTTTATTCCCCCCCCCCCCAGGAGGTGACTTACACAAACCGCATCATCAGCACACACTTGCCTTCTGGCTGCAAGTTAGATCTGGCCTGTAGAAGAAACCAGAAAATTGAAGAATTTTAGTCATAAGTGATCTGAGTATTTATTATCCATGTTCCTTTCCTGCCAGCCTGCTATTTATCGGCAGCTGCATTCAATTTTTTAAGACCGCAGCTCCTACAGGGGCCCCCTTTCCTATGGTTGCAGTGCCTTCAGGCCTAGAAGTGGTAATAATTCTCTGCTCTGTTAGTTCTGAAGTATTCTACCAGGCTTAACCCTGTCCACACTTTTATGAATAGTCCTGTATTAGTTTGTTATGACTGCCATGACAAGTACCATGGACTGGGTGGCTCAAATAACAGAAACTTACTTTCTTACAATTTGGGAGGCTAGAACTCAGATATTAAGATGGTAGAAGGTTTGCTTTATCACGAGTCCTTTGTATTGCATATGGTCGTCTTTTCCCTGTGTCTTCACATGGTCTTTCCTTTGTAACCATCTGGGTCCAAATTTCCTCATCCTATGTGGACGTCAGTCATGTTGGATTAGGATCCACCGTAAGTTCCTCACTATAACTTAATTACCTCTTTAAAGACCCTGTTTCTAAATACAGTCACATTCTGAGGTATTGCTGGGGTGACAGATTCAACAAATAAATCTGGGGTAGAGGAGGAGGGTGAAGGGAGAGCACACAATTCAGCCCATAACACGTTCCTTTAATGATGTTTCTTCAATTACTTCTTCTGGATGTTCCATCTGTTCTTGCTGGAATGCTGATTAACAATCTCTGTCTTAATCTCTTATAACAATGTTTTTCAAACTTTAATGTGCATACAAATTACTTGGGGATTCTGATAAAAATTCATTCCGATTCAGGAGAGAGAAGTGTTGATATTCTACACACTTCCAAATGATGCCATTGTGATACCACATCTTGAGTTGCAAAAGCTCTATACTATTTTTTAAAATTTCCCGCCTGCTCCCATGAATAATTCCTCTCAATTGGTCCTTTCTTACCTTGAACTAATCTGGTTGAGGCCATTGATATTTCCTATTTTTCTGGATTGCTCTAAACATGTTGACATGAGGATTCATACATCTTCACATAATGTAAGAGTGATAGAGTATGGATATATTGTCCTTTCCAAAGCTCATGTCAGAATCTGATCCCCAACTTGTCAATGTTGGGGGTGGTTTGGGTCATGTGGACAAATCCCTCATGAATAGATTAATGCCCTGGGGGAAGGTAGTGAGTGAGTTCTCACTCTATTAGTTCCCAGGAGAGCAGGCTGTTTAGAGGATTCTGGCACCTCCCCCTCCCTCTCTCTTTCTTGATTCCTCTCACCATTCGATCTTGCACCCCACTTTCCACCATGAGTAGAAGCAGCCTGAGACCCATGCCAGATGCAGCTGTCCTAGAATCATGAGCCAAATAAAACTTTTTCTTTATAAATTACCCACTTTGAGGTACTCTATTATAGCAACACCAAAATGAACTAATACAAGTGGTGTAGCCTAATTTACCAGAAAGGCGGGTTCTGGTTATTAGTGCAGTTCCATATAATATGGATACTATTTGGATATTAATGTCTCCCAGGAATAACATTTTAATAAACTTTCACTTCAATTCTTCAAAGCTGTTTGGATTACAAGGCATTCTAAGTCACAATAGTATACATTCTTTATGAATTAAACATACTGGCATTTCCTGGGCTCTTCTTTTATAATAGCTCATTAGCATGAAAATGAAATTAATCCAATTTGGACTTTGGAATTATTATTGGTCAGTCTTCTGAGAGTTAGACTTTAATGTTTTTTTTTTGTTTGTTTCAGCAAGTTAATCTATTTTTTCCCTAAGTAATAACATAGAAGAGGAGACCTGCTGCCAACATTACATTTATATATTTATATAATGTTTGCATTTATACACATTACCTTATAAAATTAATAAATATTAATAGATGTTAACTGAATAAATTGATAAACAAAGAAGAAACTTATTTGTGGAGTAAATGAGAATGATATACTTATGAGACAGCTAAAAATAAAGGTGAACAAGTAGTGATGAAACATTTAATTGCATTGTCAAGTGTACAAAGAGTTCTGGGAAATTTTTATCTGATGATATAAGGAGTGAAGTTATTAGAGTCTTAGTTTTAGGCACATACTTCTTGTGGGAGCCCCTTTCCCAAGCCCTACCAGCTTGTACTAAAATATAAAAAGAAAAATTATAAAAATATGGTAAATCTGGCTAAAGCCACACCAGCAAAATGCAGAAACAGCATGCCCTGTGCTCTTGAAGGAAGCTCTAGTGTTTTGCATAATCATGAGAGTCTGCATCACAGTGTTTGCCACTCACCCCATTATTTATTTACTCTTGAGACTCCTGATGGCAGCTCCTGCTACTCTCATAAGTTGATAAACTCCATAGTGACATCATTTCAATTTTTTTTTACTTTTACATTTATTTATTTATTCATTTATTTATGTCTTACATTTTTACTGTCATCATTTTAAAGAGGTGGAATAGCACAATTACTGGACAACTCATTACTACCTTAGGCTAATAGTCAATGAAGAAAAAATTATGATAAAATAAAAACAAGAGTTAAAAAAAAGAAATAAAACTACAAAGTAAGATCACCATGCAAATAGATACTCTCACATTCTTCGTGCTAGCCAGGGGTATGTCACAAATTTCATCATCAAAAATAACAAAACAAAATCAGCTCTATTAGACAATATTCAGTTGTAAAACTCACCATTTACTCTATATAGGAATATTTTTAGGCTCTGTAATCTACTGAGAAAAATGAATTTCCCAGGAGATTCCCAGAATACAGCATTGTGTAATGTGATGAATAGCATTTTTCTTTGTCCTGAAGTTACTCAATGAATATTCATTGACTTACATAATTGATTTACTAAAATGCTTAGAGTAAATAAAACAACATATTTGTTATAATTCCTGTGTGTGGGCTAAAGAGATATTGTGATAGTTCTGTAAAATCAGTTTAACAGAGGAATAAAACATCTAAATTTTAAATCTTTAGTACTCTGGTGTAACTGAAATTTAAAACTTAGAAGATCTAGAGGAACGAATGTGTTGCAATTCTTCCAGGGTTAATATCTCATTACTGTGGGCTAAAGACATAATTTAACAATTGCTAATATTTTTCCTAATGAGAGAAGCAGCTATTGTGAAAGTCACTGGTCTTAGGTAGTACCAATAGACAAAATATAATTTGAAAACAAATTAGTAAAGTTCTCTTACTATGGGAGAAGAAGACCACTCCTTCCAATTTTCATTCAGGATTCATTTATTGTGGAGAGGAATACAGCTATGAAGGTGCCACATCTACACCTTACACTAAGGTAAAAAATTAATAGACATGATGAAACATTTTTTCCCTGAACTCTATGGTTTATTTTAAATTAGGTTGTTTGGAGTCTATAAAATTATTATATGCACATTATGAATTTATACTTACTCCTCTGACTAAGTAGGTTATGTTCAAAGACAGAAATTGAGCCCGACCACTTCAGGAAACAGCGTCCTAATGATTTTAATGATGTGAGAGGAAGTGGTTTACACCACAGACCATAGGTGGCCAATTGCTCTATGGGATTGAGTTTAGACAGCCTGGGGAAAACACTTGAATGCTTGCACATTCCAACACAATTAAGAAGGGATACATTCTTCGTTTCACTTTTGCTTATACTGTGCTGATATATGCCCATATATTCAGCTGTCTTTTAAAAAAATTACATGTTTCTTTGTTCCACTACAAAATTCAAAGGGCCCTAGAGTAACTTTTGAGTAAAAGCATTTGGAGGAGAAAGACTGAAATAGTTTTAAGAAGCTATAAACATTATTTACTTAACAGAAATGCAGATCTTTACAAACTAATATTGTTAGTGAGGAAAATGGACACATGCTAGTAAAACAATACTGAATTTAACATAATATTGATGTCCATTTGGGTAATTTGACATTCATCAAATGCAAAACTGATTTCTTACCCACTTCATATTCCTAAGTGAATACTGGTGGGAGGTTTTGCTAAATATTAGAGCACCGAACGCAAAGTTACTCCCAGTGCATCATGCAAAACAGACTAAATCATTCAGAAGCATTATAACAAATAGTATACAAGTAATGTATCAGTAGACAAACCCAAATAAAGATATATATGAAAATGAATATTAAAGTACTAAAATTAGTGACATACTAAGAAAGGTAAGAAGCAAAATTAAGGTCATTGACCTTCTTAAAAAAGGAAAAGATTAAATTAAAATTGAATTGTATATAAATAAATTAAAATATAATTGAGAACCAGGCCCACCATATAGAAAATAAGAAAATAAATGTATCCCTAGCAACTAATCATGCAGTTTTAATTATGTGGTTACAAAGAGTTGTGGAATCTATTTGTAAGAAAAAATAGATCAATATTATTTCCGGAAAAATAAGAATAATTGTTTTAGGTGACATTTTTTAATATTTAAGAAGTCATTGTCACATACTCTATATAGCAAGTTAGTATGCTTCACTAATTTGTATTTCTTAAAAAGTTTTATTGAGGTATTATTGACATAAAATGAATTGCATATATTTAAATTTTAGGAACATTTTTTAGATTCTTTGTGATGTCAATACAGACAATTATGTCTTCTGCAAACAGAATGCAGTTATACTTCTTTTTTTCTAATCTGTGTGCCTTTTATTTCCTTTCCTTGCCTTATTTCAAATCTGCCTTACTTGCATGTCCAAATGATGTTGAATACCAGCGGTGAGAGAGGACATCCTTACCTTATTTTAGGTCTTAGGCAGAAAGTAATCTTTCACCATTAAGTATGTTAGTAGCTGTAGGGTTTTGTAGATCTTTTTTATTAGATTAATGGAAATATTGTTTTTTATTAGAGTAGTGGAAAAAATGGTGATTGTCAAATTGCAATAGGTATATAACTTTTAAACTAAAAGTGGTCAGTTATCAGAGTGCAAAAAACAAGAACTAAGTTGTTGGTTTGAATTGGGTTGGATTCAACTAGATAGAGTTGGAAGAGAACCATTGGAAGGATAATGGGATAATTATAAGGATAACAAAAGTAATAGTGAGAGAGTAAAGACAAACTGATTTTCCCAATTAGAAGGCAAAAACTGTGCTGATAATTCTACATGCTACAAAAAGAAATGGGCTCTGGTTATCTTTTGCTGTGTAACAATCAATCTAAAATTGGGTAGTATAAAACAATTTTATTATTCTTGCCAGTTCTGCAAGTCAGGAATTTAGACATGGATGGATCGTCTCTGACTCTTGATGTCTGGGGCCTCAGCTAGGAAGTCTTGAATGGCAGGGAGACTCTTGGCCATTGTTCTCTTGCTCTGTGTGGTGTGAGGGCATCTTCATACACTCTTTTCTATAGTCTTTTCTTGGGCATTTTCCAGCACAGCATTCTCCGCCTAGACAGATTTTTTACAAGGGCTTTGTAAAGGGCTCTGAGAATGAGTGCTACCAAAAAGACAGTAGGAGCTGGGCTACATGGACATTAATGACCTCATTTAGGAAGTATAGTGTCACCTTGTCACATAGTGTCACATACTGTAATGTCACCTTGGAAATACACAAGCCCACCCAGATATAAGGGGGGTGGACCTAGATCACACCACTCATTGAGGAGTATCAGAGAGTATGTGATCATGTTTTAAAACTGCCACAGCTTGATAATAAAAATTGATGACAATTAATAGAGTAGTAAATAGGTGCCAAGCTATGTTCCAGGCTTTTCATATCTTAATTTATCTAACCCCTTCAACAGTCTATGAGGATGATACTGTCATGACTCCTATTTGCTGTATCATAAATTTGCCCAGGTAATTTGCCCATGATCATACATTCAGTGACAGTTTGAGGATTAATCCAGCCAGGCAGTCTGGTCTCAGAGCTTTTGGACTGAATCGTTAGACTATGCTGCCTTTAAGGTAGATGTGACCAGTATATTATACAGTTAAAAAAAAAATTAAAATAAGTTCTCAAACACTAATATATCTCAATAGAACAGATAGTCTTTTCTTTCTCCAAATATTTGTCAGAATGATTTTCTCAGTAGCCCTTGCCAGTTCTCTACTATTTCTGTTGATTAAATTACTAGGCAGGAAATACAAACTCCATGATCTATATCATGTTACAGGTAAGTAATAGACAATAGTATTTCTAAATGAAATAAAATATTAATGTAAGTCAAATGATATATTTGTCTAGCTGAAACTTTTACCTCAATTCATAGTTGCAATTAAATGTGAAAGCTGGGGAAAACATCTTAATGGGAAAGAGAGCAAACTGGAAACAATGTGATAAGAAATTAGAGCATCAAGAGAAAACCTGGAAAAGTAATGGAGAAAAGACTTTGGCATTGTACAAGTCTGTCTGAGCTTTAATTCTGACTCAGACATTTAATGAATTGTGTGATTTGAGTTTAATTAGTTAAACTTAAAAACCCAGTTTCCCTATCTGCAAAAGGAGTATATAACTAACCAACTGGGTATTTGTAAGGATTAACACAGAGTAGTTGTAAAAATATCAGCTAGTAAGCACTTAAATTCATCAATTTGACATCAAATAAGGGGTCGGGGCAAGACTCCCAAAAGCTGACAGTCGGTTTATCTGGAGAGACAGAGGCATTATGATACAAATCAACAGACAATATCAGATCAATATAATAAGACAAGGTAAAGTGATTCAAGCTGAGTTAACAAAATGGTGCAACTCTCTTATCTCAGGTCAGGGAAAAAAAGCCTGGGAAACTCTAAACATTAAACCATTTGTAAATCCTCCTGAAAGGAAGATTAGCAATGGAAACCATAATTACATGTGTATAGATAAACTATTGATAAAATAGAGACATGTAATTTTGCATATTTATTTGGAAATAGTAATAGTTAATATCCATTCATTGCTTACAGTGTCCCAGGGACTTTTAAGGATTTTACTTACATTAACTCATTTAAACACCTCCCTCCTAAGAAACCAATGAGATAAATGTGAATACAATCCCCATTTTATGGATGAAGAAATTGAGGCACAGAGAAATGACTTGTTTAAGGTCAACAGCTAATTAGTGGCCAAGGCAGTATTTTTTGAAACCAAGGATTTTAAGCTTGGGTGTACTTTTTGATCACATCATTATTTTACATCTCAAGAAAATTTTGGTTATGAATATCTCTAAACTGGGTTTATATCAACTTTATTCTCATGCAATTGCTTTTGTTGTTAGGTAGGTCCCATATTAAGAAGACAGATAAAATATTGCTTTTAAACTGTGGACTTAAATCTAGATGTTCATTAGAATTTATCTTGGTACTAACTGTGTGCTCTGAAAGGGATTAATTTTTTCTGCTCATTTGATTTTAGTGAATAGCTATCTATTAGAGAGAGAGAGAGAGAGAGAGAAGTCCCACATAAGCAGAACAATATACTTATTTTTCTGATCAAGTCCCATTATTTGTATATATGAAAAAAATAATATCTGCATTACATGGCTCTTTCTGAGGCTTATTGATAAGTGTATAAAAGAATGCACAATTCCCAACAGGCAATTTAAGAAATACTTTTTTTCCTTTACAACAGAAATTTTTGGGGGGTTAAAGCAATTTGATGAATTTGAAATTGGAAGAAAAAAATTGTCGTATCTTAAAATGCCTTAAATCTATGGCACTCTGATGTAGCCTTCTCTATTTCAAAGATATAATTTCTATGTATAGTAGAATATACGTAATGGTTAAATTCTTTCCTTAGCACTAGGGGAAACATACTAATAATTTGATTATATTCATGCCTTCTTTTCCAGTCATTCTAAGCAGTGAGCAGAAACCTCTGTGATTGCATCATCTGTCATTGATTTCCGTTAAAATACTCAATTATTGTTCCTAACATGCATTAGTTAAATTTTAAATATAGTTTTTCTAATGAATGTTAAGGTGGTTTCATACAATGCCACTTTTTATGATGGAATACCTATGAGAAAATTCCATAAAAAGGATTAATTTTATTTATTTGTATGAGTTTTTATTTCTTTAATGGGAGTGATAATCATGCATTTCTCCAAATTCAGGGGCATCCATTTTTGTGATTTAGTAATTCTATAGATTTAATGAATTGAATAACATTTATGATGTATTTTCAAACTTTTCATGGAAATATTCTTTTTATCTTTTAATTCTACTTTAAAATTTTGAAGTACCCTCATATTTAACCTTTGATCATATAGTACCTTTTGGCTTTTCTAGCACTGCTGTCTTATAAAGTTATATGATTGTGTTACCAAACTGAATGAAGTTCATTTGCCCACATGCAACGGAGAGCCAAACACTGAAGCACCAGTCCTTGTGGTAGAGAAAAAGGTTTATTCTCAACATGGACAAGCAAGAAGACAGGAGAAATATATCTGAAATCCACATAGTCCACATCAGGAAAGGAGGAATTTTAGGAGGAAGTGCAAGAGATGGGAGATATGATTGGTTTAAGGCTTTGAAGAAGTTTTTCAGCAATCTGTGCAGGTGCAAGCCTCTGCATGTTCAGATAATGGCAGTGTTAGCAGGATCTGGAGGTGGGGTTTTGGCCCTCTGATGTCAAAAGGTCACATAGCAGACTTTTGCAGAGGCATAGTATGGTGTGGGTTTAACCAGTTTAAGTCCAGTTTGTGTTGAGCCAACCTAACTCCATAGGTCCCACAAAACACCTTAGGCAAATAATTTGTGACTTCCACATCAGAGGTGTTATCTTTTTTAAGATTAATTAATTTTTTTATATTATAAAGTTTTATCTTTTTAATTATTGTTCTTGTTTATACATATTTGTGGGATACAGAGTTGACTATCAGTATTTGTGTACAGTATGTGATGATCAAAACAATATTATTAGCATGTTCATCATTACAAATCATGATTACTTTTTGTGTCCCTTACCCAATTACTACCTATTCTTCCTTCCCCTCCCCATTTCCCACCTCTAGTAACTATAGGTCTGTTCTTTCCTTCTGAAAGTTCACACTTTATTATGGTTTGTCTTTCCTTCTTTGTTTCTTAGCTCCCACTTATGAGTGAAAACATGTGATATTTCTCTTTCTGTGCCTGGCTTATTTCACTTAACATAATTTTCTCCAAGCTCATCCATGTTGCTGCAAATGGCAGAAATTCATTCATTTTTATCATTGAGTAGTATTCTGTTGTGTACATATAACACATTTGCCTTATCCAGTCATCCATTGATGTGCATTTAGATTGTTTCTATTACCTTGGGTATTATAAACAGAGCTTCAATGAACATGAGAGTGCAGTTATCCCTTCAACATAATGATTTCTATTCCTTTGGGTATATACCCAGATGTGGGATTGCTGGATCTTATGGTCAATCTATCTGTAGTTGTTTAAGAAGCCCCCATACTGATTTCCATTGGACTAGGCCAAGGCTTTATGAATAAGACCCCAAAAGCATAAAAAACAAAAGAAAAAAATAAACAAATGGGATTATATCAATCTAAAAACCTTCTTCACAGAAAAGGAAATAATTAACAGAGTGAAAGACAACCTACTGAATGGGGGAAAATATTTTGCAAACCATACATCTGACAAGGGATTAACTTCCAGAATACCCAAGGAATTCAAACAACTTTACAGTAAAAAAGCCCCCAAATAATCCAATTAAAAAATGGGCAAAGGAGCTGAATAGACATTTTTCAAAGGAATACACACAAATGGCCAATAAGTACATGAAAAAAATGCTCAATATCACTAATCATCAGGGAAATGCAAATCAAAACCACATTGAGATATCATTTCACCCCAGCTAGGCTTGCTATTATAAAAAATACTGAGAATAACAAATGCTGGTGAGGATGTGGAAAAAAAGGGAATTCTTCTACATTGTTGATGAGACTATAAATTAGTACAGAGGAGTTTTCTTTAAAAGCAGATAGGAAGAAACAGAATGAGAACTTACCTAAGTTCTCAGCTTACTTACTGCTCATGATATTACCTTAACTATTATCATCTCATCTTTATCTGACAGTTTCCTTCCATTTCTTCATAATTTTGTGTTGATAATGGGAATGGGACAGCGAGCTCCTATTAAAATCATCTTTATGTGGAAATACTCAAGGAATGTTGAATGTCCTACCAGAGCTAAGATATTTCTATATACATCTGTTAGAACAATTAAAATTCCTATTTTATTCACCCATTTATGCCTTACGGTATGTTAAATACCAGGTTAAAAACAAATTCATTAATTAGAAAGCACACATTAAATCATTTTCAACTATTAGTGCTTTATTATGAATTGGGAAACACAATTAGCAGGTCAATAACCTAAGGAGGCTTTGAAAATATTCAACAAATTAGGAGTGAGACTTTTAACAGTGAGAAATCAGCAGGGCAAGGTGCAGAGTACAAGACTAATTCCAAATGGAGAGAGTTTAGGTTTCAGCAACAGACTGATGGGAAAATGAGAAAGAATATGGGGCTCTTGGTTGCTGTTGATTAGGGATTCTCTAACTGTTCACATGGAACCACCTAGAGGACTTTTAAATAAAACAGACATTGCTCCCTGGATCCCCGTCACCAGAGGTTGAGGACATCTCAGGTGGAACCAAGCAGCCTCTTTTTTAAAGTCTGTCCCAGTAGGTTGTAATGTGCAGACAGAGCCGGAAATCCTTCCCTTGGGGGGGAGATTTACTGCAAGGGATTAAAAGAGGCTTAAACACAACACTTTGCTTACTTCACAATTTTCATCTAGGATCTGCCCTAGATGGGGAAGGTAACTATGGTTGCTTTCCCTCAAAATGCCTTGTGATATTTCTTTTTTCACTTACTTGGCTGGATAGAACAGTAATTGTGTGATTTAAAACAAGCATATAATATGCTTCAGCAGTTAAACTGACTAATTTGGTAAATTTGAGATATCCAAAAATATTATTTTTTAAAACTTAATTCACAGCTTATATGTAAATAGTCATTCTACTAATAGCAATCATATCCTTAATAATTGAACAATAAATATTTGCATGGTTTACTATCTTTAATGAATATTTATACGCATTATGTTAGATTGTATATGCTATCACAATCAAATAAAGTACTATATATATATATATATATATATATATATATATTTTTTTTTTTTTTTTTTCCCTGCTGATTGGTATGAAGATCCAGACTTGTGACCTTGGTGTTAGAGGGCTGTGCTCTAATCATCTGAGCTAACCAGCCAGACCCTAAATACAATACGTTTTAAAGAAGTATTTTAGAATTCTCTATTATGGAGAATTTTATGTTTTTATTACTTAATTTTTAATTTTTAAATAAGAAACCAAAGTACAGCAAAGAGAAATATAAAAATGTAATCCACAGTCAACAAAATGAATTCATATGATTAATTCCATCCTGCCACAAGTAACAAACACAATGCAATATGCAATATATGTCCTTAGTCTGAATATGAAAATATATGGTATGGCTTGAAAATTAGAAACAGAAAACTCAATATGCCATAAATTCATATTACAACCACACATATAAACAGATATGAGAAAATAGGCTGAAAATAAGTAATGTGTGAAAAATAAAGATAACAGAGCTTGCTCTTCATCTATTCCTCATTTGCGTCTCATTTCCTGGCACCCTTTAATGGTAGAATATTAATGCATTCTAGAATCAATTTATCAAGACAATTTGACCATGCAGAGTTCTTATTTATTTTTCAAAACTCAGTTTTCCAAATAAGTTTTGTACTCACTTAAACATAAGCTGGTGTTTGCACAGGGAGAATTCCACAGCCTGGATAAATGGCTTTATTTGAAAGAACATCCCCTGTAAAATGTGCCTATTATTTTTATTTTATCACAAATAGTAGTATTTGAACAACTCACTTAGGTTTGATATAAGGTGGCTTTCACACAGTAAATGTCACTTAAAGGCATAGAATTAATTTAATATGTCTTCTATTAATTCTCCTCCATTATTCTTTGAAACTTACTTGACCATATCTACATGAATTTTAAACATTTTAACCCAGAGTTGTTCTGTATAAATGTAATAACAGTAACATACAGACTTCTAAATTTTCTAATAGTCAAATTAAAGTAAGTAAAAAGAAACGAGTAAAATTGTTTTAATACTATCATTTCAATATGTAATCATTATAAAATTGTTAATGGCATGTTTATTTTCTATTTTCCATACTGGGTTTATGGAATCCAGTATGTATTTTATACTTACAGTACATCATAAATCAGAATAGCCAGTTTTAAATGATCAACAGCCTCATGTGGCCAGTAGTTTCCTTATTGTTCATTGCAGCGCTGACCTCCTTACTAGTTCATTATGTAAATCAATCACAAAACACAATAAAAGTGAAATTGTAAACTTTATTACTTAAAGAGTAATAAACTCATTGTATTTTCTTCAGGCATCCAATTAAAATTCTTTTATGTGGTGGTCTCTTTAGATTGACATAATTCTTATCATAAAATATCTGGATATAGGATGCTTAATTAAAAAAATTAAAATATAGATAGATAAACAGCCCTTGGATATCTATCAACTGATAGATTAAGGTATAAAATGTACACTTGCAACTAATGTGTAAATTTGACCTAATTCATACAATTCCTAGAGCAGTAATATGCTCTAAAGATGATGATGGTGGTGGATATTGACAATGATTATAATTTTATAAACAATGAATTAATATCTCCCCTAGTAAGAGGCGTGACACTCTTATAGAATGCAGAGAGGCTATTCTAATGCTCTTTCCCTATTCCCTAGTGATATATAAGTATCTCCTGTTGACCTAGAAAAAAACATGGAATTAAAACTGTTCACAGAAACCATACATTCTGATTCTCTGTACTTTCATAGTAAACAGTTCTGTTCAACATATACCAGTATCTAGTCAAATACTATTGTATATAGTCACCACTTTAAAATATCAAGTTTATAGTATTATAAGAACATCTTTCATTTTTATGTGCATTGCCTCACCCATGAAATGCTATTCATGCCTAAAGGACTGAAATAATGTCTTTCACAGTGCTGTACCTGTAGGATATTAAACAATTATATACCTACACTATAATTTTTCCTTGAGGGTATCCCATTATATCTTAAGGTTTCTCTTCAGTATGCATGGAGAAATTAGTCATTGACAAAATATTGAGATCTTCTTATAGAAGAACATAGTAATTCACAGCTCAGCTGCAGATATATAGATTAAAAACAGGTATCCTAGATAAAAGATGTAACCAAAGGCAATGCAATAACAGTTATCTGGGAACGTTTTGTTCTGGTACTTTTAGAGAAGTTATTAGCATTTTTTGCAAAAATAAATTTGTTTAGATCCCAAAGGTAATATAATTTTTGTCAGCATACCTACAAAATGATTAATGCTTGAAGAATAATTCATCATATTCAACTCCAATATGGGAAATTATTTTTCCACTTCATGTGAGAATTCTTGCACTCCAAAATATCACTCCATATAGATGTGAAATCCATAAGTTCACTCATGACTTAAGAAAGCTTTCAGAATTTTATTTCTTCTATTTGTAAAAATAATGACATTAAAACATATCACTTAATATTATCCAATTATTGTGAGAAAGTGTATTCTTAGTGATACGAATTGTGCCTAGCACTTTTAACTCTAAATTATAGTCCTAGTCAGTATGATACCTCCTCACTGAACATAGATTTATAGTGTTTCCTGCTACTTGCCAAACAATGTGCTCGGAATTGTGACACAATAAACAGAAGAATGCAGTATATGCCCTTAGAAGATTAAGAGAAAAACATACACAAAGATAGTTATAATACAAGTTTTAAAACTGGCTATTTTCTAAGCTCTTAGGATCTGACAGACACTGCCCTTGGTGTTTATATACACTATCGTATTTAATTCTGAAAATAACCTCTTAGATAGATACGATCTCTACAGTACAGAAGAAACTAAAGTGTTCAAAATGTTAAATATAATTCCAAAGGGTAAGTACGTGATGGAGTTATGATTTAAACCCAGATTTGTTTGATATCGCAGTTCATATTTGTAGTAGCTATAGTAAAAATAATCTAAACTTTTGAAACTGTCTGAATATGAAAAGCATTATACAGATGACGTAAGTTAAATTCTCTAAGAATAAAGTGGGTAATTAATTTTGTCCCCCTTTGGTAATGCTGCACTGATATAAAAAATGAGTTGATTGTCAAATGAGTAGGTATTTCTCAGAAGGAAAGAAGGATTGAGCATTCCAAAGAGTTATGCTTAGATTCACAGACGCTTCCTTAGGAATGAGAATTATTCTACTGTGAGCAAAGGGTGTGGTGTACAAGAACGCCACTCTGATGACAATGAAGAATGGACTGTGGCAGTGAGATAATGGGCTTTTGCTGTCACCCAGATGGGAAAAATGATTATATAGTAGACTAAATCAGCGTTGGTAGGAATAGAGAGAAAGAACATGTAAGAGACAAGCAAGAAGATGTATGTGGATGATAAAATGAGTTTAATATTGGACATGTTGAATTTGAGGGTGCTTCAAGACATTCCAATGAAGATGTATGGGAAGGAGCAAGCTGGAAACAGAAGTCTGAATATCAGGAGGTGGACAGGAATTGGAAATCTGATACGGGAGTCATCAGCATGTAGGACTGATTGAAATGGCTCAGAGATATAATTGAGAATGATAATTATAACTAGGTTATGGATCAACTTGCTAAAAATGTATTGTTTTAACTTCAAGAGCTAAAGGCACCTTCAAAGATGCATGATATAAAATGAAATTAAAATTCATACTCTAAAAATATTTCTGAAACTAGAAATTTAAGGTATAGAGGAAAAGAAAAAATCATTAGCACACGATTCAGTACAAAATAAGTGAATAAATATTACCAATCTATAATATAAAATTTACATAAATAGTAATATCTTCTGGAATATTTAAAGTAAGCTTTAAGTGAAAAAAAATTTCTATTGTTTCATATGTTAATTTCAAGAACTATACCTATCCCATAAATAAGGCATGCCTGTAATCTATTTAAAAACAAAATTTCTGTGAAAAGTTCATGATTTTCAAATCATTGTTTCCTATACAAAACAAAACCAACTACTACCACAACAATGGCAATATGACCTTCCAAATACTTTTTCTCCAGTGACAAACAACATAGGCCTCCCCACTCTGCTTCACCACCAGGAAGTTATAATTGGGTTTTTCCTGTAAATGCAGTTGTACGACAGTCTTAAAACTTGCCTTAAACATATAATATACATAATCTCATCAGTTACTGGTTTCTACAGAATTATATTAAAAAAAAATCATGAGGTGAACTTGCTCTTGTTGAATTTGTGTAGGAACATGGCCCATCATAATGTCAGGAAAAAGTCTAAAATTAAATACCATATCTCTTCAACTCCCAAAGTTTTGTAACTACGGACATTTTACTAAACCTGCATTGCTGCTCACTTTTCATTTGATGGAAATATGATTTAGAACTCTGCATACCATACATAGTTATAATTAAAAGTCTTTGTTTTAATATATTTTGTAGAATTGTTCCAAAATGTAATAATTATGCACCTGAATATGTATTTAAGGGAAATAGAGCAATCAGAAATTACAGTTTTATAAACCACATGGAAGTAGAAAATTAAAGATATGAAAAGGTTCAGGTGGGAAATAGCATACTTTTAGTGAGCAGTTCTATGATTTACATCATTTGTACTTAATCACATTGACTTTGGCCTGTTACAATTGACATTCTAAATATTTTAGTACACATAAAATTTCTAATGCTCATAACGTTTTCCAGATTTTTCTTGACTTTTTTACACATTTTGTATGCATGAAATAAAATTTAAAAAATAAGTCTGCAAAAGCAATGACAATAGGTTAATACAAAAATTTTCTACTATACTTTCAACATGAGGAAACAAATATTTCCAATACCAAAAATATTTTTAATGAACCAAATATTCAATATTAATTTTGTGATAAAATAAATACTACTTGAATATCATTAAATGTTTCCATGTAGAACTTAAAATTGAATGATAAATATTTTCTTTGTTGAAGATTATGTGAAAATATAATAGCAAAATTATAGGTAGCAAGCTATACTACTATGTGACTATGTTTTGGGCATAAATGACATAATTTAATTCATATTGCCTTATTATTAAAAATAAATGCAGAAGCTCATCACAAAATGTAGAAAATATCACACTGCATATGAGATAAAAATTCACCTTGCTTAATTTTTCTTCCTCTGTATTCTTTTTGGTTTGACTATCCCCTCCAGGGAATCTCAGAGCTATTTTGCAATTGAAGTCTACAAATGTGAGCCCTTGCAAAGAGTGTGAATGTATTAAAAATAAATGATAACAACAACAACAAAACAAATAACAAAAACAAGAGTCCTAGGGGATTCTTGTGAACTCTCTGGCTCCGTGGAAATACCTTGACATCAAAAACCACTACTCTCTTCTCTAATAGCAAAGCTGAGTCATTCTAGAATGATGGAAACAGATCAAGAATTCTTAAAATGAACCTATATTAATGGATTCTTTGAGTAAGGAGCTTTTCTCCCCCATGCAAATAAACTTACCCCCCCCCCCAACCCAATGTCCTCAGAAGTATAGTACCATTATAGCATTGGCTCTGGCGCCAGGTCCAGGATCTCCTTATTTAAATCAAGTTCAGTTTTTGATAACTCACAATTGTGTAAGTCAGGAATTTGGACAGCTTAATTAGGTGGTTGTTCTATTCCATTTGGTTTGGACTGAGGTCATATGCTGACATTCAACATATATATGTGCTAGTCTGGAGGGTCTAAAATAGCTTCAATCATATTCTTAAGCCTTAGTAGTGATAGTGGAAAGGCTAGGCTCAGTTGGCACTGTTGGATGGCATGCCTCTCATGACTTTTTCGGCATGCTGGTCTCAGGGTACTCACCATTGTTACACATCAGTCCATGACTCCCAAAGAGGTTCCAAAAGAAAGGAAGTGGCCTGAGAAACTGGTACAGAATCACTTCTGCTATTTCCTCTTGATCAAAACAGAGCTCACTCAGGTTCAAAATGAGTGCCAAAGAGTTACACAGACACCACCAAGAACCACAAAATTAGTTTTATCATGTAGTTGATTTGATAATGTCAACAATTAAATCTACATTCTAGTCTATGCTGCATTATGTTATTCAGTGTAAGATACAACGTAAGTACTAAATTTAAGAACTAATAGCAACTAATGAAATTTTAAAACTAAAAATTTAACTTTATAAGCTACTGTTTGGTAATGAAATAGTACTTTTAAAATGCTTTTAAAAGAGATGGGTTATAAGATTTCTTTGTAAAGGCAGAATTCTTTTGAAGGTATCTTTTATTTTTTTTATGAAGCAGACATTGAAAAAGAAAAGTCTATTAAGCCTTCTCTTACCAAAAAGATTAAAAAAAATCTTTTAGTTATCTTCGCAGATGGAAATATAACACTTTAAGTCACACACATAAGAAATAGATCAATATAATCCTTTTAGACATTAAAACTCTAGTGTTAAACTTTTTCAGAAGTTTTATAGCTACTTTCTAAACTTAGTATACATGAAAATATTTTAAAGTTCTACTTAACCCAAACCTAATGTTAATTAATTCCCCCAAGATCACATGTGGTACAGCTCAAAGTAATTGTCATGAAAAGCCACTTACTCTGATTAAACCCTCTAAGTGTTTTCATGGAAATTTACTTTATTGGAAAACAATATTCCAAGAAATGGCCTAAATGTTCCTTTTGCTAATGCCTCTTAAATGCTATTGGTCCTGAAGGAAAAACTTAAAGAGATATAAAAAGTTAATTAGCTATGGCACATGCAAATGATTATGATTACTTAATTAGCAGTATCCATTAAATTGGCACAATATGTAACCTAATATGTAACTTAATGTCTTTGTTATTAATCAATTCTTAATGTAAATAGTTTGAAGCTGGTGTTGCTTTGTAATGTTCATTATAAATAGTCCCTGTGGGAATCACAACTTTATTTCATTAAAAATCCTGCCTGCTGCTAATTGCTGCTAGGAAAACATACACAAATTAATTGTGTTTTAGAAGCCGATGATGTAAATTTATAAGCTTCTGTCTTGATTGCTGGGGACTGCTTTGGTGCAGATCTTTCTTCCCTACCATGACAGATAGTATATAGTAGTTGGCAACACTGACCTGTTTTCGATCAATAACACTTGTTTAGTAAGTTTTACTATTACAGAGATTTTTTTAAAAAGTAAGAGAGGGGTTGAAAATGCTGTGTTTATCATGCCAGCTGGTATACAATATGAATTTAGGTTATGGACAATTAATTTGTAAGTTTTAATGACTCTTCTTGGGTTGGAAGACAAGCAAAAAAGACATGCATTATATGTTGATTGCTTAAATACGTTTCCTTGGGAGAAACTAGCTCTAAAATTAGTCTTTAGCAAGGATGATTGATGAACATTAACTTGGTTAATATTTTTAAAGAGATATATTGAATTTTTTTTTAAAAATTACTCAAATTTAGTCCTGCTTGTTGACAACTCCTCACTAATCTTTCATTGTTATAAATGTCCTGCCCAGCACGTACAACATGAGATGAATTTAAAGCCCCAGATACTAAAATGCTGGACTGAAGGGGAAGTATTTTGCTATGAACAAACCACACTGGCTTTCAAATGCAGATCTACACCAATGAGTAGAAACCTGTTTATATTCTCAACTGATTACTGATGGCTTGTGGTTTCCATGATAATTCAGAAAAATAAGACCACCTGTCAACAGGGGCAAAGCACAGTAACCATATAGGCAGTGATGTCTCCATACATCGATGAAATAATATTTGCTTATTTTTTTTTGTCTTAGATGGTATCTGCTTATAATATTTTTTCCCATGGCTTTTATTTTTCAATTATTTGATAGCATAATCAAATTATACCTTTCACAAACTTTTTTTGTACTAATATTTACAATATTTTTGTCAAATCTGCTACATACACTACCTACAATCTGTGTTAAAAGTACTCCTGCAGTCTATGAAAAACCAAAATATATATATAAGAGTGCCTCGAAAAGTTCATGGAAAAATAGAATTGAAATATAACACGAATCTTTCAATGAACTTCTTGAAGTACCCTCATATACATTGAATTCAAAAATGCCACATCTTAGTTAAATGGAAGAGGTGGGAAAATCTTTAATGACCAAACACATTGTGTAAATACTTTAATAAAATAATAGGTGACTAGTTTCATTACAGATGTACAGTTTTCCCAGCACCACATTTTAAAGAGGCAGTCTTTTCCCCAATGTGTGTTTTTGATGCCTTTGTTGAATATCAGTCGGATGTAAATATGTGCACTAATTTCTGGGTTTTCTATTGTGTTTCATTGACCCAAGTGTCTGTTTTTATGCCAGTACCATTCTGTTTTGGTTACTATAAGTTTGTAGTATAATTTGAAGTCAGGTAGCATTATACCTTTGGTTTTATTTTTTTTTTACTCAGGATTGCTTTGGCTATTTGGGGTCTTCTGATATTCCAAATGAATATTAGGCTTGTTTTTTTCTGTTTCTGTGAAGAATGTCATTGGTATTTTGATGAAGATTACATTGAATCTGTAGATTGCTTTGAGTAGTATGGACATTTTCTCAATGTTAATACTTCCAATCCAAGAGCATGGAAGACCCATAAGTAAAAGAATGAAATTAGACCCATACCACTCACCGTATAACAAAATCAACTCAAAATAGATTTAAACATAAGAGCTAAAACTATAGAACTCCTAAAATAAAACAGGGGAAACACTTCATAAAGTAGGACTAAGTGAAGACTTTATGAATAAGACTCCAAAAGTACAGGCAACAAAAGAAAATTAAACAAATGGGAGTATATCAAACTTAAACTTCCACACAACAAAAGAAACAATTAACAGAGCAAAACGACAACCTACAAAATGGCAGAAAATATTTGCAAACAATACATACAACAAGAGACTAATACCCAGAGTATACAAAAAACTCAAATAACTCAATGGTAAAAAAAACAAGTAAACTGATTAAAAAATCGGCAGCTCTTGCCATCTCTTAAGGGAGGACCGCTGCTGCTGGCCGGTCGTGGGCGGTGACCGCCACTTTACCCCTGGCAGGAAAGGCTGCCTCATTTACAGGCAACAGCTTTGAAGTGTGGAGCAGGAAAAGAACTGTTTCTTAGCTGCAAAAGCGAGTCTCTAAACAGGGAACACGGCGCCAGGGCTGCTGTGGATGCAGACAGGATCCCGGAGGCCGGGGCCGCGCTGAAGGCGGCCAGCTGCCCTATTCAGGATTCGAGGTTTCAGGCCGGCATTAAAGAAGATTCCTGGGAGCGCCCGAGCCGCGTGGCGACTGAACAGCCCGAGGCGGCAGCGGCCGAGAACTGGGAAGGCAACAAACCAGAGACAGAGTGAGCGCCCGACCTGGCACAGCACTGTGAGTGACCCCTGGCACAGCTCTGTTCAGGGGGTGGATGCCCACCAGGCTCCCACCTGCACCACCAGGCCACTCACTGCCCCGGTGCTGCCTCCATTTTCCCAGGTGCGGGAAGCCCCGCCCAGCTCGGCCATCACTGAGCCCTCCCACTTGCTTGGCCTGGCGCGGGGCTTTCCGGAGCCTGCGGACCGGCCTCCGCTCCCACTCCCTCCGCGGTTCTCTGGTGGGGCTGGTGGCGGGGGGGCGTCCCCGGCCAGTGTTGGGAGGGCAAGGAAGTACGGGCGGGCCGACTGTCACTCCACCACAACCTGGACTCCGGCCCCAGGTAAACTCCCTGTTACTGGGAGGCAGATACCATCTCTGCGGCCACCAGTTTGGAAAAAAGCCTAACGAATTTCTGGTTGGGAATAGTGTGGTAGGAGAGTTCCCAGGCCCGCTTGAACCTGCCAGAGAGCAGGCTGCAGGTGGGCGCTAGACTCAGTTTATACTGGGGGGATACAAAGGTGAACAAGACCCAAGAAAGATATACATAGTGCTACAAAGGCACCCAGAGAGAGCGGTCGTCTGTGCCTAGCAGAAACCTGGTAGACTTCCTGGGCGAGGCGGTCCTGAGCAGGGTCTTGAAGGCCCAGCTGATAGACGAGAGGTGCAGAAGACACGCCCCAGCCCAGCACAGTGTGCACAGAGTGGGGAGACGTGCGGCCAGGGAGGCGGAGACTCGACAGAAACCACACACCCGGTGGGGTCGCCACTGCATGATCTAACAGCCTGTGCCAGAGCACACGGAACAGGGAGAAGTCCTGCACAGTAAGTGAAAGCTCAACAGAGATCACACACCCTGTGGTACGTGATCCACCAGCCCAGCAGAGTCCAAGCTGACCGGAAAGGTGGCTCCCCGGAGAAGCCCAAGAACCGAGGCAACCACACACACAAGGCACTAGAGGCCAACTGAGCAGTCACGGAGGGAGCCATACGAAATTGGCAACCACAGCAACATCCTAGTTAGTCATTAGTCTCAAACCGGTGGACTGTGAAACCCCCTGCCACAATGAATAAACACCAAAAAAAAGAAACCAGAAATACAAAAAATCAAGAAAGTACACCACCAAAAGTTAATAAATCTCAAACTCTAGATCCTATAGAACAAGGAGCCCTTGAAATAACTGATAAGGAATTTCGAGTGATAATTCTAAGGAAACTGAATGAGATACAAGAAAACTCAGCTAGACATCATGATGAAATGAGGAAAAGTATACAGGATCTGAAAGAAGAAATGTACAAGGAAATCAATGTCCTGAAAAAAAATGTAGCAGAACTTGCTGAACTGAAGAAGTTATTCAACGAAATAAAAAACACAACGGAGAGTTTAACCAGCAGGCTTGTCGAAGTTGAAGAGAGAACCTCTGAACTTGAAGATGGGCTGTTTGAAATAACACAAGCAGACAAAAAGAAAGAAAAAAGAATCAAGGACATTGAAGAAAATCTGAGAGAGATATCAGACAACCTTAAGCGCTCAAATATCCGAGTCATGGGTATTCCAGAAGGGGAGGAAAATGGAGATTCCATTGAAAACATATTCAACAAAATAGTGGCAGAAAACTTCCCAGGTATAGGAAAAATCACAGATCTTCAGATCCAGGAAGCTCAACGATCTCCAAATGTATTCAACCCAAAAAGACCTTCTCCAAGACATGTCATAGTCAAATTGGCAAAACTCAGAGATAAAGAGAGAATCTTAAAAGCTGCAAGAGAGAAGCGTCAAATCACCTATAAGGGAGCCCCAATCAGGTTAACATCAGACTTTTCATCACAAACCCTAAAAGCTAGAAAGGAATGGGATGATATTTTCAAAATAATAAAAGACAAAGATTGCCAGCCAAGAATACTCTACCCTGCAAGGCTATCCTTCCGAAATGAGGGGCAAATAGTATATTACTCAGACAAACAAAAACTGCGGAAGTTCACTTCCACATGACCACCCTTACAAGAAATCCTCAAGGGAGTACTGGGTTTGGTTCCTGAAAAACAACTACCACTGCCATAAAAACCCAAGAAAAATCTAAACCCGCTAGTATAATAAAAATGGCATTCATGAAGAGAAAGCAAGCTAACAAAAACACTATCTACAACCTAAGGAACCAACAAACACAGAAACCAAACAGTAAATCAGAAAACAAGGAACAAAAGACACCTAAGACAACCAAACAACCAATAAAATGCTAGGAATAAATCAACACCTTTCAATAACAACTCTTAATGTAAAAGGCTTAAATTCCCCAATTAAAAGACACAGACTGGCTGACTGGATCAAAAAGCAGGACCCAACTATATGCTGCCTACAAGAGACCCACCTCACCCATAAAGACTCACATTGACTAAGAGTGAAAGGATGGAAAAAGATTTACCATGCAAACAGAAAAGAAAAACGAGCTGGAGTAGCTATTCTTATATCTGACGAAATAGACTTTAAACTAAAAACCATAAAAAGAGACAATGAGGGACACTACTTAATGATAAAAGGACTGATCCATCAAGAAGATATAATAATCATAAGTATGTACGCACCCAATGTTGGAGCAGCCAGATTTATAAAACAAACTCTATTAGACCTAAGGAAGGAAATAGACACTAATACCATAATAGCAGGGGACCTGAACACCCCACTGTCAATATTAGACAGATCATCTAGGCAAAGAATCAGTAGAGAAACACAAGATCTAAACAAGACTCTACACCAATTGGAATTGGCAGATATCTACGGAACATTCTACCCAACAACCTCAGAATATTCATTCTTCTCATCAGCACATGGATCATTCTCCAAGATAGATCACATATTAGGTCACAAATCGAGTCTCAATAAATTCAAAAAAATTGTAATTATCCCATGTATCTTCTCAGACCACAATGGATTAAAACTAGAAATTAATAACAAAGGAAACTCTGGAAACTATACAAACACATGGAAATTAAACAGCATTCTACTTAATGACATATGGATCCAAGAAGAAATCAAGCAGGAAATCAAAAAATTTATTGAAACTAATGAAAACAATGATACATCATACCAAAACCTGTGGGATACTGCAAAAGCAGTATTGAGGGGAAAATTTATTGCATTAAAGGCTCACTTCAGAAGAATAGAAAGATGGCAAGTGAACAACCTAACACTTCACCTTAAAGAACTAGAGAAACAAGAACAATCCAAACCTAAAGTTAGCAGACGGAAAGAAATCATTAAGATCAGAGCAGAAATGAATGAAATTGAAAACCAAAAAACAATTCAAAAGATCAATGAATCAAAAAGTTGGTTTTTTTGAAAAGATAAATAAAATTGACAAACCATTAGCATGGCTAACAAAAAAAAGAAGAGAGAAGACTCAAATAACAAAAATTAGAAATGAAAAAGGCGATATTACAACTGATTCATCTGAAATACAAGGAATCATTCGAGACTACTATAAACAACTATACGCCAACAAATTTGAAAATCTGGAGGAAATGGATAAATTTCTGGACACACACAAGCTCCCAAAACTGAACCATGAAGATGTAGAAAATTTGAACAGACCAATAACAATAAAGGAGATTGAAGCTGTTATCAGAAGGCACCCAACAAAGAAAAGCCCAGGACCAGATGGATTCACAGCAGAATTTTACCAAACATTCAAAGAGGAATTGACACCGATTCTTTACAAACTATTCCAAAAGATTGAAATGGACGCAAATCTCCCAAACTCATTCTATGAAGCAAACATCATCCTGATACCAAAACCAGGTAAAGATATAACCAAAACAGAAAACTACAGGCCAATATCCTTGATGAATATAGATGCAAAAATCCTCACTAAAATCCTAGCAAACAGAATAGAGCAACACATACGTAAAATTATTCATCACGATCAAGTGGGATTCATCCCAGGGATGCAAGGTTGGTTCAACATACCCAAATCAATAAATGTGATACACCATATTAATAAACTAAAACACAAGGACCATATGATCGTATCTATAGATGCTGAAAAAGCATTTGATAAAGTTCAGCACTCATTCATGACAAAGACCCTCTATAAGTTAGGTATAGAGGGACACTATCTCAACATAATTAAAGCCATATATGCCAAACCCACAGCCAATATCATCCTGAATGGGCAAAAGCTGAAAGCTTTTCCTTTAAGAACAGGAACTAGACAAGGATGCCCACTCTCACCACTCCTATTCAACATAGTGTTGGAAGTACTAGCCAGAGCAATCAGAGAAGAGAAGGAAATAAAGGGCATCCAAATTGGAAAAGATGAAGTCAAACTGTCCCTGTTTGCAGATGACATGATCCTATATATCGAACAGCCTAAAACCTCTACAAAAAACTCTTGGAATTGATAAATGATTTCAGCACAGTAGCAGGTTACAAAATCAACACACAAAAATCAGTAGCATTTCTTTTCTCCAATAGTGAACATGCAGAACGAGAAATCAAGAAAGCCTGCCCATTTACAATAGCCACCAAAAAAATAAAATACTTAGGAATTGAGATAACCAAGGAGGTGAAAAATCTCTATAATGAGAACTACAAACCACTGCTGAGAGAAATTAGAGAGGATACAAGAAGATGGAAAGATATCCCATGCTCTTGGATTGGAAGAATCAACATAGTGAAAATGTCCATACTACCCAAAGTGATATACAAATTCAATGCAATCCCCATCAAAATTCCAAAGACATTTTTCCCAGAAATGGAAAAAACTATTCAGACATTTATATGGAACAATAAAAGACCACGCATAGCCAAAGCAATGCTGAGCAAAAAAAATAAAGCTGGAGGCATAACACTACCTGACTTTAAGCTATACTACAAAGCTATAATAACCAAAACAGTATGGTACTGGCATAAAAACAGACACACTGACCAATGGAATAGAATAGAGAATCCAGAAATCAACCCACACACTTACTGCCAGCTGATCTTTGACAAAGGCACCAAGCCTATTCACTGGGGAAGGGACTGCCTCTTCAGCAAGTGGTGCTGGGATAATTGGATATCCATATGCAGGAGAATGAAACTAGATCCATACCTCTCACCGTATACTAAAATCAACTCAAAATGGATTAAGGATTTAAATATACATCCTGAAACAATAAAACTTCTGAAAGAAAACATAGGAGAAACACTTCAGGAAATAGGACTGGGCACAGACTTCATGAATACGACCCCAAAAGCACGGGCAATCAAAGGAAAAATAAACAAATGGGATTATATCAAACTAAAAAGCTTCTGCACAGCAAAAGAAACAATTAAAAGAGTTAAAAGACAACCAACAGAGTGGGAGAAAATATTTGCAAAATATACATCTGACAAAGGATTAATATCCAGAATATATAAGGAACTCAAACAACTTTACAAGAAGAAAACAAGCAACCCAATTAAAAAATGGGCAAAAGAGCTAAGTAGGCATTTCTCTAAGGAAGATATACAAATGGCCAACAGACATACGAAAAAATGCTCAACATCACTCAGCATCCGGGAAATGCAAATCAAAACCACATTGAGATACCATCTAACCCCAGTTAGGATGGCTAAAATCCAAAAGACTATGAACGATAAATGCAGGCGAGGCTGCGGAGAAAAAGGAACTCTCATACATTGTTGGTGGAACTGCAAAATGGTGCAGCCTCTATGGAAAATGGTATGGACGTTCCTCAAACAATTGCAGATAGATCTACCATATGACCCAGCTATCCCACTGCTGGGAATATACCCAGAGGAATGGAAATCATCAAGTCGAAGGTAAACCTGTTTCCCAATGTTTATCGCAGCACTCTTTACAATAGCCAAGAGTTGGAACCAGCCCAAATGCCCATCATCAGATGAGTGGATACGGAAAATGTGGTACATCTACACAATGGAATACTACTCAGCTATAAAAATGAATGAAATACTGCCATTTGCAACAACATGGATGGACCTCGAGAGAATTATATTAAGTGAAACAAGTCAGGCACAGAAAGAGAAATACCACATGTTCTCAGTTATTGGTGGGAGCTAAAAATTAATATATAAATTCACACACACACACACACACACACAAAAACTGGGGGGGGGGAAGAAGATATAACATCCACAATTATTTGAAGTTGATACGACAAGCAAACAGAAAGGACATTGTTGGGGGTGAGGGGGGGACGGAGAAGGGAGGGAGGTTTTGGTGATGGGGAGCAATAATCAGCCACAATGTATATCGACAAAATAAAATTATAAAAACAAAAAAAAAAATCGGCAAAGGACCTGAATAGTCATTTCTCAAAGAAAGACATACAAATGGCCAACAGACACATGAAAAAATGCTCAACATCACTATGATAAGGGAAATACAAATCAAAACACTCCGAGATATCATCTCATCCCAGTTAGACTGGCTATTTCAAAAAGACTGAGAGTAACAAATGCTGGTGGGATGCAGAGAAAGGGGAACTCCTACACTGTTTTGGTTCTGTAATTTAGTGCACCTATTAAGGAAAACAGTATGGAGAGTTCTCGAACAGCTAAAGACAGAACTGCCATATGATCTAGCAATCTTGCTGCTGAATATATACCCAAAGGCATGGAAATCAGCATGTCAAAGTGATAAACACACTCCTATGTTTATCTCAGTTCTATTTACAATAGCAAAGAGTTGGAACCAACCTAAATGGCCGTTGATGAATGACAAGTTAAGGAAAATGTGGTATGTATGCTCACTGGAATACTACTTAGCCATAAAAAATAATAAAATTCTGCCATTCACAGCAACATGAAAAAACTTAGAGGAAATTTTGTTAAGTGAAATAAGCCAGACAGAGAAAGAAATAACACATGTCCTTACTCATAAGAGGGAGCTAAAAAAAAGGAAAAACAGAGTTAAAAAGAAAAAGAAAGAAAGATACAACAATCACAGTAATATGTTGAACTTTCAAATGGAGAGAATACAATTGAGGTTATTGGCAGTGGGAAAGGGGGAGAGGGAGGAGGAGGAGGGGTTAGGAAGAAATTGGTAAAGGGCCACAAAAAATGATTACGTTATGAAATGTTGAATATGCTGATTGTCCTAATTTGAGCATCACGTACTGCACACAGGTATTGATATTTAACGTGGTACCCCACAGATATGTACCATCAATTGTGTTTCAGTCAAAAATAGCTTTATTAATTAATTTAATTTAATAAGATGTGAGATGCAGTGCAACTAATTGTTTCAACTTATAAAAGTAATCGGAACAGATAAAAAATTTTGTCACTTTTACAATTTAAAATTTTTAATTAATATACAAGTTTACTTCAAAAAGTTCATGGAAAGATTAGTATTATCTTTGAATTCTACTTTCCATGAATTTTTTAAAGTACCCTTGTACTTATTTTTTTAAAATGGTTAAACATATTCTCATAACTAGCTCAAGAATTGTAAAGAGCAGGCTAGCCTGTTAACTCACTTAGTTAAAGTCTGGTGTTGGTAATAGCAAGGTCAAGGGTTTGGATCCCCATACTGGCCAGCTGCTAAAAAAAAAAAAAAAAAAAAAAAAAAAGTGTAAAACAGTTATACTGTGAAAAGTATCTCTTTATCTCTCCTTTCCCCAGTGTTTTCTTTCCATCTAAGAATGGTATACTATACACACTTTAGTGTAACTTTCTTTTATTCATCAGTGTATAATTTAGAAATCAATTTAGCATGAGAATTTTCTAATTTTCTTTGAATATTTTATGGATGTACCAAAATTTATATAACCAGTGCTTTATTGATGACTTTTAATTTCCTATATTATGTTATTATTAATATTAGAATAATAATCTTATACCTATTATTTTGTATGTATATGAATATATGTCTAAGAAAAAGTCACCACAAAATTTCTAGTTCAAAAGGTACCTGTATTTTTATTTTTGATAGATAGTTTCAAATTGCTACAAAAGTGTACAAATTTCATTCCCAAGGAATGAAATTCCTAGCCATGTATGAGATCACCTGCTTTCTCCATTGTCTCACCTAAAGTGTTTTCTGACTTAGATTTGTGACAATTTGATAAATTAAACTGTGCTGTATCTGGATAGTTTAAGCATACATTTTTTTCTAATTATGAGCAAAGATGAATAATTTTAAAATTTATAAAAGCCAGTTAAAATCTCTCCCTCCACATCCACACATTTTGTGTGTGTGTGTGTGTGTGTGAGAATTATTCTTTCATTTTCTTTGCGATTTTTTTCCTCACTGGACTTTCTCTTTGTGATTTCTAGTGGGACTTTATACATTAAAAAAATTAGTCCTTTTTCTTATGGGTTGCAAACATTTTTCCCATCTGTAAATCTTTTTGTTTATATTTGTTTTGCTATTCTGAGATTTTCAGGGTTTTTTAAAACCAACTATATGAAGGTGTAATTTACTTACAATAAAAACAAATTTATTTTAAGTGTACAGTTGAATGAATTTTTATAAAATATATAATCACCACAGTAATTGAGATGTAGAACATTTCAATCACTCCAGAAAGTTTGTTTTTGCCCTTTCCAGAAATTATGCCTGCCTCTTACTCTGGATAACCATTGACCTATTTTCGGTCACTGTAGATTAGTTTTGCCTATTCCAGAATATCATATGAATGAAATCACACTGTGTGTACTCCCTTACGTCTGGCCACCTTTGATCAACATAATGCTTTTGAGATTCATTCATGTTGCATATATCCGTAGGCTTTTATTTTTATTTTGTTTTTGTTTTCACTTCTTATTGCAGAGTAGTATTTCATTATGCCAAAATTTGTTGATTCATTCACCTGTTGGCGTAACATTTGAGTTCTTTCCAGATTTTAAATATTGTGCATAAAGCTTCTATGAACATTCCTGTAAAGTCTTCATGTGGACATGTTTTCATTTATATCAGGTAAATGTCTAAGAATGTGATCCGTGTGTCATTTAATAAGTGTACTCGAACTTTCTAAGAAAGTATCAACAGTTTCTAAAGTGGTTGAACCATATTACACTCTCACCAGCAATATATGAGAGTCCCATATGCTGATATATGTCAGACTGGGTTTTTGTTTTTGTTTTTTGGTAATTTTAGCTATTCTAGTGAGTATGTGGTGATATCTTGCTTCTTTAAAATTTGCATATACCTGGTGACTTTGATGTTGACTGTCTTTCATGTACTCATTGGCTATTCACACATCTTCTTTCCTGACATCTCTGTTTGTGCACCGGCCATCCTTATATAGGATCTGAACTCATGGCCTTGGCGCTACCAGTGCCTCACTCTCCCAAGTGAGCCACGGGGCTGACCCACAAGCTTTTTTAATCACTTGTTTTCTTATAAAGATGTAACAGCTCTTTATATATTCTGTACTCAAGTGCTAGGTCATGTGTCCGTATTGCCTGTAAATCGGCTTGCTTCCTTATTTTGTTGTGTTTTCAGAAAAGTAGAAATTTCAGTTTTGATGAAGTCTAGTTTACAATTTTCTTTTATGTTTCATGTTTTCTTGTGTGTCATGTCTAACATCTCTTTGCTTACCTCTGTAGGAAACAGAAGATTTTCTCTCTACCCTCTGAGGGTTTGATAATTGAGTCTATGAAATAAACTGACAGTAGGCAGATTAACAGGAGAAAATGGACACATTTACTATGTGCTTGGGAGCATCACATGAAAGAAAAGTGAATACCCCAAAACTCAGTAAGATCTAGAAGCTCATATAACCCTCTTCCTAGGAGTGGGGGTGGATATAGTCGACCTTAGGGGAGAGTAAATGACTTTGGGGAAAGATGAATAGGCCCTAAGAAGAGCAGGTGATAGCCTGTGACAAAGTCTGTCTGAGGCTGGTGTTGATCTCCAGTCTCCTGTCCTGTGATAGGAGTTTAATCTTCCATGGTTGATGAGATTCCCAAAGAGGGAATCCATGACAGTTTTGTTCCTTTGGGAGGACCTGTCTTTAGGTAGATAAAGGAAGTTCAGAGAAAGCCCCTCCTGCATTTGCTGCACCCCAAGTGCCCTCAGATTGAAGTAATCAGCATACCAAAGGGCATATTTTAGGGTGCCATTTCCTGAAGTCCTTCACCTCAAAGTCATAAATTTCTCCTATGTTTACTTCTCTATATTGTTGTTTTGTAGGTGAGTGTTTATAATTTATAGAAATGGTATTAATATTTTATTCTATTTCTTGCTATTTTCACTGACTAATTTTAGATTAGATCCTACTTATGTTGTTATGCATATGTCTAACCCGTTGCTTCTGACTCTTTAATATTGTAGTAGGTACCTCTGCCATAAGAAGTACCTACTGATGAGAGCGGTGTGCCATCCAAGTCTCTATCTCTAGTGGACTGGACAGAGCCTTATATACTCTACATCACAGTGTTATTCTCACAACTCTTCCAAAAGAAGGAAGAGAAAGACCCAGATATCAATCTCTCTCTACCTCTAAAACTCAGAGATGTGCCAGTACAGTACTACCCACCTTGAAAAAAGCATAAATGATTTTCTTATCTCCTTCATTCTTAATTCTGTCACTCACTAGAAGCTACACATCTTATACTCTACATTCTAATTTCCCCCTGGCTCTTTTCATCCTTTATTCTGTCCGCATCTTTCATAACACTCTATTTCTGGAAACTCTTTTGCCCCTCTTTCCTTTTTCAAGAAAATAACGTGACAGCAACAGAAATCTCTATATCCTCATCTGCTTCTCTGAAAGTTTTCTTTCTTGAACCAGCTCAAACTTTGATCTTTCCTTGAGGACATTAGTTCCTTTGTCCTTTTAAAATAGTGGTCATTTCTTTTCTCATCCAGTCATGAGCCCAGAGGTGAGCTAAGATTCTTTCTTGCTTCACATTTCCACTTCCAAGCTACTCTCTCTCCCTCTCCTACAAATACTCCCAGCACAGAATCTTTGCTCATAAGACTAGGCAACCACTTCCCTTCCTGTTGAGTTATCTACACACATCCAGATCACCCCTCTCATTCATTCATGGTTTTAACTGCTCTCTTAACATCACATTCTCCAACATCACTCCTGCCTTAATTCCTGATGATTTCTGGCTCCTTAGTTAAGATCACCAACACCCTGACCTTGTGTTTTCCTGAACTTCTTTCTTCCAATGTTCTTATCCTTATTCTTGTTTTCACACCTATTTTAGCTAGTCACCCACTGAACATGTCCCTAGAACGTGCCACTATCAATAACTATAACCTTTCCATGAACACAATTTAATTATCCTCCTCTCACACTACCACATCCTTTTTTATAAGCTCAGTATTTCAGGTACAAGATTCCAACAGCCTTTCAACCCAGGGGACTTCCAGTCCATTAATTCTACATTAATCCTACAGCCTCCCCATACACTTAACTACCTCCGTATTGAGATAAATTCTATAGCCAAACATTATAATCTCTACCTTGCACATTTCTTTGATTCTTTTGCACATTTCTCACTTTCTTGTAACTCCAACCTGGTTAAATTTTATTCTCCCCTTGCTCTGCTCCTATGCCTTCTGCCTGAGGTCTTTGAGAAAGCTTCCCTTAGATATCTATAAACATTGCTCCTTCGCTCCTTTACGACCTTGTGGAAGTGTGTATTTCCTTAAGGCCTTCTCTTTCTACTTTTTAAATATAGCAGTTCTCCTCCCTTGCTCTTGGGTTTCCTCTTCTTCCTGTCTTCCTGCTCTGTTGTATTTTCCTACATAACAGTTATTACTTTCTAAAACATCATATATCTTTCATATTTGTTTTGTTTACTGGCTGTTCTTGCTTCCCTACCCTCTCACACACAGGATAGAAAGTGAGCTCCAGGTACCATTGCCTATATATATATTTTTTTTCACTGAGATATTCCCAGTTCCGAGAATAATGCTTGGTTCACAGGAGTAATTTATTTTTTTAAAAAATGCATTCCATGAATGAATGAACTAATAAAAATTGGCTCCATCAACTGGTGCTCACAGCACAGGCAGTCCTGACATGAGTGCAATTGTGCCCTTTTCTTTCTGAATATTTGTGATAATTTTTCAAGTGTTTTCCCAAAGCTGAAATAAATCCTAAATTGAGGAGTCCATATTAAAACACCAATCACACATATAGTCTACAGTTCTTTCCACTATACCATTTAGCCTCAGGGAAAGTTTAATTTCATTTGATGCTTAACTGTGAAAATGTCTTTTATCCAAAATTTTCTATATGTTCTACTTTTAAAAAATATTATTACCACATATACATTTATTATAAATATAGTGGAAAGACTGAACAAGAAAATTTATGAATTCATATTTCAAATTTTCTATAGTAAAGAATGGATACTGAGACAAAACAAGTTAATCCATTCTCAGGCTATTTTCAAAAAGCAGAGATAATTTTATGAAATAAAATGTACGTATGTTCTTTTCTAGGTAAGATGAGTTGCTATTATTGCTCTGTTGGGATTTTAATAAACTCTTGGAAGCAAAGAAAGTTTGCTTTTAAATTTAAAAAGAGTACTGTCTATCTTCTATAGCAAGGTACTCTAATGCACCAATTTGTTACAGAATATTCACCACAGTTCAAACAATTATTAAAGATATAATACCTGGATGATAAAAGACTCAGTAATCTAGGAGGTTTATCATTCTTGAGCCTGTGCCTGTTTATTTCTCCTTTACTTATTTACTTATTATGTAGTGTATCTAAGGATGATTGTATAGCTTGTAGCAGTTTGATTTATGTTTAACATAACTCTATATCCATTTTGTAAATTTCTTTCCAGATTACTAATTAAAACATTTCCAATGGCTTTTCTGAATGGTATTGTTAGCATGAGGTGGTCAAATATCTCCTAGAAATTCAAAATCTTCAATTGTGCTAACCTAGGTGATTCAGGTAGTACCATATTTATTTCTTTTTGTCAGCCTTAAAAACCTTGTGCAGAAAATTGCATACATTTCCTAAAACTTGTGCAGATGCTCACCTTCCTGGCAGTAATTTTTTCCTGCACAAATTAAAAATGGTATTTAATTTCAGAAGGCAAAATAAAAAGACTTCAAAATAACGTCCTCTTAATGATACAGGAGAAACACTGGTAATATTGTCTCTAGTTTTACTTTACCACTTGGTTAATGAATGTAGGTAGCTATGATGTCAAGTTGCTTTCCAGAGTGTAGAAAAAATATTGGGTTTTTTCTTCTTTCTTTCCTAAAGATGAATCTGTTTAAGTTACCAGAAATTTAAGATATGTAAATGCAAGACACTTAAGTAGTAGTTGAAGTAAATGGGCCTTTTTTGAAAAATAGGATAAATCAGATTTAGGATCTTCTTTGCATTTCAGGAAAAATGCTAACTTTGGTAATCTCAAACTGATAAGATTGACATTGTTATGAAAATTGAACAAATGAGTCAAATTTAACTTATTATTGGGTTGATTTTTGGCTAATAATTCTTAATCTAAAATGTCTTGAACCATGTGGGAGGCTGAATATCGACCACAAAGTATCCAGGTCCTCATTCTGGAACCCATGAATTTTACTTTATATGGCAAAAAGAGATTTACCCACATATGATTAAGTTAAGAATCTTAAGAAGGGGAGATTATCCTGTATTATCCAAGTAGACACTAAATGCAATCACAAGTGCCATTATAAGAGGGAGACAGAGAGAGATGTGACACATACAAAAAAGGCCATGTGACCGAAGTAGATGGAAGTAGAGGAGGCACAGGGAAGCAGAGGCAGAGAGCTGCTACTCTGCTGGCTTTGATGTTGGAAGAGCTCCTGAGCGAGGAATGCGAGTGATGTAGTTTCAGAAGCTGAAAACAGACAAGGAAACTGATTCTCCCCTAGAGACTTTTAGGTGAGGGCAGCCCTACTGGCACTTAGATTTTGGTCCAGTGAAACTGATTTCAGACTTCTAATCTCCAGATTGTAAGGAAATAGATGTGCTGTTTTAAACTACTGTGTTTGTGGTAAGTTGTTACGCAAGCCATAGGTAATTAATGCAAAGAAAGTGTCTGGAACATAGCACAGGCAAACTTCAGAAATATTGTGGGTTCCAGACCACTGGAATAAAGTGAGGGTCACAATAAAGTGAGTCACATGAATTTTTTGGTTTCCCAGGGCATATAAAAGTTATGTTTATACTATATTAAGTGTGCAATAGCATTATGTCTAAAAATGCATATGCCTTAATTAAAAACACTTTATTGTTAAAAAATGCTAATGATCACTTGAGCATTCAGCAAGTTGTAATCTTTTTGCTGATGGAGGATCTTGACTTGATGTTGGTGGTTGCTGTCTGACCAAGGTGGTGGTTGCTAAAGGTTGAGGCAGTGTGGCAATTTCTTAAAATAAGACAACAGTGAAGTTTGCCACATGGACTTACTCTTCCTTTCACAAAAGATTTCTCTGTAGCATGTAATGCTTTTTGATAGCATTTTATCCACAGTAGAACTTCTTTCAAAATTGGAGTCAATCCTCTTAAACACTGCTGTGCTTTATCAACTAAGTTTATGTCATATTCTAAACCCTTTGTTGTCATTTCAACGATGTTCACAGCATTTTTACCAAGAGTACATCCCATCTCAAGGAAACCACCTTGCTCATCCATAAGAATTAACTCCTCATCTGTTAAAGTCTGATCATGAGATGGCAGCAAGTTAATCACATGTTCAGGCTTCACTTCTAATTCTAGTTCTCTTTCTGTTTCCATGTTGACCTCCTCCCATGAAATCATGAATGTTCTTACTAGCATCGAGAATGGTGAATCCTTTCCAGAAGTTTTCAATTTGCCTTGTCTAGATCCATTAGAAGAATCACTATTTATGACAGCTGTAGCCTTAACAAATGCATTTCTTAAATAATAAGACTTCAAAGTCAAAATTACTCCTTGATCCATGGGCTGTAGATTGGATGTTGTGTTAGCAGGCATGGAGAAAAAACCATCAATCTTCTTGTACATCTTCATAAGAGCTATTGGGTGACCAGGTGTTTTATCAATGAACTACTGTTCTCACTTCTTTTTTTCTTTTTTTTTTCTGAGCAGTAGGTCTCAACATTGGGCTTAAAATAGTCAGTAAACCATGCTGTAAGCAGATGTGCTGCCATCCAGGCTTTGTCGTTCCATTTATAAAGCACAGGGAGGGTGGAAGAGTAGATTTTGCATAATTCTTAAGGGACCTAGGGTTTTCAGAATGGTAAATAAGAATTAGCTTCAACTTAAAGCCACCATCTGCATTAGTCCCTAGTAAGAGAACCAGCCTGTCTTTGAAGCTTTAAGGCCAGGCATTGGCTTATCCTTTCTAGCTATGAAAGTCCTAGATGGAATCTTCTTACAATAGAAGGCTGTTTCATTTACATTAAAACTCTGTTGTTTAGCACAGCCAGCACCTTCACCAGTTATCTTAGCTGGATCTACTGGATAACTTGCTGCAGCTTCTGCATTGACACTTGCTACTTCACCTTAGACTTTTATGATATGAAGACAGCTTCTTTCCTTAAACTCCACGAACCAACCTCTCCTAGCCTCAGTCTTCTGCAGTTTCTTCACCTCTCTCCGCCTTCATAAAATTGAAGAGAGTTAGGGCCTTGCTTTAGATTAGGCTTTGGCTTAAGGGAATGTTGTGTTGGTTTCATCTTCTATCCAGACCACTAAAACTCTCTCCACACCAGCAATAAGGCTGTTTTACTTTCTTATCATTCCTGTGTTCACTAGAGTAGCAGTTTTAATTTCCTTCAGGGACTTTTCCTTTGTACTTATAACTTGGCTAAGTGGAGCAAAAGCCCTAGCTTCCAGCCTATCTAGGCTTTTGACATGCCTTCCTCACTAAGCTTAATAATTTATAGCTTTTGATTTAAAGTGAGAGATGTGTGACTCTTCCTTTCACTTGAACACCTAGAGGCCATTGTATGGTTGTTAATTGGCCTAATTCCAATGCTGTTTTGTGTTAGGGAATAGGGAGGCCCTAAGAGAGGGAGAGAGATGAAAAATGGCCAGAGAGTGGAACAGTCAGAACACACACAACATTTATTGACTGAGTTCACTCTGTGACATGGGTGCGGTTCATGGCACCCCCAAAATAATTACAATTGTAACATCAAAGATCACTGATGACACATCACCATACAGATATAATAACAATGAAAAAGTTTAAAACATTTCATGAGTTACCAAAATGTGGTACAGATGCAGGAACTGAGCACACACTGTGAGAAAAGCACTACCAGTAGATTTTCTCTAAGCATGGTTGCCACAAAACCTTCAATTTGTAAAAGAATGCAGTATCTACAAAGCACAATAAAGAAAAGCACAGTGAAATGAGGTATGCTTTTAGATATTGGTGTGTAATCAATTGGAAGAGAACGAGACTCAATAGCAGGCTGCAAATTATAAGCAACATATGATAGAAATACAGATCCACTTTGTGGACAAACATATGACACTTTTGAAGAAAAATGTTTTGCTGTTAGGATGTTATGAAATGAAATATAAATGTTAAATTTTATACTTTAACTTTTATAATAATTGTATATGTCTCTGTATGCTCCTATTTCTGAAAAGAAAAAAAATGTATTTTTAATGCCGACTCTATATTCTCCTTGCCCATTAAGAAGACCTCAATTTTCTTTGGAGCTTTTTCCCCCAAATCAGATAAACATGATCATATAAGAGTAGATATAATTTTGGTGATACCAGAAGAAAAACAATTACTCATTACTTTACTATATAAGCAAGACACTTTCTGTCAAGGTGTATGTTCATTTTTAATGCCATTGGGAAAGGCAGCAGCTAGGCATTGCTGACATTTCTCAGTCTTGGGCTCAACTCTCCTTTTTCCCTGCTAGCCATTCCATCCCACCCACCCCTTTGCATTGCATATCTTGGGCACCTGTTAATAGCTGAACTTTCTGAAATTTGCAGTTTTTTTTTTTTTTTTTGTCTGGTGAGACTTGTAAAGACAGTTACCATATTCTCTATGACACAAATAATACTGAATGTATTTTAAACTTCTTATGCAATTCACTTCATCTGATTTATGTTCTTCCATTCTTTGCATGCCTGTGTCACAACATTTAGGTGCTGTGAAATAGAAGTGGTACTTATTTCTTCTACTATGGTAATGAAAGTTTTGGAGGACTATTCTCATTTGTTGAAAGCCTTATTTTACTACAAAAAACATTATAATGACTTTAATGCTGGTTTAAATACTTCTTTGGGATAATTTTGTATGGTTGTAGATATCTGAGAGCACATAGTCAGAGGTTTACATAGAATCCTCATACTGGATAAAGAGCTATGACTCTTGTTATAAATGAATAGTAATAAAAAATAAAAATGATGTAATATAACTAAATTGCCTCAGATTTAAGAACAATTGTTTTATCCACCTTTTGTTTCTAAGAAGATTTTAATACATCTTTAATGTTACTAATTATTTTCACTCCCATTCAATATCTCCATAATTCCATTGTGAAAACTTCTGTATCTAAGCCTATTTCAGTCTCTAAATGTGAAAATAATAAGATATTTATGATAACTTCTCAGTGGAAGAGAAAAATACCTGAAGTACCTGCTCTCATGATGCTCACACTCTATTCAGGCTAGACAGACAAGAAAAAAACAAATCAATATATCTTGCATAGCAAGCTGGTAAATGCTATCATGAAAAAAATAAGGCACAGTTTACCAGAGTCTCTTAATTTACACCAAAATTCACATTATACTCTTTTACCTGAGAACATAACTCGCCTGTCACACTTAGCCTTTCTTGAGGAAAAACTATAGTCACGTAACTAAGTTTCATACACTAAAACGTGAGCAGAAGCTATGTATATGACCATCAAGTCTGGCCCATAAAAACCAACCAAAACAAAAGTCTGCCATGTCTTATTGTGCAAAAAAAACCCCCTGAAAGTAGCAGTATTTTTGTCATTTTGGAGGAAGAGCAAGGGGGTTAATGCTACTGAAAAACTGCACAAGGTGAGAAAAAATGAGGTCAGAAAGTTATCATGGGGTCATATCATATAGAGCCTTAAAGGATATGGTTAGCATTTGGGATTGCATTCTGCTTGAGAGGGAGAGCCAGAGATATAACATGATCTAATTCCACGTAGAAAATCATGTCTTCTGTGCTGATAATTTAATATATGCAGGCAGATGATCAATTAAAAGGCTATTACACTATTCTAATCTAAGCACTAAACATCATAATTTTCCTTCTAAACACTGCTTTAACTGCATCTAGAAAATTTTTCATCCAGTACAATTGCTTTTTAAAATTTTTTTTGAGACTTCCTCTTTGGTCCATGCATTACATAGAAATTTGTTGATTAATTGCTAAATATTTGAGGAGGGATTCCAGGTATATTTCTGTTTTAATTTTAGTTTAATCCATTGTCATCTGAGAATGTCCTTTGTATGATTTTTTATTGAAACATAGTTGATTACATATATTTGTGGTGTACAGAGCTAAATATAAATATCTGCATATAATGTGTCATAATCAAGTCAGGATAATTAGCATATTCTCTATTATAAAACGTAATCACTTTTTTGGTTAAGGACATTCAATCTCCTCTCTTCTAGCCATTGATAACATGCAGTAAATTAATATTAATTATAGATATCTATCTTAACTGTACATCAGTAAAACTTATTTTTTTCTAGCCAGCTGTTTTGTGGCCATTAACCCATTTCTTGCTATCCTCACAGTTCTATTCTCTCCTTCTGAAAGTTCAATGGATTATTATAATTGCTCTTTTTTTCTTTTTTCTTTCTTTCTTTTTTAGCTCCCACTTATGAGTGAAGACATGTGACATTTCTTTTTCTGTGCCTGTCTTACTTCTCTTAACATAATTTTCTCCAAGCTCATTTACGCCACTGTGAACGGCAGAATTTCATTCTTTTTTTAGGCCTTGGTAGTATTCCATTGTGTATATATACCACATTTTCCTTCTCATCATCCATCGATAGGCATTTAGGTTGGCTCCCTATCTTGGCTATTGTTAAATAGAGCTACAATAGAGCTACGGGAATGCAGATATCCTTTTAACATAATGATTTCCATTCCTTTGAGTATATACCCAGTAGTGGGATTGCTGGAACATATAGTAGTTCTGTCTATAGCTGTTTAAGAAATCTCCATACTGTTTACCATAATGGCTGCACTGATTTATAGTCCCACCACCAGTACAGAAAGATTCCTGTTTCTCCAGCACATCACCAGCATTTGTTATTCTCTGTCTTTTTGATACTAGCTAGTCTAACTGGGGTGAGATGATACGCATTTCTCTGATGATTAGTGATGCTGAACATTTCCTTTGTGTACCTATTAGCCATTTGTATGTCTTCTTTGGAGAATTATCTATTCAGCTCCTTTGCCTATTTGGATTTCTTATATATTTTGGATATCAATCGCTTGTCAGATGTATAGTTTGCAAATATTTTCTCTCATTCTGTATGTTGTCTTTTTACTCTGTTGATTGTTTCTTTTGTTGTGCAGAACAACAGAAGATCTTGAATAGGCAAAGCAATTCAAAGCAAAAAACAAATAAATAAATGAGGCTAGAGGCATTATACTACCTGACTTCAAGTTATACTACAAAGGTATAGTAACCAAAACAGCATGGTACTGGTGTAGAAACAGATAGATGCACCAATGGACCAGAGTAGAGAACCCAGAAATCAATCCATGTACTTACATCCAGCTGATATTTGACAAAGATGTCAAAAACATACACTGGGCAAAGGACAACCTTTTCAATACATGGTGCTTGGAAAAGTGGATATCCATGTGTAGTAGATTGTACACCAATGTTTATTGCAGCACTACTTACAATAGCCCAGAGTTGGAACCAGCCCAAATGTCCATCATCAGATGAGTGGATACAGAAAATGTGTTATATCTACACAATGGAATACTACTCTGCTATAAAAAACAATGAAATACTACCATTTGCAGCAACATGGATGGACTTAGAAAAAATTATATTAAATGAAATAAGTCAGGCACAAAAAGAGAAATACCACACGTTCTCACATATTTGTGGGAGCTAAAAATAAATAAATAAATACACAAATGAAAGGGGGGTTGGGGAAAAAGACACAACAATCATAATTCTTTGAACTTGTTAAGACAAGTGGACAGATATGATATTGATGGAGTGGGGAGAGGAAGCAGGGAGGGAGGATTCAGTAAAGGGACATGAAAATCAACTACATTGTATATTGATAAAATAAAATTAAATTTAAAAAATAAAAATGAATAAATAAAATTAATTTTTGAATCGTCAAAAAAAAAGAAGAATGAAACTAGAACTGTACCTCTCACCATATACCAAAATCAACTCAAAAGGGTTAGAGACTTAAATAAGACCTGAAACTATAATGCTCCTAGAAGAAAACATTGAGGAAACATTTGAGGATGTAGAACTAGGCACAGATTTTATAAGACCTCAAAAGAACAAGCAACAAAAGAAAAAAATAAACCAATGCATGATTTGTATTATTTTAAATTTGTTAAGATTTGTTCTATGGCCCAGAATACGGTCTATCTTGGTCTGTGTTTCATGTGCATTTAATAATTTCTGTTCTGTTGCTGTTACCTAGAATGTCATATAAATTATGTCATGTTTGTAGATATGTTTTTCATATCTTACTGATTTTCTGTATACTCTTTTGATCAGTTACTGAAGAAGAATGTTGAAGTGTTCAACCATGATTGTAGATTTTCTTTTTATTCTATTAGATTTGCTTCATGTACTTTGAGGCTCAGCTTTTTAGTATACATGCATTTAGGATTTTTAAGTCTTCTTGGAAAACTGACTACTTTTTCATAACACAATATCCCTCTTTATCCTTGAAAATATTTTGTATTTAAAGTCTGTTTTGTCTTCTTAATAGAGGCATTCCAGCTTTCTATTAATTAGTATGTGCATATCATATTTACGGAGGGCTTGAGGGATTTGGGGCCTGATCAAAGAAAAGATATGACCATAAGGTGGCAGATTTATTGTGTGATACTTTGGCAGGTTTGTATTTTAAGTGTTGGGAGTTCCCTCATAGCAAAACAGGAGTTCCCAGGGGATAAGAGGGTTAGAGAAGAGGCTTATGTATCTAGGTGTTGTCACTTAGCAGCATGTCAGGGAATTCTAGAAAGGCAGCAGCAGTTTGGGGGTCTTTATGGCCCACGGCTTATCTATTGCTACCAGATGTTGGGTGGTTTCACAGAATATGCAAAGCAGGAAGGTTCTAAATGGCTAAAAATCTACTTGTTTGGGCTGTTTAAAAAATAACTGGATGTGTAAATATTTGAGTTTGGCACCAGCAGTCTTTTGAGCTAATGGGTTGCAGCCTGCAGTGAAGAAATAAACATCCTAGAGCCAATGTACAGAGGCCGTCATTTTTCTTGTTTATGTAACAATCTATGTCCAGTCCAACGTTGTTCTATAATCTAAATTGTGCATTGTTTTCTAGCGCTTGAATTTGGAGTCGCAATAAAGCATTTTCAATACCCAGAATCCCTTATAATATAGGGCACAAACTAGGATTTCTCAGCCCATTCACAACCAAGCTGCCCATTTAATGGGGGGAAAGCTAGGAGAATAGATCAGAAAAGGAAAAGACTTTGATTTATTCCATCTTTTTAGTTGGCAGAGTGATATTATAGTTCCGGTGAAAGAACCTGGCCACTTGTCCAACTTGGTGAATCTTATCTACCCACATGCACTGAGATGTGTTTACAGGTACATAGACCCCTTCCTTTTTCATTTGGTTCTTGGGCTAGACCCTTAAGAACAGACTGGATCTCAAGGTAGGAGAGAGGATGCGTGTTTTTCCTGCAAGGGAGAGTTGATCTCTCTTTCCTAGCCATGTTATCTTTTGTTTGGTTAGTTGTTTTTATTACCTTGTGGTGGACACCAGCAAAAAAGAAGATAAATTATCCTAGTCCCGATTGTGGTAACACCGGGTTGCTCTTTTTTTTTCTCTAGAGAGCACCAGTTCTCTTCTCTAGAGTCCTCCCTTCTTTGTCAGTTTACTGGTCCCTCCCCTCCATGTCATCTCTCCCAGTAGTTTGGGCTCTTTCCTCCTCTCTGGGTGGCATCCTAGTGAGAAGCTGCTGTGAGCACTTGTCTCTGGTCTGGAGCACTCCTTCAGTAGGATAGCCACCTTTTTTAGAGTCTTGGAAGAGGTAGAAATTTAAACTTCCTTAACTTTAGTCTTTATAACACTTTAACTGGCTCAGCCCAAGGTTTGGGGTTCTCATTATCCTGCCCAGAGAGTGCTGGAATGACACCATCCCCAGCAGTAGATTTAAGAAACCCAGCAGCAAAGGCATGCTAGCTGTTTACAAAGGTGTGTTCCAGAGCAATGCTTAAGAAACCAACCTTGGTCTGCCTTTTCTGCCTTACGGGCTCATTTCCTGCTGTTGCAGACCCCAAGGACAGGACTCCCCTCATTTCAGAGTACTGCAAATTGCCTGCCTAACCACAAGCAGCTCCTCCAGATACAGCCTGTTACAGGGTCCCAGACACACCGCCTTTGGTCCAGAGGCACACACTCCTCTTCCTTTTCTGTTCAGGCTCATGATTCTTACAATGTCCATTACCATTGTTTTGTGGGGGAACCATGAAACAAAGTACCCTGGGCAGTTTGAATCACTCCCAAAAGCAGAGCTAGGAACACTCTGAGTTGGTGAAATGTTGGTGAAATTTGGACAATGTATGAAATAACATTCTAGTAACAAGATGATTAACATAAGTAATAAGCTCTGTGTAGGAAGCTTGTCAGGAAGTTGTAGAGGTTCAATTATCTCATAGTAGCTTGACCAAAGTTACTTTAAAAAATTCCTTACAATACTAATTCTAGTAAGTTGCAAATAACTTATATCAGACTTTGAATTATTCTATTAATAACTGTAAAAAAATTGTAAATAACACACTTACACTGAAAAAGAGTAAACAATTTCCCAAATGTATTGATTTTTCCTTAATATTGGCTTTGCAGTTTTTTTTTTTTTTGCTTTTTCTTCTTATATTTGTATAACTAATGAGCTTATAATAAGCAAACATTTATTTTATAACCATAAAATCCAGGGAATTACAAAATATAATAGTACATTATATGCAGCCTTTGAGTGTGTGTGTGTATACATACATACAGATATATACACACAGATATATATATACACACAGATATATATATATATATACACACACACAGATATATTCTGAATCTTTTGAGTATTAACACAAAAGAATGCAGTTATCTAAAAGGGTTCAGTAAAACAAATGATATGTTGTAAATTCTCTTGAAATTAAATCCTTTGTAAATCTGAATCCTCAACCAAAGTAATTCATACTTAATACCATTCTTACTGTGTACCGGGTTCCATTCAAAGTATTTAATATTTACAGCAATCCTGTGATATAGGTATGATTTTTTTTCCTTTTATACAGATGAAGAAACTGAGGCACAGAGAAGTAGAATAACTTGTTCAAGGTCATACAGTTACAGAGCAGGGGATCTGTCTTGAGAGTCAATCTATTTTGAGACTTTGTAATTTTTAGTCACTCTTCAAAACTATCTTCATATAGCAATCATAATGATTACAAACATTTGTATAGTTATTTACAGATTTATATGATAGTTTTATGTAAATGATCTCTTTTAATTCTTGCCGTTTCATTACATTATTTCCTTTAAAATAAAAATGTGGTTTTGAGTGCATATTAATATTCAATATGCTGTTATTTGAGAGCATTAAAATCTATTAGTGATAGATTCATATCCTTGAAGATCACTGAGGTATTCATAATATTATAAATTATATTCAGAATATCCTGAAGGCAAATAGCATTGTCTTCATTTTATCTATAAGAAGGCTGAGTCTCGTAGTACTTAAGAAACTGCCAAGAGTATGCAACTACTAAGTAGGATTGCTGAGATTTGAACTCAATATTTGTGAGTCTGGCTGCAGTCTTTGTAGTACATCACAAAGTGATCCGGGTTTTTATCTTTTTTTTTTTTTTTAATACTCCATTACTATTTTGACCATTAGTGTTCTTTGAAATTGCTCAAAGGAAAACATAACTCTTCATCAGATGTAAATTACTAGAATAACAGTCTCTTTTTATCATCCTCTCCCTTCCCTCCACCATGATGTTGCAGTAGAAAAATATTACATAAAGAACAATTTTAAAAATACTGTTTTGCAATGTAGTTTGAACCTATAAATGTTATGGTAAGTTTCCATAGATTATAGGACATTTCTTCAACCTTATCCCAACTATCCTCTAAGGTAATGCTGATGCATTGTCCAGGTGCAGATATTACATTATGCATTTTTTCTGGTGAGCACCAATCTCCACTTAAAGGTAAACCCTTGAGAAGTTGTCAGTAATCTGTGCTTTTTATTATTATCACATTTAGTTTGGGTATTTGAATTATGAACATTTTAGAATTCATTTTCAACTTGCTGTTTTTATTTATTTATGAATTTAAAAAATTATATGCCATTCAAAGTGTGAAAAGAAAATGATTAAATACTGATTCGAGCCAGTTCTAGCCAGTGATACATTCTCCTATCACAGTGTGCAGCCATGTGCAACTATGACTTTTGGGTTAGAGCTTCCAGAGAACATTTGATGATTGAATTTGTCCTTATCAGATTTAAGTTTGAAAAATTTAATGCTCATACATTTTTTTTCCCCAAAATGTACATGTAGATATATTAGAGGCCAAGTTAGAACCAAACACATTGAAAAATAGCTTGAGCCAAAACTTATTATTTACAGGTCATGAAACTTTTGCTTTTTAAAATCTTGATTAAATAATTGCCTCAATATATATTAAATTTGGACAGGTGGAATGTGTGTATTAATATATGTGCTAATTTTCTTAAAAATAAAAAAATGTGTTGTTTCACCTTATTAAGAAGAAAGAAAGAAAAAGAGAAAGGAAGGAAGGAAAGAAGGAAGGAAGAAAAGTCACAGTTGGATGTCCAAAAAATAAAGTCAAGGAAAATCTCTAGAATTTGGATCTTTGTAGATAAGGAAGAAATGAATTCCTAATTATCTTCTAATATAGCACTGCTCTATCTGTGGCAGAAAACTACTCTCTTTTTTGTAAAAAGGTCCCTTGTGTGCTACTGTGTACCAGTAGACTGAATTTTTGAACATGAGACCTGCATTTTCCATTTGAGTAGTTTATTACTAGATCTACTGAAACATAAGGTCATAAGAACAAAGAAGCAATCCATTGTACAATGGAAATGATACAATGAGGATTGGACTTGAGCAGATGCAGAAGATCTGAGTAAAATTAGGTGGTCCAGACTTTCATGATATTTATCCATATTATCCTGATATCTCTCCTTCAACTCATACTACGCCTTCATGGGGCTTTTCTCCACTTGGCCTGCTTCCTAGATGGGTTAGTGCAATGTGCTTATGCTAGCTTAATACAGACAGAACACCTGTGAGCTCTATGACTGTTACTAAATTCATACGGATTGAAAAGTGGTCTGGAGTAGTGCTAATGACTTGACTGGATTATCAAGTGTCTGAAAAAAAGAATGAAGGCAAGGAAATCTAGGGAAGAGGCATCTGAATCAATCTACAGGTATTGCTTAATTTACAACCATCAAAGTGCACCTACCACAAGGAAGCACTCAACAGCCATGTGGAAACAATCCTTGGTCACAACAGTAATGGCATGATGGGCCTGTGAAAGGTGAGACAATTATGGCAGTGATGGAGGCTTTGCATGGGCCCAGTAGTCTCACCTAGACTGCTGAGCTACTTCCACTACTTAGCATCTAGTCTTCCAGTAGCAGAGACTGATGCTGAGTAAGTATTGTCACTCATAACGACTATCCAGCTACTTTAAGAAATGTAGATTATATCAGACTCCTTCTAGTGATTCCTCCTTGACAGCTAGTACAGATGAGAGTTTGCCTTCCATTGCCTTATTGCTTTATCAGCACTCCTATTTAAGGGCTTACCCCATGGCACATGCATAATATGGTATACCATATAACTTTGCCTCAGACTAAAATGTCATATTTCAGCAAAGGAGGTTCAACAGTGGATGTATGATGATGGAATCTAGAAAATCAAGAAAAACTGGACCTAACAAAGTGGTGGTATTGCCTGATAATGTTCAGTTTAGACAACAGCTTATAGGCTGCAGCACTGACCTCCTGAATGGAGGTAGGTGTGCTGAATGAATGGCTAATATACAGTGATATGTTCCCAGTGTCTGTAATACACTGGGCCAGGAGTCAAAAGGTGAAAGTATAACTGAACTCTCTTTGTCACTTCTGCTAACTCATTTCCAGAATTTTTGCTTCAAAACTATAGGCTCTACTTGACTAAAAGTCTTGGTTCAGTGGACCAGGAGTCAAATAAAACAAAATAAAAAGTTATTACACATGCATGAGTAATTGGTAATTGCCCCTGATTAGCATGGATAGTAATTGCTGTGGCTATACAATGGGGCTGATTTACATCTGGAACTCACTTGGCCGATTCCTTGGAGAACTTCCCTGCCAGGTGATAGCAGGGAAGGGTCAACTGCAGCAACCACATTACAGCAAGGGCAAGTTAACCAAATGTTCAGACTCCCTGAGAAGACTAGCTTTGACTAGTCTAAGTACTTACAAAGCATAAATGAGTTAGTGATAGAGGAGGGAGATGATTAATACCAGTTATGTCTTAAGATCAGCGGCTGTAGCATGAAATGCTAAATGTTTCGCAGTCTCTTGTATCTTTGCACACAATGTGTCCTGCCACCACATTGGGTTTCATGGAAGACATGAGTAAACATGAATGGTGCAAGAAGCAGACTATATTGGATACCTGTTGTATGTGTATTGCTTCAGAGTCTCTTCCCTTATTATTCCAATCATTACTGTTACAAATAATTTTGGACAAACTTCGACCAGTTTTGCTCAGACACAATCTATGTTGCTTTGCTAAATGATGCTTCGAGTATGTTTGGCTTCCTACCCTGGGTCTTACCTGTGGGTGGCCCATGGGAACCCTTTTAGCATCCCCACATGTGTAGCTCATACAAAGTGGTAAATCCCTATGAGGCAATCATCATAGGGACCATTAACTATGGAGGCCAAGAAATAAATGCTTTCTTCTTTCTTCCCATAGGCACAGAGTTAGATGCATTTAATAAGATTTCGCAGAAGCTCCTGGAGGATGAAACAGCCAGTTAAGTGTAGGTGGCAAACTCGGAAATCCATCCCTCTATTGTTTCTTCTCTTCTTCACTTCCTCTGTCCTTCATTCTTGCTCCCTGGGATAGTATTCTGAAGTAAGCTTCTTGTACATACCTGTTTTAGTCAGTTTTGTGTTTCTATAACAGAAACACCTGAGACTGGGTAATTTATAAAGGAAAGAGGTTTATTTGGCTTAGGATTCTGGGACAGCTGCATCTGGCACGGGCCTTGGGCTGCTTCTATTCATGGCGAAAAGTGGCGGGTACCAGTGGGTACAAGCAGATGACATGATGAGAGGATGGAAGAGAGAGAGAGGGAGAGGGAGGGGGAGGGGGAAGCAGAGGGGGAGGGTGAAGGCGCGCGTGCGTCAGGGTCCTTTAAACAACAAGCTCTGGCAGGAACTAATCCAGCGAGAACTCACTCATTACTCCCCCCTCCCCCAGGGAGAGCATTAATCCACTCATGAGGGATCTGCCCCATGACTCAATCAGTTTCCAACACTGCCACATTGGGGATCAAATTTCCACATGAGTTTTGGAGAGGACAACACACTGAAACTCCATCAATACCATTGTTTTTAGATTATACTCTTAAAGACAAGGTGACAACCTAATACAACATTTTGTCAAGCTACCAGTTGAACACAGAGAAAAAAAAAAACATAGCAATTCATTTTTCTAGTTTTTTGAGCTTCTTAATACTTATTTGGTCATCCACAAATTCATTTGTTAATCAAATCTATGTATGCATGTATGTATATTCATGTGTGTACATATACGTGTGTGTATTTGCATACACACAGTCAAACACACATAAATAAGCTTTGTTTTAGTCACTGGTTTAGGGGCAAAATTTGGAAAATGAAAGAGGGAGAGTTTGTGCTCTCAGAAGCTTCTTATAAATCTGATCAAATACATAAAACTATAATTCAGGGGGGTATAGCTCAGTGGTAGAGCATTTGACTGCATAAAACTATAATTCAGGAACAAAGAATTGAGAATTGTAGAAGTTTTCTTAACATTTTTTAGTGTACCATGACTATATTTCTTTAGGTATGGAGTTCATGTGCAGTTTGTAGTCTACTTAATAACTACATCCAAAGATTATTTGCATAATTTTAGGTATATCTAGTAAAAATTTTGTCCAACTTAAAGTAATACACATTATTAGCATTGATTTTTTTCTCCTTTCTTATGCTTTGGTTACACTGAGGCGTATTTAAAGTCCAGAAATTCATCTGAGTTAATTAGACAGCTTACCACTAAAGATTATTATTATTCTTTTACTGAAACATAATTGGTTATACATATTTTGGGGGTACAGAATTGAACATCAAAATTTGTGTACAATATATAATCAAATCAGGATTATTAGCATACTTATCATTATAAAATGTAATTACTCTGCCCATTAGTTATTGTTGTTTTATTATATTAAAAACAACCTTATTATTAAGAAACTTGAATTTTTCACCTGTATATATATATTTTTTTGCTCCCCGACATAGACACACTAGAGCATCATTTTTATTTTCTAAATGCCTCACACTTTCTGAGGTCACATACCCAGAAGTACCATTTATCAAAAATGGCAAAAATAAAACAAATATATATATATAAAAAAAAAAAACCTCTCAGTAGCTCAAACTACTATTATAATGTATAAATAGACCTATTGTATTTTACCATATGAAAGTTAGTTGTAAGTCACAATTCTAATGAGCTTGTATATTTTCTCATTTTCTCACTCAGCAATTCCAAAGTAAATTAGAAACAGGTCAAAGTCAGGACTTGTTAGAGGCAGAAGCAAGCACAGTAGAAAGAAAAAAGAGATGGCAGCAAAAAGATCAAAAGACCAAAAAGCATGCATAACAAACAAGAAGCATACGGCTATTGATTATTCCTGTAGTCATGTAATGCAAGTTGTATTAGTCCATTCTTTGTGTCTTATACCAGAATGCCCGAAACTGGGTAATTTATTTAAAAAAGTGAAATTTATTTCTTACAGTATTGGAGACTGAGAAGTCCACAGTCCAGGGGGCACATCTTGTGAGGGCTTCTTCTGGGTGGGAGCTTTCTACAGAGTCCCGTGGGGACACCGGCAATCACATGGTGAGAATGGCAAGAGCTCTTTAACATGCTCACTTGTTCGGCTGATAAAGCCATGGGTGTCACTCCTGTGACAGTCTACTACACCATTAACCCATTACTCCACAAACAGATGACTCCATTTGTGAGGTCATAGTTGTCATGATCCATTCACCTCTTAAAGGCCCTCCCTTTTAACATTGCCATATTTTGATTTTCACCTTCTTAACACCGTTACAATCGGAATCAGGCTTCATTGAGTTTTGTGGGGACATTCAATTCATAGCACAAGTCATATAAACCTCAGTCCTCTCTGAGGACTTCATCACACGGCAAGAGAAGCATAGTTTTACAGAATAAAAACCTTAAATGTCAAATTTAACATTTCAGTTTAATAATAAAATTGATAATATTTTTCAAAATATGCTTAATAGTAAAATGACTGCATATTCATTTTGAATGGAAAAATAATTGTAAATACAAATTTTTATTTATTATTTACACATGAAAAGTAAACATGTTTCTGATGTATGGTTTTATAACATCAAATTTGACAGTGTAATATATCAGAAAATGTAAAGGGATCTTACCTGTTCAGTATCATGGGCAAGTCATGAGTTTTACATATTTTTCCAGATGACGTAATTTATTCAAGTGCAAAATAATCTTAATATAGCCTTTTTAAGTATTATATTAAAAATTAATTCAAATTTTTCAATACTTATTAAATAAAGTATGTCAAGCACAGTTTAAGCTTTTCAAGTTTTCTTCCTTTGAAGCATCTGTGTTTTCATTACCTCTGTTCTGTTCCCATTGTTATCAATTAATTCACATTATAAACGACTAACTAAAATGTCACGTATAACATTCCTTATTCATTTCTCTGTGTCTACCTTCCTTAATATTTCCCATTCTCAAAGTCAGATAGTATATGCAGCTCATTAAATTTTGTATTTAACTCAATGATATTTTATCTTACTTATTGTGTTTTATGCATATTAATTTTGACTTTCCAGCATACAACCACTCCATAAACTGCTTAAAGGCAAAGGTAATAGCTTTCATTATTTAATCAGTATTCTACTTGTCAGTTCTAGAACAATATTGAACATATAATTCCTTCTGACTAATTATTTTTATGTTTAAATTCAATTATGGTCATGTGAAAAATGATATTCTATCTTATACTAACTTCATATGAGGAGTTTCAAACTTTTTAAAGCCACAAAACCATTTGATCAAATGAAATTTTTCTTTAAACAAAGTAATTACAAGTATAACTGCTCTAGTTGAAATGGGTTGGGGGTAGCAGAGCCATACAAATTCCTCTTGCTTTCAATCAGCTGGCCTACAATGTATATGTGAGTTTTAAAATGACTTTTCTGCAATATCAGTCTTATTGAATTCTTGTACTGAACTATGAAATATTTCAGAATATAAGAATGGCATGCATATAAAAATATTTCTTACGATTAATACTGATAATAATTGACCCCTTATAATACATAAGCCCTGTTTTTCAAAAACATTTTAAGATGTGTTTTGGGTAGTTTGGGGGATCAGAAATAGGATAGTCATACATTCTATAAACATTTATTAAACATCTATAGGCCTTCTAAAGGCACTTGGGATAAAGCAGTAAAGAGAACAAAAGTTGCAGTCTGTACTCTCAGGGATCTTGCATTTTAGTGGGGAAAATAAACACAACACAGACACATGATGTCAGGTGTCATCAGGGCTATGAAAAAAAAATGAAGTAAAGTAAGACAGATACAGAGAGATGGGGAAGATTGAGCTGTTGCATTTTTAATAGGACAGGTAAGTGCAGATTCTCCATAAAAGTGAATTTGAGCAGCAATTTGAAGATGCTGAGGTAAAAAGTAGCCTGCTTTTATGTCAGAAGCTGCTTATTTCTTCACTGTTGAGCATTATTGTTTGCTATGCTATAGATTTGGTGGAAGCAGTTTTATTATAATCATAGCTTTGATGCTTCCAAAGTTCCCCTCAATTCCAGTCTGATAATGTTCAAGTGACAAAATACTCAAGACTCATGAGAATCCACTTAACTTGTTTTAGAAAGAAATAACAAAGCTATTTGTATCTAAAGCACCAAGGTTCTTATAGAAATGTGACTGTGTTAAGCTACAGGACTGAAGTTTAGCATATTTAATTCCATATTTGTTTATTGGAAAACAAAATTTTATAACAATATTTACTATGTGTGATAAGTATATATCAAAACCTTTTTTGCTACTAAGTTAGAGTGAGAACATGAAATGTTTAGACCTACTAGATCATCCCATCAAGGGTGCCATCGGGATTCGCTGTTTCCACAGGACGCAGCATTACAAAAGTTGAGCATTACCAGTTTGAAGTCAGGCTCAATCATAGTAACATTGGCTTATATTTATAAATAATCATTCTCTCAGCAACTCAAAGTTAGATTTTTCTCATTAATTCACCCAACTTCAATAAAAATTTGAGACGACTACCACTGTCTTTTCACCCAGGCAATAAAAGAATGCACACGCAGATTGGCTTCATTGCCCCGGGTTGGTGAACTTCGTAGTAGCAGAGCTGAGAATAGAACTGAGTCTACTGACTTTTGCAGGAAGAAAGTTTCAAAATCTGCCTTCACTGGATGAAGAGTATGCTTTTTGTCATTACTAGAGGCAGAAAAGTAAAAATAAAAAATTTACTATGTCAAAATCTTGCCACCTTTTTCTAAAGGTTAGCTTTTTCATGGTTCACAAGATAGGCTTTTACAAAATTTTTCCTTTTCCTTCTTTTTTTTTTTTTTTTTTAGGAATCCAAAAACTATAATAGCGTTTTGGAAAATCATGGAACTTGATTGTTCTTTTTATTTCTAAGATGTCAATATTTTGAGTAGAGTCTATATGTCATTACCCTGGATATTATTAATAAAACTTAAATAAGTTACTTAAAAACTTGCAAATCCGGTCTATAAAATGGTCATTAGTTTAACTTGACAAATGTTATTGAGAAAAAGGTAGTCGAAGTGGGATATGCATCAAGAGTGATAATGACATTTACAAAATATTTTGTTCCCTGTTCTACTTCTAACATAGGGCAATAAGTACATTTATGTAATGCATTATTATTGCTATATTAATGCTATATACAAGGAATTGTGTTAGTTCAGCAGAGTGAAAATTATTTACTAAATGGGTTAAACAAAGGTTTCATGAAATGCTAATTCAAACTTGAAGTCTGATAGTCAGATATGAGGGACAGTAGGGAACTACAAGAGAAAAAGCATGGTGGGTGGTTACCCTGCAGAAATGGATGGACCCTAACAATTGTTTCTGTGAACAGGATGTCTAGGTGATGACCGCTATCCCTGGGAGGCTGTCTTCTGCTTTGGCTTGGTGACTGGTTCTGCTGCCTTCTGAAGAGCATGCCCTTTGAACTGCTGCTGCCTGGCTAGAGTGCTCACTGAGCGGTGCTGCCAGCTGGTGAGCTTGCCCTGTGAGCTGCCTTCCCCTGTGCTACTTTGTGTGCATTTGCCGAGTCATACCAAATCTCTGTTACAGATTTAACTGATCAAAGTCAGAAGTTTCAATAATTGGTGTAGCACAAGTGAGCTGCAAAAAAAAAAAAAAATTGGTGTTTATGGACAAGAATATATGATTGGGGCCTTTCTTAAAGTGGTTCTTGGTTGTGTATCTCTACCTGTACCTATCTATGTGTCTCAGATTGAATTGTGTGTCTTTGTTCTGGCATAAGGAATAACTGACACCAGGCTCAAGGGAATTACCATTATTCTGTGAGCATTGGTTATATATCAAACCAGCCATCAGGCCCTTTCTGTAGAGAGCTCAGGAGAAAGAATGATATGCTATTCAATATGTAGGCTCATCAGGTGGTTGCTTGTGTCCAAGAAGGCACGTAGTGTGAGAGCCACACTCCTAAGAGCAGGGGGCTCACTAGACCCTACAAAATATCTTTGCTGCTGCTGCCTATGCTTCCATTGCCAAAACAATACATGGCATTCAAATTTGGGGGTATTTTCCAGATATACACATTTTCAAAAGATGACTGGAACATAGGGATGCATATGAAGATGGAATGGACAAGAAGAGTAATAATTATAGTGACAGAGTAGAAGTTACCATTAGTGGTGAACAGTGTGCCAGGCACCAGAAAAATAGTTCTAAGATCATTGGTGGTCTTACAAGGCTAGTCTGAGGGTTTAAGATATTACTACTAAAAGCTGAGCTATTGAAATTTTCTGAGCCCAGCTGAGTTTTAGAAACATTAATGCTGTTGTGTTGTAATACTATCATAGGCTTTCTAATCAATCAGCCAATAAATCAATCAATCCATTTATAATTAGTTTTTAAAAAATAATAGGATCCCAAATTTTAGTGTCACTGTTTTAGGCCCCCTGGTTATATAATGTCAAACTCTTTTACCTGCCCGTAATCCTGCCAACTGGGCCAATTGTCAAGCTGGGGCTGGGTCTGGAGCTTGCAGACCCCTCAAGTCCGTTGTCCAGACTGGCTTACAAACCCTTTACATGCAGGTCTATGAGCTAGGTAACTGGCAAACAGGTCCTTGGAAGCTGTAGGTTGGAAAGCATGGTGGACGCCCATGGCAGACACCAGCCAGGGTTGCGGTGCCATGCTTGTGCACTAACTCCACCCACACACAACTTATTTACAAGGAAATGCACTGCACCACCCCTAATCAGGCCTAAGGCGAGGGTACCTAATTAAATTATTCTATTTTCCCAACATATAAATATTTTGATCATCTGTTGGAATTAAAATTCAGGCTCTGCTACTCATTGTTCTATGTCCTTAGAAAAGTTACTTTATCTCCATGTACTCAAGTTTTATGAGATCTATGATGAAGATAGTAATCAGACCTACCTTTTATGATTGTGGACAGAATTAATTGATTTAATATATTTAAAGCATTTACAACAGTGTCTTACACATAGTAAACACTGGTATAAAGATTGCCGTTTAAAAAGGAAATTATTAAGTAACATTCATTCAACAAGTATTTACTGAATGCACATATTCCAGTTTTAAGTTCCAGCAATATGTCATTGAATAAGCCAATGAAACAAACAAACAATAACAGAATAAAACTGTCCTGGTGTATTGTGACAAAATAGTTGTATTTTGGATTTTGGGGGGTTTGAGGAAACAAAGTGGAACTTTGAAGTAAATCTTCATTGTTGACATTTGCTGACATATTGAGCTGCTCGGGTCTAGACCTCTTTCCTCTTTGAGAGAAGTACCCAGTGTATGAGTCTTGGCAGGAGATAAAGCTTCATCTCACTCTAGGAAGTCTGAAGGTTTCTGTGTATTCCCTTCTTCTGCCTCTAGCAGCTGAAGCACTGGACTGCATTTGGAGAGGTTCTCCTAGTCATATATTCTCACCAGGCCCAAACAAAACAGTAACATTTAATTATTCATTCAGTGTGCAGTAGAGTTAAAAGTCCAGTAGTGCTAGCAGTAGCTGGAGTGCAGCGTTAGCAGGAGCAGTGACAGACTTCTGTGCATGACCAAGACAAGACACTGGCTGTTTTACTTGCTGCTTGCAGCTCCCTTCCCTTGTCTTTCAGACATAATCCTTCTCATTGTTTCCAACTATAAATAAATGAATAAATAAAATTGGAGGCTACAGTTTAGCTGCCTCAAGGCCAACCACCTGTAGCCATGTAACTAAAACTTAAGTTATCTAATACGAGTAGTATAAACAAAACATGAGACATAGCTTTTTGTCTTTGTCAGCATGATTCAGTAAAATTAAACCAATGAAATATAGACAAATCAGTTTAAACAGCTCCACTTGCCGTAAAAAGATTGCAAATTTATAAAAGCCAATCACAGCGAAAATTGATGTATTTCCTTACTTATGCTTTATAAGCTGCACTGTCACAGCTGTAAGCAGGGCTTCTTACCATTTTGTGCTAAAGTCTTCTGATTCATGAGCTACTTTTTTGGAGGGGGTGTACAATAAACTTTTAAAATTATTCTAACTTGATCTAATTTTATTTTTTGACACAACCAAGCACTTTAACTTGCATAAGGCTTTAATGATAGTCAAATCACTGTCATTATAACACAATTACAAGAGTGAAGTTAAAAGGAGACTTTATCTCATTCAACCAAAATATATAAGCAGCTTCTCTAAGCCAATCACCATAATTAAGCAAAAACAGATATCATCTCTGCCCTCTTTAATCAAATATCACACATATAACCTGTAAAATTGCAGCTGTAATAAATCTTTCAAAGGAGAGACACTTCATAGATGATTACTGAAAGCGGGAGGATTTTACCTGATCAAGCATGTGAAGGCTGGCTTTCCAGAGATTTTGACAACTGATTTGAAATCTAATAGTTCAATCAATGGTTAACAAAAAAATACAGGATAATAATATTCCATGATCAGGGTACTACCTATAGATTACAGGGAATTATAAAGTGAGTCTAGAGAAATAAATGTGCAGAGTAATGTTGACCTAAAATAAACTGAGGCTGAACATGTAAAGCATAGGAGTTATAGAGCCAATATGATGACTGCAACTGCGGAAATGCATAGGTCAGGTTGCCCTAAGAAATGTGCTCCAAAGAGAGCCAGCAGAGGTTATCATTTTATAATGACTGGGGGGGGGGGGGAATCAAAGGGGAGAGAGAAAGAGGACAGCCCTGCCTAATCACTTCATCACTTCTTCTATTGATTGTATACGATGTGTAGATTTGGGATTATTAGTAGGTTGCATCCTACATGCAGGTATGTAGAGTAAGGGTTACAAGAAGTATTCTAAGTTATTTTATGACTTTCCTGGTGATGTCACCAGGCTAGTCTGCTTCCAAGCTAAAAATGATCACGTGATAATATTTTCGAGGACATGTGTGAGTGAATACTGACTTATCTCAGATCTCCCAATGCACTACTATTTAGCTGGCCTAGTCACAGCAGAATTGTTATTGTTGTTATCAGTAATCAAGAGCCATTGAGTTTGGTGCTGTATATTTTGGCCTAAATAATCATTTTCCTGTAATGGTAAATTACGGTCCAATCTTGAAGCAGAAGAAAAGCTTAGGAAATGTTTTTAACTCTGTGTGTGTGTGTGTGTACGTGTGCGTGGCTTTACAGTTTACTGAAAATCATATTTTAAAAAATCTAACTTTGGGGGACTTCCAGTCAAGATGGCAGAATAGATGGTTCTCAGCATTACTCTCCCACAAATCAACCAATTTACAACTATAAAAAACAACAACAGCCGAGATGGGGCTGCAATAGCTCAGGAAAAGAGGAGGAGAGACCTACGGAGTATATGAAGGTGGAAAAAGCCACAATGAGAGAAAGAAAAAAACCACTTGGACCATTTTGAGCCCTGGCTGCATCCAGGCTGGAATTGCTGAGCACACGGAGCAGGAGCCAGCAACAGCTACAGGTGTGCCCTTCAGATGAAGTTGCTTGGAGGTGGCAAAGGAGAAGAGGGCCTTGGTAGCCCCCAGGCCAGAAAGACCACTGATAGGGTTTCCATGGACCCACATAGGAGTAAGGAGCCACAACAACTGAAAAAAAGGAACCACTCCAAGGCTGGTGAGTCATTGCAAGGGACCAGACTATGGCCTGTCCTGTGGGAAGTGTTTGCAGCATGGGTGGTGGGGGCAACAGGCCTACCAGGAGAACACTGGGGCACAGCAAGGACAGCTGATCTGCACCCCTATCAGCAAAGGGCCCCTCAGAGGAGACTGGTCAGGAGCATAGAATTGCATGGGGTGCAGTTTGATGAAAAGACTCAGGCCCAGACCAGAGTTTTGGATCTCTCGAGAGCTGGAAGTACCTATAAAGCCAACCATTAAAACCTGAGCTGCACAAAAAAGCCTTCCATAGGGAATCAGCCGCAAAGCAGCAATTTAGCTCAACCACACAGCTCAAGTGCTGGTCCCCACAGGAAGTACACCAATTTTAGAAGTAAGCAAAGGACAACAAATTAGTTCCAGTGCAGAGTTTAAATGGTGGGAACAGCAAAAAATCCAACACAGAACTGAAAGAAAAAACAAAGTACCCGCAACCAGAGACAAAGTTTCACATTAACTAGTAAAGGTCTCATTTCACCAAAGAACACCTATAACACCTAGAAGACCGGAAGTCCCCTGGGACACCAAGCCAGAAAGGAGGGAAGGCCAGGGGCCTCAGCAATGCCCCCCTGACACAGCAGCCAGACCAGCGGTGACCACTGAGCTGCCAAAGGAAGTGCTCCAGGCTTTCCCAACATGGGGTGATGGGGGACCGAGGGACTCAGCCACACACCCCCAACATATACAACCAGCCCAGAGACAACCACCAAGCTGCCACAAGAAGCGCCCTGGAATCTCCCAAGCAAGGGTGGTGGGGTGCCTCAGGCCTCAGCAACACCCCCCCCCAACAAGTGCAACCAGCCCACCAACGACTACCAAGCTGCAGCAAGAAGGGCCCCAGGTTCCTGAGCTGGGATGGTGGGGGCCAAGGGCTTTTGCATACTCCCCTGAAATCTGCACCCAGCCCAGCAATGACCAAGCCACTGCTAGAAGTCCCCCAGTTTCCCCTATGGGAATGAGGGTGTGCCACAGGCCTCATCTCTCTCCTTCTTCCATCCCATTTCCTTCCCCTTTCCCCTCTCCCCCATACCCTCCTCCCTCCCAACTGTTCTGGAAAAGCATCCTAGAATGTGAAAAATAAATAGTATTAATAAAACTTCATTTTCTTTAAAAAAGAAAGAATAAATAAATAAATAAACATGAATAATTAATTAGATGTGTTAAACAAAAATTATATAAGGCCATTGTGTTGGACTAAGTTTCTGAACTAGGCCCCAAAAGAGCAGACTAAAAATCAAAATGGAGTCACCCCTGTCTGCTAAGTTCAATATCGCCAAACCTAAATTAAGTTCACGTCTGACATTCTAAGAAGTCAGGAGAGGTAACTACCAATTTCCCAAACAGGCCAGCTTAAATTTTCAATAGGCATGATAATAAAGTTCCCTCTGCTTTAATTATTACAGAAAAAGGATAGCCTGAAGTAACCTGATGTGAAATAATCAGTCATTTTTCTATTGTTCTGTCTCCCTGTCCCCACTTTACAAGGAAAGTAACTTTGAAATGACCAATCTGCTTCTTGTTCTTTGTTTCTCCTTTCTTTAGCCTTTTCTGTCTGTAAATCAACCTCCTCTGCTCAGATCGTTGGAACACTTATGCTATTTTCTGAAATGAAGTGTTGCCCAATTCCAGAATCACAATAATGCCAATTGAGATATTTAAATTTGTTGTAATTTTGTCCTTTGACAGATGGGTAAACAGATTAATGTATAACATTTTAGATATAGCAAAATCCGATTAAAAATTGCTTCAATAATATAAATGTTCTCTATCCATGCTGTTCACTTGAAATGTGGGTAATGTGACTGAGGCACTAAATTTTTAATTTTAGTTCATTTAAATTTAAGTGTAAATAGCCACATGTGGCTGATGGCTAGTACAGTGGACCATGCGGAAAGGCTATTGCAATTCAGACAAGAGATGATAGTAGCTCAGATTATACTTTTGGCAATGGAAAGAAACAGAAAGATTTGAGAGAAATTTAGGAGAAAAAATTTAGAGGATTTGGTTATAGCTTAGATATGAGGATGAAGGATGGGAAAGAATCATGATGACTTGGTTCTGGCTTACATTGTTCAGTTCATAGTGCTGCCATCTACTGAAAGAAGAAACAGAGAAGACACCCCTTTTTGTGTAGTGATTTATGATTTCAATAATGGGCTTGTTGGATTTCAAGAATCTTGGAGGTATTCAAGTAAGGCAATCAAGTAAGAAGTTGTAGTCATTCATCTGATCAGAAGAGAGCTCTAGGTTGAAGATACACTTTTTAAACAATTATATGGGTGTAATCTGAGGAATAAGTATAGAAGACACAACCTAGGGAATGAAATTTGAGTGAGAAAAGAAGAGACTAAGGTAATTGTTGGCGAGAGTGTGGAGAAAAGGTAACCCTTGTGCGCTATTGGTGGGAGTATAAATTAATGCAGCCATTATCCTAAACAGTACAGAGGTTTTTCAAAAACTAATAATACAATTACTATATGATCTAGTATCCCTCTTCTGATTATCTAAAAGAATTAAAATCAGTATGCTGAAGAGATAGCTGCATTCTGTGTCATTGCAGCAATATTCACAATAGCTAAGATATGGAAGCAACCTAGGTGTCCATCATCGGACAGATGGGTAAAGAAAATATGGTAATGAGTATATACACAAAGAAATATTATTCAGACCCCCCCGCAAAAGGGCAAATCCTGTCATTTGGGATAACATAAATGAACCTTGAAGACATTATGCTAAGTGAAATAAGCCTGGCACAGAAAGACAAATACCATATGATCTCATTTATTTGTGGAATCTAAAAAAGTTGAACTCATAGAAAGAGTAGAACGACGATTACCAAAGGTGGGGGGAGGAGCGATGTACAGGGAAAGGGGAAATATTAAAAAAAGAGTATTAAGTTTCAGTTAGATAGGAGAAATAAGGTTTAGTAATCTGTGACACAGAATGGTGATGATAATAAATAATAATGCATTGTCTATTTCAAAATTGCTAAAAGGGTAAATTTTAAATGTTTTTACTGAGAAAAAATAAGTATGCGAAGTGATGTTTGTTAATTAGCTCAATTTAATCATTCTGCATTGTAAACATATGTCAAAACATCACACTACACCCCATAAATATACAAAAATATTATTATAAAAATTTATAAGCAAAAAAGTAATTTTAAAATGCACTGTAAGAAGCTCCAACTATTAATGGTAAAGAGGAAAGAACGAATAATCCCCGAGGATGAAGACTGTGAAGACTGAGAGTATGTCATGTGATTATATTTCTCTCTTTTACCTCAAATTTCTTTACATAGACAGTGGCTTAAAGATATCTGATACTACCCAATCACCTTTTAATCACTAAGAAAAAAAACGCCATTATTTTTATTTCAAGTTTTGGGCTTCTACAGAGAATTTTTTTTTTCTTTTTTATGTTTCTACATGGTTAGGGCTTTATGAGTAAATTTTATTGAAACTTGGGTTAATGGAAAAACCTTGGAAGTTAAAAGATGACAGAATAGGTATTGAGAACTCTGAAGAGATTTACCTACCTGGAGGTATGCATTTGCATTTCACAGGAGAATAAAACTAGGAATCATGGAGATATTCCAGGGTATGTAAACCCAGAGACACTCATCTTGTCTTCCTCTTTTAGACATTTATTTACATTTCAATGGTAATAACCCAAGAGTTTTTTCCTTCTGTTTCCAGGGAGAATTTGCTTATAATATGGGGATATCTTTCTCTCCATATCTCCCTCAACGTATATAAGTTGCCATATTCATATTCTGGGCTTCCACCCCTGTGATGCAGATCCTTTTGTATGCACAGAGCTATCAGTCTGGCTCTCACTGGATGAACCCAGAAGAAGAAAAGATTAGGGAGAGGGGAACCAATGCAATTACTACTGGAAGAAATAATAATTTGCTTTGATCAAGAAATCTCATGTTTATTTTAAGGAAAATATCAGTAAATACACATATTAAAACATCAATTTTTCTAACATTTGTTGCTGTTTATGCAATACTTTAATATATGTAGGTGGTCCCAGTATGAAATTAAGTCAAGATGAAACTAATCTTTAGAATGATGACATTTAAAATACCTTAAAACTTTCTATCCATATCAATCTTATATAATTTCACACTACTTTGAGCCACTATGATGCATTCTTCATGTTTAATGGTGCTTATTTTCCTTAATAATATACCCATTCGTATATTCATAGTGATCTCAATTAAGATCATAAGCTAATTGAAGAAAAGGGCTATATCATATTTATTTTTATATCTTACTGGCAAATTGTTTTATCACAATAAATGTTTGTAAAATCTAATTGAATTGGCAAGCTTAGATGTGATTTTAAAACCTATACACGTAGTCCTAAGGTTACGTATGTAGGTAACATTGGGCTAATCACACAGAAAGACTCATCCCACATTTCCCCACCCAAGTCTCCCATATGTCTGCGTTATTTACCATGCAACCATCCAAACCATTCCTTTGTGAATATTTAAGAGACAATTCTAATTTATGTGTAGATAAATATGGCTTGGATTTGTTGAGTAAATTTACTATTAGAAAAAAAAAAGATTGCTAAAAATAGACTGTATTATTACATTAATTATATGAATTATTCCAAGAATATTTAAGACTTCTGAGAGGCAGCTTTATTGTGTCTCCCCACCAAAAGTAAGTAACTTGGTCTGAGAAGAAAACAATCTTTTGCAAAGTAAAATAGTAAAGAAGAAAGAATACTAATAGTTTTTTTCTTTCCTTTTCTTCTGAGAATCTTATTTGTATGTTTTCCATAATATGAGTTGAAGATATGCAGGTGTAGTCATTACAAGAAGTTATTTTGGTTTATAATTTACTAAGTGGCACATTTTGACTGATAGCTTTACCCCAAAGCGATTCTATCTGTATAAAATTGAATCCAGATATTGCCTACTCTATTGAATTTTTGTGGTATATCATGAAAATCTTGCTACTGAGTTTGTTTAAAATTTCCTTTGTTTACAGCTCATGTTTTATGTGGTTAAATAAAAATAATCTGAATGAGAGGACAGCTTAGTGTTTTTTAAGCCTGTAGTCAGTTTATATGGCAGAGGCTGTGATGAAGGGAGTTCATGGCCACAGTATAAGGCCTAGCCAAAGCAATTAGGTGAGAGAAAGAAATAAAACTCATCCAAATAGGAAAGGAAGAAGTGAAATTGTCAATGCTTGCTGATGAGATGATCTTATATACCCAATGTGATATATATATAGACAATTGAACACTACTATTCAGTCCTAAAAAAAGAAGGAAATTCTGTCATCTGCAACAATATGAATGGAATTAGAGAACGCTATGCTAAGTGAAATAAGCCAATCACAGGAAAAAAAAATACCTCATTTTCTCATTTATATAAGGAATCTTAAACAATTGAAATCATCAAAGCAGAAGGTAGAACAGTGGTTACAGAGTTGGCTCAAAGTTGGAAGAAATGGTGGAATTGTGGTCAAAGGATACAAAATCTTTTAGGAAGAATATCTTGTTATTGTTGTTGTTTTTAGTTCTATTGCACATGGTGCTGAGTAGATTTAATAATAAGATTATTGTACATTTCAAAATTGCTAAGAGAATAAATTTCAAATATTCTAACCACTAAAAATGTTTAGTATTTGAGGTGATAGATATGTTAACTAGCTTGATTTAATTATCTCACATTTTATTCATGAATCATTATATCACTTTTTACCCCATAAATTTATAATCATAAATGGTCAATTTAATATTTAAAAAAAGGAGAAGAGAGGAAGGTTATAGAGACATGGAGGATGAAAGAAGTAAGCTACAGAGTGAATGAATAAATTATTTTATACCAAAGATAACTAATACTCGGTTTTATATTTATAGTTTGTAAATCCCTTCACCACACCAATATTTCTGTAAAATCTGCTACATTCACAAAAAGCTTGTGTGAGTATTTTGTTTTTCTTAGAATCAAAGAATTGGAGACAAGTTGCAAATTCATATCAATTTCTGAACACAAAGTTACAAATAGTAGTAAAGGAGTTCAGAGCAGAGGGTAAGAATTCTGTGGAAATGCACTGGTGTAAGATATAACCATGAGATTAACATCAGCAGCCCAGGAATTTCAAAAATAAAGGGAACATTATTAGACTGACCATGAGTGTGACATAGAGCTTCAAAGCAAATTTATATCAATGCTTTAAAGATATTATGATCCAAGCTGTCACCTGGATAATGCAAGATGTTATTAAAAACAGATGCACCTTTCAAACAGAAAATAAATATACCACTTTCGTTAATAGACATTGCTTGGCTAATTATTAACTTTCTCTAAGATAGTCAATTATTTTAAAGAAAAAGTGTAAATAGTGATATGAAATAAAAGTGGAAAAAAATCATTTAAATAGGTCACCATTATTTAAGGCAGATTTAAGCCAACTGGCCTAGAGATATACTGTCAAGATTTCTTATTTTTAATTATTTTATTATGTATATTTAAGGTGTGCACATGGTATTTAGATAAACTTACACATACTGAAATGTTTGCTGTAGTCAAGCAAGTTAACATATCCATCATCTCACATAGTTACCATTTGTTTTGTGTGATAAGACCTGCAATCTACTTTCTTAGTAAATTTCCAGTGTGTAATAAGGTATTATTACTGGAGTCCTTCTTATGTTGTTCATGAGACCTCTAGACTCATTCTTTCTATATAGCTCAACTTTGTAAAGGCTTAAGACATAAAAGAATAAACAATGAATAAAGTCATCTATTTTGTTAAGTCTAACACTCCCTAAAAATTTAGGTTTGCAAATAGATACTTAAAAAGTTCTAGACTGTCACACAACTTTGTGAATGAAGGCCTGATAAGCAAGATGAGGGTTTTGGATATTTTGGTTCTTAGAGGTCTCAAACCATTGGTTCTTAGTATTTTCTGTTTATTTAAGACACAAACATACCTTCCTGCTTCAAAATCCAGTGTTACAGGGATGTGGATGATTGCCCACAATAAAATCTTCAATTAGGGGCTTATTTTAATGTGTTACTACTTAATTTTCTTTTATCTAAAAATTCCAATGATATTTCTGTTGTCTCTAGATTTAAACGTGTTTATATATGTGGCACAATGATCATTTCTTCCTGAATAACTTCAGTGTCTCTAAATTTCCCTACATGAAGGCTATACAGTACTACAAGCTAAGTGACTCCATAAATATTTGCTTAGTGATTGATAGTTTGCATGTAGGGCATTACATTTTTTAATTCACTTCATTTTTTGAAAAGTTATAGAATTATAGAAAAATTGCAAAGATAGTATAGAGATTCCCATATACCACATGCTCTAGTCTATGAAAATTTCCCAGTATAATAGTTTCTTCTGTTACTAACATCTTATAATTAGTCTGGTGCATTTGTCACAATTGATGAACCAATATCAATATATTATTATTAATAAAGCTCATACTTTATTCAGATTTTCTCAGTTTTTCCCTAATGTCCTTTTTATGTTCCAGTATCTCATCTAGAATGCCATATTAACTTTAGTTGTGATGACTCCTTGGATTCCTTTTGGCTGTGCTAGTTTTGCAGACTTTCCTTGCTTTTGGTGATCTTCAGTTTTCTGGAGGACTAATCGGATATTTTGTAGAATGCCCGTCTGTTGGTATTTGTCTGATGTTTTTCTTCATAATAAGACTGGGGATATGTTTTTGGCAAAAAGATCACAGAGGTGAAGTGCCGTTTCACCACATGTTATTAAGGTTACTTACTATCAACATGGCTTAGCACTGTTGATACTGATTTTGATCACCTAGTTAGGGTGGTATTTGTCAAGTTTCTCCACTGTAATGTTAGTCTTTCTTCCCCTTTCTATATACTCAGGAAGAAAGTCACTATAGCCCCTATTTAAGGAATGAGGAGCTATACATAAATATTCATGTATATTTGTCTACATACATTACTTGGGATTCTTCTGCACAGAACATTTGTCTATTCTTCCCCATTTACTTACTTACTTAATCATTTATTTATACCAGTATGTACTCATGGATATTTATTTTATGTTTTATGTCATAATCCAATACTAATACTTTTTTTATTGTTCAATTTGTTGCAGTTTGGGCCATTGGGAGCTCTTTCAGATGGCTTTTGTTCCCCTTGACACACACCAATCAGTGTAGTTTTTTTGTTTTTTTTTTAAGCACCTCCTTACTTTCTGGCACTAAAAGAAACTCCTGGCTCATCTTCTATATTTACTGCCCCATTTCTAGAATAAACCATTTCTCCAAGAAGCCCTTGTTCCTTTTATTGAAGGATGGTGTCAGGAACCAGTATCTGGCCACTAAGTGTGCTTATTGCTACTGGGGTGTCATTGCATCTTTCACAGCTGACAGAAAAAGGAAACATGGGTCTGTGTACTCATCCTTGCATAGACACATATCTGTAAATATTTCTATATGTAAGCATGCATCTGTGTCTACATTAATCTAAACATGAGTTCATACTGATGTCTCTAACTCTAATTCCTCGCAACGTATGTCATTGGAGACCCCTGTCTTTGCTTGTCTGTAACCTCCTACACCAACAGTAAGAAACAAAGCTCCCACCACTCTTTATTTAATTGGTTATTTCCAGTGTACGAATATAGTGATCTCAGAATTTTAGAAGCCCTATTTCTGCCACCATGGAAAACAACTTCATCCACTAGTGCTTATGTACAGTTCCTTTTGCCTTTAGTCTTATGGGTCCCAGCAATTTCCAAAGTTACTTAGATAAGCACCATTTCCTCCCACCCACCCCCTTCAGTGAAGTTGTTTCACACATTTGTAATGTGTAATTCAGTTAGATTGTTTTGTCACATTCTACACTCCATCCTGGGATCTACTAATCTCCCAAATGTTTTTGAAAATTTGCATATTAAGATTCACTCAATGCCATAATGCTTTGTGAGTTTTGGCAAATGCATAGTGTCATGTATCAGCAATTCTAACAATATTGAATAGCTTCTACAACCTACAAAATTTTACATAGTTCACCTAGTCAACTCTCTGCCATGCCCTCAAATTCCTGATAATAAATGATCTTTTAATCTTCTGCATAGATTTGATTTTTCCAGAATGTCATATAATTGGAATCTTGTACTAGGTAGCCTTCTCAGATTAGCTTCTTTCACTTAGCAATATGCAATTAAGATTCGTTTGTGTCTTTTAATTTTTCTTTTTATTGCTGAATAATATTCCATTGTATGGATGTATCATAGTTTATCCATTCAGCTCTTGAACAATATCTTGGTTACTACCAGTTGTTAGTGATTATAAACAAAACTGTTATCAATATTTGTGTACAGGTTTTTGTGTGGAGATAATTTTTCAAACAAGTTGAGTCATGGTTGTTGGGTTATACTGAAAGGCTATACTGCACCATTTTGCATCTTACTTGCAATGAAAGAGAGTTCCTCTTTCTTCCCATCTTCATCATCAGTTTGTATTGCCATGTTTAAAAAAATATATATTTTAGCCATTCTAATAGATGTGTAGTTTTATCTCATTACTATTTTAGTTTATATAGAATTATTTTCACAACCCCCTTTTGTTAACTAGCATTTTGTTTGATATTTATTATTTTTCTTCATTCTCACCAATTTAAACATTGTTAAACTTTATTTTTTAAACAGGCCAAATTTTTTACTCTGTATTAATGTTTAAAACACATTTATATACGTAAAGGCACACCAATAACATTTAAATATATTGACATAAATTATGCATGCAAAGGAAGCTGCAGTGGCAAGGTAGTGCACATTATAGATTTATTAAAATGAAAATGAAAACAAAACTATTTGATATTAATATGCTAAGTATTCTACTAAAGTTGGCTAGAACTGGCGATATGTCATCCAAACCATAAATTAAATCAGAATTTTTTATGTCACTTTGTGTTTCTTTTGGTTAATTTATATCATTGATGCAGTGTCCAGTGGGGGAGAAACAGTGAAAATTGTGGTTGTCAGTTCTGGCATTATTTGAAAAGAAAATAAATGGAAAATGAACAACTGATTTAAGTGATATTTGGCATTGCTTCTAACACAGCTTTCAGATGGATGTCTTTTGCTTTTGCCAGACCATATCTGCATAATATTCCTCAAATGAGCAATTTTGCCTGAAGCTTAGGTAACTTAACAGCTGTGAACACTTTTTGAAGCCATTTTGCACGTCCCTTTGCTTGGTTGATAGAATCATAATATGTGGGAGATTAGAAATGACCTCATCTCCTTATTTTACAGATAAGAAAACTAAAGCTCTGAAAGGTTTGGTACTTTTTAAAATCACACAAGGAATCTAACAAATATGGAGCTAGAAGCCCAGTGTCTTGACTTCAATCTATGATTATGATTATTATCACATGTTTTTTGCAGTGGAAATTTCAAAGGAGTTGGCAAAACACATGCAGAACATGCAATTTAAAGTAGGGAATGGGGTTGACTCTGAAAGGTAGCCCAGGAAACTGGGTCCTCAGGGAGATTCACAGTCTAGCCTCCAGGATCTTTCACCCTCATTTATTTGTTTAAGTAATGGGATTTTCTTGTTATTTGAATAAGCAAAATTAATCCTAAATATCAGATTCTCATTTCAGTTCATTACCATTAGCAATCGACTACATTTAATAGTTCAGCATCTTGTTATGAATTTTTATTCATCTTGAATATATTGTGAGCCACTAGTTACCAGTCACAGGACCAACAATAATGTATCCTTATGTAGACAGTCATTTTGTCTCAGCTTTAGTTAACTTACTGTCAGTCTTGTCTGTGGTATCACATTCACAGATAAGTTGCTCACACATATGCCTTTGTCTCAGGCTCTGCTATCAGAGGAAGAAAGGTAAAGGTAAAGTTCCATATATCTAATGCTATTTTTGTAATAATTTTCCTTGATTAGTTCATTTAAGAGAAATGAAAATTCAGCTTACTTCCATGATTAACTCCAACCCCTCGTCCCCATCTTCTTAAAATGTCAATGTCACTATTTTAGTTAAATCAGAAATCACTATTTATAGCTTTACGGTGATGTAAATACTATTCACTGCAAAGATGTATTAGATTTTCTTTCTTGAAAAAGCTGTTTATCTTCCCTTTGGTTAGTTTACCTCTTTTTTTCATATGCATGATTTTGTATAAGCCTATGTATAATTCTTTCCATATGCTCTATGACTTCACTCCACAGCATCTTTCTAACATGTCACTTCCCTCCTTAAGATCATCATAGGATTCTCTGGGCACCTGCTGCCACTTGGATTGATGTTTCGTGTGATGCAATGGTTTCTCTTTGCCTCTCTTTATTTCTAGAACATGCTTTTCCACATTTTTGGAACATGGTCTCCAGTGGATTCCTAAAAAAGAGTGCATAGGAAGTAAAATTTTGGAAACCTTCCATTTTAAAATATTTAAAAATAAATTTACTATTATTCCCATTTATTAATAGTTTGGCTTGCAGAATGAGTCTTACAAGCTCCCAATGTCTTGGGAAATACTTTGGGAAATCTGTTGACACCTTCTTCAATCAGACTTTCTAATGACACAGATGATCTGCATCCAGGTCCTATATGACTTCTTGGAAGGCTTTACCTCTAGAAAGGACAGGTGATACCCTGTCTACAAAGGAGTCCTGGGCAAGATCAGCTGTCTGAACACTGTAATATTGAAGTCTTGGCTAATTTGGTAATTCTGAAAAAACACCACATGAAAAAATAATGTGAACAAAATCTTTATTGATTATTATAATGTCATGCTGTGCTTCATTCAAAAAAATAAAATAAAATAAAATAAAATCTACTCTTTTAGCCAAAAAATAACAATTTGGCTTGATATAGAATTCTAAGTTAAATTTTTTTTTTCCTTTGGTGGCATAACTAATATGACTGTGATACTTTCTAGCATTAATATAGCATTAATATAAAACTACTTTTCAGTGTGCAGTCTACATTCAAATTTCCTTTAATGTCCTTCGAAGTCAACTTTTTCTTTTTTGCAGGGAGGGATACAAGTTTCTTTAGTTTCTTTTAATCTAGAACGGTTCCCAGTTTTTCTTTTCCTAGTAAGATTATTTTTGAGGGCTCAATGCCAGTTGTTTTGCAGACTTTCTTTCAATTTCAATATGTGTTTATTTCCCATAATTAAATTAAGATTTAATTAATTAAACTTTATGATAATGTTAAATTCCTATTAATGCATCACAACCAAAGGCACACAATGTCAGTCTATTATATTATTGGTGACTTTAAGTTTGATTACTTGCAAAAGATACAAATATTTCAAATAGTCATAGTCATATGCTTCTTAAATATATGAATTTGTATATATGTATATATATTTCTCTACAAGTTTTTTTCTTATTTTCTGAGCATTTTTAAAAATAGCACTCTGCTCTTGTTTTATGATTGTCCAAATTTCTTACATCTCTGAGTGTACAAACTATTTTCTCTTGTCTTCTCCTCTCTGTGTGATCTCTATTTACCCCAAATCTATTTCTTTCTTTCTTTCTTTTTTTTTTTTTAAATCAGGCTCCCCCCCCCCCCCGTCTCTGTGTGTATTTCAGGATTGTATTAGTTCATTTTCTGTTGCTTATAATAGAATATCTGAAACTGGGAAAAGTATAAAGAAAGATAAATTTATTTTATTTTACTTTTTATTTTTTTAAATTTCAATTTATCCATATATAATATAGTTGATTTTCTTGTCCTTTTACCAATTCCTCTTCCTCCCTCCATCTCCTCTCACCCTCCTCCCCCATCAACATCATATCTGTTCACTTGTCTTAACAAAATTAAGGAATTGTGAGAAATTTATTTCTTATAGTTTCAGAGGCTGGGAAGCCCAGGGTTCAGGGGTGCATCTGGTAAGGTCCTTCTTCTAGGTGGGGGCTCTGCAGGATCCCATGATCAATCCTGTGCAGGCAATCATGTGGCGAGAATGGCAAGAGCAAGAGCTCTTTCATGTGCTCTCCTTATAAAGCCACCATTCCACGCCAATGACAATCCATTATTCCATGAATGGATTAACCCATTCACAAGGGTACAGACCTCATGATCCAAACACTGCTTAAAGTCCTCACCTTTCAAATATAATCAGATTTTCCACCCTTTTAACACTGTTATAGTGGGGATCAAGTTTCCAATTCATGAACTTTTGGGAACACATTTTACCCACAGCAAGGATTTTGCCATATGTATAGAAATCTTTGTACACTCATACTTAAGAGTATAGTATTTTTTTAAAAAATGGTTACAGAGTGTTCATATATATCCCTGTTGGTTCATAGACTTTATTTTAGGATGATTGGGAAAAAATTATTTCATTAAAGTTTAGGTATGGGAGAAGACCATTTCATTAAAGGAGCTCCAAATATCACTTTGTAGGGTTCTTTTCTCTGGTGCTGTCCTTTTTCTTGAGAAATGAACACTCCATTTTCCTTCAGCATCTGAAATAGAGTAGGGCTTGGTGATCTGTTGGAAAATGGTTTTTCCCATTTTGTTTTGTTTTGTTTTTTAAACTCCTTCTCTCCAACCTCTCAAATTGTCATATCTGCTATCTTTGGTTGTATGTGTATCCTGTTCAGTTCTCCTGAGAATAAACCTCCTGTTCTGTGTTTCAGGGGCATATTTGTGGTTGATGTCATTTTCAGAGCAAGAATGTTATGGTTTGATGGTAACACTCTTTCAAATGACTCCCATGTTTTGACACTATACTTGACATGCATTTATCGACTCATTAAAGACTTTTTTCAACTAAATCAATCGCCATTTGTCAACATAAATTGCAAAAAAAAAAAAAACGTTAAATTCTGAAGTTAAGAAATGAAACTTAACCCTTTTCTTTATATATGCAACTTTATAATATTTTTATTTCTTACAATAATTTGAGTTGGATCCTGGGAATGAGAAGAAAGACATTTAAAAGTCAAATTGCTGTCTTCAACCAGAAGCCCCATCCCACCTATATTGAATACCTAACATGGATAGACTCTGTGTTCAATACTTTAACTATACTTAGACCTCTAAAGTCGGGTATATAGGAATTATATTGTACCTATTTTACAGATGTAGTAGCTGAGGCTTATCGAGACAGTGAAGGACAGTAAACAGATTGATATCAGTTTGCTCTTACCCACGCACACCTGTTCTCTATCTTTTCTGCTCTGCTTTTTGCTTTATGAACTGATCCTTATAGAATGCATCTCCCTTACCAGTTCCTTTTCATTGGGTTTCCTCAATGGAAACTACTTGGTAGATTACAGTACAAGAGAGAGAATGTTTCAGAGGTTTCTTTCCTGCTTTCTCCTGCTTTTTGAATCTCCCCATGACTAAAATTGCAGCCAGTTGGCCCTGCTTCCAGATCCTCTTTCTCCTTCTACAGCTCCTTTTCTTCCTTGTCTTCCTCATCTGTTCCAGCTCCTGTGGACATTAATGGCTTACTGCTGTTGCATTTCTTGTAGGCCTCAACATGCCTTGATGTTCTCCTTAACCCTGCCCGTACTCTATAAGAGATCTTTTTCATCACATCCCTTAATTTGAAACATCTATAATAAATTTTGTTTTCCACTGAGGCTTGCCTTATAGGCTTGATACATGCCATGTTCTTTCTTACTCTGGAATCCAAATGCTTAAACATGACTAAGTGGCTGATATACTGCACTTAGACCCACAGGGTTCATTAGAGACTTATTCACATGAGAAAAATTTAAAGATATGTGTTTGGGTATAGAAGATGAATATCACATTCAATTAAAAAATCTGGAATATGTCTTCAACAAACAAGTAAGACACAAATTATAAAATGAAATCAAATTAAGCAACTACAAATATTCAAAGCAGCTACAAAAATTCACCTAAACTGATAAAAACATATTTTGTACACTGACTAGAGGACTTGAAATTACAGCATCGACAAGATTGTACAACTTCTGTGTAGGAATTCTGCATAATGTGAAGTCCCAGAAGGGAGACAAGGTAAAAATGATTTCTCTTCTAACCCAAAGTTCCTACTTGTGAAGAAAATAGGATAATTTAGTCAGGCTCCCTTGGCTCAGGTCTGGTTGGGGTAGAGCAGCACATTTCTTGTAAACAAGTTGTGTGTGGGTGGAGTTAGTGCGCATGTGCACCAATGTATCTTTTTAATTTTGTTGCTATTGTGTGTTCTTCAGTTTGTGAAGCAGGCTGGCCAGCAGAATACTTGCATCTAAAAATAGAGAATGTTTACTCTGCTGGCAGCTGCTCAGTTTTTCTTTAGACTTTGCTGGTAGCAGTTGAGTTTCTAAGTTTCTCCTTTGGACTATTTAACTCTTAGATGTGTGTGTGCTGAATAAAGACTATTCCTACTTCAACCAAGGCTCCAAGGACCTTTTTGCCAGTTACCTAGCTCATAGACCTGTGTGTGAAGGGTTTGTGAACACGCCTGGGGGGTCAGTGAGCACCAGACCCAGCTCTAGCTCTACGCTACCTTATACCCTCCTGCTCCATCTATCTCAAGCATCTCCAGTCACAGCTATTGGCAAAAGAATAATGTAGAACAGATGGTTTAGCTGGTAAAAATGCTGTCCTAACTATATGCAGTTTGGGTTTACTTCTCCCTGTCCTTCTTTCAAAATACTATGAAAAGGTTATGTACAGGGCAGGCTATTCTAAAATTATTACTGTTTAACAGAATCATTTTCTCTCCACCAATTACTACCTTCCCTAGTACAATCAATATCATATATTCCATCTGGGTAAAATAATAAGGTCTCTTTTTTCTTGTAATAGACTACAATGTTCAGTGCAAATTAGTCTCTGCACAATATTGAGATTTCAATAAGAATAAAAATATTTTTCTGTGAGAAAGGTATGTGGTATATGTGCAAGATTCAGTCCCTGTCTTCTAAGAGCTTATAATCTAGTTGCATAATATCTCTATTATGTACTTTTCAACTTCACTAAAATTGTCTTAATTTGGCCCCATTTGTTTGTTTTTGTGTGTTGTTATTCTCTCGATCTGCAGCTCTTAATCTTTCCATTCATTCTTATACTGAGAGTGTATTAGCTGCTCTAGCAGGAATATAATATAGTGTTCAACTTCCAAGTCAGTTGTGATTTATTGAGAGTGATTTCATAGTGTGCTGACTTAAGCAATCTGAGGGTGAGTGGGAAAATATGTTAATATTGATTGCTAGTGTCTGCCAGCAGAGCTCCAGTGCAGAGTGAAAGCATTCAAACATATGCTGTCCGTTCTTACCTGAATCTAATCACGTTACATTTCTGCCTTAAGGAGGTGGAATATCGTAATGGTTAAGAGTACAGATATAGAGCCCTGCTTCCTGAGTCCGAAATCTGGGTTCATTACATATTAGTTCTGTTGAATTTAGTTTTAATTACTCAAGCTCTCTGCCTCACATTCCTCATCTGAAAAATAACAATACTAGTATCAGAGAGGGTAGTTGTAAGAATTAAATTAGTTAATATATGTAAAACATTTAGAACATAGTATGTATTAAGTGTTTGCTGTTATTACCATTCATATGACTTCTGCACTTTTTCTCCCTTTTCTGTTGAAACTACCAGTAATGATTTTTCTCAACTTCTTTACTCAGCAGAGCTTTGCCCATTATTTAAGACCCATCTTCAGTGCTAACTTTCTAGATCACACAGTCACAAGAAAACATCTTTTCTTTGAGTATCTGGAAGAATTTATTTACATTTCCATTTAAAGTAGCTATTATATTCTGTTTTATACTTATCCAATACTGCTTAATCAGTAGAGGCTTCTTCTCTTCACACTTTCACTTCAGTTTTGAATTACATTTCAACATTTCTGCTATCAGAAAGACTCTTTCTTAACAAAAGGATTGTGTTATTGTCTTCTCAATGATATGGCATTGTTGTTCACTTTTTGTGTCCTTAAGTCATGATTTTTATCAAAATAAAGGCAAAAGCAAGAATATACTTCAAAATGATCTGTGTGTCTTTAAAATTTTATGCAAGGCTAGTTAACACAATCATTGTACATTTTTTGCTCAGGGAGCGCATTTATCCGTCTGAATCTTAAACGTGGTATGTGCCCAGGAAAAGAATTGCTGATATTTAAACTGAGTAAAATAAAAATGCCGTTATGTTTGGCTTGTGTTCAATGTTTCTCTCCTCTCTCTCTCCTCACCACTACACACACACACACACACACACACACACACACACACACACACACACACACACACGATCTTTAATTGAACTAATTATAAAATAAATTCAAAGGGAAAAAATTGGAGCCTCATCTCGTTACTAAGAATAAAGAGACAACAGAGACTGCCATTTCAATGAAAACAAAGTAACAAAATAAATGCTAAAGGGATAATTATATTTTGGTAGAATATTCTTCTAAATCTAAGCTGTATCTATGACTACGAAATTTTGATTTAACTTATGTATATTTAAAAAAAAAAGACCTGAACATTTACAAATAGAGATGAATAGATACTGCCAAATATGCGGAAAAGTATGGAATGTTATAAGTGGACGTTTTCAAGGAGAGACTGGAAGAAATGGATTACGGTGAAACAGGAATCAGACACTGAATTTAAAATAAATGACCCCATCCCCAGCCTAGCCGAGTGCATGCCGACCAGAGAGGTGCCCCACTGGAGATGCCTGAGTCCTGAGGAGACCATGTGCCCTGTAGCATCAGTGCACAACTGAGCAGGAAGGTCTTGCCACCCCTGGACCCCATCTTCTGCCTGGCCAAGTGTGCACTGACCAGAGAGGCACCTCCCTGGAGAGGCCTAAAACCCGCAGTGAACACGGGCCTGAGATACCAGTGGGCAACTGAGCAGACACGGAAGCAGCCTTGCCAAATTGTCAGCCCCAGCAGGATCCTAGCCAGACAATAGTGTCAAAACAGTGGACCATGAAATCCATTGCCACAATGACTAAACATCAAAGGAAAGATACCAGAAATAAGAAAAATCAAGAAAGTTCACCACCAAAGGGTAATAACTCTCAAAATCTAGATCCTATAAAGCAAGAAGTCCTTGAAATGTCTGACAAAGAATTTCAAGTGATAATTCTAAGGAAACTAAATGAGATACAAGAAAATTCAGCTAGACAACACAATGAAATGAGGAAAAGTATACAGGACCTGAAAGAAGAAATGTACAAAGAAATCAATGCCCTGAAAAAGAATTTAGCAGAGCTTGTGAGCTGAAGAATTCATTCAATGAAATAAAAACACACAGCAGAGAGTTTAACCAGCAGGCTTGCAGAAGCAGAAGAGAGAACTTCTGACCTTGAAGACGGGCTGTTTGAAATAACACAGGCAGACAAAAAAAAAAAAAAAAAGAAAGAAAGAAAAATATAATTTAATACATTGTAGAAAATCTGAGAGATATATCAGACAACTTTAAGCACTCAAATATCTGAGTCATGGGTATTACAGAAGGGGAGAAAAAAGGAGATTGCATTGAAAACATATTCAACAAAATAGTGGCAGAAAACTTCCCAGGTATAGGAAAAGACACAGTTCTTCAGATTCAGGAAGCTCAAAGATCTCCAAAAGTATTAAACCCAAAAAAGTCTTCTCCAAGACATGTTATAGTCAAATTGGCAAAATTCAAAGACAAAGAGAGAATCTTAAAAGCTGCAAGAGAGAAGCACCAAATCACCTATAAGGGAGCCCCAATCAGACTAACATCAGACTTTTCATCATGAACCCAAAAAGCCAGAAACGAATGCGATGATATATTCAAAATACTAAAAGACAGAGATTGCCAGCCAAGAGTACTCTACCCACAAGGCTATCCTTCCAAAATGAAGGACAAATAGTATATTTCTCAGACAAACAAAAACTGTGGGAGTTCAGTACCACACAACCACCCTTACAGGAAATTCTCAAGGGAGTACTGGGTTTGGTACATGAAAAATAACTACCACTGCCATAAAAACTCAAGAAAAATCAAAACCCACTAGTATGATAAAAATACCAACAATGGAGAGAAAAAAAAAAGTTTATCTATAACCCAAGAAACCAACAAATACAGAAGACAAACAGTAAATCAGAAAGAAAAGAAACTTAAAACATCTAAACAAAAATCAATAAAATACTAGGAGTAAATCAACACTTTTCAATAAGAACTCTTAATGTAAAAGGATTAAATTCCACAATCAAAAGACACAGACTGGATGACTGGATTAAAAAGGAGGACCCAACAATGTGCTGCCTTCAAGAGACCCACTTCACCTATAAAGACTCACATAGACTAAGAGTGAAAGGGTGGAAAAGATTTACCATGCAAACAGAAAGGAACAGAGAGCTGGAGTAGCTATTCTTGTATCTGATAAAATAGACGTTAAACTAAAAACCATAAAAAAAGATAATGAGGGCCACTACATGATAAAAGGATTCATCCATCAAGAAGACATTCAATCATAAATATATATGCATCCAATGTCGGAGCAGCCAGATTTATAAAGCAAACTCTATTAGACCTAAAAAAGGAAATAGACACTAATACCATAATAGCAGAGGACCTGAACACTCCACTGTCAGTATTGGACAGATTATCTAGGCAAAGAATCAGTAGAGAAACACAAGATCAAAACAACACTCTAGAACAATTTGACTTGGCAGATATCTACAGAACATTCCATCCAACAACCTCAGAATATTCATCCTTCTCATCAGCGCATGGATCATTCTCTAGGATAGATCACATGTTAAGTCACAAATCAAGTCTCAACAAATTCAAAAAAATTGGAATTATTCCATGTATTTTTTCAGACCACAATGGATTAAAATTAGAAATCAATAACAAATGAAATTCTGGAAATTATACAAATACATAGAAATTAAACAGCATTCTACTTAATGACATATGGGTCCAAGAAGAAATCAAACAGGAAATCAAAAAATTTATTGAAACTAATGAAAACAATGATACATCATATCAAAACCTGAGGGACACTGCAAAAGCAGTACTAAGGGGGAAATTTATTGCATTAAATGCTTACTTCAGAAGAATGGAAAGATGGCAGTGAATATCCTAATACATCACCTTAAAGAACTAGAAAAACAAGAAAAATCCAAACCCAAAGTTAGTAGATGGAAAGAAATCATTAAGGTCAGAGCAGCACTTAATGATATTGAAACTCAAAAAATGATACAAAACATCAATGAATCAAAAAGTTGGTCTTTTGGAAAGATAAATAAAATTGAAAAACCATTAGCACAGCTAACTAAAAAAAGAAGAGAGAAAACCAAAATAAAAATTAGAAATGAAAAAGGTGATATTACAACTGATACCTCTGAAAATGCAAGGAATCATTCGAGACTACTATAAACAACTATACTCCAACAAATTTGAAAATCTGGAGCAAATGGATAATTTCTGGACACACACAAACTACCAAAATGGAGATAAGATGATGTAGAAAATCTGAACAGACCAATAACAATAAAAGAGATTTAAGCTGTTATCAGAAGGCTCCAACAAAGAAAAGTCCAGGACCAGATGGATTCAGAGCAGAATTCTACCAAACATTCAAAGAGGAATTGACACCAATTCTCTACAAACTATTCCAAAAGATTGAAAGAGAGGCCATTCTCCCAACCTCATTCTATGAAGCAAACATCACCCTGATACCAAAACCAGGTAAAGATACAAGAGAAAAAGAAAACTACAGGCCAATATCCTTGATGAATATAGGCAAAAAGTCCTCAATAAAATAATAGCCAACAGAATACAGCAACACATATGCAAAATTATGCACCAGGATCAAGTGGGATTCATCCCAGGGATGCAAGATTGGTTCAACATATGCAAATCAATAAATGTGATTCACCATTTCAATAAAATCAAACATGAGGACCATATGATCATCTCCATAGATGCTGAAAAAGCATTTGATAAAGCTCAACACTCATTCATGAAAAAGACTCTCTACAAATTAGGTATAGATGGAAAGTATCTCAACATAATTAAAGCCATATATGATAAACCCAACGCCAATATCATCCTGAATGGGGAAAAGCTGAAAGTCTTTCCCTTAAGACAGGAACTAGACAATGATACCCACTTTCACCACTCCTATTCAACATAGTGTTGGAAGAACTAGCCAGAGCAATCAGAGAAGAGAAGGAAATAAAGGGCATTCAGATTGGAAAAGATGAAGTCAAACTGTCCCTGTTTGCAGATGACATGATCCTATATATCAAACAGCCTAAAGCCTCTACAAAAAAGACTCTTAGAGTTGATAAATGAATTCAGCAAACTTGCATGATACAAAGTCAACACACAATAATCAGTAGCATTTCTATTCTCCAATGCTGAACATGCAGAAAGAGAAATCAAGAAAGCTTGCTCATTTACAGTAGCCACCAAAAAATAAAATACCTAGGAATAAAATAAACCAAGGATGTGAAAAATCTCTATAATGAGAACTACAAACCACCACTGAGAGAAATTAAAGAGGACACAAGAAGATGGAAAGATACCCTGCATTCTTGGATTGGAAGAATCAACATTGTGAAACTGTCCATACTACCCAAATTGATATATAAATTCAATGCAATCCCCATCAAAATTTCAATGAAATTTTTCTCTGAAATGGAAAAAAAACTATCCAAACATTCATATGGAATAACAAAAGACCATACATAGCCAAAGCAATTCTGAGCAAAAATAAATAAATAAATAAAGCTGGAGGCATATCACTACCTGACTTTAAACTATACTATAAAGCTATAATAACCAAAACACCATGGTACTGGCATACAAACAGACACACTGATCAATGGAATAGAATAGAGAATCCAGAAATCAACCCACAAAACTACAGCCATCTGATCTTTGGACAAGGCACCAAGACTATACACTGGGGAAGAGACTGCCTCTTTAGCAAATGGTGCTGGGAGAACTGGATATCCATATGCAGGAGAAAGAAACTATATGCATACCTCTCACCATATTCTAAAAACAACTGAAAATGGATTAAATAATTATGTATACACCCTGAATCAATATAACTTCTTAAATAAAATCTAGGAAAAATACTTCAGGTAGTAGGACTGGGCACAGATTTCATGAATCTGTTGCCCAAAAGCATGGGCAACCAAAGGAAAAATAAACAAATGTGATTATATCAAACTAAAAAGCTTCTGCACAGCAAAAGAAACAATTAACAGAGTTAAAAGACAACCAACAGAGTGAGAGAAAATATTTGCAAAATATGACAAAGGATTAATATCCAGAATATACAAGGAACTAAAACAACTTTACAACAAAAAAACAAGTAACCCAATTAAAAACTGGGCAAAAGAACTAAATAGGCATTTCTCAAAAGAAGATATACAAATGGCCAACAGACACATGAAAGAATGCTCAACATCACTCAGCATCTGGAAAATGCAAATCAAAACCACACTGAGATACCATCTAACCCCAGTTAGGATGGCTAATATCCAAAACACTGTGAATGATAAATGCTGGTGAGGTTGTGGAGGAAAAGGAACTCTCATACATTGTTGGTGGGACTGCAAAATGGTGCAGCCTCTATGGAAAATGGTATGGAGGTTCCTCAAACAATTGCAGATAGATCTACCATATGACCCAGCTATCCCACTCCTGGGAATATACCCAGAGGAATGGAAATCATCAAGTCGAAGGTATACCTGTTCCCCAATGTTCATCGCAGCACTCTTTACAATAGCTAAGAGTTGGAACCAGCCCAAATGTCCATCATCAGATGAGTGGATATGGAAAATGTGGTACATCTACACAATGGAATACTACTCAGCTATAAAAACGAATGAAATACTGCCATTTGCCACAACATGGATGGACCTTGAGAGAATTATATTAAGTGAAACAAGTCAGGCACAGAAAGAGAAATACCACATGTTCTCACTTATTGGTGGGAGCTAAAAATTAATATATAATTCACACACACACACACACACACACACACACACAAAAAAAAAAACCAGCGGGGGGGGGGGGGAAGAAGATATAACAACCACAATTACTTGAAGTTGATACGACAAGCAAACAGAAAGGACATTGTTGGGGGGAGGGGGGAGGGAGGAGGGAGGGAGGTTTTGGTGAAGGGGAGCAATAATCAGCCACAATGTATATTGACATAATAAAATTTAAAAAAAAAAAAAGCAAAATTACAAATGTAAAATAAATAAATAAATAAACAAACAAATAAATAAATTAAACAAACAAACAAACAAATAAATAAATAAATAAATGTTATGTCAGTTATATATCTACTCGGAAAGCATAACACTCATTGTAAAAAATTAGTTACCAAAGGATTTTGAGAAGAATAAAAAGAAGGAAAATGGATTGAAATTAAAACAGGGAGAGTAAATGAGGTAAATGCAGTTCCGGCTACAAATGGATGTACTAAAAACATTTTTCCAAAGCATCCTATCATTCGGCAGTAACAGTCTAAGTCAGAAATTCCAAGTACTTGTTTTTGCTCTACGTAGGTTTTCTTATACAGCAATTTTTTTTTTTTTCTCTCATGAAAGTCTGTCATGCACCTAAGGGTCTATCAAGGTAGAAGAAGCAAGATGAGTCTCAGGTACTTGTAGTTAATTTGTTATTTTAGCAGGAATCTCTGACATTCTGCCAAGGATCAGGTATAATTCTTGGACCTCCATCCAAATTATCTCATGTCATACTCAAAAGAGTTCTTTGAGTCACAAGTATCTATACGTTTCAGTGACTACATACTTTGCCTTGATATATAATTTACATATGTTTTTCTTATGACTGTTTAAACACTCTAAACTATTAGAGTATAAGCCTACACATTTTGTATCCCTCTAGTATGTATGTATGTATATGTATACAGTTAACTGAAAATAACTTGTGGGTAATAGTCCACAAAGTACTGCATTTTCTATTATAGCACAGAAATGACGAAAACACCTATTTAATAAAGAACAAATGTATATTATTTAAAAGATTCAATTTTAAGTAAATTCTCTGGAATTTGTAAATCCAGGAAAAAGCTACCAAATGTTATAGATAAATAAGTAATTTCAGGCAGTTTATGCAGAAATTTTGATTCTGATTTTATAGATGAATAATTTAACGTTACAAGAGGTTAGATGGCTTTACCTAGATGATTCACCCAGGATTTTCATGTAAGGAAGAAATCAATCATGTAGGGAAGAATCAATTGTGTATTGTGTCTGTCCTTAGTATTCTCTCTGCTTGGCATGTGGGGGGCATTTGGGATAGAGTAGAACATTGATGTACAGATATTACTTGTTCTGTCTAATGATGCCACTAGTATCTCTCCTTCATTAATACTACTTTCCTATTAATAAATATGAGAATATCTATAATATTATTTGGAGAAAAATATGTAATAAATGTTTATTGTTGAACACGATTATGTGATGGAGTTAGAAAATAACCTTTTGATATCAGATCATATGTTTTATACTCAAATTACACACTGGAAATTCATTTAGGTTTAAAAAATTCACCTAGTAGTTTATTTTTATTGCCAAGCAATAATATATTTAATACAGAAAACAGCCCGAACGTATTTATTAATTGATAAAAATGATTTTTGCTCTACTACAAAGGAAACCAATATTTATATTCTGGAATCTAATCAATAAGATTAAATCATGCCTCCAGCTTTGTAACCTGTTTTATTTTCTTTCAAGTAATATGGTATCCTAACTTCATCAATAAAAATGCCTTTGTATCCTCATCTTTAATGCTCTTACTATATTCTATCGATCAAAAGGTCTATAATTTACATAACCAATTCTCATTTTCATTTACTTAGATTGTTTAAAATTATTTGCTGCTATAAAAACTCCTGCAATTAATATGAATTATAAATATTTCAGCCCAATATCCATAACCTAAATCTAATTTAGAGGTAACATTAGACAAACCCAAACTAAAGAGCACTCTATAAAATAACTGACATGTACTCTTCAAAAATGTCAACATAAACAGAGTTTAGGCAGGTTCATTCCATAATTTAGGAAACTAAATAGACTTCATGACTAATTCCAATGTGTGATCTTAGACTGTATTCTGGATTGGGAAGAAATGGCTATAAAAGGCATTGTTGGCCCCCACAACATCATCATAGAATGTTAAATATATATATTTAACATTCTGTATATATATATATATGCATATATATATATTTAACATATGTATATATATATGTGTATATATATATATATTTTAAATAAGGCATCTTTGGGATGTGTAGCAGCGTTACAGAGCAAAAATTTATTATCTCAGTCTCTGCAGGTCAGGAATTTGAGTGCAGTTTGGCTAAGCAGTTCTGGCTGAAGATGTCGCATGATCCTGTAGTTGCTACTGAGGTGTTATTGTTTCTAGATCCTCTAAGCAGACAGAGCTAGAATATACATATGCTTGTCTTAGTTCAGGCTCTTGTAACAGAACACTATAAACTGGGTGAAAGCACAGAAATTTATTTTTTACAGTTCTGGAGGCTGGGAAGTTCAAAATAAAGGCACTGGCAGATTTAGTGTCTGTCAAGAAGCCATTTCCTGCTGGACTTTTCCCTGTATCCTCACATAGTAGAAGAGGCTAGGGAGCTTCCCAGGATCTTTTTTATAGGGATTCTGATCCTATTTATGATGGTTCTGCGGTTATGGCTTATTCATCCACCAAAGGTCCCACCTAATATCACAGTGGGGGTTAGAATTTCAACATATAAATTTTGCAGGTCTGTGGCATTTCTTTTCAAAGAGAAAAATGTTTTAATTTTGAGAAAGTCCCATGCATCATTTTTTTTTTCTTATGGGTTGTGTTTTTGGTTTGTACCTAAAAACTTGTCACCAAACGCAAGATCATGCATATGGTCTGCTATATTTTCTTCTAGGAGTTTTATGGTTTTATATTTTACATGTAAGTCTATAATCCATTCCAAATTACATTTTGTCTAAGACGTGAGATATGTTTCTAAGTTTTGGGTTTTTTGTTTTTGTTTTGTTTGTTTGTTTGTTTGTTTGACATAGAGATGCCTAGTGGTCCAGTACTATTTGTGAAAAGACTATCCTTTCTCCATTGATTTGCTAAAGGTTTATGTTGGTTAATTATAAACTATCTTTAGAAACAGAAAAAAAATCTGATGTTTGATAATATATGTATTAGTTTCCTAGGCTGTCATGACAAATTACCATAAACAAGGTGGCTTAAAACAACAGAAATTTATTACCTCACAGTTCTGTAGGTCAGAAGTACAAAAGTGAGATGTAGTCAAGATTTGTTCCTTCTGGAGACTCTCAGGGAACTTCCATTCCATGTCTTTCTCCTACCTTCTGGTGGCTGCCCTAAATCCTTGGCATTCCTTGGCTGGTAGATGTGTGTGACTCCAATCTCTGCTTTTCTCTTCATATTTCCTTTTCCTTTGTATAATCTCCTCCCATCTTCTCTTACACGAAGACTTGGCATTGAATTCAGGGTCCAACCTAATCCACAATTATGTCATTTCGAGATTCTTAACTTAATTACATCTGCACTACTTTTTCCAAATAATGTCACATTCACAGGTCCTGATAAACAAAGCTTTCTGGGGAGCTGCCATTCAATCTACTACAGAACATATTAGAAGTATTGCTGATGGAGTCTTAAGCCTTGCATAATCAATATATTCAGAGTGATATTGATGCATTCTACTTCCCAGTAGACTGGAATAATATGTTTTATGATATTTTGAAATTTTCATTCAAGAATATTGCTTTCTGCCTACGTATCTCTTCAGTAGAAAACAAAATTCATGTTTATTCAAATTAGTCAAGCAAGAAAAAAAAAATCCAGTTTCTCAAACATCAAATGAAAAAATATTTTTTATTTTGTGACCACAAGTTAAAATGGTTTAGTATTATAAAAGTAATTACTTAAAAACAAAATTATGAAAATTTGGGGGGATGACAGGAGCAGTGGATAGGTTTTATGATACCCCACATCTATGCACAGAAATGAATAACAGTAATAGAAAAATTTTAAATGCACTGAAACATAGACAAAATAAACAGGGAATTTCATGAACTCCAAAATATGAGTAAGTGGACAAAATCACCTCTTCCAGAACATGAAGAATCAAACCTGTGTAAAGCCAAGAAAACAGAGCTTCTGGAAGTTTTGAAAATGAAAGAAACCTCCAAATTCCCAATAGGAAATCACTGGTAAGTGTGGAAAGGCCCATTTGATAATAGCAACTAAAATTGGGAGTGAATATCACAAGCTTCAGTTTGTGGAGAACAAAAAGCACATGGTTAAGACAAAGTGGCATTGGACAGGACAAGTCCCATGAATTGAAACTACTACTTGAAGCTTCTTTAATATTACTTCAGTCTCCACATTAAAACTCTCTCCCTTTAGCCGTAATCGCCAGGTTTTAAGCAAGGTATAAGGACATCAGAGGCAAACATAACTCACAAGATTCTCTAGTCAAACAATTTTGAAGTTCTTCAGCCTCATCCAACATCGATGAACCTTGGTTTAACCATAATCACAAAGCGAGACTCTAGTTTTAGTTGTTGCTGGTAGAGCTTCAAGGCAAAAAGCAAGTTTTCAAAACTCCTCGCATAATCACTGAAAAGCATTAGGATAGTCATGTGTCCCAATTTCTTTCTCCTGTCCATTTCTAAATGTCTTGCAATGCATAGATGGCTCTTTGTGTTCTCATCTCAACTATATTTCCAAAGTTAACTTCTAATATCCTCCTATAAGCACTTTAGCTTCCAGTCTTGTAAAGTAACACTCTCTTAAATCACTGTGCCTTTTTAATATTCACTTAATCCCTGAAATCCTTAAATGATCTTTATTATGTTCATAAGGCAAAAGGAAGAGTCCAATGGAGAGAGTACACTGAATATGTAACAGAGAGAATTATTACTGACAAACAATCCTTGAAAAGATAGGAGACTTTTCCATTAATAATATGCTGGAAGGTTTCTTTTCATGAACATTCTAAACGGTGATCTCCTTGAAGGCTGGGGTTTGTCTTCCTCATCTTATATCCCAAGGGCTTGGCATAGTGCTTGGCTTATAATATGCACTCCTGGATGGAAAGAGTGAGAACCGACTTGTATTTAGATAAATGTGGAAGGAAAGAAGAACATTTAAGAATTTTGTGCCCCATTTACTGTCTGACTTTTCTAAGAAGGAGGCAAGAATGAAACAAGAATGGGGTGGTAACATTGGGAAAAGCGGAGAAGGGTTGGAGATTCATTACTTGAAGGATGGAGAGGAATAGACTAAAGGATATTTAAGAGAAGCATGGAGTAGAAGTGAGGGCCAAGTTGAAGCTGATTAATGTGAATGTTAAAAAGGACCAAGTTATAATGCTCAATTCAAAGCAAGATTATTCCCTGACCAATCTTACAGCTGTTTATTACATGGCTTTATGTGGAAGGAAAACTGATTTTGAGCCTTAAATCAAGAAAGCCTTGTCTTCTCAAAATAGCCACTATGAATAAAGCTTCTGTACTCTGAGAACCAAATAGATTTCGAGAAGTACTGGGAAACAAGAAAAGAGGAAAGACCCTTCAGAGCTTATACGATGGGTGGTCAATTACAGCAGCAAAAACAAATGTCCAGGCAGGTTCTAAAACCAATGTGAGTTAAATTCATAATATTTCTGGAAAGGCATATAGAGAAAATCACTAATAAAGTTATAAATTGAATGACACAGCATAAAGCTATAATGGAGAACAACCAGCAAAAGTATCCCATTAATTAATTGCATAGCTTTTCACAACTGCAACCTGATCCCAAAACATGCAAGATAGTAGAGAGATGCTGTTACAGGGCACAACCTAGCCTTCAGTGAATTAAGTTTTAATAGTTGAAGCTCAACAAATATTTCTATCCTCAGAATTTCAGATCATATGTAATAAGTACAAGCTACTATAATGTCTTCTTTGCACTGACATTTTTTCCTCAATTTATTTTTTCTCACATTGTTCTTCATTTCCATTTGATTCAGAAATAGTACTAAAAGGCAAACGTGAACCTAACACCTGCTCTTGGTTTTTAGTACCATTTTCTAGGGCTCCTTGAAAAAGTGTTTGATTTTAGGAATGGGGCAGGGAGTATACAATATGAGCTCAGAGCATCTTTTAGCAAGAAGATTTTTAAAAAGTACTCATAAAAACAAACAAACAAACAAACAAACAAACAAAGCACATTGATGATGGTGGTATATCAAAGGGACACGGGAGCCAACTGAAAAATCTTTCAGTGGTCAAAGCTGGGACCATTTGAACAACAAAATAAATCAAAAAATATTGGAATCTAGTCAAAATATAAAATAAATATGAGTCCATAATGATACAAATAAATGTTTGAATAAATAAATAAATGAGAGAATATAGACAAATCTCTTATGAAGAAGACTGTCAAATAATTCATATAGGTACTTTGCCCTCAAGGAAATGGAGCACACGTCCCTACTCTTTATGTGTGGGATCTGTATGGTGACTTTCTTCCAAAGAATACAGTATAGAAAAGGGGACAAAAATTAATAACTTTACATTGGAGAACCCGACAAACACTACCTCAGGTAGGTGATAAGGTAAACATCAACAGCGATAACGCACATTGATAGTGTGAACCTTAATATGATGTGACGATAACAGCACTTTACCTCTCTGGTCCTCCTCCCCATAACCTCAATATAATCATAAGAAAAACATGAGACAAATCCCAGTTAAGAGATATTCTACAAAAAACAGTCTTCGAAATTTGTCAAAGTCATCAAAAGCAAGGAAAGTCTAAGAAAACTGTCACAGCCAAGAGGAGCCTAAAGAGACATTGTGAATCAATGTAATAAGGTATCCTAAATGAGAGCCTAGAACAGAAAAAAAAAAAAAAGATTAAAAACTAAAAGAATGTGAATAAAGTATGGAATTTAGTTAACAATAATATATCAATATTGGGTCATTAATTGTGATTAATTTACCATATTACTGTGTGACATTAACAGGGGAATCTGGGTGTAGAGTATATGAGAACACTGCACTATCTGCTCAATTTACTGTAAATCTAAAGCTATTCTCCAATAAAAAGTTCATTTAAAAAAACTCAATTGTAGTTTGCTTGTGTTTCTCACTTTATTTCTCATGTTTTAAAAGTAACATTAAAAAAAGTGATATCCTATCATTTTCAGCTACATAGATGGGACTGGGAACCATCATGCTCAATGAAATAAGCCAGGCACAAAAAGACACATACTGCATGATATCACTCCTACGTGGAATCTAAAAAAAAAAAAAAAAAAAAAGCTATTTTTATAAAAGCAGGGAGGGATTAGCGGGCAGGGAAAAGGAGGGAAAGTGTTGAACTGATGGGTATAAAGCTATGCTATCTACCCTAGGTGAATCGTTGTGCAGTATTTGCAAGTATTGGAACAATGCACTGTACCCCACAAATATGGACAAGTAAATGTTAAAATATTTTGCATAAAAAGTAACTATTTTACAGGTAATAGTTATTTTTATCAAAGTAATACACATATATAATTCAAAGACAAGTGATATGCAAGACTTATAAGACCACTTTTGATTTGATTTCCCTCATGAACAAACATATCAAGGAATTTATCATCTCCCCACCCCTTTGAAGTCTTCCCTCATGTGTCTTTGTTCTCCTCCAGGCTACTGAATGGCTCTCACTCTGCAATTTTTTTTCAATATCATCCTGGGTTGTCTTTTTATTTCTATCCTTTGCAGTGTATATGTTTTCCCAATCCTATGTCCTCCTCTTCAGTGGCTTGCCTAATAGTTTTATTCTGGGGCCCAAGTTCCAATATATTTCTGCAAAAGAATACACGGGAGGTAAACTTTGAGATACTGTGTCTGTGAAAAGGTCTTTGTTTAATCCTTATACTTGTTTAAAAATCAGGCTGAGTGAAGAATTAGATGCTATAAATCACTTTTCTTTTCAGAAATTTTTATGAAATTAAAAATTTTTTCCAGAGCTTCTAATGTTGCTTTGTGAAGTCTAGTTCCATTTTTGTTTTCAGTTCTTTTGCATTATCTATTGTTTTTCTTCCTTGAAAGTTTTTGTATCTTTCCTTCACCTCAAATACTTAAAATTTTCACACAGTATACCTTGATGTGGGCTTTTTTTTTTTTTTTTTTCATTGAATTAGACTATTTTATGTTGTTCAACACTGGGAGTTTTTATTTAACTATTATTATTATTTGGCTATTTTTTCCTCCCCTCTTTGCTTTCTCTCCCTCCCTCCCTCTCTCTCTCTCTCTCTCTCTCTCTCTGTCTCTCTTTTTTGGCAGCTGGCCAATATGGGGATCTGAACTCTTGACCTTGGTGTTATAACAGGGTGTTCTAACCAACTAAGCTAACTGGCAAGCTTTTGTTGTCTCTCTTTTGAATTTCTATTATATAAATCCAAAACCTCCTAAATTGTGATTTATTCCTGAAAAATCTTGGAAAGTCACTGGAATTGAAATGAGAGTGAAGGAAGTGGGGCAGGGGGGGTGAATAGGAGAATTTATTGAATATCCATAATAAGAACTGTTAGACCTCCCCTGGTTCCCAGCTCCCTTTGATGCATATTGATAATTACCTCTTTTTCACAATAATAAGAGACAGAGGTTTTATTCTCTGGACAAACAGAGATAGGCAGGTTCTAGAACTTTTACGTTATGACTATTTAAGCACAGGGGAAATAAAAGTTTCCATTTTCAAGAATGTGATTCTTAGCACTCAGCCCCCATCAACTCCTAGAAAGCCAGACAAGATTCTGCCACCAAGTGGCTTTCCTCTCAGCCTCTCCATCTGCACGTGCTTAGGTTTCAGCTTCCCCCTCACACTTTGTGCTTTGCATCATAGGATTTCATACGATGAATTTTTTTTCTTTATTTTTAATGAGATTTCAATGGACATGAATTCAAAAAGCTCAAACATATTAAACATTTGTTATTTTAAGCCAATAGAAGTCAAACATAAGGGCTCTCTTACATCAAAGATAAATTTAAAAGAAAGTGAAAAACTGAGGAATAGAGAATTAAAGAAACTCACAGGGATATAAGAACAGGAGGTCCTAAGTTTAAACACCCTTGTCCTATTTTTCCTGTTGTAATCTCTTTTGAAATATTTTTCTTTCTGGCTATTTTCTGGGGTTTTTGTTGTTGTTTGTTTGCTTGTTTATTTGTTTTCTCTGCTCTCTTCAGTTCTTCTTCATCAAATGTTTCTTTAATTTTCACAAACATGTGTCTGGGTCTATATGAGAACAAGTGTTTCAAGAATATATAAAGCCCCCTTTGTTACAAGTACTGCACATCTTCCAGGAGCATAGATTATACTGCAATTGAATAGGAAAAGAAGAATAGTACACTATAATAAAACAAACATATGTTATATAACAAAATTAAAAAAAATACTTATATCTTCTGATAAAACACAACTGCCAAAGGATTTCTGTGAATGCTGATCTTCCCAGAATCTCCAGGACTATGAATTCTCACTTCTCTGCCCTGAGCATCTGAAGACAGAGTTTTTAGCACCTGCTAGGGGAGCTCAAATCATTGTTAGAATAGGGCCTTTCCTGGAACCACCTTTCATTACAAATAATATTCTTTGAGGAAATTCACCTTTCAGGACACTCATTGTTTATATGAGATAAAGCAGAGTTCAACACTGGTCCAAACATGAGCTTTCTCTGAAACATGTTACAAAGAATCTCCAGGGCTTTTTCTAAGGCATAACTGTCATTGCTCATAGTTTCAATCAGTTAATCAATTAAATTAGTTATAGTCCAGTGAATAAGAACCATTATTCTATAGTTTACTTCTAGAAAAATTTTTCAAAATACATTTATTAATTTCTTTGGAGTCCTTTCACAAAATCAATGGTCCACGTATTAATAATTGCAAGGTATTCATATGCCCATTTTTTCACTTGAATCAAATGCTACTCTTTATTTTTTGTAAAATGCCACAAAACAACAAGTGTAATATCATGGTTACAAACTGTGTATTAGGGTAGGAGTTGTGATGAACAATAACCAAGAAGACAGTGAAAAGCATCACAGGGTAAATCAAATTGCCTTATTTAGTAATTTGAATCTCTCTGTCTCTCTCTGTCTCTCTCTCTCTCTTCTCTCTCATTTTTTGAATTCACTGCCTCTTTGTTTTTGTTTAAGTTTAAATATACACAACACAAAGTAGTATAAGGAGGATTCGGATGTAAATAGAAGACTTTGTGGTGAACAACTGAAAACGTTGAAGAAATGTTAGTAGAGACAGAAAATAAAATTAAAGACCAAGCAGAGCCCTTGAATTATTGTCATGGCTGCTTTGAGAATGTAGACTAGAGTTGGTTGGCCAAAGAAAGACAGTATTTCTGGGCAAAGAGTGACAAACAGGTAAATGAATAAACAAGCAGTGAGCAATTTAGTGGGATTTTATGGTGATGTCATCTCTCATTCTCATAACAAAAGAGGAGTTAAAAACCTTGTTGACTCTTGACACTATTCTTTTAAGACTTTTGACCTCGGTAACAGTATACTTTTTGGTTGTCTTCCCACATATTCAGCTTTCTCTTGTTCATGACTTTTGCCAGTAATTCCATATCTTTCTGACATCTTGAGTTCCTAAGCTTTCATTTCATCTCTCTTTCTTCACTGTCTTGGTTTTAGGCATGATCTATATGTCACAGATTCACAAAGTTTGTCACCCACAGAAGATTTACTTCTGAGCATCCAGCTGCTTTCTTGGTAAGCTCACTTAGATGGCTCACAGCCTTCTCAAACTTAAGATGTCCAAAATTAAAATCAATTTTCTGTATCAAACTTCTTTGTATCCCAGTCTTCTTTGAATCAGTGAATCATATTATCAAGCCAGTTTTTCACACCAGAAAAATGGAAATCCTTCTTGAGGAGGAACCTCTATCTCCTCGCTCCATATATAATTATTTTTATTTTACTTCCAGATTATTAAAATTTTTTTCACTTCTCTTTATGTATACTTTTTCAGCTGAGTCCCATAACTTTCATTCGATCTACTCTAATAATTTTCTAACTGACCTTCCTGTTTCATTCACAGCTTCCAGCAATTCATAGTCACACAGTGGCCATAAAAATTAATTTCCAAACTGTAAAGTGTATTATGTCACTTCTCTTTATAACATGCTTCAATGACTTTGAAATACTCCTAAAAAATGTTCATTTTGGCATGACAAAATTTGTTTTCACTTATTTTACAGCCAATATCAATTCAGCACATGTTTATGAAAAATCTGCTATGAAGCCGGTCAAACCTGCTTCATTGAATGGATCAAACTTTAAAATAAAAGATAATATCTTTAAGCTTATATTTTAGTAGAAATAACCATTATTAATTATTATAGACTTCACACATACTTTGCCATTTAACGCACTCAACAAACCAATGAGATAGTTGAAATGTTTCACATTCATCTTCAACATCAGTCTTTATATCAGTAAAGCCATATTTTGTCATTTAACACTATGGTACTTAAAAACATCATGGAAAAATAGAATTAAAAAATAATACAAATCTTTCCATGAACTGTTTGAAGTACCCTCATACAGATATACAGAACAATTTGTTCATTCATTCATTTACTCAATAAATACCCATTGAGAAAATAATACGGGGTGAGGAAGTGAATAAAACAAAACAAAATAAAATCCCCTGTGTGCAGGCAGATAGTTGTGGAAATTGACAAGTTACAAGCTAAGTAAGTAAAATATATAGTCTGATAGTTTATAAATGCTTTAGAAAAGGTTGGAAGAAAAATAAGGATTTAAAAAAGGAGTTCTCATTTGGGTGGTCAGGTAGGGACTCACTGAAAACAGGATATTCAAGACCTGGAATGGAAGGAAGAGAGCCATTTATACATCTGTGGAAAGAATACAGTAGATGGAGGTATAGCAAATGCAAATACTCTGAGGCAGACATATGCTTCTGCATTCTTGAAGCAGCAAGGAGACCAGCATAGCTGTAACAAAATGAATGCTATGGAAGGTACTATGAAGTAAAGTCAGAGACATAACATGGTGTCTTATTTTCCTGAGGTTGCCATAACAAAGTATCACAATCTGGAGGTTTAAAAAAACAAGAATTTACTGTCTCCCAGTTCTGGAGGCTAGAGTCTGAAATCAAGGTGTTAGGGCCATGCTCTCTCTGATCCTCCTCTAGAGACTTCCTTTCCTCTTCTTGTCTTATAGTGTTTACCAGAAATCTTTGGCATTCTGTGGTTTAGGGCAGTGTAACTCCAATCTGTGCCTCTGTCTTCACATCACTGTCTTCCCTTCATGTGTGTTTCTGTATCTCTGCTTTCCCTTCTTATAAGGCCATCAGTCTTTGGATTAGTGCCTACCCTAATCCAGTTTTAGCTTTACTTAGCTATTTATATCTGCAAAGACCCTACTTCTGAATAAGCTCACTGTATTAGCTTCCTAAAGCTGTCATAACAAATACCACAAACTAGGTGTCTTAATAAAACAGAAATTTGTTCTCTCACAGTCTGGAAGATAGAAGGCCAAAATCAAGGTGTCAACATGGCTGTGCTCTTTCTGAAAGCTTTAGGGAAGAATCTCTTCCATTTCTCTCCTAGCTTCTGTGGTTGCCAGAGATGTTTCATGTTCCTTGATTTACAGACCCTTCACTCCAATCTCTGTTTCTATTATCAGATGGTGTTCTCCCTGTCTCTCTCTCTCTCTCTTTGTATCTCTTTTCCTCTTCTTATAAGGACACCACTCATGGGATTAGTGCCTACCTTTATCAAGTATGACCTCATCTTAACTTGATTCGTTCTACAATGATCTTGTTTTCAAATAAGGTCACATTGACAGATACCTGGAGTTAGGAGTTGAAAATATTATTTTGGGAGATGCAGTTAAACTCATAAAAGTTACAGTCCAAGATTTCAGGTAGGCATGAGTTTTGGGAAGATAGTATTCAACCCACAGCTACCCACTTTTTGGCTTCCAATAATTCTTGTCTATGATATGTTAAAAACAATGCATTCAGTCCATGTGAACATCCCCCAAAATATTAGACCATCCCAACACCAACTCTAAATCCCAGAACTTATCTAAATGTCAACTCAAGAAGTCTCAATCTCGCCATCTAAATTATCTAAATCAAGCATGGGTGAGATTTGGGGTATGGTCTACCTTGGGACTAAATTATTCTCCATCCACAGATGTGTGAAACCAGACAACATGATATCTCCTTCCAAAATACAATGGAGGGGCAATCATAGAATAGAAATTCTGTCTTATTCTGTTTGGACTTCTATAACAAATACACAGCATGGGTACTTTCTAAATAGCATAAACATGAGTTTTACAGTTCTGGAGGGTGGTGAGTTCAAGGTCAAGGCACCAACAGATACAGAGTTTACTGAGGGCTTGTTACCGGTTCACACATGGTACCTTCTTACTCTGTTCTCACATAGTAGAAAAGGCAAACTCTCTCGAATCACTAATCCTATTCATATGTGCTCTGTCCTCAAACATTCAGGCCATGGCACATTCCCATCCTGAAAGGCAGAACATTGAAGGAATAAAGGGGTCACTAGTCTAAAGCAAGTTTACACCCAACCAAGGTTTTAAGGCCTGAAAGTAATCTTCTGTGGCTAAGGGATCTGCCGTTTCTATCTTCTGTGGCAGTGTCCCCACCTTCTCCAGCCTCTGTCTCTGTAGTGCTGCTCTTAGAATCATTCTTACTTCATTTCTTCCTAAGTCTGTCCCTTTCAGTCCAGGATGTCAGTGTTTTTGCTGCTATAAAACTTTTAAAAACCTTGGCAGTCTTTCATGAATATTAAGGAGACTCGCACCTTTAGACATAAACATTTTCCATGTAACCTATCTGGATCACCCCATCTTTAATTCTTGTTTTTGATAAGATGGTTGATTGGAATCATAAGTCACATACCTAATCTCTTCACCAAATGGTTGCCCAGCCACACATCTGACTCTGTCTTCAGAGCATGCTATCTGGATACACTCAGAATTTTTTAAATCATCAAGTATTGGTTCATTTTTCCTTGGCAGCTGCTGAATGTCCCCTCAAAACTTATTGAAGGTTGATACCCATTATAACAATTTTAAGAGGGTGAGAAATCAGACTATGACAGCTGCCATGAAAGGTGGAGGTTTTAAGAGGTGATTGGATCATGATGAGTATGCCCTCGTGAATGGATTAATCCATTTATGGAGTAATGGGTTAACAGTTTAGTGGATTGTCACAAGAGTGGCACTTGTGGCTTTATAAGGAGAGCGAGTGAGCACATTAAAATATTCTGCCATCCTTGCTATGTGATTGCCTGCATCACCATGGGACCCTGTAGAGAGTTCCCACCCAGAAGGCCCTCGCCAGATGTGCCTCCTGGACTGTGAACTTCCTCAGCCTCTGAAACTATAAGAAATAAATTTTTTCTCTATAAATTACTCAGTCTCTAGTATTCTAAGTAACATAAAGTGAACTACTGTAGAAAACTGGTACTGAGAAGTGAGGAGTTGCTAATAATGAATACTTGGAAATGTGGAAGTGGCTTTGGAACTAGGTGATGGGAAGAGCAGTTTTTTTTTTTTTTTTTTCCCTAAACTTATCTCGTTTCTTTCATGTTCTACTATCAGCAGCAAGGAGAAACAAAGTTGCATCTTCTACATTTTCCCCGGAAATCTTCTTAGCTAAATATCCAAGTTTGTTGCTTACAAGTTCTACTTTTCACTCAATGGTAGAACACTATTAGGCCAAGTTTTCTGCCACTTTATAACAGGAATCACTTTTCCTCCAGTGTCGGGGGACATGCTCCTTATTTTCATCTGAGAGCTCACCAGAGCACCTTTACCATCCATTTTTATACCAATAGTATCTTCAAAACAACTAGTCTTTTCTATTGTGTACCTCAAAACTGTACTCAGTACCCAATTCCAAAGCCACTCCACCATTTTTGTGTATTTGTTATAGCTGCACCCTACATTCTAGTACCAAAACCTGTATGAGTTTCTTGGGTTCACTGTAACAAAGAACCACAGACTGGGTGGCTTTAAGCAATAAATATTTATTATCTCACAGTTTTGGATGCTAGAAGTCCAAAATCAATGTCTCAGCAGTGTTGGTTCCTTCTGGAGGTTCTGAAGGACAGTCTGTTCCCTGCCTCTCTCCTAGCTTCTGCTGGTTGCTGGCAATCCTTGGTATTGTAGACACATCATTCCATCTCTGTCTGTATCTTTTGATAGTATTTTCTCCTGTGTGTCTAAATTTTCTAAATAACAATTTCTCTCTTCTTAAAAGAATTCCAGTTGGAATAGGGCTCACCCTAATCCAGTATGACCTCATTTTAACTTGATTACATCTGCAAAGAACCTATTTCCAAGTGAGGTCACATTCATGGATACATATCTTTTTGGAGGACACAGTTGAAACTGTTACCAGGCACAGGTCTGGCTGCCTGTCCCTTTGAAAACAAACCACTCAAAAGTCAAATGTTAGTGAAAATAGAAGTCAGCTTTTGTTCAGGAATACCAATGATCCAAGGAGAAATGTTAAGCTAACCCATCTCTCAGATATACCTGAAGCAGAAGGCCAGACTAAAGTCATCTCAAAGACTCGGATTCACTGATGGATTTTTAAAGAGGGGGCTGAGGGGATGGAACATGGGAAATAAAAAGTAAGAGGGAAGGGGACTTGAGACATGGGGACTCTGTGCAAAGAACCAGGTGCAAGGTTTCACCAGTGCTCTGAGTGGTTTCTGCTCCCATCCTTGATGTTATTTTAAGGTCCTGATTCCGGGTGGAATCAGCATAGCTTTATTGATACCTTCCTTGGTTTCTCAGGGTCTGGATAGTAGGTGACTTGCAGCAGGTCTGCAGCTCCAGACTAACCGGAAAACAACTTTACATTCAAGTAAATAATGCCATCTTGTCTCATAGCCAGGGTTCAAAATATCAAATAACCATGGAAAAAGAGGGAACTCAGAAAAACTCATGCCAAGAAAAAAAAAAAAAAAAACTGCGTCTTTTTAAAAATCTTTTAGAGCCCATGCAGTTTTAGGGCCCAAAGAAATGAGCAGTTTACAAATGTGCAGCTCATTTTAAGAAGGCGGACGATGATGCATCAATTTGTGAAAAAAAAAAAAATCTTGTTCATGTCCTAATAGAAGAGGCGTGATGATTACCAGCAGAAACAATAGCCAACAACATAGACATCTCAATTGTTCAGCTCATACAATCCTGATTAAAAAATTAAAGTTGAACAAACTTTCCTTTCAAGGGGTGCCAAAACTTGCGTGCAGATCAGCTGCAGACAACCGCAGAGCTTTCAATGGAAATTTTAAACAAGTAGGATCAAGATCCTCATGCATTTCTTTGAAGAACTGAAACAGGAGATAAAACATGGCTTTATCAGTACAATCCTGAAGACAAAGCACAGTCCAATCCACGGCTACCAGGAGGTGGGAAGGGTCCAGTCAAAGCAAAGGTCATGGCAACCGTTTTTTGGAATGCTGAAGGCATTTTTCTTGCTGACTTTCTGAAAAGCCAAACAATTATATCTGCTTATTCTGAGAATTCTTGGAGAAAGTTAGCGAGAACTTTAGAAACAAAAAGCCCAAGAAAGCTTTACCAGTGGATCCTTCTGCACCACGACAATGCTCCTGCTTATTTCTCTTATCAAACAAGAGCAATTTTGTGAGTTTGGATGGGAAATGGTTAGGCATCCATCTTACAGTCCTGATTTGGTTCCTTCTGACCTGTTTTTGTTTCCTAAAATCTTTAAAGGGCACACATTTTTCCTCATGTAATAACATGAAAAAGACTGCATTGGCATGGTTAAATGCCCCAGGACCTCAGTTCTTTAGGATTGGACTAAATGGCTGGTATCATCACTTACAAAAGTGTCTTGAACTTGATGGAACTTATGTTAAGAAATAAAGTTTATATTTTTTATTTTTAATATGTTTTAATTCTATTTTCTACAAACTTTTTGAAGTCTCCTCATGTATGGAGAATAGGCAAACTAGAATGGTGCCAAATCGATGGAGGCAAGAGCTCTGGAGAATGCCTTGCATCATCAGACAATAGAGAAAAATTCTATAAAAATAAAATGCTGGTTAGAGCACAGCGTTGTAACACCAAAGTCAAGGGTTCAGATCCCCTTATCTGCCAACTGCCCAAAACATAAATAAAATAAACATGATTTGTCTCTCACTATCTAATCACAAGCCATCATTTATTATGTGTATGTATATATGTATGTAAAATATCTCTACATGTATGTGTGTGTGTATGTCATATTTACATATGTGTATATACATCTTACATATCTACAGTTTCTGGAAATTACCACTTTTCAAGCAAAAGTTTAAGCTAGAGAAGAATTGAAAAAATTGTGAATATTCTGGAAAAAATATGCTGCAACAGTACAAAAGTTGCAAGTGGATTATTCTATGACTACTCCTTTTAGCTTCAGAGAGAGGTAATGTGAGAAATGTTGCAAATCCTTAATTTGCAGTGATTATCAGAATCACAAAGACAATGAGCCAACTTAATAAACCTTTAAAGATTATTCATGTGTGAATTTAAGAATGTAAAAGCTAATTTACTGAAAAAAATGATGTAATGGTTAAACAAATGAAAGAAATTGCACAATGAGTGGGTGTACACTGAATCATAGGTGAATATATTACACTGTTAACCTAAGGAAACATTTTTTTTTCTTCAAATGTTGAAGCAAGTAAAGGATGGTTAGATCTGCCAAGAAAACAAGTAAAGTCTGTTTTAGTTAAATCTGTACATAGAATTTCATCTTTCTCTTTTCAGTGTATTTCAACTCAATAGTATACGCACTGGGGAAGAATAATATTTAAGACATACAAGCATCCACAGTTAAGGGCAAGAAAGACTTGGCTAAAAATTACTGAGAAAATTCATGTTTCCTTTCTTTTTATTGCATCTAGGCTTTTGCGTATGAGAACACGTCTTGTGTATGGATTTCTATATAGGTTGTGAAGGCTTGGAGTAGGAAATATGTGTGAGGAAGTGGCCATTCTACTCATTGCTTCTTGCTTGTGATACCATGATTTATTCTTTTCTGAATACATATCTTGACTGTCTGGTTTTAACCCAATCCAACCAAATATTTAGAAACAACCTGGTAACATAAATCTGAGAGGGAGTACTAAAGATAATTCAAGTCCAGACCCATTATTGTTCAAACAATACAGTCAGAGACAGCAAATGACCTGCTAAGGTCATTAAGAAAGTATTCACACATTTTCTATCTTCTAAATCACTAGTTTTCCCATCACATCATGCTATTCTTCACAAGACACTATATTATATCAACAAAGGAAATTATTAAAATCATGCTTAAATATGATTAATCAATAAATTTATTCTGAAAATGAAAACTAGGTCTCAAACCTTTAATAATATTTTAAGAAGATATACTATAGTCTGTTTTACTCCCAAATTTTTTACTGTGATAAAATAAACATATAGCTATTATAAAACATACTATATTAGCCATTTTTAACTGCACAGTTTTATGGTATGGAGTACATTCATACTGTGTAACCCTCACAACCTTCCATCCTCAGAATTCTTTTCAACTTTCAAAACTGAAACTCTACACTCATCAAATAATAACCCCGCATTTTTCCTCCTCCCAGCTCCTGACAATCACTCTTCTACTTACTGTCTCTATAAACTTTACTTTAGGTATCTCACATAAGTGTAATCATACAGTATTTGTCTTTTTGTGACTGGCTTATTTTACTTAGCATAATGAATCAAGTTTCATCCCCATTGTGGTATGTGCCAGAATTTTCTGTTTTATAGTTTAATATTATTCCATTGAATGTATATACCATATTTTACTTATCCATTCTTCTGTTGATAGACACTTTGGTTGCTTTTACCTTTTAGCTATTATGAATTATTATTATGAGTAATGCTTCTATGAATAATGCTTCTATGAATATGAATGTACAAATATCTCTTCAAGATCCTGCCTTCAATTTTTGAGGTGCATACCCAGAAGTGGAAACCCTGGGTCATTTAAATTTTTTCAGGAACCATCATACTATTTTCCACAATGACTATACCATTTTATATTCCTATCAATTTCCATCAGTGTACACGGGTTCCAGTTTCTTCACATTTTTGTCAACACTTGTTATTTTCAGTTGTTTTAATAGTAGCCATCCTGATGGATATGAGGTGGTATGTCATTGTGGATTTGATATGCATTTCCCTAATTATTAGTGATGTTGAGCATCTTTTAATGCAATTATCATCCATTTATATCTTTTCTTTAAAGAAATGTTTATTGAACTTATTGCCCATTTTTGAATCAGTCTTTTTTTTTCTGTAGAGATTTAGGAGTTCTCTCTCTCTCTCTCTCTCCACATACATACAAACACACACACATATATATGAGGGTATTTCAAAAAGTACATGGAAAGATTATTATTATCTTTCAATTCTATTTTTTCATGAACTTTTTGAAGTATCTTTGTATATACATATACTCATATGCATGTATACACATTACATACTTGTAATTTCTAGATTAATTACCAGTCTTTTTTACTTTAAGCTAGAGAATTATTGGAAAAATGGCTAATAGTCTAGAAAACCATGTTATAAAGGCTATAGATGCATATATATGTATATATGTGTATATATATATTATTTTTTTCTAGATTTTAATCCCTTATACTTTGCAGATATTCTTCCCATTCTGTGGATGGTGTTTTTACCTTGTTGATACTGTCTTTTCATGCACAAAAGTTTTTCATTTTCATTTGGTTATATTTGTGTATTTTTTCCTTTGTTGCCTCTGCCTGCCTTTGCTGTCATATCTAAGAAATCATTGCCCAATCCAATGTCATGAAAATTTTGTTTGACATTTTCATCTAAGATTTTAAATGTATTAGCTCTTATGGTCAGGTTTTTAATGGATTGTGAGTAAGTTTTTGAATATGGTGTTAGGTAAAGGTCTGATTTAATTATTTTGTATATGGATGTTCAATTTTCCTAGCACTACTTATTAAAAAGACTGCCTTTCTTCACTGAGTTTTTTTGGCATCATTATGCAAAATCATTTGACAATAGGATAGCCTTTTTAGATGGCTTAAACATGATTGTAGAATGAAGTTATCTTTAAATGGCTCAGCCCAGGCAGCCCATCCCTCTGCCTGAGTAGTGGGCAGGAGAGTATGCTTTGACCAGAAAACACCACAAACACCATTTCTGCACATGTGGTACACCACAGCCACTGACACAGCTACTGCTGAAGAAAGGATGGCTCACTGCCAAAGTAGCACCCAGGACCACCCTGAAGACAGCCCACCATACTCTCAAGTGCATTGACACAGGAGAGTCACACAGAGGAGCCTGCAAACAGAGGAGGAAGGCTTTCTCCACAAAGCCTGAGTAATAGAAGAAACAACTGCTCTACTACATGACCAGATATCAATGTAGAGATATTAGAAATACAAATAAACAGGAAAATATGATGCCACCAAAGAAGTACAGTAAAGTCTCAATTACCAGACCCTATATAGCAAAAAACAGTTGAAATGTCTGAAAAAGAATTCCAAATAATGATCTTAAGAAAACTCAAAGAAATAAGCAAAAACTCAATTAGAGAACACAATGAAATGAGAAAAAAATATCCAGAATATGAAGGAGGAAATTTACAAAGAAATGAATACCTTAAAAAGAATGTAACAGAGCTCCGTGAACTGAAGTATTCATTCAATGAAATTAATACAAAACAAAACAAAAGAAAACACAACCGAGAGCTTAAGCAGCAGGTTAGAGCAAGTAGAAGAAATAATTTCAGGTCTTGAAGGCGGGCTTCTCAAAATAACCCAGGTGGAAAGAAAAAAGGGGAAAAAAAAATTAAAATCTACAAGAGCTAGCAGACAACCTTAAGCACACAAACACACATATCATGGGTATTCCAGAAGGGAGGAGAAAGGAAAAGACATTGAAAACCTACTCAAAAATAAAAAGTAAAAAACAAAACTTCACAGGAATAGGGGAAGACAAAGATCTTCAGATCCAGAAAGCCCAAAGATAGATCCTCAAACAGATTCAATCCAAAAATATCCTCACTGAGACACATTACAGTCAAACTGGAAAAGCTCAAATACACAGAGAAAATTCTAAAGGCAGCAAGAGAAAAGTGTCAAGTCACTTATAAGGGGTTGCACATCAGACAAACAACAGACTTCTCAAATAAAACCCTTTAGGCCAGAAGGGATGATATATTCAAAATACTAAATGAAAAAAATTGCCAGTCAAGAATTCTATGCCCAGCAAGGCTATCCTTCAGAAATGAAAGAGATATAGTGTATTCCTTAGACGAACAAAAACTGTAGGAATTCACAACCACATGACCAGCCCTGAAAGAAATTTTCAAAGAAGTCCTGCATCTGGAATCTGAAAAACAATAATCACTATCATGAATACACAAGAAAGAAATAAAACCATCGTTTAAATAAAAATGCAAATGAGAAAGAGAAAGAAACTTAATCATACCACTTCAAAAAAACCAAGAAACACTGAAGGTGAACAATAAAATGGGAGAAAGAAACAAAAGATATTTAAAACATCTAAACAAAAAGTAAAAAATACCAGGAATAAAACAATACATTTCAATAGCAAACCTAAATGTAAATGGATTAAACTTCCCATTCAAAAGACAGACAGACTGGATTAGAAAGCTAGACCCAACTATATGCTGTCTTCAAAAGACTCACCTCACCTGTAAAGACACAAACAGACTAAAAGTGAAAGGATGGAGAAAGATATATACCATGTAAATGGAAAGGAAAAATGAGCAGGAGTAGCTATTCTTTCATAGGATAAAATAGGCTTTAAACCAAAAACCATAAAAAGAGACAAAAAAAAAGGCCACTGTATAATGATAATGGGATATATCCAGCAAGAAGACATAGCAATCATAAACATGTAAGCACCCAACATCAGAGTACCAGATATATAAAGCAAACACTGATAGACCTAAAGAAAGAGATAGACCCCAATACGGTAATAGTATGTGACAGAGTTTGAATGTGTTGTCCCCCCCAAAGCTCATGTGGAAATCTGATTCTCAATGTGGCAGTGTTGGGAACTGCTTGAGTCATGGGGTGGATCCCTCATGCATGAAAGGATTAATGCTCTCCAAGGGGAATGGAGGTAGTGGGTGAGTTTTTGCTATATTAGTTCCCTCTGGTGCTTGTTGTTTAAAAAGAATCTGCCACCTTCCTTCTCTCTCTCTCTTGCTTCCTCTTGCCATGTGATCTGCTTGTGCCCTTTGGCTGCCTGCCACTTTCTGCCATGAGTAGAAGCAGCCTGAGCCCACACAGCTATCCCAGAATTATAAGCCAAATAAACCTCTTCACTATATAAATTACCCAGTCTCAGGTATTCTGTTATAGCAACACAAAAATGGACTAGTACAGTATGGGTCCTGAACACTCCTTTCTCAGCATTGGACAGATCTTCTAGGCAACAAATCAATAGAAAAACATAGATTTACAAATATACTTTAGCCAACTGGACCTGGCAGATATCTACAGAGCATTTCATCAACAACCACAGAATATACATTCTTCTTCTTAGCACATGGAACATTCTTCAGGATAGACCACATGTTAGGTCATACATCAAGTCTTAGCAAATTCAAAAAAATCAAAATCATTTCAAATATCTTTTCAGGCTACAATGTATTAAAACTGGAAATCAATAACAAGCAAAACTCTGGAAACTATACAAATACATGGGAACTAGAGAACAGGCTTCTGAATGACCTATGGGTCCAAGAAGAAATTAAAAGGAAATCAAAAGCATTCTTGAAACCAGTGAAAATAAAGATCTATCATACCAAAACCTGTGGGATACTGCAAAAGCAGTATTAAGAGGGAATTTTGTTGCAATTAATGCTTACATCAAAAGAATAGAAAGATTTCAAATAAACCACCTAACACTACACCTCAAAGAAATAGAAGAACAACAACAATCCAATCCTAAAAATAGTAGATGGAAAGAAATAATTAAGATCAGAACAGCACAAAATGAAATAGAAATCCAAAAAAAAAAAAAAATGATATAAAAGATCAGTGAAAACAAAAGTTGGTTTTTGAGAAGATAAATAAAATAGACAAACCACTAGCTTAGTTAACCAAAAAAAATTTTTTTAAAAAAAGAAGAAATGAAAAATGAGACATTACAACTGATACCACAGAAATACAAAGAAGCATTAGAGACTATTATAAACAACTATATGTGAACAAATATGAAATCCTGGAGGAAATGGATACATTTATGGACACAAATAAACTACCAAGAGTGAAACAAGAAGACATAGAAACCTAAACAGACCAATAACAACCAACGAGATTGAAGCAGTAATCAGCAGTCTCCCAACAAAGAAAAGCCCAGGACCAGATGACTTTATTGTTGTATTCTACCAAACCTTTAAAGAAGGATTAATACCAATTCTCTTCAAACTATTCCAAACAATTGAAACAGAGGACATTCTCCCAAACTAATTCTATGAAGCCAGCTTCACACTGATATCAAAATCAGACAAAGGCACAACAACAAAAAAAGCAAACTACAGGCCAATATCTTTGAGGAACATAGACACAAAAATCCTCAACAAAATATTAGCAATCAGAATACAGCAACATTAAAAAAATTATATACCACCATCAAGTAGGATTCATCCCAGGGATGCAAGGATGGTTCAACATATGCAAGTCAATAAATGTGATACATTACATCAACAAAATTAAGTACAAAATCCATATTATTAACTCAATAGGTACAGAAAAAGCTTTAGACAAAATATAACATTGCTTCTTGATAAAGGCTCTCAGCAAATTAGGTATAGAAGGAATGTATGCTAACATAATAAAAGCCATATATGACAAACCCACCACCTATGTCATCTTGAATGGGGAAAAGCTGAAAGCTTTTCTGTTAAGAAAAGAAAACAAGACAAGGATGCCCACTACTATCACCACTCCTATTTAACATAGTGTTAGAAGTGCTAGGAAGAGCAATCAGGCAAGAGAAAGAAATAAAGGGCATCCTTATTGGAAAGGACAAGGTCAAACTGTCCCTGTTTCCAGATGACATAATCCTATATATAAAAAATCATAAATACCATATTAAAAAACTCTTAGAGCTGATTAACAAATTCAGTTATATTGCAGGATACAAAATCAACACCCCCAAATCAGTAGTGTTTTTATACTCCAAAAATGAATTAGCAGAAAAAGTCAGGAAAGCAAGCTCATTTACAATAGTCAACAAAAATATAAAATGACTAGGAGTAAATTTTACCAAGGAAATGAAAGATCTCTAAAGAACTACAAAACACTACTGAAAGAAATTAAAGAGGACGTAAAAAAGTGGAAAGACATTCCATGCTCTTGAATTGGAAGAATTAACATTGTAAAAACGTCCATACTACCCAAAGCTTCTAGAGATTCAATGAAATCCTCATGAAAGTACCAATGACATTCCTCACAGGAAAAAAGAAAAAAACCTAACATTCACATGGAACAACAAAAGGCCACGAATAGCCAAAATAATCCTGAGCAAATAAAATGATGCCGGACACTACCTGACTTCAAGTTATGCTACAAGTCTATAGTAACCAAAACAGCATGATAGCGACATAAAAGCAGACACATGGGCCAACGGAACAGAATAGAGAACCTGGAAATCAACCCACATACTTACAGCCAACTGATCTTTGACAAATGCAACAAATACATACATGGGGGAAAAGACTGTCTCTTCAATAAATGGTGCTGGGAAAATTGGACTTCCATATGTAGAATTAAACTAGACCTGTACCTCTCAACATATACCCAAATCAACACAAAATGGATTAAAGCCTTAATATAAAACCTGAAACCATAAAATTAGTAAAAGATAACAAAGGGAGAACACTTCAGGATTTAGAACTGGGCAAAGACTTTATGAATAAGACCATAAAAGCACAGGCAACAGAAGAAAAAAGAAATGAATAGCATTATATCAAACTAAAAACCTCTGCACAGCAAAGGAAACAATCAACAGAGTGAAAGACAACCTATGGAATGGTAGAAAATATTTGCAAACTATACATCTGACAAGGGATTAATATTCAAACATTGAAGAATTCAAACAACTTTACAGTGGAAAATCAAAAAATCCAATTAAAAAATAGGCAAAAGAGCTAAATAGACAATTCTCAAAGGAATACATACAAATGACCATCAGGTATATGAAAAAATGCTCAGTATCACTAATCATCAGTGAAATGCAAAGCCACATTGAGATATCATCTCACCCAAGTTAGGCTGGCCATTATTAAAAAGACTGAGAATAAACAAATGCTGGCAATGATGTAGAGAAAGGGGTACTCTTCTACACTGTTGGTGGGACTGTAAAATAGTACAGCCATTATGGAAAACAGTAAGCAGTTTTCTCAAACAACTACAGATAGAAGTACCACATGATCCAACAATACTACTACTGGGTATATACCCAAAGCAATGGAAATCATCTTGTCAAAGGGACACCTGCACTCCCATGTTCATTGCAGCTCTATTTACAATAGCCAAAACGTGGAACCAACCTAAATGTCTATCAATGGATGATTGGGTAAGAAAATGTGTTGTAAACACACAACAGAATACTATTCAGCCATAAAAAAGGATGAAGTTCTGCCATTTGCAGCAACATGGGTGAGCCTGAAGAAAATTATTTTAAGTGAAATAAGCCAGACACGGAAAGTGAAATACTGCATGTTCTCACTCATAAATGATTGCTGGGAAGGAAGGAAAGAGGGAAGGAAGGAAGGCAATAATATGTTGAACTTTCAGAAGGAGAGAACAAATCTATGGTTACTAGTGGTGGGAAGGAGGAAGAAAGAGGGAGATTGAGGAGAAATTAGGCAAGGAGAATGAAGAGTAATTACAATTTGTAATAATTAATGTGTTATTAATATTGATTTGATCATCACATGTTGTACACAGGGGATGGTAGCCAATGTTTTACCCCCAAAATATGTATAATCAATTATGCTTCAGTATAAATAAATAAATAAATGAATAAATAAATGGGTCAGCTTTAATATGAAGAGGTTTTCTTTCTTTTAACCGTTATTAGGTTTTTCAAATGTGATAACTAAAAAATAACTTATTAAAATATTTTAATCTATGGTTATAGACATTTTGTAAGCCAATGTAAACTTTTTATACTTAAATATATTTTTCCCTTTTTCATGTATCTCTATATATTTGAGCATAGGTGGTATGATAATCTCCTTCACCAGACACACACACACACACACAACTATTCAAACCCTATGTTTTTATCCATTCATCTTTATGTATTCATATATGCAAGCTGTTATTTAAGACCTATTAAATTCAAACCATTGTGAAGGGTTCTGAGGCCACAAAGGCAAAGAAGATTTGGCCTTAGTTCTTACAGCTAGTTCACATAAAATTTGGCAAAACTCCTACAAGGCCATAAAAGCTATGATCAAGAGGTACAAGGAAAGTGGATAGGAGAGATCCTCAACTTAGAAAAAGAATATCAGGACAGTATTAGGAACATATGGATTTAGCTATATACACTATACTATACTATACACCCCTACCACATATATATGTTTTATATATAGTAATGTAAATATATCATGTAATATATAAGTATACATATACACTGATGTATTACATATGATATCAAATGTCTATAAATATTTAAGATAAGTAACATAATTTTTTCTATCTCAGAAACATAGATAATATTTATATTAGAACAGGCAAGGTCCATATAAACTGCCCCACCATAGTGAGCATCCACTAAGTTGCCTAAAATAATTCATGAAATTAGTTTTTAAAAAACTTTCCAAAATTTCTTAGCTATAAACCAGTCTCTTTTCAATAGAGCAGTATGTTTTAAATTTCAGTTCTTTATACAACAGATTATTGCTCTCCTTATAAGAGAAGAAAAAAAAAAAAAAAAAAAAAAAACCTCTACACTGAAAATAGATCCAGCATTCCCATTAAAGTTAAATATTCCTTTGGATTACATCAAAAGAAAAGAGATTCCAAAACAAGATGGTCCATGTGAGGCAAAGCATCTACACTGCACCTTTAATAGTTACCCTTTGTTAAAGCTATCATCTTAGAAAAATTTAAAAGCAGTGGAAAAAAAAAAAAGGCAAGCTTTGTGAACTATAATCCACTAGATGAAGAGCTGAGACAAAAACTTTAGTCTCTTGGGGTTTATTACGTACTCAAAATATAGGTGTTTGTTTTCTTCTTGTAAAGTTGTTTGAGTTCCTTATATATTCTGGATATTAATCCTTTGTCAGATGTATATTTTGCAAATATTTTCTCCCACTCTGTTGGTTGTCTTTTAACTCTTTTAATTGTTTCTTTTGCTGTGCAGAAGCTTTTTAGTTTGATATAATCCCATTTGTTTATTTTTCCTAAAATGGGCAAAAGAGCTAAGTAGGCATTTCTCTAAGGAAGATATCCAAATGGCCAACAGACATATGAAAAAATGCTCAACATCACTCAGCATCCGGGAAATGCAAATCAAAACCACATTGAGATACCATCTAACCCCAGTTAGGATGGCTAAAATCCAAAAGACTATGAATGATAAATGCTGGCGAGGCTGCGGAGAAAAAGGAACTCTCATACATTGTTGGTGGGACTGCAAAATGGTGCAGCCTCTATGGAAAATGGTATGGAGGTTCCTTAAACAATTGCAAATAGATCTACCATACGACCCAGCCATCCCACTGTTGGGAATATACCCAGAGGAATGGAAATCATCAAGTCGAAGGTATACCTGTTCCCCAATGTTCATCGCAGCACTCTTTACAATAGCCAAGAGTTGGAACCAGCCCAAATGCCCATCATCAGATGAGTGGATACGGAAAATGTGGTACATCTACACAATGGAATACTACTCAGCTATAAAAACGAATGAAATACTGCCATTTGCAACAACATGGATGGACCTTGAGAGAATTATATTAAGTGAAACAAGTCAGGCACAGAAAGAGAAATACCACATGTTCTCACTTATTGGAGGGAGCTAAAAATTAATATATAAATTCACACACACACATACACACATACACACACAAACCGGGGGGGGGGGGGAGGAAGAAGATATAACAACCACAATTATTTGAAGTTGATACAACAAACAAACAGAAAGGACATTGTTGGGGGGAGGGGGGGAGGGAGAAGGGAGGGAGGTTTTGGTGATGGGGAGCATTAATCAGCTACAATGTATATCGACAAAATAAAATTTAAAAAAAATATATATATATATAGGTGTTGTTTTTTTCCTGCTAATTAAAGCTTCCCTCTCTTTTTTTTTTTTTTTTTTTTTCCCCTCAACCATGCAGATAAACCCATTTTGGGGCTTCTAAGGTGAAGCAAAGCAAACCTAATGTCGTGATCACACTTTTTCCCTCTAATGCTCCTCAGTCAAAAACTGCTATTCTACATGGATGCCTTTCTTAAGAGAGACCTAAGTGAATCAGGCCAGTGTGATAGTATGGGAATATGCATGGCTACGATAACGTCACTGAGGGGATTCTGGAGATTTCACTCTGATGGCGGATGTAGATATTTTGACTCATTCTGCTGCTTTGCCTTTCAGAAGCTTTCAGTTTTAGTCTAGAGAAAATTTAGTTGAAATATCCTGCCTGAAGTCAATGCAGTCTATGTATTTTCTTAGCAGAGAATTAGACATAATGGAAAAATCATGATGATACGATTTAGCGTTGTTTCAATTCATCTTAACCAACTCCGATCAGAAAATTTGCTATATTTTACTATTTAACAAACATACTCTAAGTAAATAATTGAAATAGATTATTACTTCTTGCATTTCTCTCCATAAAAGGATTTAAATTTAAAATCCAGCAGTGTAGTAAAACTCTTTAATAAGATTTGCAGACATTAGTAAGTGAAAGCTTTCAGAATCTATTGAATTAAGCTTACTCAAAAATTACATGTTAACATAGATGCTCATACAAAAGTATAGCTTCCTTATGAGAAAATCAAGTAGAGAGAAAGCACCTTTATTTTTAACAATTTTTCTTCATTACAACTTTCATCTATCTCCTCTCCCCCAATTTCTTTCCTTTCTCCTGCCCTCCCTCACTCCTTTCTTTTCTTTCTCCTTCTCTCCCCTTTTCTTTTCTTTTGAGAACACTATAGAAAATTATCTGGATGCTGAGCAGAGCAGTTAGCTAGAGAATGTAAACAAAGTTTCTCCCATTCCAGAGATTTAGAGCTTCTGATAATGCACTGTGACACTCAAAGCACATTCAGCTGTCCTTAAAAATCAAAGAAAACACTCTTCCTTAAAGATACAGATCCTATTCTTTACTCTTCAATAATGCTTAATAGGACTTGACAAATGCTCCTTACATAACTCCTACTCTTAGACATTAAGAATAAAGAATACAAGTCTTAATTTACTTAGACCCACTATACGAAAACATGAAAACCTATCTACTCACTCCCTACCATTTGACATATGATAGCGTGCTGGTCTTATCTGTTATATGCATGCCTGTAAGGACAGGTTATATTAGAGAATGGAAAAAAAATCATTATACATTAATGAATAAAGCTATAGCTATGGCTCGATTATAACATACTTTTTGCTAGCTTTAATCTTCATTATATGGAAACTTTGAGGAGAGTTTGACTTTCCCCTCTTTCCTTTTTTTTTTTTTTTATTCTAAGCAATAGCATCTATCTGTCATATAGCAAAGCTTAACATTTTAGGTAACATTAAATTATGAAAATCCCCAATTTCCTAGAACTGAATAGAGTTAGTCCCTAAATTCGAGTTTGTTAAATGCCTCTCTAATCATTCTCGTCACTCCACTGAGACTATCACCCTCTCTCACCTGGGATTATTGCTACCACTTTTCAGTTGCCCGGCTTCCTCTCTATTCTCTTTTCTAATCAGCCTATCTTTCACACTGTCAGAGTTTATTTCTAAAATGAAGATTAAATTACATATCAACTCTGCTTTAAAACTATCTAATAGGTTTAAAATGTCAGGACGAAGTCCAAATTTCTTGGAGTGATAGCTTAGGTCCTTTACATTCTCATCCCAGCTATATTTACCACTAGTTGTCTATGTTCACTGTTTCAAACATAGCCAATGCAGCAGTGTCATAAACAATAGCATGCTCTTTGATGCTATCATGCCTTTAGATATTTCTATTTCCTTTTATTCAAATATATTTCTTCTACATTTCCTTCTAAAGAATACTTAATAACACCATGATTTGAGATTTGGTCCAAGAATCTACCCTATTGTGAAGGCTTCTCCACTCCAGCCCTCTTCCTTTTACCCACATCCCGTAAAGCACTATGGTTTTGTATTATAATTATTTGTTTCCATGCATGTTTTCCACAAAAGAAGTTTAGATATGCAAAGTCACCACTCTCAGAGACATGGATTATATATAATTGTTTATGAATACCAATAACTTGTCACAAGGCTTGGTCAGCAGCCTTTAAAATATAAATATGCAGAGTGAATTAATATAAATACATGACTTGGATATGAGTAGTAGCTGCTTGTTAATCCACATATGTCCTTTCTCCAAAAATATTCTAAGAACAAAGAGGTCTGGGATCCTTCTTGGAGCATTTACCATTAGAGTGAACATCACTGAGAAATAGTCATTTTTGCTATTATTTCTAACTGTCCTCTGTATCCAGTTCCACCTTGTTTGTTTTATTAACAGAGTCTATTACTTTGGTACACACTTGTCTGGCTAGAAGCTATCTATCCAAGCTTTCCTTGCAGCTAGGTGTAACGTGACTCAACTCCAGCCACTGGGATGTAAATAGAAATAACACTTTCAGCTGCCAAATTACAGTCTTAAAGAGGAATTAATTTGCCTTCAAGTGTCTTTCCTTCCTCCATTCAGTAGAAAGGAAGGAAGATGTAGAGGTGGTGCCAGCTTCCACCATGCGGAAGAAGATAACCCCGCAGAGACAAGGGATCAACATCAATACAGAAGGTCATGTTCCCTGGACATCCTCATGGGATGCCTACCAGCCCTCGATCACTCACTGCTGAGTGAGTGATAATTCAGAGAAATAAATGTCTCCTTTGTTTGAGGCACTGAAGTTTGGTGTTCTTGGTCATAGCATCTCAGTCTGAAGTATAACAAATACAATAATAAATATATTGGACTTTTTTCAATTTTAACTTCTAACCATTTACTTTCCTGATCATTTAGAATTATAATGTGACAAAATTTAAGATGAGTACACTAATTTTTATAGCCAATATTACACTGTGATTTATAAAGATAGTTTAATTGATTTATTACTTCTTCATCAGTAGTTATATGTGAAATTTTATAATTGTTATTGTTACTTCACAGTAACATTACAAACTTTATAAGGTAAATCTTATTGTTTTCTGTTTTTTTATATGAACAAACAGAAGTAAAGAGAAGCTGACACAATAAAACTAGACATGTGTGGTTTGGATTTGAAATCTGTGCTCAGTCAACTACAGTGCAATTTTCACATGGCTAATTCATTTTTGAAAATGTTAGAGTTTCAAAGTTTTGTTTTTGTCTTTTTAAAATGAAAAATTAATTAGTATCTATAATTTTACTAAAAATTACAATGTAAAACTAAATTAAAAATTGATTTCTGAAATGGTGGTTATGATTTATATTAAATGTTACAACTGCAATGATATTAATTGAATACGAAAATGTCTTATTGATTGTAGCTTAATCTGTTTTACAGTATTTAAATAAGAAATGCATTTTACAAAATGAAAGTATGAGATAATTTCAAAGGAGAGATAAAATTCCATTTCTTTAAGAAATGCCTTTCTCTTTAGAATATTTCAAAAACCATATCTATGATTCATGCAAACTGATGTCTATATCTGAAGAAAACTAATATTGTTTATCAGACATTATTTTTAGTCAATGTTTTAAAATTTAATAGCTTACCCATCTTATCTTAGGTACACATTTAATATGCAGGATAAAAACACAAACACACAGACATAGATGCACACAGACACACAGACACACACACACACACACACACACTCACACACACACCATTTTCTTATCTACCATGCTGACCTCCTATCTAACATTCTGGTACAAAATCAATAAATTTGAATGAAAGAAAGTGAGGATACTAAATCCCAATTATATCTTTTCACAAAAAATCCCAATGCCTTTAGGTAATTAAATCCATTTTGAAAATATTACAAGTTTAGAGAGTTAAGAAATATATAATATGTTGCAATTTACAATAAACACAAAACTTCTTTCCCTTTTCAATGGTGAATCTCAGCAAATATACAAATGCAAAATCTTTCAGAAACATTTTCTTAAATTTGTATACACAAGGTAAATTACTATAAAAATAATTTATTATAGACTAAAATGTTCAAGACAGTTTACATATTAATTAAAAATCTGTCTCAGTTATCATATTCTGCGGAATATTTGCATGCACAGTCTTCCTTAGTATCCATGGGGAATAGGTTCCAAGATCCCAAGATTGCTACAATCCCTGGATGCTCAAGGTTCTTACATAAAATGGAGTAGTGTTTGAATACTTGAATAACATGCACATCCTCCCATATACTTTAAATCATCTCTAGATTACTTGTAATATCTAATATAAAATAAATGCTATGTAAATCGTTGTTATACTATATTTTTATATGTATTATTTTATATTATTGTACTGCTATTTTTTATTGTTTCTTTCTTTGAATATTTTCAAATCACAATTGCTTGAATCTGAGAATGTGGAACCTGCAAATATGGAACTTGAAGGTTTGGTGAGTGGACTGTATTAATGAAATGCCTTTGTCGCCTTGTGTCTATACAGCACAAGAAAGATTCCTTTTCATAGAATTTTATAATTATATGTAATTCTTCCTCAGAGGAAAAAAAAAAAAATAGCCAGAGAGTTGAGAAACTAAATTAATCAACATATACTCCTAATTTAGATAGCGGATGAGAAATTTTAAAAAAACCTAAAATACATTAAATAAATCATAAGTCTATACAAGGGAATTTTGTATTGATTTCTAGAAGAACCACTTGCAAAAAATATCTTGATATAAACCACAGTGAAATAAATAAAAACTAACCACCAAACAATCACATTTTACTCTCTAATATCCTATATACCTCACTTTTATTCCTTATTGGCACAAATTTTTCAAGGCCTTGCATTCCTTAACTCATAATCCATCAATCAAATATATATACGTATATACATAAATGTGTATATATACACATTTATGTATATATACACACACAACCAAAACAAAACTGTGGTCCCACAAGGAGTATGAAAGCAATGTTACTTGTTGAAAGCTGTATTATTCTTCATTAATAAATAATTCGTTAACTAACCAATTAAAATAAGATCCAGCCTCAATGGGCATTAAGTTCTTATAAGGGGAAAAGAACCATCAAGTAGTAATAATAATAATAATAATAATAATAAAATAGTTATGCAACTAATTATAAACATGTTTTGAAAAAAGGGGTAGGCCTGAATATTGGCTAGATTAAAAACTGACTGTCTTAATAAAAGTTTGAAAGTATTCCAACTCATGTATTACAAAGATTAGAATTTTCCTCTTATCTCAGTAGTTTAAGTACTCAAGCTATATTGTTTCTGATTTACTTTCCTCTAAGACCAGTCAAGGAATGAAATATCACAGATCTTGGGAGGACTGGGGAGAGACAGAGGAAGATTGGGAGGGAGGAAGTGGGCATGGAGCAGGGAAGGAGATCATAATTTGGGAAAAAGGGTAATATAATATGGTTTTGCCACTAGGCTTCTCTTTGCTAATCCTAAAACAAACAGTCCTGGGTTTGGAAGCTAAAGAGTTATCATTCTGAAGAACATGAAACATGAGAAGGCTTTTTACAGAGATATTCAAAACTTTTTTATTTAACAGAAGACTTCATGGTATGAGAATCTGGTGGTATCTTCATCAAACTCCAGAAAGAAAGAGTTAAAATTTCCTCAGTGTTTGGTTGAAACATGCATCTAATCTAACCCTTAGATACATTCACTATCATTATGAATTTGTCCTGATAACAAAAAAGACAGACAATAAATCTAAACTTACAATGTAGAAAATTTCAAAGATCATGCAGTAAGAATTGATGTTTGTTTCACAGAACTTGAGAATATTGTGCTAGAAGGGAGTTTAAACATAAATCAAGTATCACTTCATTTTACACAGAAGATACGAGGAGACCATGTTCTGAAGCCATAAAATACTTACTTAAATTCACACAGCCAATTAGTTGTACACCCTTCCCCAAGCCCCTTCTCTCCTTTGCCCCCAAGATCTGCCTAGAATTTATTTAGTTCTATGACCAATAAGCTTTCCTTCCAAGTTTCTTGAAAATTTATTAAACTTCTGTAGAATCCTCCTCTATTGCCTTATAAATAAATTTATAAACAAGTTTATGCCATAGAGGCCTGATGACTTAAATCACATATACAGATTTTAAAAGCAATTTAGGTAGTATTAATATTTGCAGGCATGTTGCGAATATTTTCTTTTAAGAAAAAACAGCTATATATTTCAAAACAGTGATTATTAGATAGTTATTTTTATCATTGTTGCTTTTCAGTTTGAAAAAAACAACCCATGACATTTTGTCTGCAACGAGAGAACAGATGGAACAGATATAGGGACCTTGACCGACAAAGATTGTTCATGCATGCTCAGACTCTCTTCAAAGGATAGATTCATACATATTTATTTAGGTGTTTATGCATTATAAAAACACTGAAAAATTTGCATTTCAAAGCACATCATCTCTATATGTAGCAGATTAATATACTAACCGTCCTACTGTAACACATTGTACCCCTCAATACTTGAAACTCTTTGCTAAAAATTACATTAAAGGATTATCCTTGAAAGAACAACTTAAAATTTACTTGAAGTCATTGTTCTAATTAGTAGTACTTTATTTCAAAATGACAAAGATTATATACCTCAATTTAAATATTAATTGATATATGTAAACAGTTCATATTCTCAATTATAACTTAGCTAATACACATACTTGGATTGCCACTAAATGTGCATTTCAGGTATTAAATTGCAGGAGTAATTTGCCTAATCTGCATAAAAGCAGGATTAAAAAGTACTTCTATTCATTTTTGTTTTAATTTCAGAGATGCAGAAAACAGGATTCAATGAAATAAACAGTAGTGTATACTCATTGACTGGCCGGAAACAAAATGAGATGCCCATGTGAAGACACGCTTGCAGAGACAACTGGCTTATATAAACAGGAATATTGAGATGCAAAACATTCAATAACAGCATTTACTTCAATAGAAGAGATTATAAGATCGTCAAGGATTATAAATAATATAGCCATTCAGAAAACTTACATTGTTTAAAGGCAGTTTAACATTCTATTCTTTAGGAAAAATAATTCTCATGTTTTCATTCCTTGAAAAACATAAGATTTTGTAACTTACTGTAGCAGCTGAGTAAAAAATAATGTATTAGTCTGGTTTCTGTTGCTTATAACAAAATACCTGGAACTGGGAAATTTAGAAAGAAACAAAATTTATTGCTTACTGTTTCTGAGGCTGGGAAGTCCAAAGACTCAGGGGTCTCCCATTGCAAGATGGTGGAAGCAGAGAGAGACTAACCTCATTCACTCTCTTTTTAAAGTCTACAGAACTACACCCCTGACTGCCATTATTAATCCATTCACTGCAAGATGGCCCTACAATCTGATCACCTCTTCAAGGCTCCACCTTTCAATTATCATAATAGGATTTCCCACCCTCTTAACAGTCACAGCAGGGGCTAAGTTTCTAATACATAAAACTTGGGGAACACAATTCAAGCTTCAATGAGTTTTGCGGCAGGGGGAGATATAATTCAATCCACTGCAAATAATATGTGAATTATGGATAAAATATTATTCTAATGGTAAACTTGTATTATATTTTATAGAATTGCAATTTATAATACCGTATATTTATGAGATTAGTATTAATATTCGTCCTTGTTGGGAAAATAGAATAGTTTGGTCAGGGCCCTCACCTCGGGTCCAGCTGGGTGTGGTTCAGCATCCTTTGTAAACAAATTGTGTGTGTTTGTGTGGAGTTAGTGCGCATGAAGGCCAATGTATCTTTTTGTTTTTGTTGCTGTTCTTGTGTTCTTCTTGAGAGAGAGAAAGAGGAGACAGAAAGAGAGAGAGAGAGAGTAGAGAGAGAGGGGGGGAGAAAGAGAAAGAGGGAGAGAGAGGGAGGGTAGAGATAGGTTTTAGCAAAGCAGGGGGGCAGGCATCTGTCTTGAGCATCTGCCTGGTGCAGCCATGCATTCCAACCTATGGCTCCAAGGACCTTTTGGCCGATTACCTAGCTCATAGACCTGTGTGAAGAAGTCTGGTGACCCAGCCTGGCATGTGAGGGGTCTGGGGACCCAGCCTATGAATGGGCTTGAGGGGTCTGTGAGAACCAGACCCAACCCTAGCTCGGCAATTGGCCCAGTTGGCAGGATTACAGGCAGGGTAAAGTAGCTCTGCAATTGGCGATGTCGGCAAGATTCCAGACATTAACCTTAGCCAGAGCACTACATGCATTGATAACACTATTTTTTTTTTCAATAAACCCTTTCAGTAAGCAACAAGCTAACAAAGTGTCAAAGTAATAAATTTACATTTCCTGTAAGACTGTAATAAATCTGAACCAAATCAAAATATATGTCAATATTTACTATGAGAGCCATGCTTATATCTCCCACCATGTAAAGAGCAATTGACACAAAACTGCTGAAGATGCATGAGAATCCACTTCAAATGTTAATAATTATTTTAAGAGACTGTGCCCAAATATGATGGTTAATAGGTAGAACATCAGAATGTGAATTTACATATCACTCTGTGAACTACATTTTTTCATTTAGATCAAATGGCTGTTCTTTCATCATTTCACCAATTTTCAGTCACAAGCCTTCCTGGGCATGTATAAAAAGTGAAGCATTAGTTGTTAATATATTGGCTCCATTAGCACTTGAAGAAATTCATAAACCATTAAACTATACCAGTTTTATATCAGTGTTACCAAATAATTGAAATACAAAATCAGTAATTCCAATGACGGTTTTACTTTTTCACTCAATTAATAGAATAAAATAAAACATAGATCATTTTCTTGTCATGTCCACTGTAGCCTTACTAACTCTCAGGATGCAAACTAATTGTAGTAAGGAATGAGTTGGGGAAAGTAGAGTTTATTTTGGGGACGTAATTGTTGGCATTTATGTACACTCAACAAATATTTTTATAGTTTACATTTTTCCCACTTCCTCATTTTGTTCTATTCCTCATTCCTTCTCCTTTTCCTATCCTTCCTCACTGCCTTCGTCCTCTTCCACCAGTTGTATGCTACATTTTCTCACAAATTTATTGTATTTTTATGTAGCTGGACTTGTAGTGTACCTCTAAAAGTATCATGCAAATTTCCTATGACACTTCCTAGATTGTAGTAGTGACTCAATGTAATGTAAAGTATAAATGTTTTTCTCTAGTTCCCCTAAATTTGCATACCTTAGATTATAGATTATCAAATTCCACAACAGTTTTACTTAACAAATAGTTATCATAATTCACTTTAAGCCAAGCACAAAGATGAATAAATATGGCCCCTGCCCCTAAAGGGCTACAGTCTAATCGTAGATTCCAACTCATGAAAAATAATTACAATATAATACAATCAGTGTTCACATGGAAATAAATTAAGGATGATATGCAAGAACTGATAATGCGCATGTAATCTAACTTTATGTTTCAAGGAAGGCATTCTGGATAAAATAACAATGAGTCTTAAAAATGTGTAAGACTCAGCTATGTAAATAATGTTGGAAGGAAAGTTAGTTAAAGGGAACAGCCTCGAGTATATATATAATTCTATATTACAAGCAATCTGATATTACCAGGGAATAAAGTAAGCACCAAGCAATATTTGGGCAGTGGAATTAAAGAAAAAAATCAGAGGCAAACAGTAAGGAGTCTTCACTTTATGTTAAAGAGCTTAGACTTTTATCACTGTATATGATGGCAAATCTGAATGGTTTTAAGAAGTATAACAATTTCTATTTAATAACTGCTGTGCAACAAAGTACCCCAAACCTTAGTGTCAAAACAACCATTTGCTTATTTATTTGTTTCTGTTAGTCTAGATTCTGAGTCAGCAATTAGATCTGTAGTCAGTTTTGTGGGTTCTTCTGCTGGTCTTAGAGGAGCTTATTTATGTCTGTATTAACTTCTAGTCCATCAAGTAGCTCTTCTTCTGTAGTTGGTTGGCTGGAATGATGGGGCCATGGAGCCAATTAATGAGCATGCTAGCCTGACTCATTTGCATGGGGCTAGCAGACTTCCAAGAACAGCAAGGATGGACATTGCAAGGTCTCTTGACTCTTAGGTTCAGAACTGGCATAGGATCATCTATTGGTCAAAGGAAATACTATGCCAGAAAAGATAAGGCTCAGCAGGTGGGGAAGAGGACCTGTCACTTGAGGGAAGGTGCTGCAAAGGTTTGTAGCTGTTATGGAAATCAGCCATAAGCAGTGAGTGACTTGATCAGAATTGTATTTTAGGGTGTGGTTTATTGCTTTAGGTGCACATTAGAATAATGGTGTCTCACTCTTCATCTACGGGATCAGACTCTCTAAAGACAAAATGAAGGAATATGTATTTTGAAAAATGTTATCCAAGCATGTCTGAAATGCAGTCTTGGTTGAGAAGTACTGTCTTTAATAGATCACTCTCATTGCAATATTAAGAGAATACACTTGAGTCAAGAGGTTTTATTTTTTATTTTATTTTATTTATTTTTTTGGTATCTAACAAATCAACTCCTCTTAGATCAAGCAAAATGACGCATTGGCCAAGTATGGGTATATCTTATGTATTCCAAGGATGATTTGAAAAACTATGCCATAGGAAATATAGAAATTAAGATATTTGTAAAGAATTCAACTGTGAGAGTTAATGAATATGACTTTCTAATACAGTCATTAAAATAATTTAGCTACCAAGTCGAAATTTGAAATGCTGAGGAATGAGAATCTAATAGGCCTATCTTGTGTCATGTCACCACTTCCGAACCAAATAAGGGCAGGGCCAATGAGCAAAAGCATGGCTCTATAGAGTTCAAGCCTGTCAGTGAGGGAAGTGTTGTTTAAGGAAAACATTTGGTTAATTAAGCCTAATATTGTCCGCTGCACCAGGGTTCAAAGAACAGATTTAGGAAGATATTTTAGGGGACTACTGCAATAATTCAGATATAAGATGATGAAGAACTAAACTATGACATGGAGAAAAACAACACAGTCTGGAAGCCAAATGTAACTTTTAATAGTATGAAAGGTTTTTAAGCTGTTCTAAAGTACAGGATCATAATCTAGAAAGTCAGATGATCAATCAACTGATATTCATAGATTGGCTTTTGGGATCAGGGTCCTTATCACATCCATAATACAACTGTGTATTGATCTCTTATACATTCTAGGAATGTGCAATTAGAAAAACAATTCAATAAAGAGAAAGTTTTATCATTTCAAGGTAATTTTATATTTCACTTTTTTAATCCTTTAACTGATTAC